>NW_026695230.1:7597500-8797500 GCF_021218885.2 Marmota monax | reverse complement strand
AGCTCACTGGTTCTGCTGCCTCAGCAGACAGAGGCCCATGGAACCTCAGCAGGGCCCCAGCCCCAAGCGGAGCCAGTTGGTGAGGCCACCACAGAGCAGTCTGGGCGCTCAGCCCCAGCCCAGAGCATTGCACAGGGTCCTGCTGAGTCCTTGTCAACCACTACTGAGGCCAACACATCTGCCACCTGTGTTGTGAGTGACTTGTCCCTCCAAGCCTTCTATCCCCCTGCCATTAGACTGGACACTAGTACATTGCGGGCCAGCTGCAGCCTCCGTCTTTAACCAGCTGCCGGGATGCAGTCACGGTCCTCATGCTTGCCCAAATCTGCTGGTGTCTGAAAACTTCCCCAGGTCCTCTAGGTCCCCGAAGTCATAGCTAGGTCCTACTCTGCCCATCTGGGCCCCAGGGGCTGATTGGATGGCTTGGTGTGATGCCCAGGGTGTGAGAACAAGGGTGTGCCAGTAGGTGTGTGTTTGTGTCTGAGTACCTGCATTGAGATGGTCTTCCCACTTTTGTGTTCATGTGTGTCTGACTTCCAATGAGTGCTCGTGTGTGTGTGTTCTTGTAGCGTGTGAGACATGTTTATGTAAAAGAGGGAGAAAATGGGTGTGTTTGTATGCACGTGCCACACACATGCACATGCATGTGCAGGCTTGCTTGGGTGTCTTGAGTGTGAGCTAGTGTGACTGTATGTCTGTGTACCTGAGGGCAGGCGGATATGCAGAGGTTTCAGGGAATCTGTCCCTTGGTCCCCAATCTGTTACTATATGCAGCCCCAGACCCCAGATAGTTTGGTAGACTGGTAGAGGGTGAGGGCACCATTTCCTATTAGTTTTTACTTCAAAGTCCCCCGCCCTATTAGAAACCTGCATCGTTCCAGCAGATTTGGGGGGAGAGGAGGGACTGTAGCCCCTGGGATGAGCACTCATGCTGTTTCTCCACTCTGTGCCCAGCCAATTGCAGAGCAGGACTGCATCCGCCACATCTGCCTAGAAGGCCAGCTGATTCGTGTGAACCAGTCCCAGCACTGTCCTCAGAGCGCTGCACCCCCTCGCTGTGGGGTCCTGGGCCTTGCAGTGCGGGTGGGCGGGGACCGCTGCTGCCCCCTCTGGGAATGTGCCTGTGAGTCATGGGTCAGCCAAAGCCTCGGTGTCCTCTTGTACTCCTACCCCAACGTGACCTTTACCCCTGATTTGTGTGTTCCCCTGCCTCCTCTCCCACGGGCCTGTCATCAGTGTGACCCCCTGACCTGGCAGATTTCCTACCCTTGCAACCTCTGATCTCTGTGAGACCCTTGATCTGAGGCACTCTCCAGACCCTAAGGCCTCTGAATAATCTAGGAAAGGGCCCAGGCACCTGCCCTGTCTTCCTAAGTGGCCTTGGCCTTGGAGGCATCTGTTTATTTTCCTCCTGCCCTACCCCTGCCCTTGCCCCCAGGTCGATGCTCAGTCTTCCCTGACCTGAGCTTCGTGACCTTCGATGGGAGTCATGTAGCCCTGTTCAAGGAGGCCATCTACATCCTCAGCCAGAGCCCAGACGAAATGATCAGCGTCCATGTCCTGGACTGCAAAAGTGCCAACCTGGTGACTGTGCCTTACCTCCCTTCCTGACACACCCTGGGAATTGAACTAGATTTAGAGGGGCAATTGAGAAGTGAGCTGGTTGTTTTGTTTGTACCAGGAATTGAACTCAGGGATGCTCTATCACTGAGCCACATCCCCAGCCCTTTTTATTTTTTATTTTGAGGTAGGGTCTTGCCAAATTGCTTAGGGCCTTGCTAAGTTGCTGAGGCTGGTTTTGAATTTGCAATCCTTCTGCTTCAGTCTCCCGAGTAGCTGGGATTTCAGGTGTGCACCACTGTGCTTCACTCATTAGCTGGTTTCAAAGGGTCCCAGAGGTGAGGACAGATGTGAAAACACCTCTTCTGCAGCTTCCTCTGTCTCCCAGGAATCTCTTGGAATGGTCTCTCAGAATAGCTCCCCAAGTGACCATGGGAAAGAGTTGAGTGGAGAGCACCACTCTGGGCCCTTCCTGGGGCTGGCACCATTCTCAGTATACCAGCCTCCAAGGCACATGTAGGACAGTACTAAAGTACAGAGGAGCAGGAAGGTCACTTTGAGGGTGTGGTCTGTGATCACGGGTGCCAGCTGCAGAAGATTGCCTACCAGGATGCCCCCATGAGCCAGGCGGAAGGAGGCAGCTTTTTTCTTATTTATTTTATTTTATTTATTTTTGGCTGGATTTTCATGAGGTCAGGTGCAACCAGAAATGTTCTGTGAGATTTCGTGTACCTTGTTCATCCCTGTGAGTGTGCTCACACTTGCTGTACTTGTTTACTTTGAGCAAAACTCAAAACAGGAGTCTGGGTTGATGAGGCTGGGTTCTCTCTGCAGGGACATCTGAACTGGCCCCCATTCTGTCTGGTGGTACTAAATGTGACTCACCTGGCCCATCAGATCACAGTTGACCGCTTCAATAGGAAGGTGAGTGTATCAAAGACATGAACTCCATGCAGGGCAGCAATCATAGAGGGTCAGGGTATCCAAGGGTGGAGGGGCCTTGAGATTTAGTTAATTGGGGGCAAGGAGCAGGAAGAGACTCTTTTATCACAGCAAAATTAGGTATATCTAGAAGTTATTTTAATTAGAATGCTTGTTCCCACTCCATTGTCAGGGGAGGAAGGGCACCAGGAGGGATTGTGATAAGATGATGATGAAATGGCAAGACATGGTGGCCTTAAATAATTGCTGTTAAAATATCTCACTTTTGCAATTTTTATAAAAACATATGGCCATGTAAACACATTACTAGGGCACAATTCAGGAGATATATAAGTGAGGAATCCCTAAATCTAAGCTTCATAAGCTTGATATTAAATCTCCCATGGTCAGCCCACCGTGAGTGGGGATCCCTCTCCACAAGAGGGACTGACTATATACCAGCCTCCAAGGCACATGTAGGACAGTACTAAAGTACAGAGGAGCAGGAAGGTCACTGCCTAGCAGGCTGGTCTATGTCTCCATTCTCAGAGTTATGATTTCCACCCCCATTCCTGTGTAAAGACCTGCAGCCTTCCTATAGGAATCTGCTCTTGATCTCTGAACTCGAGGTCATCACACTAGAGCTCTCATAAATAGGGCTAGGGACAGTGGGCTTATCATGTGATGAAAGCTTATGCAAAATATTCCCTGAATTTCATTGCTTAGTCTTTTTATTTCTTCATTCTTAAAAATTAAATTCATTCTGTTTAATAATATACAATCTGAAGTCTCATAGCTACCACCACAGTCATGTCATAGGACAGTTCCATCATCCTGATTGTGGGTGCATCTCACCATATGCTTTGTGCAATCTATATGACATTTTGGAAAAACAAACCACAGAGACAGAAGACAGCAGTTGTTAGGAGGTGAAGGAGGCGCCCACAACATTGATACTAATAATTGTGTCTTTGGTGGTCCCTGACCAGCTGGCTAGGGATTTATTGTTCTTCTCAAAGAATGGATTCATAGGTTTTCTCTATAGTTTTTGTTTTTTATTTCATTGATTTCTGCTCTTCTCAAATATTTATTTTACTTACTCTGGGTTTAATTTAGTCTTTTTTTTTTTCTAGTTTATTAAGGTAGGAGCCCAGGTCATTGATTTGAGACCTCTCTTCTTTTTTCAGAAGTCTGAAGTGCTACAGTTTATCCTTTAAGTACTGATTAGCTGTATTGTACATGTTTTATTATGTTGCTTTCAGTTTTATTAGTTCAGCATACTTTTTTATAGTTCAACATAAATATACCTTTGACTTTTATTTGACCCATGAGTTATTTATAAGTGTTTTATTTAGTATCCAAATATTTTGTGATTTTCCAGAAACTTTTCTGTTATTGATTTCTAACTTAACTCCACTCAGAAAATACAATTTGTCAAAACCTGAACCCTTTTAAATTTAACAAGGCTAGTTTCAGGTAGCTTTCTTACCTGTACTGATCAATATTCAGCTGAAAATTCAGAACAGAGTCAAGACAGTGTCAGGAGGGACTCTACAAAGCTTCAGAGCACAACTTTTTCTCTTCAGCTCTGTTCTCTGAAGTAATCTGCCCTGCAAACTCTAGCTTTGTTGGCCTCCATGAACCTCCAACTCTTGTAAATTCAGGGTAACTTCTACGCTTTGCCTGGGTGCTTTATCCTTACACTGTGGCCTAGAAACTCTCTGAGCAACAATGGGCAATCATAGGGCTCACCTCATTTGTTTCCCCCTTTTCAGGAATTACTCTATTGTGCTACCAACTGTTCAATATATTTTAATATATTTTGTCAGGTTTTTTTTTTTTTTGGTGGGGGGGGTGGTTATATAGGCAAGAGGGTAAATCCAGACTTTATTACTCCGACTGGGTTGGAAGAGGAAGTCCAAATCCTTACCTTTGAAACTTTTGTTTGTTGTCCTTGCTTGCACTTGGAGTCCTGTGAACATAGACGAGGATCTCTGACTTCAAATATGGATATTCACTCCCAGTACTTGGAGAATGTTTATGGATTATGGAGCCCAAGCCCTTCTTGGAACAAATAAGAAGGCTCAGGCTGTGGGAGAGATAGACTTGTCCAAAGTCACAAAGTTTTCTGACTCCTGGATTGGGACTCCCTCTATGCCAACACAGTTTTTCATGTGCTAGGTAATTTGCAAAGTGATTAATAAAACAGCTTATTCTTGAAAGAAGGAGGTTAAGTCATAATAAATATTTTATAATCTTAATCTTTTTCCTCTCTCAGTTTTATAGCATAAAACTAATAACCCATGATACATCCAAATTTAATCTTGTTAATATAGAGCAGAGGTCATAGTTTTGAATTTAAAAGTGTGAGAACTAAGTGTGTTGAATATTTAACAATTAGGGAGGAAGAGCATGAGAAGAAGATCACCATTAAACAGGGACGAGAGGGGGGAGGGAAAGAGAGAGAGAAGGGAAATTGCATGGTAAAGGAAGGAGACCCTCATTGTTATACAAAATTATATATAAGAGGAAGTGAGGGGAAAGGGGAAAAAAACAAGAGAGAGAAATGAATTACAGTAGATGGGGTAGAGAGAGAAGATGGGAGGGGAGGGGAGGGGAGGGGAGGGGGGATAGTAGAGGTTAGGAAAGGCAGCAGAATACAACAGACACTAGTATGGCAGTATGTAAAAAAGTGGATGTGTAACCGATGTGAATCTGCATTATGTATATCGGGTAAAAATGGGAGTGCATAATCTGCTTGAATCAAATGTATGAAATATGATATGTCAAGAGCTTTGTAATGTTTTGAACAACTAATAATAAAAAAATTAAATTAAAAAAAAATACTGATTAAGCCCCCAGTATGTGTCAAGTCCAGATGTAGGTTCTGGGAATTCAAAGAATCAGACATAGTTTCTTCCCTTAAGAAACTCATGGGAAACTTGACTAACAAACAAATAAATTTTGTCTCAGTGGTCCATCCCAGAGATGGACTGACCCCATAGGAATGTCTAATCCAGGCTGATGATTTAGGGAAATTTTTCCAGAAGAAATTATCTGAGCAGAATCAGGAAAGAAGAAAATGATTGGAGTGACTCAGGATTTATATTTATGCAAACATCAAGATGTAGCCTGCCTACTGTTAATTTTATTGTTTTTGCTCATAAAAGTATTTCTAAAATTCTTCCATGCCACCTTGGACTGTGTCTTGGTTATGTGTGCCTGAAACAGAGCCTGGCACATAGGAGATGCCTAATAAATGTCTGTCAGATGATGGATGGACAGATGTATGCATGAAGGGATGGATGAAAGGATGGATGAACGGACGGATGGATGGAAGGATGGACAGATGGATGGATGGAAGGACAGATGGGCAACTTGTGCTCACACTGAATCCCTCACTTCTCCAGATAACTGTGGACTCACAGACTGTGCGGCCACCTGTGAACAGGTACGGGTTCCGAATTGAGGATACAGGACACATGTACATGATCCAGACTCCTTTATACATCCAGATCCAGTGGCTCCACAGTTCAGGACTCATGATCCTGGAGGCCAGCAAAGCCAGCAAGGCCCAAGGCCATGGCCTGTGTGGTGAGGTGGGACCCAGCTGTGGGAGGGGAGTGTTTCCTTAGTCCATCACTACCAGACTCAGGTTCTTCTGGACCAGGAGAGTCTGGGACAGTTTACTAGGCCAGGGGTGGGACCAACAGAGCTGCCAGGACAGCAGGGTATAAGGTCTTGTGTTCTGAAGCTGAAGCTGCTAGCAGAGAGATGGTGCAGTGCTGTGGTCTTAGCCAGTTGTCTTCAGCCAGGATTGTCTGTCAGCTTCCCTGACAGCCTCCTAATGCCAGATAATCCCTCCCGTCTGCATGTGCCTGACCCTTCACAAAGCACTTCCACACTCTGAGCTCACTTATTCCAGGTCATTCACACAATAGCCCCAAGAAGTGGTCCTTAGTATTCCCATTGAACCAAAGAAGAAAGGGGGCTCAGGGAGGTTAAGTGGTTGCCTAAGGGCATATGGCAGAGCTGCCACAACATGCAGAACTAATGCTCTTTAGACCATAGAATGATTGCAGAGAGCATACTCTAAGGGACTAGATGTGTTTGGCTAAGAAAAAGAGGTACAGGAAGAGTCTAGATGTGGACTTCTGCTCCTTGCAGGGCCACTCCATGACAGATTGCTGTGATCATGATGATGGGTCTCACGGACACACACACACTCACTCCCAACTGCCATCCTCCACTTGCACCCTTTGTGTTCATTCATATTCATGCCCCTGCATTCAAAATGCCCCCTACACATGCTCTTGTACTTGTGAATCAGCCCCATGCTAATTTTTCCTTTTTGCCACACATAATTACTAAGTACCAGTCACTGGGGAAAGAACGGTAAGCAAAACAAAATCCCAGTTTGATGGGGCTTCCATTCTCACTGACACACCTTTCATTACACTCACACATGTGCATGTGCACACACACCCCACCACCACCACTACCACCACAACCACTCTTTTCTCACCATTTCTGCCTTCTACTCTGCTCATCCCTAGCAAAGATCACTGTGGTCAGCAGGCAACTGGCAGGTCAACTCTTCCCAGGATGCTTTTGTAATACCCCTTGGTGACTCAAAATCAAGACCTAAAATGTGTCCATTAAGACTGTTAATAAGATCTGAGAGCTTTGACTCAAATTATGCTTCATATTCACCAAACTGGTGGTTGGAGATGTCAGAGCAGAAAGTCAGATTATAGCTCTATTTTATCTGAACTAATATCCTGAGCATCCCACTAGGCAAACGGGGGAATGATGAGATAAGTGAGAATCTAAAGGAAAATGAGTCCTGTCACTTTTTGTGAAAGAAAGACCTGCAAACCAGCAACTCTTATGTAGAATTGGGAAGGTCATGAATGGGTGAATCTGAGATGCCCTTGAAAAAAGTATGTCTAAGAAAGCATTTCAGGCAGAGAAGTATGTGTCTGAAGCTAGAGTGTGAGATGAAGTCAGAAGTTCCCAAATGATTAGTGATTACTCAAAGCCCAGATGCCTTCTATCTTGTGGTTCTGCCATTTTTAGCACAAGCTACCAACTCTACAGAGGAGATGTGTTTGGGAAGTTTCTGTGGACTAGGTCTGGAAATGGTGTCCTGCACCTCTATTCACATACTATTGGCTGGGACTCAGTCACATGGTCTCACCCAGCCACAAGGGAGGCTGGGAAGAATAGGCTAACTGGCTTGACGAAGAAGAGGTAACCAGTGTTACAATTAACCAGCAGTTTCCATTAAAGCATATTCTTTTGGATAACTTTGTATTTCAATGTCAGACTTAGAAGTTGAAAAAATATTATAAAGAAGTCCCATTATTTTTTACCCAGACATACTACTTATTCACATTTTTTTGCTTTTGCTTCTCCCTCCATATATATACACATACATATATACATACATGCATATACGTATGTACATACAATTTGTGTATACACATGTGCATATGCGTGTGTGCACTTTCTGAACTATTTGAAAACAGATTCAAGACTTCTCTCCTTTTATCCCTAAATCCTTTGAGTGTATTTCCTTAGGAAAAAGACATTTTCTTTCACAGGAGTTTTCCTAGTTTCTTTGTACCTCATTTCCCTTATCTGTAAAATGGAGATAATAGTAATACTTTCCAAAGAATTGTCATGGTGAACCTTCAGAGTGAGAACTGAGGACTTGGCAGAGGATAGTGGCTTTTGTGACTATTGGAATAATTCTGCCCCTTTCAGGGATCTGTGATGGAGATGCAGCCAATGACCTCACCCTGAAGGATGGCTCTGTGCTGGGCAGGGCTGAGGATCCTGCTCCCTTTCTGGACAGCTGGCAGGTGCTCAGCTCCTTGACCTCAGAAGGCCAGACCCGGTTCCGCCCAGACAGCTGTGCCACTGCAGACTGCTCTCCCTGCCTTCGCATGGTGTCCAACCGCACCTTCAGCGCCTGTCACCGCTTTGTATGTGCTGAGTTCAGCATGGGGAGACCTCCTGAGCTGGGGGAGGGGGCAGCAGCTACTTGCAGAGGCACACTCTTTTCCCTGGGCATGGCTGGGAGGAGCTGGGTCCTGGGATTTGGGGCACTAAGGTAGACAGCACTGCCTGATGCATATGCCCAGGTTCCCCCAGAGTCGTTCTGTGAGCTGTGGATCCGGGACACCAAGTATGTACAGCAACCCTGTGTGGCACTGACCGTATATGTGGCTATGTGCCACAAGTTCCATGTGTGCATTGAGTGGCGGCGCTCTGACTACTGCCGTGAGTTGGGGGACAGGGAATCTCTGCCTTTGGGACTCTTGTTCCCATCCTGTTAAGAGTATAAAGAGGCTTCCAGACCCATGTTTAAGTCTATGCTTTTCCAAATTTAGCTGTTCCTTCATTTGTTGATTTATATTAATTAATAAACTTATAAATAGTATTTCATGAACAATCTATATTTTATATTAATCAATAAAAATTATTTTATTATAATTTATTATCATAAATTTTTAAAAATTAAATTTAAAAATTCAAAAAGCAATTATTTTAATATATTATTTAATTTATTTGAGTTTCCCATACATAAAATGGGGATAATAATTATAGCTTCCTTTTAGCGTCATCTTGAAGATGATAGTAGATAATGTGTGCAGGGTGCCCTACACATGCTCATCACATGGTTACTAGCATGAAAATATTAGTTCTCTTGCCCTAATTTTTTATTTTGGTCTCTTCCTCCTTCCTTGATGTTGGAAATAAGATCCACTCCCTTCTAATCTCCACTCAATAGTAAGTAGGCATGCATGGCCTGGGATAGAGCAGTCTGATTTCTAAACACGAACACATACAAAAAGGTTGGGTACAGCTCATACCTGTAAGTGTTGGGGAAGACCATACCTATAAAATGACAGATAAAGAGGAAAAGACATAAATACCTTCTGTAGTGTTTTTCAAACCTTGGATCCTAACACAGGGGGGTATGAAGTTAACTTGGGGGGCCAGCACTAGCATTTTAAAAAGTGTTATAGAATAGAATAGAAAATACTAGATTTATTGCATATAGGAAATTAAGTATCATTTTAGAAAAATATTTTTAGTTTCAATACATCAGCCATTCTCAATCCCAACTACCCTTTTTAGTCACAAGGGGAACTTCTGAAAATACCAATGCTCAGGTTTCCAGTCAGAGGTTCAGCTGGTCAGGGACAGGTCCCAGTAATGGTATTTTCAAAACTGCCAAAAGATTCTTTTGCAGTCAGGCTCAAGGACCACTGTTCAACACACTTGTGTGGACTGCACCATGATGTAAAATCTATTTATTACAGTCAAACAGTGAAAACAGTCATCTAGAGCGAGGGCTTAGCAAACTTTTTCTTAAAAGGGCAAATAGCAAATATTTGAGCCTTTGTGGGCCATATGTTCTCTAGTGCAAGGACTATATTACAAAAAGAGCCACAGATGATATATAATATATGAAAGAATCGTGCAAGAAATGCCATGGCTACATTCCAGTACAACTTCACAGGCAGGATTTGGGCTGTGGGCTGTACTTTGCTGACTTCTGATGGAGAGGAAGGAGGTCTCACACCAAGCCCCTTGACTTAGGTGCTCAGTGCTCTGAGCCCTCTTCTCACCACTTCCTGCTCTTTGGCTGTCAGTGGGGAGCCCTACATAGGGTCTGAACTAGTCCTGGTACCCACTTTGCCCCTGCAGCCTTCCTGTGCTCCAGTGACTCTACCTACCAAGCTTGTGTGACAGCCTGTGAGCCCCCCAAGTCATGCCAGGATGGGATGCTGGGTCCACTGGACCCTGAGCAGTGCCAGGTACTGGGTGAGGGCTGCATCTGTTCTGAGGGCACCATTCTGCACCGGCGCCACTCTGCGCTCTGCATCCCTGAGGACAAGTGTGGTAGGTTCCTTCCCTCCCTGTGCAGGCCCTCCCAAGCTGGCCTCATGCTCCTCATAGCTCCTCATAACTGGGGGTCCCGCTGTGTCCTTTCAGTTCTGCTCTGGAATGGTCAGTATGGCTGGGAGGGTATAGCCTGGGACAGTCTAGGTCTTCTCCCTTCCTCAGTCCTCTGTGCCCCAACATGCCTCCACTGCAGCATGCACCGACAGCATGGGGGTGCCGCGGGCCCTGGGGGAGACCTGGAACAGCTCCCTCAGTGGCTGCTGCCAACACCGGTGTCAAGCCCCAGACACCATCGTACCAGTGGACCTGGAATGTCCTCGCCCCCAGCCTGAAAGCTGCCCACGCTTTGGGGAAGAGGCCCTACTCCTGCCCACTGAGGACCCCTGCTGCCTGGGGATTGTCTGTGGTGAGTCCCAGCCTTTACTTCCCTGGCCCTCAACTATAAGACAGTTAAATGCCTCCAGCCCTGCCTGGCAAACCTGATGGATGAGGCCTGAAAAAAATTGAAGCATCTTGTGTGGAGTGAGCTGGGAGGAGTGGAGAACAGCGCCAGGGTTGGGGGCAGGCAGAAGCGGAGGCTTGGGTGGGTGTGAGGTGGTGTTCAATTTAAAGACAATGGCCCTGGGTCAGACACCTGGTGAGCTCTTCTTCCACCACCTTGTAGCCTGTGACTTCTGGCAACTCATGTAACATTGGTTGTGCCTCAGTTTGTTCTTCTGTTACATGAGAGTTAATAGTCACTTTGGGTTGACTGCAAAAATTAATTATTGTATTAATACTGGTTTGAGCAGCATTTGGCACATGGTACAGCTCCATGAATGATTATTGTTCTTTTGTCCAAGTCCTGGGCCTTTGTGTGATCCTCAGGGGCCCCTCCCAGGAGTAGACCTGGGGACTTGGAGTTTAAGAAGATCAGGTATCCAGGGTATGTCAGTGCTGGAGTGCAGTGGGGATGTCCCAGCCTCTAAGTAACAGGTCCTGTGCCCCCTGGGTCAGTGTGTAACCAGACTCTGTGTGAGGGACTGGCCCCCACCTGCCGTCCAGGCTACCGACTCGTCACCCACTTCCAGGAGGACTCCTGCTGCCCCAGCTACAGCTGTGGTGAGAGGTCTGGGGGTGGGGAGAATGGAATCATCCTGAGGGGAGTCAGGGGAGGACAGCTTTGGGACTAGGTCCTGGCTAGAGATTAGGTCAGAGCTGGGGTGGAGGCCCAGGTGTGTACAGCCAGTGTCTGCTCTCAGCACCTACATTTTTTCCCCAGAGTGTGACCCCAATCTGTGTGAAGCGGAGCCAGTTCCCAATTGCCGCCAGGACCAGACCTTGATCGCAGGCCGCCTGGTGGACTCCTGCTGTACCTCCTACTTCTGCGGTGGGTAGACGTGCCCTCAGATGTCAGCCCTTCCTTGCCTCTGCTGTCGTGGTGGCTGGAAGGAAGGCTGAGGATCTTTCTGTGATGGGGGCATGAGGAGAAAGCCAAAGTCACTGTCCAGAAAGTAGTATGGGACAAAGATAAAACGGGCCATTTTACCCCTAGGTTACTGAGCATGAAGAAATTGGAGCTTGTTCAGGGTCAGACTTTGGGTAAATATAGGGAGAAGATCCAGTTTCTGACCTCAGGACCGTTTCCCTGAAATGCTGCTTTTAGTTTAGCTCCTGCCACACCTGGGCTATTGAGGTGTCCCTCTCCCATTCTAGCAACCTGCTCAGCACCAAGCCTCCATGAGGGGGACTTCTGTGACAGCAGTGACCCCTCTTCTCCCTCAGCCTGTGGCGATTGTCCAGATCCCATCCCTGAGTGTCAGGAAGGGGAAGCACTCACGGTGCACAGGAACACCACGGAGCTCTGCTGCCCTCTGTACGAGTGTGGTGAGTCCTGGCCAGGTGCATGGAGGGCCATGTGGAAAGGGACTCCAGGACCTTTCTGTGCCTCCAGGAGCGGGACCAGGGCCTCCTGAAGGAGCCCTATGGAGAGGCATTGGGAGTCCAGACTTTCCCTAGACTCCAGAGTGTGTCAAAGGATATTGTGGGGACAGGAGGGGAGTTCTTGTCCCCCTTCTTGGCCAGTGTTGCATCCTGAGTATTCACAGTCCAAGGTGTCTTTGATTGATGTGTTACCTGCCCTTCTCCACCCTGGCAGTGTGTGAGAGCTTCCGCTGCCCCCAGGTGCAATGTGGCATGGGCACTGCGCTGGTCGAGGTATGGAGCCCAGACCGCTGTTGCCCCTACAAGTCCTGTGGTAAGTTCCAGGTCAGGAACACCCTGCCCAAAGTGGAGATTGAGGGCCCCTACTGAGGAGTGGGTCCGGGAAAAGGACCCCACCACTGTCAGGTTCTCCAGGTCCCAACAGGGACCTTCTGTATCACTCCCTGAGTGCTGAGCATTCCTATATCTTTCCAAGAAAAAAAGAAGAAAAAAGTCCCCATTCCAAAAATATTTCCCATTTAAAAATCTTTACTGCAGCTGCCTGATAGCATACATCTTATGTGTTAAAATTCACCTCCCCTTCCTCTGGAAGGCTGGTGGGAGTATCAATGATCAGCAATGAAAACCAGTGAACTTTATATAAAAATGTTGTCTTAAAAGGAGTGGAGAAATTCTATTTTGCCTCTGGCTGTCTTGCTTGTCTTTTCCAGACCTCACTAGAATGCAAACTTCAAGAAGGCAGAGTTTCAGTCTATTTTATTCATTGCTTTGTCTTCAGAGCACAGAAAAACCATAGGTATATAGGGGGTATTTAAAATGTCTTGTCACATGAGTGAGGAACCTGGAGAGTGTTTCCCTGCTGTCCTGACCTGCAGCTCTGGGTCCTCAAAACCAGAGTTAGTATGTCTTCTAAATTTGTTAGTAGCTCTGCATGGCTCAGACTTGCCCTCAGGTAAAGGCTGGGGATGGCAAAGTTAAGCCAGCTTGAATATGCAGAGTCAGAAGTTCTATGTTGCCATGTTTATTCTCAGAGAGGCCCCATCTATAGGAAGAGGGATGAATCCCAGGGATAAAAAGAAACCTGTGAGTGGTCTGTCTGCCTATTTATCCTCACTCTGTACCTGGTGAGGAGCTTGGCACTCAGCATCCATCACTGCCCACCTTCCCAACTAGGCATCAGTAGCCCCTATGCAGGGAAGGAGGGAGGCACAGATTTTAGCCTCTTCCCCTCACTCCATGGTCCTAGACTGTGCTGGAGCTGGAGCTGTATCATTGCCAGGCAGGGGGTGGGGCTGCACCTGCAGTGAGCGATCTGGGAGCTCCAGGAACTTCTACCTGGGCATCTCTGGTGAAGGTGGGTCCTGACCTCTCCTGTTTTTCAGAGTGTGACTGTGACACAATCCCAGTGCCCCGGTGCCATCTGGTATGGAGACCTGCCCCTCCCCGCCCTCTCTGTTCTGCCAGTCTTTCCTTTCCTCTTTCCTCTCCCCTGGAGACCCTACTTCTCCAGTACAAAGAGCCCTGAGATGCAAGTCAGCGTTCTTGTCCCAAGCTCTGCCACTGGTTTTCTGGGTACAGTGCCCTCCTTTGTAAGGTGGGCATGATCATAACTCAGAGTTGTGGTGAAGATAAATTATGTTGATGATACTAATGGTGGTGGTCATGGTGGGAATGATGTCAGGATGAAGCAGATGGTGGGGAAGGTGAAGATGATGAAGGCAGGAACAATGATGAAGATGACAATGAAAGTCATGATGGTGGCTTATGCTTATTGAAAGCTATGGTAGGCCTGGAACTTTCCCAGGCCTCTTTGTGTATTATTATACTGATTTTTACAACAACCCCAAGAGGTTGATGCTGTGATTATCTGTTATACAAACAAGGAAGCCAAAGTTAAAGTCACAAAGCTAGTAAACCACAGAGCCAGGATTGGAATCAAGAATTGATGCCAGAGCCATGCCCTTAACCACCAGATTGCTCTGCCACAGAAGGGAGTGAAAATACCTTGAGAAAAGTGAAGTGACCTTTAGGTCCTTCTCTGGATCACATGCACCTTTGCCTAATTCTAGCACACATTTCCTCCTATTTTGATCTCCATCCATTTTTCTTCTTCCTGAAACTGATGAAGAAAGAGAGGAGGTAGTGTGAGCCAAGAGGGACACCAGGCCAGCAGCAGAGGAACAGTCCCTCCATGAAGGAGGGAGGCCGGGGGGATGCTCCTCAGAGGGAGGCTTGGGAGTGGGGAGAGTGAGTGAGCTTCCAGGGTGCCAAGGGTCCCCAGGCCTGCCAGCCCCACCCGCCCACTACAGAGGCAATTGACACAAAGAGGGGCCCTGGTGGCAGACTGCTCCTGAAGATGGGACAGGGCCTGCACCCAGGGTGCTGACCCCCTCTACCCCATCCAGTGGGAGAAGTCCCAGCTTGATGAGGAGTTCATGCACAGTGAGGAGAACGTGTGTGGCTGCGCCAAGTACGAGTGCGGTGAGCAGAGCAAGGGGTCTGTGGCTAGAGCCTGGGCGGGCCAGCCAGGTGGAGGCCATGTGGAAGCTGGGCTCTGGACGACTTATCACACTGCTTGCCCTCCCAGTGAAGGCCCCCGTGTGTCTCAGCCGTGAGCTGGGGGTGATGCAGCCTGGCCAGACAGTGGTGGAGCTCTCGGCAGATGGCGTGTGCCACACCTCCCGCTGCACGGACCTGATCGACCCCCTCACCAGCTTCTATCAGATCAACACCACCTCCGTGCTGTGTGATGTCCACTGCGAGGCGGTAGGGGGCAGCACGGATGCATGGGGGTCAGCAGGGCTGGGCTGGTAGATACTAGGCTCTCCAGAAATCAGGGGGAGCCTAGAATCTTGCCAGGAGCCCCTCAAACAAGTCTAGAGAGTGGGTATCAGAGAAGCCTTCAAGACCTCTAAAGAAAGGCAGGATGAGAGAGGCCAGGAAGGGGCCATCAAGAGCAAAGGGACAAATTTAAGTCCTGGAAAATATGGGTATTTGACATTTATCCTTTTGGTTTATTTATTTGTGGTGTTACTATTTGCTGATCCCTTCTACATGCCCAGTACTTTCAACAGTGAGTACTTACTAGTGGCTTCTAGTAAGGGCTAAGTAAATATTATTTGAACAAAAGGGGTTAGATTTATTCCCATTTTTTCAGAAGAGAAAAGTAAGGTTTAGGGAGGTTTAACCAGTTATAAAAAGTCTCACAGGAACTGGGACTTAAATTGAGGTCTGTCTAGAACCAAAACTGGCACTTTAATTACCAGAATGCTGCCTCTCGGGTGGTGGAGGGTGGAAATGCTCTGACACCATGGCTGATGGGCACTGGCAATAAGGGGGCTTAAGGTAGAGAGTAGGATGAATTGTCTGGCTGCCTGGGAGAGGAGGAGGCTGGTAGTTCCCCTTCCTGAGCACCTACAGGGGGCCCTTCTGGGGCTCTGGTCTCACTTGGAGATAAATAGACAGTGAAGGGCTGGAGGCGGAGGTGGGCGGGAACCTGGCTGATGCCATCCCATCCCACCCTGGCCTGCAGAACCAGGAGTATGAGCACCCCCGAGAGCTGGCGGCCTGCTGTGGCTCCTGCAGGAACGTGTCCTGCCTCTTCACCTTCCCCAATGGCACCACCTCCCTGTTCTTGGTAAGCAGCCCCTGAGCCCACCTGGGCAGATGTCCCAGAAAGGGAAACTAGGACCAGCACCTTCTTTGGCTCCCATGCCTGGGCTCAGTACAGACAGGGTTCTGAGCAGTGCCATGCCCTGGACTGGACTGTCCTCAGGCCTGTGCCATCCATCTGACCACAAGCCCCCGCTGCTCACCTCTGTGCCCTCCAGCCAGGGGCATCCTGGATCGCAGACTGCACTCGTTACCACTGTGGCAGCACTCCCCTGGGTGCTGTGCTTGTCCGCTCGCCCATCAGCTGCCCACCACTCAATGAGACCGAGTGTGCCAAGGTCAGTCTACCTCCTCCTACAGCATGGCCTAGGCCAAGGCATGGGCTGCCTCACGGATGGCTGTTGGGGCAGGGTGGGAGTCCCATGTGCAGTCCCTGGAACCTGTGCTTGCACTGCCACCCCCAGTCCACTTCTCTCCATGCAATTTTTTTTCTCTGACTACTTCACATCCCACATCCTGACAAATCACATGATCACACATCAGTGAATGCAAACATACATTGTCACATGTTCAGGTATACTCAGACACATCTCAAGCAGTGCATGGCCAGTCCTGTGATGGGCTGACAGGTGTCCAGTCCTAGCACAGACAGCTGTCAACATGGGCACTTCTCATGGAAAAGGATGCTTGGAACTTTAGGGATTATTGTTGAATTATTAAAGTGCCTGAGATTAACACTGGACATTTGAAGATTCTGACACTTTCCTAGAGAACTAATACATAAACACACACAGAGACACACACAGGCACACTTTCATACCTGCAGCATCACACATGTGCACACATACTTGCATATTTGTTCACAAAATCATAGTGTATATTGAGACTCACACACACACACACACACACACACACACACACTTATTTTCTAAGAACTGTCCCATCCATTGTTTTATCCCTCTCATAATAGAGGAGGAGGGCTATAAGGGATAGTTGCCCCCATTTTAGAGATGGGGAAACTAGGTCTAGAGGAGAGGGATGACTTATTGAGGGCTGAGATAGAATCTAGGTGGGTCATCCCTGCATCCTTCCTCCCTGACCCTCTGTGCAGGGAAGCACTAATGGTGGGATGTTCCCAAATCCTCCTCTTCCCCAGCACAGAGTCAGTAGAGGAATATGAGGGGAGCTGCCTCAGGAAAGAAAGGAGGCTCTGCGCCATTTTACCAAAGCTGCAGCCACACTGGGGGCTGCAGGCACTTAGTGTTGTCTAGTCAGCCAGATTAGCCCCTCTGGCTCTCCCATGGCCTGTGCCAGTCCTGGAACTCCTGCCTGGACATTCATGGTAGAAACAGAAGGAACAGTCAGTCAAGACTGACTGTTTTTGCCTATTGCTGGGACCTCGGCTTCTGACTTGGAACAAAGCTCTTCACCCTCCCTTTCCTTTCTCTCCCTCCAGGTTGGGGGCTCTGTGGTACCTTCCTTGGAAGGATGCTGTAGGACATGTGAGTGAGCATGGTGGAGGCCCAAGGGTGAGGGGTGCTAATGTCATCTTGGGGTCAGAGGGCCTGGACTGGCACTTATGATAGCAACTCTTCAGAGCTGAGTAGGAGAAGGGACACCCCTTGACATGAAGCACATGGCACTGGCAAAAAAAAAAAAAAGAAGAAGAAGAAGAAGAAGGTGGCCAGAGGCCATGCTCATGCCCTTATCCCAATATAAGGCCTTTTCTTCTTTGTGGAGACAGGGGATATTGAGACATTGTAGTTAGTAAGTCAGTAGCTCACCAGTCACTCTGCCTCTTCCTGCCTCTGCCAAGACCTCCAGCCCAGATGTCCACCATATGGATTCTCCTTTGTGGTCAGGAGTCTTGGTCATGGACGTGCCTCCTGAATGGGATTCAGGCTTCCAGGGTCCCTAAGTCAGAATGACAGCTCTGTATATCTGTCTTTATCCTGGCTCCTGGGCCCCTGAACATTCAGAGTCTATAGCCCTAACCTTGCTGGCATGAACAGAGCAATCAGCCTAAGGACCTTTGCCCATGTGCCTGTCCTTCTCCTAGGATTCTCAGACCCTGTCCCCAGAGGGCTGTAATTTGGGCTCTTTTATGTTCATACTACATGCTACAAGGACACTGGGCTCAGGGCCTCATTGTCTGATCCCTCACCCATACCTCATGCTCCCTGAATGTCCTATGTACCCCCATTTGACCTGCAACCCATGTCCCTCTCCCCAGGTTCCCTGGGGACTCTGTTTCCCATGGTCCCTGTTAGCCCTGCCTCTCCTCCACGGGTTAGTGCCCACTGCCACCCAGGTACTTCTCTTGGAAACTCACAGGACTGGAGGCAGGCAGCCGCACTGCTATTTACAACAGCATCCCCTCTGCTAGGTGGCCCCAAGCTCCGGGGGCAAGGGAGGGGGAGGCCCCTGCTCCTTGCCCACAGCGCATGCTGGGTAGTGAGCTGCATCCCCTGCTTGCATGGGAATGCTTGAGCAGCACCCTCTCACCTAATGCCCACCAGTGCCCAGTGCTGACACGCTTTTCTCCAGCTGGTAACTTAAGTCAGTCTCTGTTCAGTACCCAGAGGCCTGTGACCAGGACAGCCCTTGGTTCTCCTGTCTCCCTGTGGTGAGGCTTGGTAGCCAGGAGATAGGATTCCGGCCCATTTCTGGTGGGCTTCCTAGGCTTTTACAGAGTGAGTCCATGAGTCCAGCGGATTGTTGAACATCAGCTCAATGCCATAAGCACCGTATAAATAAGGCCTTCTGGAGCTGACATTTTAGTGGGAGAGAAAGAACAAATAAATAGATCATAGAACAGAGGCACAGAGTTGTGTGGGGCCTGAAGCTTATGCAATTTGGGGATCTTCATTGAGGAAAAGAACACAAAATGATAAATCTATATTGAGATGTGAAAGTGAATATTTTGAGGGTGGCAGAGTATGGAAGGGGTCCAGGCAAGGGAAAGCTCTTAAACTTATGCTTCAACAGCATATGTGTCACTGATAAGACAGTGATTATGCCCTGGATATAAATAAGACAAGGGAAGGCTCAGGAAGAGAGGACTGGGTGGAGGGACAGAGGGAGCCGCAGTTCCAAGGAGGATCAGGAAAGGTCTCAGTGAAGGGACGCTGAAGGCAAGAGTAAGTGATATGACTGGTTGTGAAAGGCCTGCTCCGAGCAGAAGAAACCCCACACTTGATCAATTTCCACACTTACAACAGCTCTGTGAGGTGGGCAACTCCCTGGCTCCATTTGACAGATATGGAAATCCATTGAAGCTGTCATGTGAAGCATTCTGCTAGGGACTAGATGCTAATGAATGGGGTTTCCATTCATTCAGAGAATTGAAGGAAGGCTAGAAGCCCTCTCACAGTAGGAAAATTGAAGCTCAGAAAGGGGTGCAGACACACCCAGGGTTGCTCCCTATGATACGTCTGCCTTCCCCCACTCCACTTCCTTCCAGGGCATTGAGTTAAAACAGGGGGAGGGGCACTAATGCATGGGCACTAACCTGGAAGTGGGACCCTCCAGCATGACACTAACTGCCCCAGGCTGGCCCACCCTGTTGCCCCCAGGGAGCCCATCTGGGCCACAGCTGCCTCTCCCACCCTGTTCCCCAGGTAAGGAGGATGGGCGCTCCTGCAAGAAGGTGACCATCCGCATGACCATCCGCAAGAATGACTGTAGGAGCAACACCCCTGTGCGTGACGGCGGCATGGCGGTGGGGGCGGGGAGAGGCAAAGACGGGAATGGAGGGGGTTTGGGAAGCAGGCACTCTGCAGGCCGCCTCACTGGCCTGCCTGTCTTCAGGTCAACCTAGTGTCCTGCGATGGGAGGTGCCCCTCTGCCAGCATCTACAACCACAATATCAATACCTATGCTCGCTTCTGCAAGTGCTGCCGGGAGGTGGGACTGCAGCGGCGCTCCGTACAGCTCTTCTGTGCTGCCAACGCCACCTGGGTGCCCTACACAGTGCAGGAGCCCACCGATTGTGCCTGCCAATGGTCCTGAAGCTTGGGGGCTGGGCTGACTGGGCCATCTGTGCCAATCCCGATATTCTGCTTCCAGTTAGCACAAGAATTTTTAGAGGGAGGTGGGCAAAGGTGGTGGAGAGCTGTATGTGCTGAGTACGGAATGATGGGCAGCAGCCCCAAGAGGGACCAGAATAGGCCACACTTATCCATCCTGGCTCCCTTTCTGGTCACCCTTCCCACACACTGGAAAGTGTCTCAGCTCAGGATTCTGGGAATTCAATTCTGTTCCTGGATTGAGGTTAAGAACTGACTGCAGATCCAGGGCCATCCCCTGTATATTTGTAACTCTGGTCATGGTTCTTTGGTAGAGGGAGTTGGAACTTTCCCTAGAAGCTGGGACCAGAGCAGACCCCAGACCACGCATAGGGTCAGGGTGTGGAGGCCTGGTTCTTTCTACACCCTTTTAACCACAGGAGAAACATAGACCCAGTCAAAGGAAAGAGGCCTGTATAGAGCCGTCCAGGACTCTTGAAAAAAGTAAAAGAGCTAGACTTGAGGGACCAGGTTCTTTCACAGAGATGTCTGAGGCCAGGCACAAAAACTGAGGAGTGGACTCAGTGACCCTCAGATTCCCTTCTCCTGCATTGATATTGTAATTCAGGAAATGACTTAGGAGAGCAGGCCGAGGCCTGCACCTCTATACACACCCCCTTACTCCCAAGCCAATAATCCTGGCAGGTGAGCTGGCTCTTTGAGATGGTGGAAGGAGGAATAAGCTCATTAGCAGGAGTCCAGTGTATCTCATCTCAAATGCTGTTGGGCATCTCACCCTCCTGAGGGGGCCCTTGGTTATGTGATGAATGTTTCCAGTCTGCAAGTACAGCTCCTGGCTCAGCCTCTTCTCCAAGGACATATCAGAGCTGGTCTCTGGAGGGGCCTGCCTTTGTGGCTCAGCCATTCCAGGCTCTGTGCTTCATGGTCTATTTAGTGGAAAAGTGTCTGTTGGTAGAAAATACACCCTGTGTGTACGTGGCTCAGCAGCCCAGGGCATCTGTCAGAAACTTGTCCCCAAACCAGAGGGTCCTTAGCCAAGGCCAGAACTCCTATCCACACCCACTCTGCAGATCCTCTGCCTCCTGTGCCCCTTTGTGTTACTGGATCCAAAGGGCACCTGACATTGCTCAGGCCCTGCACTTCCCTGAATGTCTGCAGAGGTGTGGCTGTCCTGGTACCCCTTGGGGTCAGGAGGCTGTGCCAGGATGGTGCCCAGCTTTCCCCACAGCTTCTTTGCTCCTGTAACTGTGTTCTGTTTATGTATCAATAAATCCCAGGAAGACTTAAGGCCTCTGAGCATCTCTGAGGGTGCCAGGTTTGTTTTGAATATGAAGTCTCAGCTATGAAGAGAAGAGCCTATTTCAGGGCCTAGAGGCCAGCCTGGCTTCTCCTACCCTACCTATGCTCCATTCAGAGAAGACCCTTGGTGGGTGGGTATCTACTGGCTGGGATTGAATTGATTGGAGACTGGCTTCTAAAGAAAGGGGTGGGAAAAAGGAAGAGGACATTGGGAGCTAACATTCAGGTGAAAGGACTGAGGAGTGATCTCAGTTCCATGGGGCCAGGAGTGAATGCCTTTCACATAGGATGTGAACGAGGCAGACCCTGAGAGTAGGTTTCATGTTGACCTCTCAGTGTTTTGTATTTATTTCTCTGTTGTTCTCCCAAAGAGTTTAGTAAGGTTTTGCAGTTACTCTGGTGACACTAGGGAGAATACAGTAATGAGTTTTTAGTGACCCTTCAACTTTAAAGGATCACTGGCACCTTAAGGAGCCAATGAGAGACTGCTTTCCTAGGTTGTCCCATGTGGGAAGGAGGAGGAAGCTTCTAGGGCCGAGTCAGTGCTTAGAATGCAAGAGGTCCCTAAGTTTCTCCTCTCATAGTACACCTGACTGCTGACATGGACCTTGGGGTTTTTCCTAATGAAAAAGGAGACTTATAGCCTCTTAAACAGCACACTTTTAAATTAGCAATGGGTCAAGGAAGCAATAAGAATGAAAATTAGGTAACATTTTTGATCTGCTGATTATGAAATAATGGCACATTAAACTTATGTGATGCAGCTATAGCAGTACTTAAAAGACGGGTGTCCTTAAGTGCATACTTCATACTTCTTAACTTTTCATTATTACCTAGAGAGATGGAGTGGGGAAGGGCTTCCAAATTTCTCCACGATAGATGAGGATCAATGGTGCATGGTCCTTAGCCACAACACACTCCCTAAATCACGTACCAATTGCTTTCAGAATTTTGAACCCTAAGCTCAACAGAATATGAAGTTAAGTATATCTTTAAAGAAAAATGACTTAAAAATATACAGCAAGAGCCAGGTGTAGTGATGCATGCCTATACTTCCAGTGACTTAGCAGGCTGAGACAGGAAGATTGTGAGTTCAAGGCCAGCCTCAGCAACTTAGAGAGACCCCCTGTCTCAAAAAATAAAAAAATAAAAAGAAGGGCTAGGAGTGTAGCTCAGTGGTAAAGTGCTCCTGGATTAAATCTCCAATTTCTTCCACCAAATTTATATATATATATATATATATATATATATATATATATATATATAAAGCTATTTAGACTAAGATGCAAAGTGTTTTTTCAGCCATTTCAGGAATCCTAATGCTCCCAACTGTTCATCCCTCACCTCACTGGCACTCCCATCTGCTTATTTTCAGTATGACAAATTAGTTTTTTGAACAGGGCCAGTTTTAGTCAGAGGCTGTATGGACAGAGGCAGAGGGCATCAGATTAAGTGAGCCAGCCTTGGCCTAGTGTCTTTCTGCAGTCTCAGTTTGGGAGGGTAGCCCTGGGCTTTCAAATGTGTTTTCCACATTCAGTCTGTCACTGGTGACCAGCTTTAGGAGCTGGCCCTCCTTGGCTCCTGTCAGCAGCAGTTCTCAGCTTTCCTGCTCCACCCTCACCATATACCCACAGGAGGCCATAGCTTCTCTTGGTCATACCCCATTGCTGGAATTACAATGTGTCTGGCTGTTCATCCCCCACCTCACCTCTCTATTCCCATGCAGTCACCACCTACTACCTGTTCCCACCAGAACCCAACCTTCCATTCCAGTCTTTTGGCAAAAACTCCTAGTCTTGTTTCACAACTTGTTCTTGGGGAAAACAACTCTTTTAGGCCAAGATACTCTAGCAAAAGATTAACATGAGGCAAATCACTAATGCTGCTCTGCATTGTGAGAAGTCGAGATGTAAAAACTTTGAACCATTGTCAGCATTGCCCAGTTGCTCTCTGAAAGGCCAGTACCAGCAGTGTTGATGTGAGTGTTCACAAGTAGAATTTGGAGATGTGGATTTATTAAAAATAAATCTTTTAACTACATCATCCTACTTCTAGGCAACTGTGGTAGACTGAAAAACAACCCTCCAAAAATGCCCACATCTAACCCCTGGAAACTGTAAATACATTGCCTAACATGGTAAAAGGGACTTTGCAAATGTGATTATGTTAAGGATCTTGCAATGGGGAGATTATCTTGGATTATCCAGGTATGCCCAGGTAAACACAGGGTCAGAGTGAGAGAGAAGTAGAGATTGGAGTTATGCATTTTGAAGGTAGAAAAGGCAGCTCTTCCCAAGGACTTCAGGCAGCCTCTAGAAGCTGGAATTCAAGAAAATAGACTCTCCCCAGGTCCTCCAGAAGGAACACAGACCTATTGTTCCCTTGATTTGAGCCCAATGAAACTGATTTCAGACCTCTGACGTACAGAATTACAAGAGAATAAATTTGTGTTGCTTTAAGTCACTAAGTTTGTGGTAATTAGTGACACCAGCAATAGGAAACTCATAACAGCATCTAAAGAAAGAATTCATGCAAAGAAGCATGTGCCAGGTGGCATATTGCATCATTGTCCTAAGTTTTAAAAGTTAGTAGCAACTTTAAATGTCTATCAGTAGGGAACAAGTAAATAACCTGTTACAGTCCACTATATTATGTAGCCCTTTTGTGCACTGACATGTTGGGCTCTCTGGTATATGCTAAATGAAGAAAGGAACTTGTGGGTTGGTTCTCACAAAATGACCTACCTCCTTTATGCCCCTATAAAAAAATGGGACACACAGATAAATAGACTGATAGACACACACACACCACCCTTATGTTGGTCTCATTCCCTTGAAGGGTTTTCAGCACTGAGCAGGGCCCTTCCTGGCTCTTAGGGCCAGCTAGTCCAATGGCAACTGGAAGCAACCTTTTTGGTTCTGAGAATCCCAAGGGCTGTAACTGTGCATAGGAGGATGGATAGACCAGAATAGACTCAAAGCTCTAGGGACATCCATGGCCTCTCTTGCCTTCCTGTGGTTCCTCCCCACTCTCTGCCCATGACTTAAAGCCTGAGACAACACCAAAGGCCACACACACAGGTAAGGAAACAGAAGACCAGAACCAGTCTGGCTACTCAGAGAGTTGGTGGCCAAGCAGGGTGGCTGCCCAGCCTTGGTCCCCTGTGACATATTTGCAAACACGAGGGGTTTTGAGCCGCAGAACCATCCCATTCTCCGTGGTGCAGGCTCAAGTTCCCGCCCTGATTTTCTGGGCTTAATCCTCTTCCTGTGGAAATCAATAAGGACATTGTGATGGAATGATTCACGTTCAAGGTCAGCCCGGAGCAAATTGGAGGCGACATGCTGATTTTACTGCCCTCATTGAGAGGGGAGCCAATCCTGCTCACAGGCCCTTTAACCCTTTCCTTGCCTCTCTCATCACCTCCATCAGCACAAGCCCCAGGGCTGGGTCCCCATAGTCTTCTCACCCATGTGTAATCCTGCATTTTAGATTTTCCAAGGTTCAGACCACTCAAGGTCTCAAGGTCTCAAGATCTTCGCAGCGTTTGGGGAAAGCAGGTGGCAAGTTCAGGAACAACTTCAAGTTGAAGGTCAAATGCTCCATGAATAATTTCCTTGGCCACTTTCTGCCGAAGGAAATCTCTCTCACTCTCTTTCCCCTTCTAGTCCCCTTTTCTTGAGTTCCAGTCTTTCTTTGGTTGTCCCACATGGAAAGGTAGAGGAGATGGGGAACAAAATTCCTCTTTTGTTTGTAAATTAGATCTTTTCTGTGGATAACTTTGTTTCTTCTTCCTGTTTAAAAAAAAACAACCTCCAAATAGGTAGTCTTGGGTAGCTGGAAACATATGTCAGGAAAGATGAAGAGATCCTAGCTCCTGTGTCTGGAGGTGCTACCATCTTTAGCACAAGTCTCCCAGGGTCATATGCTCATGTACATTAAGCCAGGGCCCAGGCACTCTGGGAACATGTGCTGGAGGTATGTGGGACATGGAACTGAAGGTGACTTGCTTTCTTTCCCTTGGGTATATGGCCACATCTAACTACAAGGAAGGCTGGGGATGTAGTCCAGCTGTGTGCCCAGTTAAGAGGAAGAGATGGGTCCAGGGGACTGCATCTTCTCAGTGAGGAAGTGGAAACAGTGATGAGGACGATGCTGAGAAGATGAAAGGACAGAAGAGAGAGAGGGCATGAGGTCAAGGGAAAATTTATTTGATGCTTTGCAGAGGCAGTGATTTTACCATGTGTCCTGGAAGGAGCCAAAGCAGAAGGAACTTGCTGAGAGAAATACAAGGTTTCAGAGGGCCCAGAGCTGACATGAAGAGAGATCATGAAGGATCCAGGGACTTCTGGCTAAGGTGCCCTAGATCTTTATTCATTTGTATCCCGTAGGGTTGGGCATGTGCTCAGGGTAGAGCACTTGCCTCATATGCACTAGCTCCCAGGTTCAGTTCTCAGCAACACACACACACACACACACACACACACACACACACAATTTGTGTCCCTAGTATATAACACAGAAAGTAATGAAAAATAAGTGAGAGTGTATATCTAAGCTTGAAAATGAGAAGCCAGACAGCAAGGAGTTAAAGGGTGCAAGGGTGGGCAGAGCTGGGGAGCCAGGTGCCCCCCAACATATTGTGACAGTGCCAGTTAATCCCCTACAGCAGGCAGGAGGCCTGCACAGCTGTCTCTCCCAAGCTGGAATTGCACCCTCCTACTGCTCCCCGGCCCCTTGCCCAGAGTTCCTGGCAGACCAGGGATTGGGTGGAGGTAGGTAGAAGTGGGCAAGCAGCATGGTAGGGAATTGGTCCAGTCCTTGCACCCTTGCAGAGCTCAATTTTCTAAAGCTAACTTACTCTCTAGGTTTGCTACTCAATGCTCACTTGCCATGAAACCCCCACTACCTCCTCCCCAACCAGCCAAACCCAGCCCCACCCTTGCTCCTCCCTACATATGGTGTCCATACCTGTTTCTTTACTTCACTTGGAATAACTTGTTCCTTATTCTCCCTAGGCTGTCTCTGCCTACCCTTCAGACCAACTGCAAAACCCCAACCCACAGGATCCTTCTCTCTGGCCTCTAACCACTCCTAGCTCTATGTACTCCTAGCTCTAGATGCTGCTTATCTAGGGCTTGCATGCCAGCCTGTGTCCATGCTCTGCCCAGGGGAAAGAGATGTTGGCCTGGCTCTAGGAGTATACATTTATTTACCTACATCTTCATTCAACAGCTGAGGAAGGTAAGGCTTAGAGAGGCAAACAACTTCCACAATTGGAGAGTAGAGAAATCAGGACTTGAACTTATATTCAGACTTTCCTACTTAGCCAGGGAAGAAACCAAGAGGATTGCTGGGTGCCTGATGACATATACTGTAGGCCCCCTACTCTGGGAAGCTGGAGGGGCAGTGAAAAGAGGACTCCAGTCTCTCTTTGTCCAGTTAGCAGCTGGAAAACATTGGCAACTTTCTAGCCTCAGTCCCCCATGTTGAGGAGGAGCAACAGGTTCTACATCCTAGGGTTGGCATGAGAGTCGAATGAGATCATGGTTGAGAAAGGGGAGGACAACTGCAGTGACTGTGCTCATGTGTGAGGCTGCCAGGGCATCCCAGCCCAACTGGACTCAGGCAAGTGAAAAGCGGGAGAAAAGAGCTCAACCTGGCCCCCACCCACCCTTTACTCAGCAGGATCAGGACTCAACCCTAAATCTTTACCTCTGCTATGCCCCAGCCAGCTGTGATACCCTCCTCTGTCCACCTGAACTAACTTACTGGGTAGAGAGAATTGGAGCTGGAAGGGGATCAGGAGGTAGTAGAAGAGTCTGGATTGTGGGGTCAGGTTGTGGCTCAGACTCAGATCACCCATGAGATTTAATCTCTCCAAGTTTCAGTTTCCTCATCACTAAAATGGGAATGCAAATCAAGCAAAATGAAGGTGAGAATCTTTATAAGTAAAGTCCCTGGCCTATAGTATGCATTTAATGAATGGAGCTATTATTACTGCTACAGAATAACTTATAGTTGGTCATCTTCAAGCTACACGTTTTCAGGAGCAGAAAAGTGATACCAGAAAGGGACAGGACTTAACCAAGGTTCCACTGCAAAGTGAGTCATGGTGGAGGCAGCACCAGACCCAGACCCAAGGATCCTTTCATTGTCTCCACCAAGAAGTGTTCCCCAAGCTCCATCGCAGTGTGGGCCTTCCTGCTCTGACTGCGAAGCCTCAACTGTCTGAGTCACCCACAGCCCTTCTAGCATCTCTGTCTTCTTCTGAGATGAGAAGCTCCCCAGGTAGGACCTCTTGCTTCTGCCTGAGCCTCTCCCAAAGTAACTATCATATGACTGAGTCCTTTGCAAGGAGAGCTGGCCCAGCCAGGGAATCCAATTCTTCAAGAAGCTTTCTGGGACTTGGCTAAGCAGAGGGATATCAACTTTTGAGATGGAGGGGAGAGAGGAGAAAGAGAAGGAAGGGTTAAAGCCTCAGCAGCTGGGGCAGGCAGCCTGCAGACGGCCCAGCCCAATGCTGGGAGGCCTGCACCATTCCATTCCTTTGCAGATCAGTTACACCCAGCTGTCTCCCTCCTTACTGCCAGTGCCCCTTGGATTAGGCGGGAAAGGCTCCCCGGCCTGCGGCCTGCACACGGCCCATGGGGAACAACGCCTGCAGCCCACGCCTCCACGACAGCTGCTGAGTGTCAGGCAAGAACATAGATCAGCATGATCCTGGCAGAGGTGCCCTAAACCCAGACCCTGCCCCCAACATGTGCAGAAGGGGCTGCCTGTGGAGAGAGGGGGTCTGAAAGGGATTCGGGAGGTACAGGGAAGGGACTTCTCCCAAAAATATCTCCTTTGCTCATATGCCACTGTAATTCAAAATCCACCGTTAAGCATTTTAAAACTTTGGGTCACCCAAAGACACCCATTAAAAACTATGCCCATTAAAAACTCTGATGCACTGTCGATAGGAATATATTGGTAAATGTATAAAATTTTAATTTTAATTTGCTAAATACATATGAAGTCCCTTAAAAAATATCTATTCCTTTGTCTCAGTTTCCACTGAGAATTTTAACTCAAAGAAGGAATTACCTTAAGAAATAGTTTATAACATGAAAAAAATGGCTGTGGATTCAAGAGTTAAAAACAAAAAACCCTGAAGTCATGAATATTTTCAAAATGCAAAATCCAGATGAAATGACAAAAGAAAATTTAAAACTTGAAAATATCTGTATCTTTACTGGAAAACATGAAATGTTCCATCAATAGGCCAGAAATATGAATATGTTACTAACAAATGGGAGGCAGTGTGGCGTACAGGTTAGACAGATGGCTGGGCTCTGATCCTGGTTGCTTCCCTTACTAGTTCTGTGATGTTGACTAATTACTGAACCTCTCCAAGCTTTGGTTTCCTCAACTGTAAAATTGGAATAGTAGTTATAATAGTTGTGAGAATTACATGGGGATTAGGAGAGATCATGTGTGGGAAACATCCCTGTGACCCCCAACATCAGAGGGTACGACCATAGAAACCAGCACCACTCATGAATGAGTGGTTGTAGGATATCTCTCCCTGCCACCTACTAACATGGCTGCAAAGAACCCTCTCAGGGTACCAATTCTGATATCCTAGACTGTTGTTATACATACTATCATTGTTTATTTGAAAAGAGTGGACAACCTCAAAGTGATGCCCAAGTTGAGATGGGAATGTATGCTGCCCTCAGTGAAATACTATCAGTACAAGAAACGGAGAGGACATGAACAGTGTTCTAATTGATTTTTTCAGCATGATTCATGAGGCTATTATAACCATACAATAGGAAGCGTATGTATAAAAACATATTCGGGGGAAAAATGAGAAAATGTTCAGCCATGTGATGACGATTGCACAACTCTGTGAACATAATAAATATAGAATGCTATTCTTTTAAAGGATGGAGTTATGGCAAATGAATTCTATCCCAACAAAACTTATGTATGGAATCATTGTCAGGATAAGAAAAGCAAGAACTATCTATATGCTGGCTGCAAAAGACAACATTTAGAAACTGATAATTTCAAAGAAAAAAACAAAAGTTTTTATATTCTGCAAATGATGAACATGAGAGAGTTGGGATGCTATAATAACATAAACAGTAGACTTTAAAATAAGAAATATTTCCAGAGACCAAGAAGAATATTTCATAATGATAACATACTGACTATATCAAGAATGTACAAATGCATATATGTAAAAGCATTTTATATCATAGCCCCAAAATACATGAAGCAAATTTATCATAATTGAAAGAATAAATAGATAATTCAAAATTATAGTTGGAAATTTAATATTCTTCTCAGATACTGATAGGGAAACTAGACAGAAAATTTGCAATGATGATATGGAGAACTTAAACGACAAAGTCAACTTGTCTTCAAAGACATATGTTAATCTTCTCAACAGCGACAAAATAAACAATTTTCAAATGTTTAAAAATACTTAGATTGAGGTTCTTGAGTCTAAATAAATTTTAAAGAAATATTATCACCCCAAAAATATTTCCCAATCACTAGAAAACTAACTAAAAAAATTAACTAAAGAAAGAATCTCAAAATGTTCAAAAGTTAACATATTTCTTTGAAGAAGACTTTAGAAGATGGAAAGATCTCCATGTCCTTAGATAGGCAGAATTCATATTGTCGAAATGGCCATACTACTAAAAGTGCTATACAGATTTAATGCAATTCCTATTAATATTTCGATGACATTCTTCAAAGAAATAGAAAAAGCAGTCATGAAATTCATTTGGAAAAATAAGAGGCCCAGAATAAGTCAAAGCAATTCTTAGCAAGAAAATCAAAGCAGGACTCATCACAATATACTACAGAGCAATAGTAACAAAAATGGCATGGTAATGGAATAGAAGACACAGAAACAAACCCACATAAATACTAGACAAAGGCACCACAGACACACATTGGAGAAAAGATAGCCTCTTCAACAAATGGTGCTGGGAAATCTGGAAGAACGAAATTTAACCTCAATTTTTCACTCTACAGAAAATTCAACTAAATGTGGATCAAAGACATAGATATTAAACCAGAAACACTGAACCTACTAGAAAAAAAATGTAGACCCAACACTCCAACATGTCAGTTTAGGCACCAACTTCCTTAATGCATGAAGCATTTTTCCTAAAGCGCATGAAGGAAAATCAAGAATCAATAAATGGGATGGTATCAAACTAAAAGTCTTTCTCAAAGCAAAGGAAAAAAGCCAGCACAAAGAGAGAGCCTACAGAATAGGAGAAAATCTTTGCCTCCTGCATTTCAGATAGGGCATTAATTTCCAGGACATACAAAGACCTCAAAAAGTTTAACACCAAAAACAAACAAACAAACAAAAACAAATAACCCGATTAATAAATGGGCAAAGAGACTAAAGAGATACTTCTCAAAAAAAAAAAAATACAAATAGTCAACAAATACATGAAAAGATGTTCAACATCTCTAGCAATTACAGAAATGCAAATTAAAAATACACTGAGATTTCACCTCATTCCAGATGGCAATTATTCAGAATACAAGTTACAATAAATGTTGACAAGGATATAGGAAAAAAGATATAACCATACATTGTTGGTGGGACTACAAATTAGTGCAACCACTCTGGAAAGCAGTATGGATTCCTCAAAAAACTAGGAATGGAACTACCCTTTGACCCAGTTATACCACTCCTCAGTAAGTATCGAAAGGAGTTAAAATCAACATACTACAATGACACTAAGCCACATAAATATTAACAGCAGCACAATCACAATAGCTAAACTATGGGACCAATCTGGATGCCCATCAATAGATGAATGCACAAAGAAATTGTGATATATATATATATATATATATATATATATATATATATATATATACACACAATAGACTATTATTACTCAGCCATAAAGAAGAAAGATTTTATGACATTCACCAATATATGGATGAATTTGGAGACTATCGTGCTAAGTGAAATAAGCCAATCCCCATAACCCCAAAGGTTAAATATTCTCTCTCATATGTTGATGCTAACTTATAACAGGCAGGGAGGTGGTAAGGGGAGGAATAGAAGTTCAGTGGATTAGTCAAAGGGGAATTAGGGGAGGAGAGATAGGAATAGAAAAGATAGTAGAATCAATCTGACATAATTCTCCTATGTACATATATGAATACACCACAGTGAAACTCAACATCATGTACATCCACAAGACTGGAATCCTAATACAATATATTCCATGTTTGCATAAATACATCAAAATAGATTCTGCTGTCATGTATCACTAAAAAGAACAAATAAAAATAAAAATCAGCACATTTTTAAATAAAATAAGGAAAAATCACAAATGAAAACTTAAAATAATCGAACTTAAAAAAATAAAAACAAAATATGTGAAAATTATGGAATATAGATGAAGTGGTCCTTAAAGGAAAATGTATAGTTTTAAACACAGAAAGGGACAAAGATTCAAAATTAATAATCTAAGCTTCTCACTTCAGAAGACTTTAAAGTGATGGCTGAATCAAACTCCAAGTAAGCAGAAGGAAGTTAATCAAAGAATCAGACAGAAGCCAATGAAATAGAAAAAAAAAAGCATTAAAAGAAATTAAACCAATAATGGATAAACTTTTAGCTAGACTGACCAAAAAATAGAAAAGAGAATACACAAATTACTAAAAACAAACAAAACAAAAGATCTAAAGGAGGGGCCATTGCCACAGACAGAATTGACAGGGAGTATTATTAATAACTTTATAGTGACAAGACAGATTATATCAAATTTTAAAATTTTGAGAAAGACTTCGACTTGGTGTTACATACCTATAATCATAGCTACCCAAGAGGCTGAAGCAAGAGAATTTCAAGTTTGAGGTCAGCTTCTGCAACTTAGCAAGACAGTGTCTCAAAATAAAAAATAAAAAGGGATAGCAATTTAGCTCAGTGATAGAGTGACCCTGGGTTCAATCCCCCAGTACAAGAAAAAAAAATTTCTGAGAAAGATATAAATGACCAAAATTGACTCAGGAAGGAAGAGTAAATATCAAAATACATATCAAAAAAAAAAAAAGAAAAAGAAAAAAGAAATTGAATTGATAATTAAAATCATTTCATAAAAAGTTTATTTCCCCTCACAGTTTCAGAGATTCAGTCCATGATCAGGTGATCAGGTGACTCCTTAGCTCTGGACAGGAGATGTACAGAGAGCACATGGTGGAAGGGCATGATGGAGGAAAGATGCACAGGAAATGGCAACCAGGAAGCACAGGGAGCTCCACTCACCAGGGACAATATAGTCACATCTCCCAATGACCCACCTCTTCCACCTACACCTTCCTAGTTACCACCCAGTTAATCCACATTTGCAGAATAATTTACTGATTAGGTCATGAGTCTTATAATCTAATCAATTCACCTCTGAACAGTTTTGCATTGTCTCAAACATGAGCTTTTGAGGGCACCTCATATTTAAACCCTAACAACAGATTTAACATAAATTCTTTCAAAATAAAAACTGCCCAATTTGTTGTATGAAGCTAATATTATCCTATTTGCTAAAGATATGAAAAGAAATAAAATAACACTTCAGTCTCCTTCATAAAGTGGGTGTAAAACTCATTATCATCATAATATCTAATAAAATATTAGCAAAAAAATACATCCAGGAACATATAAAAAAGTCTGTATACTATGAACCAAGTGAGGTTTACCTGAGTGATTCAAGGTTGGTTTAACATTCCCAGATCAAATAATGCAATACACCATTACTATGGTTTGGATATGGGTAGTGTGTCCCAAAGACCCATGTATTAAATAAAGGCTTAGTGCCTAGGGTGATATAATAGGGTTATGCAGCTGATCATTTAGGAGTTAGGCCATTGAAGGTGCTTCTTAGGTCATTGAAGTTATGCCCTTGAAGGGAACTGTGAGACTCCATCCTTAAGTTGTTCTTTGCTTCCTGACTCATCATGTAAGTGGTTTGCTTTGGTATGTTGAGCTGCCCCTGGCCAGAGGCCTAAAGCTATAGGACTGCCTGATTTTGGACTGGAAACTCTAACACCATAAGCCAATGTAAACCTTTTCTTTTTATAAGTTAATTGCCTCTGGTATTTTAGTACAGTCATGCAAAACTGACCAATATAACCATATTAATAAAATGGAGAGCAAGTTTCACTCTACTATCTCAACAGAAAGAATAATGATAAAATCCAATACCTATCATGATAAAAGGAAAAAAAAAGACTCTTAATAAAGTAGGACTAGAAGGAAACCTACCAGATAAAAGGCACAGCCAAAAAAAACCCCCCAAAATCACTTACAAATAATATCACACTTAATGACCAAAGATTGAATGCTTTTACACTAAGATTGGAATTATAGTCTCACTACTTCTACACTGAAAGTTCTGGTGTCCTGAAAGTTCTACCAGTGTAGTAAAGCAAGAAAAGGAAATAAAGGGATAAAGTGGAAAGGCAAAGGTGAAATTTCCTTTGTTCACAAATTACTGCTAATTTATGTATAAAATCCTTGGAAAATGATCAAAAAAAAAAAAGCTACTAGAACTACTGGATGGATTTAGTAAGGTAATGCAATACAATATGTCAAACTCAATTGTTTCTATAAAATAGCACCAAACAACCTGAAAATGAAATTATAAAAACAATTCCAATCACAATAGTATAAGAAAGAACAAAATACTTTGGAATACATTTAATAAATATACAAGACCTACATGCTAAAAACCTCAAAGCCTTGATAAGAGAATTTAAAGAAGTGAATGTCTAGAGATAACTTGTTTATGGGTTGGAAGACTGAACATTGTTAAGTTGGCAATTTCCTCCAATTTTATCTATATATTCAATGAAATCCTCAACAAAATCCCAGGCAAACTTATTTGGTGGGATTTTACTATAAACGTATTAAAAGGTAAGTGGCAATGTATAGGAACAAAAAGTGGCCAAAGGAAAAAACTGGACAACCAGTTTTTGTCTAGGATATACCGCCTTTATTCAAATCTTCCTAATAAGTTACACTAATCAAGACTGTGATATGGGCCTAACTTTATAATGGTTCAAAAGTCATGTTCATTCAGTAGAAATGATACTTCTAATTTTGAATTTTGATCATTTCTTGGGCTAAAAATCTGTAATATGTAACTCTCTTGCAAGGCTGGGAAGGGGAAGCTCCCAGAAGCTCCCACTGGTCACACCATTACAAAGAGAAATAACTGATATTCCACAGCATACTTTTATTAAAATATACTATTTGGTAGATTAGGTGTGTTAAATGCATTTTTTTTTTGCAGTGCTGGGGATTGCACTCAGGGCCTCATACGCCAAGCAAGTGCTTTAACACTGAGCCACATCCCCAGCTCCTTAAATGCATCATTGACTAATGATGTTTTCAACTTATGACGAGTTTATTGGGATATAACCTCATCATAAATCTAGGAGCATCTATACTATATTAGTTGGCTTAAATGCCATAACAAAATTACATAGATTGGATGGCTTCAACAACAAAATTTATTTTCTCCCAATTCTGGGTGTTGAGAAACCCAATATCAATGGGAGAGCAAATTTGATTCCCAACGAGGGCTATCTTCCTGGCTTGCACGTGGCTGCCTCCTCACTATGCCCTCACTTGATGGTGAGAGAGATACAGAGAGATGAAAAGATAGAGATACACACAGAATCTTCCTATTCTTATAAGGCCACAGTCCTACTGGATTACAGCCCCACCCTTATAACCCTAATTAACTCCTAAAGACCTTACCTCCAGATATAGTTACATTGGGCATTAGGGTTTCAACATATGAATTTGGTATTGGGGAGCATAATTCACTTCATAGCAAATACCTTCTACAAGGGGCACCCAAACCCATGAAATACATATGTGTAAGGCTTACAAAATATATGATATATATAACATTACAAAACACAAGAAAAAATTAAGGATGACCCAAATAAATGTGATTTTGGATAGTAAGACTTAATATCATTTAGATGTCAGTCTTCCCTAAACAGATATATAGATTCAATGAAATTACAATAAAAATCCAAGAAGAATTTTTTGATAGTAATGACAAGCTTGCCGCAGTCTGGCTGGGCACAATCAGGAGCCACTTGTCAAAAGAAACTAACTTTATTTTTAGAACCACACACGACAAACAAAATAGTCTCTCAGGAAAAACCCTCAGAGCCTCAACTGCCACCACCGGCTTTCCCCAAGCCTCTCTCTCCCACACAAGCTTCTCTCCACCTCCCACAATCCTCCTGCTCTTGAGGCCGATTGGCTGGGTCACGTGGGCGGAGCCAAAAAAGTCCCCCAATGAGCAGCTCCGTGGTCTGAAAGGGCAGGGAAACAGTCCAATGAGCATCACCGCAGAGGAGCCAATCAGCTAGATGTTGCTGGGGCCGCTGTGAGCCAATCATCAGCCAGCAGCTGGAAGTTTGCTGGCAGCTGGAAGTTTGCTGGGGCCCCTTTGGCTGTGGCTCTCAACACAAGCTGATTCTAAAATTTACATGGAAAAATAGAGTAAGTCAAAAAAATTTTGAGAAACAACAAATGTTACAGTGACACAGCCACATTAATGTTTATAGCAGCTAAACTCACAATAGCTAAACTGTGGAACCAACCTAGGTGCCCTTCAACAGAATGGATAAAGAAAATGTGGTGTGTGTGTGTGTGTGTGTGTGTGTGTGTGTGTGTAATGGAATATTACTCAACCTTAAAGAATAATGAAATTATGGCATTTGTTGATAAATGAATGGCGCTGTAGAATATCATGTTAAGTGAAATAAGCCAATCCCTCAAAACCAAAGGCCAAATGTTTTCTCTGATATGCAGGTGCTATTTCACAATGGGGTGGGTAGCTAGGGAAGAATAGTTACTTCAGATTAGGTAGAGAGAAATGAAAGGAGGGGAGGGGGTTTGGGGGTAGGAAGAATAGTAGAATGAAATGGACATTATTACTCTATATACATATATAATTATACGATCAACAGAATTCTACATCATGTACAACTAGAAGAACAAGAAATTATACTCCATCATTTATGTATGATGTATCAAAGTGCATTCTACTGACATGTATAACTAATTAGAACAAATTTTTAAAAAAGAACAAATGTTGAAGACTTCTACTACCTGATTTCAGGATTTACTATAAAACTACAGTAATAGTAGAGTGTAGTATTGGCTAAAGGATAAATACATTGATAATAAAACAGAGTCAAAAATAAAGCAAAACAAGAGTAATCAAGACAGTTTCATTCTAGCACATGACAAATATATTGATACAACAGAATACAAAGTACAAGAATAGATGCATACATACATGGACAACAGATTTTCAACAAAGTTGCAAATTGGGAAAAATATTTTTTTCTCCATAATGTAATGGATAAAGAATGTTCCATGTCATTGTGGAGAATAAATATTCTTTTCAATGGTGCTAGAACAACTGTATATCTGTTTTAAAACAGACGTTCTATCCATGTCTCACATCATGTACCAAAATTAACTCAAAAGAGATCATAAATTGTACTATTATATAACTCTTAAAATCAGGCAGTTCTGAGGCATCCAACTTCATTCTTTTTCAAAGTGTGTTATCACTACCATAAATCCTCTGCATTTCCACATAAATCTTCAAATCAGCTTATCAACTTGTGCAAACATTTCTAAGATTTCAATGATAGTGTACTAAATTATATGTAAATTGGGGGAGAATTGACATTTTAGCAATACTTTTATGATCTATGAACACAACCTATCTCTTTTTTTTTTAAAGAGAGAGAGAGAGAGAAAGAGAGAGAGGGAGGATTTTTTTAATATTTATTTTTTAGTTTTCGGTGGACACAACATCTTTATTTTATTTTTATGTGGTGCTGAGGATGGATCCCAGCACCCAGCGCATGCCAGGCGAGCACTTTACAGCTTGAGCCACATCCCCAGCCCCCTATCTCTTGATTATTCAGATCTTTTCAATTTTTCTCAGCAGTGTTCTTGCAGTTTTTAGTGTATAAATAAATCTTGTGTGTCCTTTGGCAGATTTACCCCCAAGTATTTCATGTTTTGATGCATTACAAATGGTATCACTTTTTAAATTTTAACTTCTGATTATTCATTGCTGGAATATATAAATACAATTAATTTTTATATATTGATCTTTTATCATGCCATCTTACTAAACTCACTAGCTAGGTCTAGCAGCTTATTTTTATATTCCTAAACAGATGACTGTATTGACTGTGGAGGAAAAAAAGAGTTCTATTTCCTCCTTTCCAATCCGCATATCTTTTTTTTCCTTGCCTTATTACACTATCTAGAACCTACAGTGCAATGTTGAACAGAAGTGGTAGAGAACATATCCTAGATTGGTTTTCAAACTTAGGGAGAAACTATTCCATCTTTTACCATTACATATGATTTTAGCTGAGGGCTTTTCTTAAATGTACTTTTTGAGTAGCTGAGAGCGTTGCCTTGTATTTCTAGTTTGCTGGGAGATTCTTTTTTTAATCAGGGATGAATCTAAAAGTTTATCCAATACTTTCTTTATACATATTGATATGATTGTATGACTTATTTTTCTTGATTCTGTTAATATGGTGAATTACATTGGTTTATGTTTAATTACTAAGCCATCCTGGGATTTTTAGCATAAATCCCACTTGTTCATGATATGTTCATTGTTTTACAATGTTGAGTTTAGTTAGTTAAATTTTATTAAGAATTTATGTAACAATGTTCACAAGGAATACTGGTCTACATTTTTTTCATACAATTTTTTTATTCTATTTTGCAACTAGAGTTACCACTGGTCTGATAAAAATAAGTAAGTATTCTTTCCTCTTCAAATGTCTAGGAGAGTTTGTATAAATTGGTTTTATTTTACACCTTTTTTGCTTTATTTTTCTGCCTGTTTTTGGGCCTGCTGACTATTGATTGTTTGGATTCCATATTTATCTTCACTATTACTCTTGATATTTTCATTTTAGAATCAGTTTTCTCTCTGACATCCAATTCCCTCTTCCAGAAAACAATTTTTAAAAAATACTTATTTATTCTCTGGCAATGGTTTATCTGAGTTTTTTTCTGTCTGAAAATATATATTTTTTTCATTTTCAAAAGATCTTGTTTTACTTTGTTCATGTAGCATTTTAATAATGTTTCTCTTAGGGGCTGCAGGTATGGCTCAGTTGGTAGAGTATTGCCTTGTATGCATAAGGCCCTTGCTTCAATCCCTAGTACCACACAAAAAGGAGAATGTTTCTCCATTGTCTTCTGAATTGCATAATTTATGATAATAACTCTGCTGCATTTCTTAATACTTATAAGTGTTCTTCTACTTATAAGTTGTCTTTTTGCCCCAATTTTACAAGATTTCTCCTTTATTTTTGATGTTCAGCATTTTGAATGTGCTAAGTCTAGATATGGTTGAGGGGTTTTGTTGTTATTGTTTGTGTTTGTTTTGTGTTTGTTTTTGATGTTATTGGTTGATTAGTTTATACCTATTCTGCTTGTGGTTCTCTGAGCTTCTCAGATATGTGATCTGATTTCTTTCTTTATGTTTGGGGAAACACTTTGTCATTATGTTTTGAAATATTTATTCTGCTCTATTCTTTTTCTCTACTCTTTCTGAGATTCCAACTGTACATTATTTTGTTCCACAGAACTTAAGTGCTTTATTCTGTTCCCTGTCTCCGCTCTTTTTTTTTGAAAGAGAGAGAGAGAGAGAATTTTAATATTTTATTTTTTAGTTATTGGCGGACACAACATCTTTGTTTGTATGTGGTGCTGAGGATCGAACCCGGGCCGCACGCATGCCAGGCCAGCGCGATACTGCTTGAGCCACATCCCCAGCCCCACTCTTTTTTTGACTTGTGTTTCAGTTTCATTAATTTAAAATTGATAGAGCTGATTCTTTCTTCATCTATGTCAAGTCTATTTTATGTGTCCATTGAATGCATTCTTTATCTTTTTATCTCTGTTACTATGTTTTCTATTTCTAACATTTCTATTTGATTCTTTTTTTAATAATTTCCAACTTTCGGCTGAAAATCTTCATTTGGTTATGTATATTGTCCACTTTTTTCCACCAAGGCCTTTAATTTCTTAAATATAGCTTAAATATTTTAATGTATTATAAAGGATTATTTATGTAGACTCCTGAAACAAGTAGTCCCTAATCACAATGACTAGTCAAAATAAAGGCCTTAATTCTCATTTGCATACAGCCTGAACAGAATAACACATATTGTGGTTACAGGCTCTCTTTCAAGTAGTGACTCAAAGGTCCAGACTCTTGTTTCCTTACAACTCATAGTGTCACCATCTTTATGAAAGGCTGCCAGGTCATCATTAAAGGGGAAGAAGGAGCATAGGTAATCACACATGAATTTCTCATGGCCTGGAAGTGGTGACATTACTTTTACAAACTTCCCAGTATCTGGAACTCAGTTGCAGAGCCCCAAGCTAGCTGCAAAAGAGGGTAGAGATATAATTTTTCTGTGTCTTCAGAAAAGAGATTGATCTGTTTAGTCTCTGCAGATTATTATTTTATGGATGCCATCTTAAATTTCCCTGAGTACACAAAAATTATAATTACAATTGAAAGTACTTTTCTATTACTGTTACTACCTAGTTTTGCTTTTTGTGGTGTTTCCTGTACTTATTCAGTTAAATGACTCCATTTCTTGATGTTGTATTAATTCAATAAAATCTGTCCAGAAAATTCTCAGAACTTGTCAGCTATTACTGTCTTTTTTTCTGACTTTCCAGAGCTACTGTGCTTTTGTTCTTAGTTTTCACATTTTTCCCTGTCATTTCAATAAGATTTTTGGCAATGAGTTAAATATTTGAACTTGGTAAAGTATCATAACAAGAATGGCCATTTTTATACCTTTGTTTTATTTATCAATTTATTTATTTTTATATGGTGCTGAGTTTTAGACCCAGTGCCTTAAGCATGATAGACAAGTGCTGTATCACTGAATCACAAACCCAGCCCAACAAAAATGGCAATTTTTATAACCTTCTATGATCAACAAGTAATTTCGTGTGTTTGAGGTATTCCGAGAACTTAAAATTTCACTTTCTTGCAATGGGCAATTCAATAAATCTTTTTTTGATTTCTTCAGTCATGGAGATCATGATTAATCTCAGATATCAACTTAGATGCTAGATTAATCAAGATTCTCCAGAGAAATGAGAAAGGGGGGCGGGGGGAATGTTATGGGAACAAAATCACATGATTATGGAGACCAGAAATCCCCACCATCTGCCATAGAACCAAGAAAACCAGTGAGTGGTGGAATTCAGTCCAAGTCTGAAGGCCTGAGAACCAGGAAGACTGCTGGTGTAAGTACCAGAGTCTGAAAGCCCAAGAACTTACAGTGCCAATGTCTGAGAATAGGAGAAAGATAGATGTCCCAACTTAAGAAGATCCTTCATCCGCTTTTTTGTTCTACTCAGGTCTTAACAGTTTGAATGATGCCCACCCATATTGGTAAAGGAAGATATTTTTTACTTAGACTGCTGATTCACATTCTAAACTCTTTCAGAAACACCCTCATACACATATCCAGAAACAATGTTTTGTCAACTATCTGAATATACCTTATCCCAGTCACGTTGACACATAAAATCAATCATCACAAATAATTGATTTTTTTTTTCTCAAAGAAACTTCACCTCAGCCCTCTATCTCAGTGTCACAGAGTAAAATCTAGGGAATGTGAAGAATCAAACTTTATCAGAACACTTCATAGAACTTAGTATTTAGATGAGCCTGGTATTTAGATGAGGTCTGCTCTATCAATCTTGGAATATAGATGGAGCTAGAGACAAGACAGAGACAGGTGAAACCTTGGTTACAGGGGTTTGCCCAATAGAGACTAGAGTTTTGAACCAAACTAATAAATGGGTCTTAGAATTTGAATACAAAGCTGAGAAAAGGACTTGGTTACTTTGATAGTAGGAGCAGAAAGTGAAAGACTCACCAGGAGAAACCTGATAGGCAGTAGAGATCCTAGTGAGTAGAGCCATGACTCAGCAGTCCTTGAATGAGTAGTTCCGTGACTCAGCAGTCCATGGGCACAAGTAGTACCATGAATCAGAGCGTGTGGTTGGTGGTAGCTGACATGGAAAAAGTAACATATTTTAGTATTAAAGAACAGTTTGTCAGATTGCCTGGATTATCAATGACCTCCCAGTTGCTGAGCTAATTTCAAGACTATGAATTTAGTCACATTGTTGTTTCTGAGTTTTTATGAGTCTGAATACATAGCTGTCATTTGTGCTACAATGAATTCTGCTAATCAGGTCTAGCAAGGTTCCCCTTCCCAAAGAGAATCCCAATTTTATGCAAATGTCCACATGTCTTCCTCATAGTCCTTATCCCAAACTTCAGTAGTAGATCCTGATTAGTCTAAAAATCAGGTGTGTGAAAACTTTGTCTTAGAGAACTAAATGGTAAATGTTTTAGGTTTGAGGGCTAGGATAAAACATGAAAAAAAAAAAAGAAAGCTATTACCTGGAGATATATATATATATATATATATATATATATATATATATATATATATATATATATATTATGTATATATAACCTTTCAAGTGTAGCTATATAAAATGTAAAAGACATTCTTAGCTTCTAGCCTGTGAATAGTCAAGTAGCTGGCTTAATTTGTTTAATGGGCGTTCCAACCCCTGGACTAAGCCAACAAGCATAGTACTCTCCTGGTGACTGTTACTGGTTCAGGATGCAGACCTATAATCTCAAGTTGCCCAATGAAACTTAAAGACATACGTCCCATAGTGGGAGAGAGATTATTTTCCTCCTTCTCATTAAACAGAACAAAAGAAAAAAAAATCACCCTTATCTACTGGCAGCTGTCTTACAATTAGGAGGCAACAATCTTAGGAAATGGAGTAAGACAAAATTGAGAAACAGAAAATCTGAATCCTTGATGACATGGTTAAGCTGCTGAATCAATCAGTTCTGAAGCCTAATTCATCTTTGGACTTCCTGTTTCATTAATTAATAAATGCTTTTACTGTTTGATCCAGTTGGGGTTTCTACCATATGTAAATCCATTCTGCACCCATATAATCAGTCTTCCATTGCTGAATCTCTTCTTCATGAAAACAGAGATAGAATCACACAGACAGAAACCTAGTAAGATTAGGTTTGCATTTTATTCTGGGATATTTATTCTCCTCTCAACCCTCAATCTTCTTATAAACTGGTCCTTGACTTTGGCTCCAACCCACCCTCATCTCCAATCTGTAGACCACAGATCTATCATGAGACACTTTCAAGACATGCCTGGCCTCCATTAACTATGAGTCCAACTCAGTCCTTGAATTATTAACAGTAAAGCATCATCTATGCCTATTGCAGGACCCTACATGTGTCAGCCTCATAAGTGAGAGCCTGACAACCAGCTTCTCTTCCTGGCCCTGCTACAACTCACTGTGTAATCACTCTTCTCTCTCTGGAACCTAGCATTCTTCTACATGCTATAATTGAGCTGGACTAGATACCTCAAGGTCTCTCTTAACTCTGACTTCCAGCATTTCTGGACTTTAAGATTTATCTAACTACCAATTCTGGTTAACTCAATATGCTGTTTTGTATTTGGCATGTAGCCATTTAACATTGGTCTCCTGTACTGTGTGATGAATGTGGAAGGTCTCTGTTTTCTCCCCCTCCCCTGGAAGTTATGTTGGCCATTTCCTCCTCCAGCCCTCTCCCTCCCTACCAGCTACATCAGCATCCCGTCCTTCCCCATCCTGAGCCTTACTCCAATTTCAAAGCTTTCTCTGGCCCCAGCTGGGTTGAGAAACCAAGGAAAGGAGAAAGCATAATTTTTAGTCCTGTTTTGGGAATGGGCTACAAAGAAAGGCCCGTTTGAAGAGAGAAAAGAAGTAGAGCCTTTTGAAATGAAAGCTGGGCCAAGCTCATCGGAGATTAATGTAGGCAAAGCTGGCCTTGTCTGATAGGGCCCAGGTGGTGGGCAGCTTGCAGAGATTGCTGACAGATCCCATGGTGCACAGCCTGACTCCAACAACTCGTCCTCATCTTGGAGAAGATGCAGCTCCTCTACCCCTGCCTCAGGAAACTTGGGGCTGCCCCAGGACTGCCTCCACAGCAGGTGGGGAGCCAGAGCACTTAGTTGTTCCTTACTCCAGTTGCCCACGCAAGCGCACGCACGCGCGCGCGCGCACACACACATACACACACACACTCATGCACAGAAAGGGAAAGAGAGCAGACGTGGGACCCAGGCATGTTCCTCCATGGGAAGGCTGGCCAGAGGAGAAGAATCCTCGCTGGAAGTTGGCCGGAATAGGGCCATGACCTCCATCACAACTTCAAACCCTCCCTCAACCTTCCCTCATGCCTGTCACTGCCCTGTTTTCTTTTCTCATCTTTCTAGTCAATCTCCTGAAATTGGCTGGCTCCATTTGTTGTCCTTCACTTCCTCACTTCCCACTCATTCCTCCACTCCTTCCTGTCCGGATTCCTCTGTCCCTACCCAGGGAAGCTAACCTGTTCTGACGGCTTCACTGCTAGAGTTAATGAACACTTCTTGGTATTTAACCTCCTGGATCTCAATGTGAGGAAACACAGTGACAGCTCCAACCTTCCTTCCTCCACCAGGAACAGTGCTGTCTCCTGGTCTCCTCTGGCCATTCCTTTTCCACCCCTTTCACTTCTTCTCTTCTTCTGCCTTTCGGGCACTTTTCTTTCCCTTCCTTAAAGGTAGGGACTCCCCAGTGCTGTCCTCATTTCCCTTCTCTTAATGCACATTCTTCTCCAAAGGCTTTAAGCACACCAACTAGTGATGCCCAAAGCAACATCTCCAGCCTCAATCTCTCCCTCTCAGCCCCTGATTTAGCACCCTTCTGCCTACTAATATATTTTTGTAGGCACCCAAAATTCAACAAAGTCCAGACTACCATCCTTGTCTCTCTCCAACTCCTCTTCATCAGTTTTCCATCTCAGAAAAGGATACCACCATCTACTCAGTTGCCAGAGTCAGAAACCTGAGGCTCATCACACCTCCCACATCTTCTTGATCCACAAACACTTTTGATACTTCTTCCTAATAGCATTTGGACTCTGCTTCTCTCCATCCTCAAAGACCTCAGTAAACCCATGTCTCTTCCTTTCTCCCCTGGAAAACTGTAAGCAGTTCTGACCTGACCCCTTGGTCTTCATTCTTTCCCTTTTCCTATCACTTTTTCAAAAACTTCCCTGATCATCATTATTCCTTTGCTATCCTATTGTCCCTCTTCTGCAAACTATTTCACTCACAGCCAACACTATTTACCCTAGTGTTCAAAGACCTTCATGTTTGACATCATCTTGATTGCTATCCTATCTCTTCTCTATTTTTCTCTTTATGCCATCCACATGTACCCTATAACCCACCCAATGCATCCTATAATCTACCCCATGCGCTCTACAATCTACCTTATATACCCTAAAAGGCACCTCATGCACCAATTCAGACATACAGAGGAACTCCTCTCTCCATGCCTTTGCTTTCACTGCCTGAAATTTTTTTCTAGCTTCTCATCTAGAAAACCCAGATGCCATCTCCTCCAGGAAATATTTCTTTATTTTTTTTTCTTATTTTTCTAGTAACTTTCTCTCTTCTGTGGGCTGTCATGACACCCTTCACAGCCCCAGTGCAGCATGTATGTTGACCTTTACTTCATCCCTTAGAGTTCTGCTTTCTTAACTAGACTGTAAACTCCTCAAAGGACAGAAATAGTGTCTGATTCATCTTTGTATATCCACACCTTAGACCAAGACACGGGACATAACGGGTGATCAATGACTATATGATTGTATATCTAGTACTGTGGCTGCCTTCATGAAACCAAGTCAACATCAGGCTTGTTTCTCTGTCTGAAACTAGGATCCTGAAGGCCACTCTGGCTGACTGTGAACAAAGCATAATGCAGAGCAATTATTTCTGAATTGGGTGTTTTTGATGGTGTAATATCTTCCATGAACATTTTTGTGCATAAAGCTATTTCTATCATTTGGAATCTTTCCTTGGGAAAGATAAGAAAGAATGGCAACCAGACTGCCTGGTTCCTCTCTGGGAAGTGATAGGCCCTCTGTGTGGGGTAAGCCTCTTTGAAGGCCCTCTGGATACTTACCCTGGAACTTACCACAAACCAGTGGTCACTGGTTTCACATCTCGTTAAGAGGTTACAAAACATGAACAATGAGGAGACTTGGAATGATTTCACTCCACCATGACTGAAAATCTAAGGCTCAGGGAAGGACAATCTTAGAGAATCTTGGCTCAAATGAACTATATAACTGGGCCTAAAAAGTAGGACTTTCTGACTCTTGTGGCTTGCTCTTGCCCCTGCATCCCATGCCTGCCTTGGAACTGATAGTACATGACAAATTCCCAAGAAGGGAGATTAGGGATGGAAGTTGCAGAGATGGGGGAAAGTGGAAGCCTTGGGGACAGGAAGCAAGGGTTTCCCCAAGGAGGCAGTCTTCAAACCCTTCCCCATTCCTCTGTCCTCACAAGGAGATTAGCTCAGGATCTTTCTGAGATTGGAATAAGGTAGGGGAGGGGACAGAAACTAAAGCCCTCAGAGGATTCTGTGTAATCATCTGGTCTTCCTTGTGATCATTCTTAAGATAACAACAATAATAACAATGACAAGAAAATATACATTTAATTGCCTCAGCCTCTCCAGTGCCATATGAAATTATTCTTATCTTCATTTTACATAGAAAAGCAGCCTTGGACAAGTCAATCAACTTGTTCAAAGGCACGCAGACACAGTAAATGCTCACATGCAGAATCTGCCAGATTCCGAAGCACATGGGATTGACTACAGTGACAAAAGTTTCCCAATTTCCAATCAGTCCTAGGCCAGGTCTCTGTTGAGACAGTCAGGAAGGCAAGAGCACTAAATTCTGAGCCCCCACCTCTTACAAAGAGGTGTTATGAAGAATAAAAGATCAATAGGAACAGACCCACACATGGATGGACACTTGGTTTATGACAAAGATGCCACTGCAGTACACTAGGGAAATTATATATTTTCAGCAAATGGCAATGGGTCAATTGGATATCCACAGAGAAAGAAGAGAATTGTGACCACTCCCACCACCTCACACACACGCAAAACTCAATTTCAGTTGGAGTACAAACCTAAAGGTGAAAAGTAAAACAATAAACATGCTACACTAAAATATAGAATATTTTTGTCACTTTGCAAAAGTTTCTTAAATAGGGCATAAAAATCTGTAAATAATAAGGGGAAAAATTTTTATGAATTAGATCCATTTTAGACTAAGAATGCTCATTCAAAGATGCCACTAAGAGAGTGAAAAAAAGACAGTGGCACACACCTGTAATCCCAGCAGCTCAGGAGGCTGAGACAGGAGCATTACAATTTCAAAGCCAGCCTCAGCAACCCAGCGAAGCCCTAAGCAACTTAGGAAGACCCTGTCTCAAAATTAAAAGAGTAAATAAAAAGGGCTGGGATGTGGCTTAGTGGTTAAGCGCCCCTGGGTTTACTCCCCAGTGCCCTCCCCCTGCAAAAAAAAAAAGTGTGAGAAAAGGCAACATATCAAAATAATGAGAAGATATTTGAATTGAAAAATATTTTCAAAAGATCTATCTGATAGGAGGAGGAGGCTGTTATCCAAAATTTATAAAGAACTCTTAAAACTCAACAATAAAAAAAATCCAATTAAAAATGGGAAAATGTTGGGGCTGGGGTTGGGGTTCAGAGGAAGAGCACTCACCTAGCATGTGTGAGCTGTTGGGTTCAACCCTCATCACCACATAAAAATAAAATAAAGGTATTGTGACCACCTACAACTAAAAGATAAATGTTTTTAAAAAATGGGAAAATGCTCTGAATAGACACTTCACCAAAAAGAAAAAAAAATAGAGGGCAAATAAGAATGGGAAAAGATACACAACATCATATGTCCTTAGGGAACTGCAAACTAAACCAATGGTGAAATAACACTACATATCTCTAATCATGGCCAAACCCAAAACACTGACACCACCAAATGCTGTTGAGAATTTGGAGCCATAGGAACTCTTATTCATTGTTGGTAGGAATGCAGGATGGTACAGCCACTTTGGAAGACAGTTTGGCTGTTTCTTAAAACTAAACATACTCGGGCTGGGGATACGGCTCAAGCGGTAGCGTGCTCGCCTGGCATGCGTGCGGTCGGGGTTCTATCCTTAGCACCACGTACAAAAAAAGATGTTGTGTCCGCCGAAAACTAAAAAAAATAAATATTAAAATTCTCTCTCTATCTCTCTCTCTCTTTAAAAAAAAAAAAACTAAACTCTTACCATAGGATCCAGCAATTGCATTTGATGGTATTTACTCAAATAAGTTGATAACTTATGTCCAAAAAAAAAAAAAAACCTGCACAGATGTTTACAGTACTTTAGTTCTAATTTCAAAAGCTTGTAAGCAATCAAGATGTCTGTCAGTAGAGGTATGAATAAACAGACAGTAGAATATTACTCAATGCTAAAAAGAAATAAGCTATCAAATCATTAAAAGACACAGAGGAACCTTAGTAAATGTTTTTTACTAAGTAAAGGACTCCAATATGAAAAATCTATCTACATATGATTCCAACTACGTGATGTTCTGCTAAAGGCAAAACTATGAAGGCAAGAGTGGGAGGCAGGGAGGGATGAACAAGGGGAATGCAGAATATTTTAGGGATAATAAAATTACCCTGCAAATTATAATGATGGACACATGTCATCATACATTTGTCAAAACCCATAGGATATTAGAGTGAACCCTAATATAAGGAATTCAGTTGATAATGATGTGTCAGTGTGTGTCATTGGCTATAACCAATGGACCATTCCAGAGCAGAATATTGACAGTGGGGGAGGCTGATAGTGTGATGTGGGAGCAGGGACTACAAGTAATCTCTGTACTTTATGCTCAATTTTGCTGTTAATCTGAAACTGCTCTTAAAAAAAAGCCTATTTTCAAAATGGCAATAGAAAGTGGGAAGAGATATTGTCACATACTTACTTAATAAACACTCATATTCAAATTCTTATAAATCAACAAGGGAAGAAAAAGACAACATAATTTTCAATGGCAGAAATCTTTAACAGGCATTTCTCAAAAAAATAATATCCAAGTAGCCAATAAATATATGAAAGAGTCCTCAATTTCACTAGTCATCAGGGGAATGCAAATTAAATCTGCTACATAGTATTGATACCACTGAACAGCTAGGAGGAAAAAAGACTGAAAATACCAAGATTTGATACAGATGTAGAAACCAGGACCCTGTCAGCTGCTACTGGAAATGTAAGTTGGCATAACACAGTTGGAAAATTGATTTTCAGTATTTATCAAAGATAAACATAGGCATTCCCTAATACCCAACTGTCCTGCTTCTTGATACATACTTAAGAGGAATGATTATATATATTCACCTGAAGATACACTAGGATATTCAAAACAGCTCCATTGCTAATAGACAAAAATTGAAAAGTAACAAAATGTCTAACAACAGTAGAAGAGATAAATAAAAGGCTATGCACACAATAGGGTACAAGGAGAGTAAACAAACTCCAACTACACACAACAAGAAGAATAAATTTTGCAAACTTGATATTCAGTGAAAGTAGCCAGGAATGAAAGTATACTCTGTGGTACCATTTAGAAAAAGTTTAAAACCAAGCAAAATTTTGATCACGAATTTTTTTCTGTATCAGATTGTGCTGGTAATTACATGAATCTATAAATATGATAAAATTTCATAGAACTATATATCAAAAATGGGTGCATATAAAACTGCTGAAAGCTAAGTAAGATCTGTAGCTAATAATATTTTATCAACATGAAATTCCTGGGAGATGATGTACTATGGTTCTATAATGTATTGTTGGGGGAAGCTAGGTAAAGGATTCACAGGAATTCTCTGTACTATGTTTGCAATTTCTTGCAAATCTCAGATTATTTCAAAATAAAAGTTTCTCTTCAAAATCAGACATAATTAATATATGCTGCTAGTAACCTGGATGCTAATTACCTGGGGAAAATCTGAAGAGACTAGAGAAGACATTAGAGGCTCCTCAGGTCCTTTAATGGTCTGTTTATTGATTTAGGGGCTAATTACACAGATGAAAACCACCAAGCTGTATATTTCCATGTATTTTCTTCTATTTATACTATACTTCAATAAAAAGTTTGTTTTTTTTTTTAAACCAATAGGCTCCTAAAGAGTTGACTGTGCCTGGCACACTCTCAGTAAGTGTTTCTCAATATCCCCGGCTATGTTTTACCGTCAGGTTCCATCTTGTATTGTCCCCTCTGCCCAGGTGAGCACATTGCATAGCAGAGGCACTTTAGCTGACAGGACTACAAGGGTGGGAGTTTCAGGCAGATATTTTGAGAATAGCAAGATCTTCTGGCAGGAAAAATCGACCCCAATGTGAAGTCTCCTGTGCCTCCTTTGAGCACTAGCACAATATGAAAGGACTTGTTATAATAACCAGACACCCAACTTTACCAATCACCAGGTTATCGCTTAAATGATTCTACCAGTTATCGCTTAAAACAAAATACACTTCATCCTTTAAAAAAAAACACCTAAAAATATAAAATAAATCTTGACAATATAACAATCAAGCAACATTCTGTTGCTATGAAAACTTCATACAAATTACAGAGGGTATGCTCTGATTTTTCAGTTCCTGAGGGGAAGAGAGGTCCCAGCTATTTGAACATTTTGATTACAGTGCTGCCACCTCTTATCTTTCTTAAAAGAGTCTTTATTTTTACGTTGGAGAAATAATATTCTTCCAAAGTCTAAAGTGATAGGCATTGTGGAAACTACAGAATATACTACAGAAATGTCAGTTCACAGGTTGCACTATTTCATAGTAATCATCTCAGCAAATTTAGTTTTAATTTTTTTGCCAGTTTGGCTTTTTAAATGATTTCACACAAAGCAGCATTAATAATACTTCTGAAGGGTTACTTGAGAATTGTTTTTATATCTTTGGTGTGTCTGCCACACTGAATTTTTCACCCATTTTTAATGGGACTGGACTAAGAAATGCAAACAAAGCCAGTAGCTGTACTTAGTCTCTGAAATCTTATGTCTCAATGGGCAGTTGCTGTATCAATTACAGGATGAAAAATGATGCACTATAAGCCTTTCCCCTAAAGAATCTGCAGATCAGAGAACAATCATATATGCCCTGGACACATGACACAAATTTTTTTTAAAGTATTATCCTCTCAACCAAGAGGGTTTTATGATGTGGGGAAATGTGATTTAAAACAGTTGGATTTTACATTGCCTTTAGGACAATGACATTGTCCACTCTATGTTTTGTGACTGGATTATAATTTATGCATTACAGATAGAATTTTCTTTGTTTTTCTCTATATTCTTTCATCTTGTTTTAAAGTCTACAACCTGAAGGCTGGGGGATAGGTGGGACTTATTCTCCAACTTTTCTGGTTAAAATAGCCTCTAAGTCAGCTCACCCTCTGGGAGGTAGATACTCATATCCCAAGGCATTGCCTCGCGCGCCTTCCTCCCTTCTCCCTGAATGCTTTGGAGGCTCTGGGAGGAAGAAGGATGCTTCAAACCCTGGTGGCTTGGAGGAGAACCTCTGGCCTTTGCCACAGGGCAGGGGTAGGTGGAACGGGGGTAGCAACCCATATGGTTTCTGGACATGCATCTCCATCTTTCCTCAACAGTTGGTGAGCAATCTCACCATCTGTGCTGTCAGTATCTGTGCTCTCCAAGCACCCGATTGCTTTCTTGGAGATGGCCCTCTCATCTTGCTGTAGGCTCTTGCTCAAGCCACTGATCTGTGAGATGTGGCTACAACTCCCACCTGTACCTCCCACAGGCTTCTGTGTCTGAAGTCTTCAGACCTCCAAGCCTTGGAGGTCCTTGTAATTCCATACCATGGTGACCTTGGGGTTGGCCTGACAATTCTTAACTCTTGGCCATCTTCTCTGCTTGCCACAGACATGTAGATACTTCTAGATCTCTTCCATAGCACATGATAGCTCAGGTCATCAGGCTCATAACTCTCACTATGGGAGTGAAGCTGAAAGAAAATACAACAACATCATGAAAGTCTGCAGTGTTTCTCTGAACCTGTTGGGGGTGTGTTTTTATTGGGGCATCTATTGTCTTTTCTCTCCTCTATCTCCTGGATAAAGGCAGCATCCTGATCTTATCCTTTCCCAGCAATGAAGAGCTCTCTGCTTCTCCTTCCTGTCTGAAGGAACTTCCTTTACATCACTTCCTCTCCCTCCCCTGCACCAGTCCTACAGCTCAGAGGTTGGACACTGTAGGACACCAACCCAAGCCACACAGAACAGAAAAATATACAAGGAGGAGCTTGAAAATTATACATGATCCCTGAATTATGATTATGATAAAGTTTTCTATTCTCTTTCTGTTAACAAGCAGCCAAGTTTCAAAGGGCACGCAAACACTTGACAGCAGCATCCCTGCTGATGATCACTAGAACATCCAGGGACTTCCAATACACTGACCAGACAGGTGTATGTTAATTTGCATATGAAACCAATAGGTATAGTATAGCATAATTCAAAGATTTTAGAGTAATAAATGTAAGAGAAATGGTCTTTAACAAAATAAAGTGTGAATTCCAAAAGTTGAATATACTCATAGAGAAATTTCTTGTGCTATATTTTTAAAACGATGATGTTTTTGTTTTTATCATTACAATGCAGCTTGATCTTATAACTGCTTGACCAATTAAAAACTAATAGGATAGTAAATAAGTGTTATTGGTCAACTGGCAGAAAATAAAATTAACTGAATAATGCAAAGATGTACTTTAATATATTTTAGATCTTACTTCCTCTGTTGTAATAGTTATTACATATTGTGATACTGTAACTATATGTTTGAATTCCAAATCCTAAATCATATATTTGAATCCAATTTATGCACATACTTCTTTCTTTGATAATGTTTTCATGCTAATTTTTAGATGCCTTGATATATGTAATAGCCAGAATCAATACTGTTATCACCTCTGACTCATGTGGGTCTCTCCCCCCCTTTTTTTTAGGGGGGGAGAACTGGGGATTGAAACTGGGGGCATTTTCCACTGAGCTACATCACCATCCTTTTAATTTTTTATTTTAAGACAGAATCTTGCTAAGTTGCTGAGGATTTTAATAAGTTGCTTGCTGAGGCTGGCCTCAAACTTGCAATTCTTCTGCCTCATCCTCTCCTGTACCACTGCACCAGGTAGGAGCCATGGATATTTAAGCAACATTCTTCTACATTTTCCTGCTCTTCCTGGACCTTTGGCTTATACTTGAAACCTCTGCCTGCACTTCATACCAAGTAGGACCTTATGCTGGAATTGTTCTCACCCAGAAAGATAGAACAACTTCCATAAGATCATTAACAGTCAGTCAGGTCTGCACATTGGTGGACGTTTGGAACCAAAGCCTTAGCCACCTAAAGACAAGGCTGGATCTTTATTGTTCTTTAAGTTCCCTTTCTCTAAACACAAGAAAAATATCTAACATTTTCTGAGAACTTATTATTTGCCAACTATTTTACATTTATTATCTTATTTCACACCCACAATAAGTCTTTGAGGTATGCACAGCTAATATCCCTATTTTACAGCCAAGGAAAAAGAGGCTCAGAGAAGTTAAGTAACTTATTTAAAATCAAGTAGCTATGATTCGAAACCCATAACACCAGAACTCTTAGTTATTAAACTTGGGGTAATGAAAAGTGGAATCATTTGTCTATAGTTACAGAGTTTACAAGTGGCTGAACTGGGACTCAAATCCGACTCCAAACCTTTGTTCCTAACTTTGCCAGACAGGGAGAAGTAATGAAACAGAAACATTCAAGATTAGTCTGAGAGCAGCATAAATTTAGATGATCAGAGCAGGAAATAGCCTTTAAATAGAAATTGGATGGAAGGTTTATGAGACCAGACTAATCAGAGACTCATTTCAGCTGACTAGGTGGTGGATCTTATCAGTCTGAGAACTAAGTCTTTGGAGAGCACATGATGGACCTGACCAATGAGAGCCGCATATTGCGATGGGTGGGTGATGCAACTGGCCAATCAGTCACCGAAAAAAGAGGATTAGTCACTGAAACTGACCAATCAAGAACTCAGAGTCAGTTCTGGGGCCCTGAGCTGGGAACGTTCTCCTTGGAGAGGTAATCTGACTTCCTAATGGCCAAAGGCCACTCTGGGCTCTGACTGGCGCCAGGGTTCCAGGAATCAGATCTGAGGCCATTCCTGCGCCAGGGCTCATAGATCAGCCATGAGGTCAGCCGTTTGTGTGACTCACTTCGTGAAAATGAAGCGGCAGTGTGAGGCCTTACTGTTTCTCTGTAAGCATTTAAATTGATTTTTCCAGCTGGTTAAATTCCCCCCTTTGTTTTTATACAGAGGCTTAGGATGCGGCTGGATATCAGGCCCAAAGACATTACCAGGTAAAACAGCCTTCCTGCCCGCTGCCATGAAAGATCCAGACTCTGACCAAGAAAACTGGTGCATTGAAACCAGGGCCAGGAGTCCCTCTGAGGAACAGCTGAGAACCACGAAGACAGCTCTGCTAACTGACAGTTTGGGGAAGCCACCACCAAGGGCTGAGGAGTCCCTAACAAAAGACAGGGACATCTGCCTCCTGAAATATCCCACTGAGTAATGAATGACCCCACCCACTGTGACACATGACAAGAAATCACTCTCTTTAGGCCTCAACAAACTAAGACAGAAGCTTCAGGAGTCCTAGGAACTTTATTTGTGGAGATTCTCCGGGAAAGGAAAGGAGGCCCTGGAAACTGTCACTTAGAATTTGCCTTCCATTCAAAGCTTTTTCCTATTGCCACTATCATGGGTCAACCCAATTCACACAGCCTTTAATACATATGCGCACGCACCATCTTGTTTTGGATTTCCCTAGATGGTCTACTCAGAAGGTGATCTGAGAAAGCAGAAGTATAAGAGTAGGAAGAATGAGACAGGGATGTAGGAAAGAACCTCTGAGAAGTGTACAGAATGCTTCCAAGAAGTAAGTGTTCATCCAAAGACGATAGCTGGAATCTATCTGCTGCTCCTCTCCCTCACTGATTTAAGATTGTTTCTGGGAAACTTAACTGCCTTACACTATTTTTTTTTTAATTTTTAAAATTTATTCTAATTAGTTACCCATGACAGGAGAATGCATTTTGACACATTGTACACAACTTCTCATTCCTCAGGCTGCACATGGTGCAGAGTCACTCCAGTTGTGTAATCATACGTGCATCCTTTCCATTCTCACAGCCCCACTCCTTCCCTCACTTTCCTCTGTACAAACCAAAGTTCTTCATTCTTTCCCATCCACCCACCCCCAATATGGATCAGCATCTGCTTATCAGAGAAAACATTCAGCCTTTGGTTTTGGGGGACTGGCTTATTTCACTTGGCATGATATTCTCTAGTTCTATCCATTTACCTGCAAATGCCATAATTTCATTGTTTTTTTAAGGCTGAGTAATATTCCGTTGTGTATATGTACCACATTTTCTGTTTCCATTCATCTGTTGAAGGACACCTAGGTTGGTTCCATAGTTTAGCTGTTGTGAATTGAGCTGCTATGAACAATGATGTGGCTGTATCACTATACTATGCTGATTTTACCTCCTTTGGGTATAAACCAAGGAATGGGATAGCTAGGTCAAATGGTGGTTCAATTCTAAGTTTTCTGAGGAAGCTTCATACTGTTTTCCATAGTGATTGCACCAATTTTAACTGCCTTGCACTTTTAGGCAGACTTTGCACATTGTGAGCAAGCTTCTTTGTCATGGGAGAAACCCTGAACTGGAATCCAGAAAGACTCTAGCTCCTGTTTGAAGTAGGACTTTGAGAATGAATCTGTTTTAGTCACCTTTCTGTTACTGTAACAAATGCCTGAGATCATCACCTTACAGAGGGGATTTATTTTGGCCTGCAGTTTTAGAGTTTCAGTCCACAACCAGTTGGCACCATTGCTTTTGGGCCTGTGTTAAAAGACAGCATATCACAACAGGGAGCATGTGATGGAGCAAAACCTCTCACCTCATGGCTGAAAAGCAAAAGAAGAGAGAGAGAAAGAGTAAGATGCCAAGGTCCTAGAATCCCCCTCAGGGCACACCCCTACAGATAGAAGACTTCCCATTAAGCTCCATTTTTTAAATTTCCACCATCTCCCAACAGTGCCACTGTAGATAATGAAATTTTAACACATGGGCCTGTGGGGGCTACTTAAGATCCAAACCGTAGCAGAGTCTGAGCTTACACAGAACTGTTCAATACAGCAGTGGCAGGATCAGAGAGAGGCCAGGGACTGTGGAACAGCACAGAGGTAGGCTGCACACACTGACTTTTCTGAACAATTTTCTGAACTCTGATGGAGATCAACAGGAGAAAAAACTGAAATGGAACATGTGAACCAGTGTACCTCACCCACATGAGGCATGTACTATTCCACGCTTCTACCATAAAGGCATTGGAGAAAACCCTACTGATTTCTCAGTCTCACAAACTTGGGTTCAAGCCGTGGCTCTGCCACTTGGTACATTAGTAACCTTAAGCTCATCACCTGGTTGCTCTAAGCATCAGTTTCCTCTAATGTGTAATAGGATACAAATACTTGCCTTGTAACACAGTTACATGCAAAGCTCTTAGAACTTAGTAAGCCCTTTATACACATGCAGACTCTTACTAAAAGGCTGGTACATTTTGCAAAGCCCCCAAAACCCATGCCAAATGCCACCTCTGAGCCCTAGTCTGTCTCTGAGGGAAGGAGGACAGTTCATTTTCTGTAGACTAGAGCTGCCTAACATCCTGAGACGTTTAAGGCCAAGACCAGATAACCATATGGCCTCTGCTGTCCTCACCCAGAACCCTAACAGAATCTCTTGTCCTAGAGATCTGTCTCAAATCATTCAGGAGGTACAAGGAGAACAGGTCTAAGTGTGATATGTAAAATCCAATCATTACCAAAAAGGATGTGGTAAAGTTTGGTCTTTGTAGAATTATCTTGACCTTTCCCTCAATCACTAAAAAAAAAAAAAAGTATACTTTCCCCTGTGAATTTTTCAGTTTTACAGTCTGGGTTTACATACTATCAGGTGAAGCCAACAGGATATTTTAATAAGCAAACACAAATTCCAGGAGATAATACCTCTATATGTCAAATGCAATCATCTGTGGTTCTGAATTGTGCTAAGTTGCACAACCTATAAAAGACATTTTAAAACCTCATTGATTAATTTTATTTCATTTGTTCCCATATTTTTCATTCCTGCCACTCCTCAAATGTTCCCTTCAAATGACCTGAAATGTGACTTCCGTAATCTGGAAGGGATCATGCACTTTAGTCTAAAAACCTCCTTCCCTGACCTCTTCTTCCTTGAAGGCTTCAGGCTGAGCAGGAACCCCATGTCTAGATCTATCTGACATGCAGACAGTGGGGTCCCACAGACCAAAAGTTCTGCAGAAGAAAGGCCAAGCTCTAGAGCAGACTCTGCCATGAACAGACAAGTGACTGTGGGCAGGTGCCTCACTGAGCTGGGCTCTAGTTTCCTTTCCTTAAAGGTGAGGGCCTTAGACGGAAGGTGCTCTAGGAGTCAGTGGTTGTGATCCCTTGGGTATCCTGGATTTTCTGAGTCCCGCCATGATGTCCCTGGGTTGGCTAGGGGCTCCCGCAGGGCAGGATCACGTTGCCCCAGATTCCAGGACTGGCTGCTGCACAGACCCAGGATCGGGTGACAGATCCATCCAGCCTGGACTGGCTCAACCTCTATGCTACAGCCGGGGCTGAAAAACCAGAGCTAATGCAAGCCAGCTGGAGGCCAGGACAAGATTGATGAAGGATAGGGAGAGGATTTGGCTAGGGTTTGGGGGGTTGTGGGGGGGGTAGAGAATAATTAGTCTTGCCTGCTTCCCAGAGGGGCCCCCAAGCCTGGTAAACCTCATTAATTGGGAACCCCCAGTAGGGAATTCCTGCTCATGACCCAGAGAAGGAAGGGCTCGTTAGGAGTTAATTAGTAGTGAAAGTGCCAATTGGGGAAAGTGTTTAACTATTAAGTGGCTGAACACCTGTTTACTTACAAACAACTGATAGGTCAATTGTCTGGCCAGCAATGCTGGTCTCCTAGGATAGTGGTCACCAAACTCAGGCGATCCTGAGGGTCACCCAGGAACCTTGCTGAGCATCAGTCTCCATTATGGTGGTCCTGATTGGTCAGTCAGTGGTTAGAATCACTGCCATAAACTACCCACTAGGTCAGATCTCTTAGCCCAATTTTAGTGGCTACATCTATCAGCAAGCAAGTGGGACTATTTCTATTCTAGAACCCCCCATTTACTATACTGTAAGAGCAATGCTAGGTTTCTAGAAAGCATTGTCTCTTCTAATCCTCATTACAGTCATCTGTGGTAGGTGTTATTATCCCTTGTCTACAGAAGAGATATAATTGAGCTCAAATGGGAAGAAACTTACAAGATATAACAGAGTTAGTAGGTGGCAGAGATTATATTTTGTCCCAGACATCCTGATTCAAGGCCTGCTCTTCAGCCCAACTTTTCAAATAATCCCTAAAGCCTTTCCTGTCCTTTGAGTGATTAAGGCAAAACTTTGTTATGCTTTTAAGGATTGTCATCATGCTGTTCAAACTATTATCCATTATACAGATGGGAAAACCAAGTCCCCCAAAGGGGATATTAATTGATTCAGAGTCCAGGTTTATAGCTTTGTGCCTGAGCCATTTTCTTTTAGACAAACCTATCACCTGGGATCATGGACTAGAAGGAAGAAGAAAAGCCTGGCCTTCAGTACTCAATGTCAATGCGTGTGTCCTGATATTCAAAAGGCATAACATAGTTAGGATGCTGGCCCCTAACCATAGCCATACCACTGACTACAAAGGTGACCTGAGATGAGGCACTGGACTTCTGCAGTTCTCAGTTACCCCTTGTGTCAAATAGGAATGCCATTATCTGGTCTGTCTTCTGCCTTGTGAGTAGAGAGTGGATGAGGGAAGAGTGTACTGTTACGGTACTGTTAAGGTTTAAGAGATTGTTCCAACTATCGGGGAGCTGCCTTGACTATAGAAGGCCTCTTGTACAACTATATGTCAACTTAGAACTTGATAAAATGTCGTACTAGGTTTGGCCTCAGAGTCCTTCCTCTCCCTGGGTTGCAGGAAGTTATAGAAAACACTACCTAATTTTCTCCAGGGAGATGGAGAGGTGGTCGACCAGATGGCCCCCATGCCTTCTTCCTATACCAATGAGATTTGATTTTATTGGTCAGACAAGTTTTGTAGCCTTACCCCTCAGACCAAGGGCAGCCTGTCTAGAGCTACCCTCACCTAAGAGCCCCATGTAAATGCCCGCCTAGTTCCCTTCCGGCCCTGGTGGAGGCAGAAGCCTCCCCCGCCTTCTGCTCACTCCTCGCTTCTCGGCCGCCAGCCCAGCAGCTGTTGCCTCAGATCAGTGTGGACCATCTAATCCTCTCTCTAGAGCCCTGGCCCCCTCCTCAGGCAGTAAATTAAGGAGGATGTAAGAACAGAGGGCACCAGCGTCAGCAGAGCGGCATCCAAAACATCCTCCCCCACCCCATGCCTGAGTCATAGAGCCCTGGATTGGCCCCCTCTCCACCTCAGGGCAGGAAGGGGGGGGCATAACCAGGCCCAAGAGAGGAGGGAAGCAAAACCCAGAGGAGGGAAAGGGCAGGGGGCTTATACAGAGGAGCCAGCCCAGACTCCTGGGGTATTTTAGCTTAACTATCTTCCCTGTGACTGTGTAAGACCCCAAAACCCTACTCCAGAGTGATGTAGGGCTGGGAGCCCAGACATGAGTTTCTTTACCATGCCCTGACTCCTTAATCCCATTTCTTTCACATGCCAAACCCACTCCAACTGTGTGTCTCTGTCACTAAAATGGGTAGAAAATAGTCAACTGTCAAGAGTAGGGAATACCTCACTCCAGGATCTACCTCATATGCCTTTGTTGAGGGGCTATGGAGGCCGAGGCATCTTCAACAGCTGTTCTTACCTCCTGCCTCCGAGAGCATGAACTATAGGACAGACCTAAAATTCTATTACTCTTCATTGTAAAAGCACTACCTGAGACTCCCTGTGCAGATCATATAGTAATGCTCGTACCAAGAGCTTATCTGATTCCAGTCTACCAACTAAAAATGGAGGAAGAAGGAGAAAGATGACCAAATAGAATTAGTATAGTATTGTTACATATTGTGTGTGTACAAATGTGTAGCAACAAATCCCATCGTTATGTGTAACTATAATGCACCAATAAAAGTGTGGAAAACAAAGATAAACACACATTAGTTAGTATAGTTTCCATGGGCATGACCTAGAAAGAAGAGCAACGTAGAGATGCTGCCCGGTGTTTCAGAGATGTCACCTGGGAGGAGGGGCTGGGGAATACTTCTGAAGCAGAGATCAGAATAGAATGATGAAACTCAGGAGCCTGGGATTTTCAGTCAGCAAAACCAATATCACCTTGTAGATGATCACCTTGAGACATACCAGGATGAGACTCACTCCTCAGAAACAAGATGGGAAATGCTGCATGTGCACAAAGAAAATGGATCTGTTCAGAAGGAAGAATAAATAATCCTACGTGTCAAAAGCATCAACATTTGCATGTCAGACTTGCTTTAGATACTATTTATAATGCTGATGGTTGTCAACTTCTTACCTTCCTGAACTCCAAATTCATATCTGTCAAGCCTGCTTGATGTCATCTCTTGGGTAATCAACAGACCTATCTGAAACTGAACTTCTGATTTCCTCCCACAAATATTTTTTTAATGTTTTTTAGTTGTAGATGGACACACAATATATTTGTTTATTAATTTTTTTATGTGGTGCTGAGGATCAGATCAGTGCCTCACATATGCTAGGCAAGCACTCTGCCACTGAGCTACAGCCACAGCCCCTCCCACAAATATTTTATATATAGTTATCCCATATGAGTTTATGGCAATTCCACTATTCACATCATTTAGGCAAAAGCTCCACTACACTGTATGAACCTTCTCTTGGTCTCCCCTCTCTACTTTCACCACATCCAATCTGTCATGAGACATGACTGGCTTGGCCTTCAAATACTAGATCCAAAACTTGACTATTTCTTACCTCCATCAGTGTTACCACGGTGAACCAAGCTATAGTCCTCCTTCATCTGGAATACTGCAGTATCAATCCTCACTACAAATCCTTTTAAGTCTACCTTTGCCCCCACCCCACAGTCCTGCCCCATCTATTCTCAGCACAGCAGCTACAGGAATCCTTTTAAAAATGTAAATTAGGTCCCATAGCTCTTCTATTCAAAACTCTCCAAGCCTCCCCACTTCACTCAAACCAAAAGCCAGTGTCCTGCAATGCCTGCAAGACCCTACATGATCCTGTTCTTTCAACAAGGGGGACCTCATCTCCATCTTGTTCTGGGGCAGGTACACTGGCCTCTTGCTGTGTCACAAATCTTCCAGGCATGATCCTGCCTGAGAGCCTTGGTTGTAATTATTCCTCTGCCTGGAATGCTCTTCCACAAGACATCTGCCTTCTTAACTCCAACCACCTTCAAGCTTCTGCTTGAATCTCACCATTTCAAGGCGGCCTTCACTGGTCACTCTTTCACTGCAATCTAAGACTCCCTCTCCTCTAGGAGTCTCATCTGCCCAAACCTAATCTATTCTTTCCTTCCTCTCTCTTTCTTATTTCTTTGTAATACTAACACATATACAGTACACAATAATATCTTTATACTTATTGATCATCTTCCTCACCTAAAAGATAAGCCTCACAGGATCAGTATTTGGTTACTGCTATATCCAGAACAGAACTTGGCCCATTCATTCATGAATGAACCAGTCAATCAAGGTTGCAAAAAGAAGAGGCATTTCCCCTAAAGCTATTCTGGTTAGGTTAGAGGAGTAGGGGGTCTTCACCTCCGTGAAACATGTCCCAGGGCTTGTCAAGGGATCCACATAAGCAGTGATGGGTTCTCCATCCATCTGTATGTCCTGCTCTAAGTGCCTTGTGGCTAAAAATTGAAATATGTCACAGACCTTTAATACAGCCATAATGCTTGTGGTAGATCTAATAGAAACTAGCAAAAACTAGAAGCAACTTACTCTCAATATTCACCCCATGCCTGCTGCCTTATTCATGCCTTTATAGATGGGTAACTGTCCTGGCTCTTCATTTAGTCCCACCCCCTTAACTGTAACTGTCTTGACCCCCAGAGCAGTCCAGGCCTTTTAAGAATGTCCTTTATTGACTTCTTTAGCCACTCAACTCACATGGCTTATTTTGTAACCAACTTTTACCCCATTTCTGTTTTTAACATCTGGATTAGGTGAGAAAGTACCTTGAATTAGTTTTCTCTTGCTCTGTAACACATTACCACAAATGTGGTGGCTTATAGTAAATTACCCACTCAACATCAATTGTCATTAAGGAAAGGCAAATTAAGACCACAAGGAGATACCACTTCATACCTACTAGGAGAGTTTAATTTAAAAAGATATAACAAGTGTTGGTGTAAATATCTTCCCATCATCTATTACTGGTGGGAATGTAAATGGGTATAATCACTTTAGAAAAACCAGTCTGACATTTACTCAAAGAGTTAAACAAGACAGGCACAGTGGTGCATGCCTGTAATCCCAGTGGGAGGCTGAGACAGGAGGATTCCAAATTCAAGGCAAGCCTCCGCAAATTATTGAGGTCTAAGCCACTTTGAGCCTGTCTTAAAAATAAAACATAAAAAGGCTGAGGATGTAGCTCAATGTTAAAGAGCCTTTGGGTTCAACCCCCAGTACCCCACCAAAAAAAAAATGTTAAACAGAGTTACCAGATGACCCTGAGATTTCACTTCGAGGTGTTTACCCAAGAGACTTAAAAAAATATGATTTACAAAAACTATTCACAAATGTTCACAGCAGCTTTTATACATAATAGCCAAAAAAAGGAACATCCATCAATTGATGTCTACTTTAAAAATGCCCACTAATTATCTCCCAATATATTAGATTATATAAATATAATCTAATTTATTTATACAATGGGATATTATTCAGTCATAAAAAGGAGTTAAGTATTAATGTGTGCTACAATTTGGATGAACCTTGAAAACATTATGCTAAGTCAAAAAAGTCAGACCCAAATAGCCACATGTTTTAGTTAGCTTTTTTACTGCTGTGACTAAAGAGCAATTGTAGAGGAGGAAAAGTATATTCGAGAGCTCATGGTTTTTAGAGGTCCTAGTCTATAGAAGACCAGCTCCATTCCTTGGAGCTCAAGGTAAGGCTAAGAATCATGGCAGAAGAGTGTGGCAGAGGGAAGTGGCTTATATGATGACCAGGAAGCAGAGAATCCACTCACCAGATACAAATATATGCCCAAAGCCATGCCCCAATTCCCACCTCCTCCAGCCACATCCTACCACTCAGTTACCACTCAGTTGATTTCTATCAGGGGATTAAATCATTGATTGGGTTAAGACTCTCACAACCCAACCATTTCTCCTCTGAACCTTCTTGCACGGCTTCACACATGGGGGTCACCTCACATTCAAACCATAATACCACATATTATACAATCCCATTTATATGAAATGTCCAGAAGACGCAAATCCATAGAGTAAGAATGTAGATTAGTAATTTCCAGGGTCTGGGGAAAGGAAGGAATGGACAATGACTATTAAGTGGGATCTTTGATTTGAAGAGGTGACGAAATGTTCTGTAATTAGATAACAATGATGTTTTCACAATTTCTTGAATATACTAAAAACCACTGAATTGTCTGCTTTAAAAATGCCCACTAATTAGCTCTCAATTCTATAAGTCAGAAGTCTGGATGAGCTTGATTCTAATTTTCAGGTCTCACAAGATTGAAATCAAGGTGTCAGTAGGAGGGTGTGCAAGAGGTGTATTTAAAGAATCTGCTTCCAACCCATTCAATATGGTGGCAGAATTCAGTTCCTGTGATTATGGGAACCAAGGTTCCCATTCCTTACAGGCTAACTCTTCTTCAATACCCCAAATCCACCTGTGTTCCTTCTCATATGGCTCTATTTTGAGACCACCAACGGTGTCTTGAGTCCTTATGCCTTAAATCTCTCTGATTTCCTCTTCTGCTATAAGCACGAGAAAGCTCTTTGCTAATAATGACTTAGGCATTATTAGCCTGGACTCTGCTGTGATTTCAATCTGGACTGTTCTCCAAAGGCCCATGGGTCAATGGCTTGGTCCACAGGTTGGTGCCATTAAGAGGTGTGGAACATTTAGCAGGCAGGGCCTAGCAGAAGGAAGTTAGGTCACTGGAGGCATCCCCTGAAGGGGACATGGGGATCCTGCTCCCTTCTTCTCTCTTTCCTTTTGCTTCCTGACCACCCTGAGGTGAGCAGTCCTCCACCACACACTCCTTCTCCATAATGTACTGCCTGGCCACAGGCCTGAGCAACCATAGATGGAAACTTCTGAAACCACGAGCCAAAATAAATCCTTTCTTCTTTGTTAGAGACAAAAAGTCAACTAATACATAATTTATCTTGTTCAAGGTTAACTGTACCATACACAGCATAGCATAGTCAGAGGAGAATTATATTCACAGGTTCCAGGGACTGGGGCACAGAATCTTGGGAATCATTCCTAGAAATTCTGCCACTACCGCTCCTGATGGTTATTTTAATTTGACTTGCTGACAATTTGATCTTCTGGATGGGACAAGCATTCCTGAGCACCTGTTCCATCCACAGTCTGGGAGTTCCATGAATGATCTCTTTGTCTCCCTGGCTCCTAGGTCAGTTCTAGAATCTAATATATGCTTAGTAATTATTCATTGAATGTTTGCTGAACTGTCCCAACCCTGTGAGAAGTCACTGTTCACCCCCAAAAGACACACCCACCCATATGCCAGGACTTCAGGGGGCTAATTACCAATGAAGGGTAAGCACAGTGATAATAACACATGGGAGATTATAACGTAGGGAAACAAATTCTGACCAGTTACACAAAGAGGAACCTTGATAGAAAGTAACCAAGTTGTGAAGTAGGGAAAGACGATAGGCTCACATGAGTGAATGGGTTATTCAAGGATGAGATATTCTTAAAATTTAATTGTAAATTATTCCAATGAAGAAAAAATGTGTGGGAGGAAATGGGGGAAAGGAATGGGGATGGTAGCCAAAAAAAATTTTTTTAAAAAGCAACATAGAATAATAAAAATTCTTCAGAGTATCCTCTGATAGTCACATTTGTTCTTTCAATAAGTAACTGCAGAGGGCATTGTACTAGGCACAAAAAGAAAAATGGGAAATATAGTAGGAAGCCTCTGAAACGGCCCACAGTGGTTCCTGCCTCCTGGTATAATGTAATCCCTTCCCTTTGAGTGTCAGTGTCAGAGGAGTAGTGGGATGTCACTTCCAAGACTGGGTCATAAAGAGATGTGTCTTGTTTCAGGTGCATCTCCTTGGCATGCTCTCTTGGTTCACTTGTTCTAAATGAAGCCAGTTACTGTGTTGTGAGCTATTCCACAAGGCAAGGAACTGGAGCCTCCAGCTAATAGCCACGTGAGCAAGCTAAACATGGATCCTGCCCTCATCAAGCCTTGAGATGACAGCAGGCCAGCCAATACCTTCACTGCAGCCTTTGAGGGTCTCTGCAACCCCCAACACACACACAAGAGAGTGGGCACACTAAGCAGCTCCTGGATTCTTGACCCACAGAAACTATGGGATTATAATTTTTGGCTGTTGTTGTAGTAAACTGCTAATTTGGGGGTAATTTGTTATATAACAATTGATTGCCAATACAGGAAAGATTGTAATATTTTACAATAGTTGAAATAAGGCATGCAGGACACATATCTGAAGATGAAGCAAAGACAGGGCTTCAGGGCAGAGTCAGAAAGGGAGGGAACCCGTGTGGAGTGAGACTTGGGGAAATGCTAAAGGCAACAATTTCATCCTGCCTCCACTGTCTCCATAGGATCAGTGAGCCTCAAGCTGCTTCATTTATTTCTCAGATGTTGACAGGGGTGGTTGGAGTAGACTGAAGAAGGAGATGCGAGAGATTGTCCTAGAGCTCAGGGTTCTGTTCTCTGTCGGCCCCAAGGATCCCAGTGAGTCCCAACAGCATAGGAGGTGAGATTTAAGCATTAGCTGTGATCCTTGGGAAGACCCAGGATGTAGAACGGATCATTTTGTGAGGGAGCAAGTTTTATCTTTGACTCTAGGGGAAAAAAAGTGGACCCTGAAGCACATATACTAGGATTCTTGATCTGGAAAGAGGGTCTAGAACAGATTCCAATGGATGACATGTGAGCTCCAGTCCCAACCCAGAGTTCTCTAAACAGCTCAGGCCTAACCTTGTCTGTTTTCTTGTTTTTTAAACAGCAATGAATGAATAATCAGAGCCTGGATTCAGGTAAGCCTGTGGGAAAAGCATGTCTTGATTTCAACTGGGCATTTGACTCAGTCTTCAGTGTGGAAAGAGCAATGAAAATACTATCAGGACGATTTGTCACCATTAGAACAATTACTGCCAAAGATGACTAATTAAAGGAATTTTGTCAGCTAAGTCCCCAGGAACCTCTTAGTCCTGCCCTACTGGATAATATTAAGCAGTTAACATGTCTTAGAAATTTATACTGAATTAGGAACTAACTATTCCATGTATTTTTTCTCATTTGATTCTCAAAACAATCCTATGAGATAGATACTTAATATAATCAGCTTCACTTGACAGATAAGAAACATGAGGCTCAAGGAGGTTAAGTAACTTGACAAGGTCACACAGTTAGGATATCACAGAGGCAGGACAGGTGTCAGAATGTGCCTTTGCCTTAATCATATGATTCTACTGCCACAGAGATGGCAATGCCATATCTTCCCACCTTGGAAAAAGCAAATTGGCTCAGCTTACATAAGCATGAAGCAGGCTCAAATGTGAGGCATGATGTGTGCCGCCCTGTATTTGTGTGCATGTCTATGTGTGCAGTGTGAATCTGCATAAGTCTGATATTTATGTGTCCTGTGCTCCGAGTCAGCAAGTTGTTGGGAAAAGCTGAAGGGAAGGGGGCAGGGCACTGCACACAGTGCCCAGGGTGCTGGGAAGCAAGAGGAAGTTGGTCAGTGGGTCAGGCAGCTCGTCACCCAAGCAGGAGGGTAACAGGTGGGCAGGGTTCCCACCTGCTGGAGCTGTCCATCAGCTTCAGTACTGGCAGTGCCTGTAACCAGGACCCCCAGCAGGCCAGTGACAGAGTCACATCCTTTGGGGGACATCCTAAGGTGGAAGACCCTTCAGCCAGCCTGAAGTCCTGGTGCAGACCAAGCACCCAAATTCCACCCTCTTGTCCCTACAGTCTCTGGTATCTATCTTGGCCAACTCAGATCCTGAGAGCTAAGCGACTGGGTGGGTTGGGTGGAGGACACACGGCCAATGGGTGTCCTCCCAAGCTCATGTCTTTATTATTCAGATAAATGGATGTACATGACCTTGCTAATGTTGTGTGAGAGCAAGAATCCTCAAAAGTCATCTAAATCACACCACTGTGTTTTTAAGATAAGCAAAACTGAGGTTCAAAGAGGTACTAGGATCCCCATTACCCCTAAAGATCCTGGGATCCATCAGTGGCTCTTGGCAGGAGTTAGAGGATTAGAACTGAAGTTGGGCCTGAGACTGAGCAAGTCCTGCCTGGGTATAGCATAAGCAGATGGAGGTTACCAATGTGGGATGTAGGTGGCACCCTGGGACTTTACAAAATTCAGGTAGAGGAAGGGTCAGGGTCTGGCCAGCTGAAGGGCAGAGCAGGTAAATGAGAGGAATGGAGAGGGAGGGAGTAGTATCCCAAATTGTGATCCAGTGGAAGGGCAGGCACAGAGTTGGCAGATGGGTTGCTCTACAGTAGGGCTGGACACTGCAGGTCCTGCCTTGGAGAAATTCTGGCTCCAGGCAGCACCAGCCATGATGGAAGCCGGTGGGCAACGGGGAGGGGGCATTAGGGGCGGAGCAGTGGGGTGCTAAGGGGCAGATGGGTCAGAGAGCGGCGAGGGGCTGGAGAGCACTGTGCTGGAGTGAGCGAGGGCCTGGTGGTGGGCGCGCTGCCTGGGAGGGGACTGGGGCTGCGGTGAGGGGCGGCGCGTGGCCGGCCGCCCCCAGCTGTGGCGTCGCTCAGGCCGGGCTTAGCAGGGCCGGGGCCAGGGATTAGGGGCAGTGGCCGCACCTGGCGGGGCGGCCGCAGGGCTAATGCTGTGTGACCGAGGCGGCCCCTCCCGACAACTGGCTCCCTCCCGCCGAGAAGGGCTGTGGGCTCGTTAGCCCGCGCTGGCGTGTGCGCGGCTGCGGGCGGCGTGCGCACGTGTGCCGCGGGGCCCGCGGCTGTCGCTGACGGCCACCGGCTGCGCGCCAGAGCGTAAGGCTGCAGGGGAGCAGCAGCCTGAAGGTGTCCCACCGTGTGTCGGCTTTGAGAGTCAAGTGGAGGCCACTTGACTATGTGCCCCCTGTGAGTAATTGTTGCCCCGTGATGTAGGTCAGAGTCCCTGGTTGCCCGACTAGAGGGAGAGGGGCCCCTCCATATAGCCGCAATAGCCCCTATTACCACCCTATGTGAACTGTGTCACTGTCTAGGACCTTAGCCATACTGTGAGTGTCTTTGTACAGATTGTTTTTAGAATACCGCCATAAGCTTAAATGTTTGTTACAAGTGTTGGGCGGGGAGACGGCGGTGGAGAACTTCACCTTCTTTGGTGCTACTGCCCAAGTTACCTCTGCAGATCTAACTTTTGGGGTGAAAGTTTTCTCCACTAGCTGTCTAATTCCCAGTGGCAGTCAGCCATGTACACTGCAGGGACCCCAAGACCCCTGGTGCTAGGATGGAGATTGTAGGAATGGAGTCCTGGCCTCTGGTTCTTCCTTCCCTAAACTCAAGCCTGTCTGTCTGCCCATTCTCCACCTGATCTAATTCAGGGGCCCTAAACGTGCTTGAATGAGCCTGTTGTCTACCAGAGTCCCTGGATCTAAACAAAGATCTAATGATCTGTGTGAGAACTGAGAACTCTTATCTAATGCTGTGAATGAGCCTTTGGGCCTTTGCACCTGCCCAGTTTCCTCTGCCCTGAGGGAGCCTCCTCCCCTTTCCTAGAGCTCAGCAGCCACTCCCCTGGGAAGATTTCCTTGCAGCAATGGTTCCACCTCAGTCTTCTTTCATCTTGGAGAACTGTGGATCAAACCTGCCTTGCATTATTTTGATGTCATCTGCATCTCCTGGAGACAGTTGCTCCACGAGAACAGAGGCAGGTCACAGACCAGGCCTGGACATTTAATAAAATGAAGGAATGTTCACTGTGCTGAGGCACTGGGCAGGCAGAGCCATCCACCCTGCCCCTGCCACAGTCTCCCAGAGAAAGCCTGCCAGGGGCTTCATTTCTAAGGGGCAGGATGTGCTAGCTGGCCCTGCTTCCACTGCTCCCCCATACATACACGTGAACTCTCCCTTTTCATGGAGGCACCCCACTGACAGGAGCAACCCCACCCCCACACCAAGCTCCCCAGTAGTGAGGAACTGGATGGGTTGTCCTCACCTGCCCTCCTGGCCTCACCCTGGCCCTTCCCTGGTCCTGCTTGAGGATGCCAGGACCCGCAGCAGGTGCCTGGACAAGCTTGGAGCTACAGAGAGGGCTGGGCACAGCAGACCAGCCTCCAGCCAAGAACAGAACTCACACACAAGTTCCAGAATCCTCTACTTCCTCCTCCCCACTCACTCCTTAGTCTTGTTAATAGTAACAGCTACCACTTACTGACTGCCTTGTACAGTATTTAACACTGTATGTACATTGCCTATTTAATCCTAAATTAGTCCTGAAGGTAGGTATTAACCTCTCCATCTTTCCAATGAAGCACATTGTATAAATTCAGAGAGGTTATCTGCCTTGTCCAAGATTATCCAGCTGGTCAGTGGCAGAATCAGGATTCAAACCCCAGATCTTTCCATGTCCATATCCTCCCATGCTGATCCTAAGGGCTGCTGTCCCCACCCTGAGTAGTGACTCTCTGCTATATATCTGTGTCCTAGATTTGGGGGGAAGATGTGGGATAGCAAGGACCCTCCTATCCTCTTGATTGTCCCAGTGAAGGCATCTAGGAATGCTTGTGGAATAATATCACTTGCCTATTAGATGGCAGCGTGTGAGTGACATGTACAGGCTCAGTACATGTCAGAAGTCCCAGTGCTGGGGCTTAAATCTTACTTGCTCTATGACCTTGGGGTACTCATCTTTCTCACTATATATAAATTGGGCATGATAATAATATGGTAGTGTTCAGGAGATTGAGCTAACTTAGGAAAATTCCTGTTTCATAGGAGGTAGGGTATGCACTGGCATCCCTCTTATCCCACCAGACTAGAATGAGTCTTTCCCCACTCTTCTGCTGTATCCCCAGTACTAGTACAGGCCTGACCTTCCATGCCTCACCTGTAAAATGTAGCTAAAAAGAGTAAAGGGGGGGTGTATGTAAAATGCCTGGCACAGGGCAGAGGATGGCATCTGTAGTGGTTGTTGGTAGGGTAATGGAGGGCAAGGCCAGATTGTGCTCTCCTGAATACCCCATCTTGGGACCCAGAGCCAGAGGCTGCACCAAGCACCATCCTCCTGCCCATGTACCTACCATTCAGGCCCTGGTCACACAGAGCCTCACTCAGACCATGGCCCCTCTACCATGTGCAGAAACCTCCACACTAAATGTACCCTAGGGCTAAGATGCCTCCTCCTTACCTCTTCCAGGCCTCTCTCCCTAAAGGATTGGCATCTCGGGGCTTTGGGAATGGACTTGTGGACAGGGAGGCACTCAAATTTATTTAGGAGCAGAATCTTATCTTCAGATATATATAGGGGAAACCCTAATACATAAAGCAGATAGACGTGCTATTTGATTGTTATACATCAATTTGTAAGTTCATATGTATAACTCTTATTTCTAACAAAGTGCACTACTATTTTCTACCGGCTCAGCCTGGCACCTGGTAGGCAGTCGATTAATAACTGTCGAGTAGTCAATCAGTGGAGGGCTGATGAGTCTCTTTTGACAAATACAAATATGAGAAATAGAGTTATATATGATAATTGGAGAATCCTACTGAAATTCATAGTTTGAAAATCACTGATCCACACAAGTCTCCTTTGGGCAGATGAAGACATTAAGGCCATAGGGTCTGTGGCAGAGCTAAGCTAAAACCTGGGACTCCTGATTCTCCATCCCAGGATTTAGGGTCCCTTCAGGCCCTCAACAGGATGCATTCTGGGGCCATCAGCTGGGGGTCCTTCCCTGTCTGGGACAGCCCACCATCCTGTTCCAGGCATTTCCCGCCAGCCTCTGCCCCAAGCCTGAGCCAGGCAGGAGCTAAGCCCTTCCCACTAGCTCTAGGATGGGCTCTGTTCCTAATACATGTCATCCGTGAAAGGAAGGCCCACTGGTCACAACCCCTCTGGAACCACAAAGCCCCAAGGGTGAACGTACCCAAGTGAGCGCCCGGTTAACAGAACCTGGAGGTGGGTAAAGAACAGGAGCCATGAGCATCACTGAGAGACTAGGTGGGGGAAACACCCAGGAGTGCCCCAGAACATGGGCCCCACAGCAGTTGGGGGCATTTATGGGTCTTCCTATAAACTTCTGAGAGAGTAACTTTATCCTGCTTCTTTCGGCCAAGTATCCTCCTCCAGCAGCTGGTCACAAAGCTGGTTAATCTCCCAGAGTGCTCAGCTTAAAACCCGTGACTCACAGCACAGCCAGTGTGGGGGAGGGGGCAGCCGCCTCCAAAACGTGGCGCCCAGAGTCAGCTGTTCCGGGGGCCTTCTTGGGTTTCTCCAACTCAGGCCTGAGGTTTGGGGCCTTGTCTTTCTTCCTGGAGTCCTGCTCCTCACTGACCCCTAGATAGGAGCCATGAGAGGTCAGGGCTCTGGGAGGTGGGCCAGTTCCTGGGCCTTGGCTTTGGCCAAGTCCTCAGGCTATCCCCAGGAATGACTAGCAGGCATCAGCCATCAACGAAAGGGCATGATTTCAAGTGTAACTCTGGGAGACAGTGGAGTCCACCCTGAACTTGGGGTCCCTGCCTCACCTGTACAGACCTGGAAAAAAATCCCCTTCAACCATGACCCCACTGTGCCCCTGCCATTCCTTGTCAGTGTGGCATGTGAAGCTCATGGAGAACGGTGAAGTAAACTACAAAAAGTAACAAGTCAAGTGGCCTCTGACTTGAGATGAGCAGAATAAAATTTTGAGAGGAAAAGGGGAAACAGAGTATTGGTCTTAGAGTTGGAGAGACTTCAAATACCAACTCTACTGCTTGCTCGCTGAAGAGCTTCCCTGAGCCTCAGTTTCCTCATCTGTAAAATGGGGCTAGTAATAGAACTTACTTCACCAGTTAATGTGAGAATCAGGTCAGATTCTGTTTTTCCATTTAACAGGAGCTATTGATATTATTATTGTTATCATCACCACAGCTCAAAAATCAGGAGATTCTATATAGTTTGTCAGGGATTTATATCTGTAAAGTGAGAGGGAAGCTAATGGTTTGAAAGACTATAGGGAAGCTACTCAGATAAATATAACTGTTAATGATAAGTGGGAGAATCCCCTAAACAGAGGCACTGTGTTCTTTGTGAATGAAAACCAGATTCAAGAAATGAAAGGAATCTGCTACAGGTTCCTATTGGAAGCTCCATTGGGCAAAGTGTCAATCATATACTAACTCTTGCTACTTTGGCTTCAGGGCTCCTCGGTATCTTCTACTCTATCAGGAAAGCCCCACAAACACCCAAAGAGTCCTATGGATGGGGAGGAACTAACCACTAATACATTGCTATTGTGGATGAGAAACTACATGGAACACATTTATGTTTATGTGGGCACATCAAACTCTTGCAGCAACCCCTGGGGAAGGTATACTACTATCCCTATGTAGTAGACTAATTACATTAATGGATCCAATTCTTCACTCTTCCTTGGGCCCTATGACTTTGCAACTCTTCGACAGAAGGCATATAGTATATTTCTCCAAATTTCAATTCTAAGTTCAGCCATATAACTCCTTTTGACCCATGGGATATTCACATATTTGACTCAAGCAGAAGCTTGGTAAATGCTTTGTGTTTCTACTTGCACTTTTGCACCCCTGCCACCACCATGAAAACAGGCCCAGGCTAGCCTGCTGGAGGGATAGAGGCCTACAGAGGAGAGCTGAGATGCCCCACTGGCCTCAGCCAAAACCAGCCTGGGTCAGCTAAGAACTGGTCACTACAGCATGCGAATGAGCCTAAGGGACCCACGACATTTACCCAGAAGAACCCAGGAGAAGAGCCCAGTCTCAGTAGCCAAACTGCAGGCTCTTAAACTAAATAAATGCTTATTGTTTGAGATCACAGAGGAGTTTGAGGTTGTTCATTATTTAGTATTATCATTATAATAGTTAACAGGTATATACCATTTTTTAAAAAATAGACTTTATTTTTACAGCAATTTTAGATTCAACAAAATTGTGCAGAAAGTACGGAGAGTTCCTGTATACGCCCCTGCCATACACTCTTAGACTCCCCGTAATCAACATCCTGCACCAGAGTGGTACATTTGTTAGAACTGATGAAACTACACTGACCCATATCATTGCTCAAAGTGCATAGTTTATATTATAATTCAGTCTTGATGTTATACATTCTGTGGGCTTTAACAAATGGATAATGACATGTATCTGCCATTATAAATATCCCCCGGGATAGTTTCACTGCTCTAAAAATCTTCTGTACTTCATCTGTATACCTCATTCTCTCCCCTGACTCCTGGCAACCCCTAATTTCTTACTGTTTCCATAGTTCTGCTTTCTCCATAATGTCATATAGTTGGAATTATGCAATATTTACCCTTTTTAGATTGGCATCTTTCATTAGTAATATGCATTAAGGTTTCCTCCATGTCTTTTCTGACTGATAGTTCATTGCTTTTTAGTGCTGAATAGTACTCCATTATCTGGATGTACCACAGTTTATTTATGCATTCATCTGCTGATGAACATCTTGGTTTCTTCCAAACTTTGACAAACCATCTTCAGGTGAAGAAACTGAATTGGAAAGTAGTTACGGAGTCTGTCCAAAAGCCCAAGTAAGTGGCAGGCTTGGGATTCAGACTTAGGTATGTCATATTTCAGAAGTCATGAACTTTCTATTCTTCTGTTGGAGTGTTTCTTAAAAAATATTTCCTTTTAGATCTCTCTGATTTTGCCTATTCTTGTCACTGAGCTTAGAATGTTCTTCCTTTTCCTTCTCTCTATCCATATTTAGCTCAAAGAGCGACTATGTCTGAGAGAATTTCCCATTCCTCTCCTCCCACCGTAGCCAAGATATCCATCAGCCCTTCTGTGTGTACTTTGAATGATTCATGTAGAGGATGTTATGGAAGTTCTCACTGAGGAACACTTCCAATGTGAGGTCCCAAACTAAGATGTAAACATTCCTAACGAGGTGGTTGAGAACCAATTATCTTAAGATATTCAGGGCTTAAGGGAAGATTTTGTCTAGGAAGAGCTACTGGGACTATGAGGTCTCTTCTAAAGAGGTGTCAAATATACCTCTCCCCCACCTCAAGGCAAGAGGGAGGGGCTTTGAGGAGACTACATGAGGATCTTTACAGGTCTCCCCTGAAGTTTGGTGGATGTGGTAGTTTGACATCTGAGTCATACATACAACATCTAAAGAGTAGTAAGAAGATGATCAGCCGTGGCGCACTGCAGCTCGGGTGGCTGAGGCAGGAGGATTTTGAGTTCAAGATCAGCAATTCAGTGAGAACTTGTCTCTAAATAAAATATTAAAAGGGCTGAAGGTCTTGATTTTATACATTCTGTGGGTTTTTACAGATGGATAATGACATGTATCTGCCATTATCATGCCATCCAGGATAGTTCCCTGCCCTAAAAACCTTCTGTACTTCATCACATCCACTTTCTTCCCTAACTCCTGGCAACCACTAATTTCTGTTTCCATAGTTTTGCCTGGTTGGCACAACTATGGCTCTGTGGTTAAGCGCCTCTGAGTTCAATCCTGGTGCCCAAAACAAAAAGGGTGACCAGATGAACCGAGATTTCAGATTAGAAGCTTAAAATAACACATTTTACAGCTCAGTTCTACAGGTCAGCGTTCTGGCATGGCATGGCTAGGTTCTCTGCTAAGGGTGGCATGAGGCTGAAGTCAAGGTGTCAGCCAGGCTGAGTTCTTATCTGGAGGATATGGAGAAGAACCCACTTCAGAGCTCACTAAGGTTGTTGGCAGAATTCAGTTCCTTAGGGTTTTGTGACCAAGGAAGTCTTTCTGGCTGTTGATTGGAGGTCATGCTCCTCAGTGAGAGGGCTCTCTCAGGTCCTTTCTATAATGGCCACCTCTATCTTCAAGCCAGTAATGACACGTTGACTCATCCTCCTGCTATGAATCCCTCATTTCCTCTGTTGCAATAAGCTGGGGAAACCCACTTTGCTTTTCAAGGGCTCCTGTGATTAGGTCAGGACCACCCAAATAATCTCCCAATCTAAAGGCTAACTGTGCCATGTGACATAACCTATTTGTGGGACTAAAATCATCAAATTTTCAGTGCACATGGTGGGCATGAAGGGAACAGAAGACAGTCTTGGGGAATATCTTAGATTCCTCCACAGTATCACAGCCAGGAAGTCATGAGACTGTTCAAATTTCCATCCAGGAACTGGGGAAGAGGTATCACACTAAAGAGCAGATGTTTAGGACTGCAAGAGACCCCCTCCCTCCCAAAACCATTGTTTCATGATGACCTCTCACCAGTCCTTTTTTTAAAACACACACACACACACACACACACACACACACACATATATATATATATATATATATATATATATATTCCTTTAGTTGTCAATGGAACTTTATTTTATTTATATGCGGTGCTGAGAAATGAACCCAGTGCCTCACACATGCTAGGCTAGCACTCTGTCACTGAGCCACAACCCCAACCTTGTTGTTTAATCCACACAAACTCTAGAATCTTGTTATGGACAGACCAACTGGACTGATACATCCTGTGTTCAACTAAAAACTCTATCATTACATAAAAAAGTGAAGTGAAGTTGTCTCCAGCCAAACAAGTGAATGCACAATGTATGCTGCATAGCAGGGACTGTGCCAGGGAACTGGGGACTGCCACATGAAGAAAGTGAAGTGCTTGGAGGACCCACAGCCTAGGATGGAAGACTGAGAATGAAACCATATCAACATAGTGTGGAAAGTCATCCTAGAAGTCCTGACAGTGCTGAGCCACTCACTGTTTGCTTTTTTTACATTCTTTACTCATATTTAAGTATTTCATCCATCAAATAACTCCTTCCTGATGAGGAAACAGATGCCTGAGTGCAGAGAAAGGACACTGAATTATCCTGGAAGCTAAAGATCAAGGCCAAGACTGTTAAAAAAAAATCTTCCCTCATGAAACACCCTGAGTTGAGTCTTCAAAGACAAGTGACGGGTAGGACATGACAGGAAAAGAGAAATTCCTGGAAGGAGGAAAAGATGAGTTCTGGTCACGTGAATCATCCTCTTAGTGGAACCCCTGTTATTTCTCAGGGAACATTAAGCTAGGTGGCCCGAGAGTAAGTAGGGATGTGTTCTGGAAGGTCTCAAATACCGTGCCAGGACACTGGACTTTAACTTGGAGGTGGTGGGGAGCCATGAATGGGTGTTATATAGGGGAACACTGCAAGATTTCTGTTTTAGAGTTATCAGCCCAGTGGCAGGTTGGGATGGATTTATGGGGTCCTAAAATTCAAGACAGAAACACCAATGATGAGGTTGCTAGGATAATAGAGAGAAAAACTGTCGAGGGCTGCCATACAATGACAACAATCAGAACAGAGAGAAGGAGGTGGCTTCAAGGAACATTTACTTGGTGAGATCAGTAAGATTTAGTGGCCAATTAAATGAGACTGCAATGGGGAAAGAGGTGAGAGATGGCATCCAGGTGCCTACATTGGGTAACAGAGTGGATAATGGTATCATTGAATGAGAAAGAAAGATTTCCTGAGTGCTGGTTCAATTCCTGGGGGAAATAATGAGCATGTTTTGGGATATGATAAATTTGAGCGGCTTGTGAGAAATCCATGGGGGGACAGATGTCAAGTAAACCATTGAATACTTGCGTCTGAAGCTGGCAAGGGAGGTGTTGACCATGGGAGTGGATATGGATCAATTCATTGATGTACAGGCGGTGGCTATGTCTTGGAAATGAATAATGAGTCTGCAGAGAGTGGGGCAGAAGACGGAACCAGGTGGGGATCAGCTTGGGAAGCAAGCTTGAAGAGAATGGCCAGTGGTCAGAGCAGAGCAAGAGAGGACATTATCTTGGAAACCAAAGGAATAGGACATTTTGAGAAAGATGACATAATCACCTGTGAGTTTACTGAGAGCCCTTTAAGTCAAGGAGACAGCAATGTCCCCCTCGGCAATAATAAGGTCATTGGTGACTATTCTGATGAAGAATTGTCAGCAGAAACTTGTCTTTGGGGAGCAAATGAGAAAGCAGGAAGTGAGGAAGAGGAGCAAAGCCCCTCTATTAGAAATTTGGCTGAAGATACCCAGCCCATGATGAGCCCCTGAGCACAACGTTGTCTATAGAGCAGCCTTGCTCACACAGATCCATTCTGACTCTGACCAACCCTCCCTTCAGCTACTGATTTAGAGAAAATATGGGGAATAAGTGAACATGTTAACCCTATTTTAGGGTGAATCTGAAAGCTCCAGACTGGAAGAAACTGCAGGACAAACAACCCAGTTTTTTGTTGTTGTTGTTGTTTGTTTGTTGTTTTTTATAAACAAATTACAAAAGAAAAAAATATATATATATGTATGGGGAGGGAATTTTTAGATTTAAAGATGCTTAGGAGATGAGCAGCCAACTACAGTGTGTAGACGATTTGGATGCTAATTCAAACAAATAACATGTATGGGACAATTAGAAATTTTATTATTCACTGGATAATTTGATTGTAAAGGAGTGACTGTTAATTTTTTAGCACGATAATAATATTGTGCTTACATTTAAAAATGATTCCTTACATTTTAGAAATACATCATCAAATATATACAAATCAAATGATGTGATACCTAAAATTTGATTCAAAATAATATAAGAGGAGGAAGTATGTGGGGCTATAATGGGTCAGACTTGAACCACGGCCTTACGGCTGTCAGAGCTAATAGTGAGACTCATTACTTATTATGTCTATGTTTGAAGTTATTCATAATAAAGAGTAAAAAAAAAAGAAGAAGAAGAAGAAGAAGGCCTGGCTAGAAAGGGAAGAAGAAGCAGAGGAGGCCATGAAAAAATGAGGAGTAGATTCAATGGTCCCAGCAAGATCCCAAGACTAGATGTCTCTTTCTTCCATATCTGTCTATTCTCTACTTCTTCACCTGTCCCTAGTTCCTGGGACAAGCCCACCTGAGCTCCTGCCCCAAGATGAGGCAATGAGACCCAAGACCTCTGAGTCACATGAGCCAGAGATCCAATGACAGAGCAGAAGTGGCCACCTTTGAGCACAGAGAAACCAAATCAGTGCCAGCCCCCAGTGACCCTATGTCTGCCTTGATCCATCACTAGTGGGAGTGTCCTTGCTTCAGCAACATGAGGTGAGGTAATTCATCCTTATCCATTCAGAACCCATTCCTTTGCTTCCAAGCTCTGGGCTCTTAGAGTTTGCCAGAGACACAGAGACAAGAGATGAGTATGTCCATTCCAGAGCCTCCATATCTATGCATGTGTAACCCTGGGAAAATGGCTTCACCTCTCTGGGCCTCAAGCTTCTACCTATGCAAAGAGGATAAATGTGGTCACTGGTGTGGGGCAGAGTGGGGACACTGGCCCCTGAGACGTGGACTCTACTGAGCTTCAGCTTTCTGTAGGGATGCCTTCACAGAGAGCTGCCTTCTCCGCCTTCTCCGCCCCCATGCCGGCCTGCCTGCACCAGCCCCTCTGCATCTGTCATCAGCCCCCTCTGCTCCCCCTGGGCCAGGCTTTGTTTGGGGGTGGCTGGCAGGCTGCCCATGAATGATTGGAGGCAGTGACGCCTGCTGCTGCAGACAACACTTCACAGTCTGCATCATCACCCACACTACCAGCCACCTCCCATTCCACCATGGCCCCCAGTTATATGAGGTCCAGAGCCCAGAATAACCAGGCCAGGCTTCTGGTTATCATCACCCCCCACAACACACACACACACACACACACACACACTCTCTCTCTCTGCTTGTTCATAGCTTCCATCCATAAGGAAAGCAAGCAAGGCAAGAATCGTCCCCAAGTTCCTACTGTATACAGTGAGACAGGCCCAGCACACACACACCATACACCTTTGCTATTGAACCCTTGTATTCCTATGAGCTAGGTGCTAGTACAGGTCATATTTTACACCTGGGAAAAATGAGAGCCAGAGAGAAGTGAGAAGAAAGAGGGCAGCACCTCATTCAAATGCAGGTTATCAGACCCCTAAGTCCACTGGGGACACCTGGAGAACGCTGCCCCAGCCCCAGGTGAACCAGTCTTCATGTCAGACAAGATCAGCATCAAGTTCAAGTTCCTAGGCCAAGCATGAGGAAAGTCATGCTGCATCTTCAGGGGAAGGTAAAGGCTGTAACATTCATGGTGTCCCAGTGTTCCTTGAGATGGGGACCCCAAGTTAACTGGGGAACAGGCCTGTGATCTCATGCTGAGCCCCAGCTTCTCTTAGACTTCTGCTTTATACCTCCTGGTATAAAGCAGAAGACCCATGCCTGCATGGATCCATTCCTGTGCTGGGCCATATGGATGAGAAGGAGGACAGATTTCCAATCTCCTGCCCAAAGAAGGGGGGCCCAAGAAAGAGGCTGCAAGGCCCTGGAGAAGCTCGCCAGCAAGACCCCAGTCTGAGTGTGAGCACAGCTGGGGTCCAATTCCTTCATCCTACAGGTGGAGAAATGGGCCCAGGAAGGGTGCAGGAGAGCTCAGAGAGGGTCACACAGCAGAGTACAGCACAGTGACGTGAAAACCCTGACCTCTGGGCTTTGTTCCAGGCTTTCTCCACTGCCTAAGCTTGCTGTCCTCCTCTTGTTGTCTCTCCATGTCTTCCTCTTGCCCCCTGATATAACCTGTTGTCTTGCCTGGGAAACCAGTGGGTTTCACTTTAGAGGTCATGCACCCCTTTGGAGGTCTGAGGCAGCAGGTCTTACATAACCAAAATTACCCAAGTTATATGAGGTCCAGAGCCCACCGTGTCCACCATGCAGGGAACATCCCAAAGGTGTCATGTCTCCTGACTTTCACTCATGCCCTTCTCTCAGTCCGAAATGTTTTTCCCTTAAGCTCCTCTCTTTGGCACTCTTCCTCTTCCTTCAGTAGCCAAGAGGAAGAACAGTATTTCCTGCTCAGGGAAGTCACTTGGGTATGCACGAGAGAGAGTTCCTTGCCCTCAATGGGTTTTCCCGTAAGGTGCTCTGATGATTTGTTCGTGAGTCTCTCTTGCCACTAGGTGGAGCTCTCTGAGGCCGGGGGCCCTGTCTAAATTACCCTTGCTCCTGCCAGCAGTGCCTAGCTTGGGGCCTGGAAAGAGAGTGGGTGTTTAGGGCACACCTGAGGGATGGAGGGAGGTTATACCATTAGGGCCACACAAGCCATAAATCACTTTTCCAAATTGAGGGAAGCAGCAATCTAGGAAAGCTTCATGGAGGCAGCAGGATAAGGACAGAGGCAGACAACAGGCACCTGGGGCAACCCAAAGATCAGTCTCAGGGCCCTTTCCCCTCCATCCCTCTGTTAGAAATCCTCTGTCCTAGGTGCCCCTGGCCAGCGGTGGGCAGACTTTAGGGAAAGAATAGCTTGGCCTCTCCTCAGAGGCATGTGGCTGGGGCAGCTGCTGGGGGCAGCAGCTGGTGTCTGTCCCTGGAGCCTACCGGCTGTGTGTGCCTTAATCCAGCCCCTCGGAGCCCCCCAGGCTGGCAGGTGGGCCGATCAGGCAGAAAGGAGGTAGCATAGGGGGGTGGAGAGCCAAGGCCCCTCCCCAGGCCTCCACAGCTGCCCCTGGATCCTGCCACATGAACAGTCCCTGTCGCCAGGACTCCTGTCCCCAGTCCTCCCCTCCATCCCCAGATGGGGGTCCAGCTTTCTTGGAGCAGGAAGAGTTGGCTTACAAAGCTCAATCTGGAAACTGCAGGGAGACATGCTGCAGGCAATATGCCCCTTTCAAGTCTTCTTTGAAGGAGGGGGTGGGGGACATCCAGGCACATAATGGAGGTGGTGTTTACACTGGGACCCAGGTGTGTGTGGCAGTACCTGACATAGAGAACGAGCAGGTGGACATAAGGTGTGGTGTGTACACGGCATGTGAGGAGTGTTCTATAGCTGAGGTTATATGGCCTGGTGGTGGACACAGGTGTAGGTATTCACAGAGAAGAAAGGCATGTACTCTGTGGGGTGTGGGGTGTGTGAGGACACAGTATGGAAGGCTTGTTCTGTACACAACACATACTCACACTGAGACATACGTGGGGTGTTAGTAACAGTGTGAGGGGCATATGATGTGTGTGCAAAGTGTGCACCTGGTGGGGCAGGTGTGTACAGCATCAGAGGCATATACACTATGTAAGGCATTCACAGTGTTTGAAGTGTGGACTGTGACACATTATGCAATAGGTGTGTACGGACTGTGAGGTTATGTCATCTGTGAGGTATACAGGAGTGTGAGGTGTACATTAAGTGAGAAGTGTGCACGGAGTGGGGGTGCATTGCATGAGAAGGGTGTGCACAATGTGAGGGGAACATGGTGTGAAAGGGCCTTGCGATGTATGAGGTGCTCATGCCTGTGATACACCACAAACGGGCCTGGAGACACATGGGTAAGGGTAAACTGTTCTTCCAAGAAAATGTGCCTGTTAGTTCTGCCCTGGGCCAGGAGCTGAACCCTTGGCACAACCTCCTGCGGAGCATCAGAGGCAGAGGAGACAGAGAAACAAATCCTTACATACACAAAGGAGAAGGCAAGTTGGAGAAAGGTTCCTGTCCATCCTTCCACCCGCATCCATGCCAACTCAACTCAAGGACAATGTGCTCTTTGGGCAATACCATACCTCAGTAATATTATTTCTTTTGTCTGATTTAAATCCCTCTTGCTGCAAATTAAATTCACATTTTCTTTTAAGTGTTTTATTTAATAGAGGTGGTGAAGCCTCCTTTCGTGTAGCTCTCCTCACTTATGCTACCTCCTTTCTGCCTAAAAGCTTAATGCCCTTCCCTGGAAGAATGATTAACACCTTCATGAGCCTTTAAAACTTCTAGCCATTAAACTATTATCACATTACTTGTGACATTATGTGTGTCCGTAATAATGTTTAGTAAGTCATGTTTAGTAAACTACATTTGGTTTTTATTTGGGATCCCTGGAATCTAGACCTCTAAGAATCCTGCCCTCTCCTCTGAGACAGAAGACTTTAGTTACATAAAGAATAATCTTGAAGGAGATGAATCTTTCCAGAAGGTCTGTCCAGCATCATGAGCAGGTGGGACACTAGGTGTGGTATGTAAACAGTCCTTTCCTTAGGAGTTACATGCCATCCATCAAAACCCATCCTCAAACTCACTGTGCCCAAGCAGTGCCACGCATTCAGGCCAGAGGTTCCTGGGTGAGCAGAAGCCATGCCTGCCTTGTCACCTGTAGAATCCCCTGCTCCTAGCAGAGGTGACTGTCCCATAGAAGGTACTCAATAATTATGTGTTCTCTTTGTGGGGAACATTCTTTCCCCAGATGGCCACATGCCTGCTCCCAAATCTCTTTTAAATCTTTGCTCAGATGTCACCTTGTTGACCGCACCTGTATTTAATACTGCAACCAGACCCCACCCTGGCACCCCAATTCCATTCATCTTGCTCAACTTTTAATAATTTTCTACAACATGATCACCTTCTAGCACACTACATAATTTAGTTATTATGTTTATTTTTAATCGTCCCTCTTGCCAGGGAATATATGTTGGTTTGTCTCCTGCTGTATTCCCAGCACCTAAATAAATGTTTGTTGAATGAGTGAATGAATCATAGACTGGGCAACTGGCAGTGGGCACCCATGCCCCACTCTATACCCTGAACTTGGGGTAGGAAATTTTGCTGCCTCCCTATCCCTTCCCCCTCCACAGGGACCCCTGTTTTCTAGCTCCCAGCTCATCTGCCAGATGCCTGAGCCCTGTTCAAATGTGGGATGCTAGAGAGTATCCACAAAGTGGTAAGTATGGAGATTCTCTGGGACCCTGACCCTGAATCTGAGGCCCTGGCTATACCCTGGCAGCATCACAGTTTCTCCTGATCAACTCAGACTAGCCCCCAGGCAGGAGCTATACCTATGTGGTAGGCAGTTTCAAGCTTTCCCAGAGAACAAAGTTGACATGGGACAGAAAGGGACACTCATTGTGGGGCCAGGAAACAGAAGGAAAGACTGGAACAGAGCAGGGACCTAGAGCTGGCTCTGCTCCACCTGCACCACTTAGATTGTGCCCCCTGGCCCACGGGCACCCCCCCTCATTCCCCAGCCAAAAATGCAGCCCAGGCCTCCAAAGCAGAGGCCACAGGTCTGCCTGGGCAGGGCAGGTGCAGGCTGGATCGACTTTCCAGAAGCTATATATATATATAAAGGCTGCTGGGAGCCCCAGGCCTGCCGCTCCCTGAGGGCGCAACACCATAGGGACCCAGCCAGGCCCACATTCCTGCCTAGAGGCCAGCTCTCCATTTATAGCCCCTGGTCAGGCTGGCCAAGGGAGCTGAGTAGGGAGGACTGGAAAGGGCAGAGGGAAAAGGGGCAGCTGAGGCAGCTGCCCTTCCCACCTCCCACTAAGGAGCCCCTCTGTGTGAAGACAGGGAAACTGAGGCCCAGGGTGAGTTGTGCACTTGCCCTAGATCACAGAGCCCAGCAGGCTGTGTTAGAGGGAAACATATAACTTCCACCCCATAATCCCTCAGCCCATTGTCAGTGGCCTCTCTCAGTGCCCATGAATAGGGGCACCTTGAGTAGATCCATAGTGTAAGGTTTGAACTCTCTGTTTCCAAACTTGATGTCCTTTTTTCCTCTCTGCCCCTAATCCACCACTTGGACTAAAAGGACACCAGGTCGAGGGCATACACACTTCTCCCTGCTCTTTGGGCACAGGGATGGGATGACTGTGTTGACAAACCTCTCTCCAAATTTATGGCACAACCAGAAGAATGATCCCAGGTGGGAATGGATCCCAGACCTGGAGAGATCTACAGAAGTCACCAAGTTTAGTGACTTCCAGACATTTTTCATGCAACAAAGCCCAATATAAGAGTGGTGTTTTACCACTAGAATGTGTGTTCACTTTAAAACAGTGCTTCTAACTTACAGAATATGAAACCAGAAATAAAGTTTAAAACTATTAAAACAGATTTCTAACCCATAAGTATAAAATATTGAATATATTTGATAAGTTCAAACATATAGTACTTATTGTAAACACACCTTGATGACAGCCCACAGAAAGTTTTCATGAACAGAAAACATAAGAAGTAAAATTGGAATTCTTTAAGTCTCAGTATCCAATTTGTTTCTGTATTTTCTTTGTTTGCTCAAGGTTTGAGAAAAAAACTAGATTTGCACAGATAAGTAGTTTGAAGAGGTTCCCTGCACATTGCAGAATACTCTTCAATTAAGAGTATCTTCATTTATTCCTTCCTTCCTTCATCCATCCAAGAAATACTTATTGAGTGCATACTATATGCCAAGCATTCTGCGGAGGCTTGAACAAATAAGAGGAAATATTTGCTTTAATCCAAATCATTAATATAACAATTATTTACATTCCTCATTGTGAGTTTAAGTCAAATGAAAACACTCAAGTTTACAATAAACACCAAATTTCACTGTAGTGTACTATTACCATAATGTAACAGGCCACCTAGAATTAATTGCTCAATGTAAGGGGGCTTGCCCCAAGCCTGGGAAAGATGTCTATCTAATCAAATATATGGCTGCCCATTTTTTAAGAAATACAGCCATTTAATGAAGAAACACAAATTTATGAAGTTCAAATATATGCTTTGAGATCCAAAAAGCATGAGACCATCCATTCCTTCATTTGACATTTAACAGGTACCTACTATGTGACTAATGCTATGACGGTTTCTGGAAATGCCATGGTTGCCATCTTTGCCTTCGTGATTGACTTCATATTAACCAATGAACAAACAGATAGAGAAAAAGGTTAGAGGGTAGCAACACCAAGAAGGAAAAGGTAGGTGCTATGACTCAGAGTAAGGGAGATGGCTACCTGAAAAGGAATGGTCAGAGACATTCCAAGGAGGCAACGTGTGGGCTGAGATCTGATGCATGAAAAGCAGTCGATCTTGGAAGAGCCCAGGGGAGAGTGCAATAAGCTTAGAGCAGCAAGTTCAAGACTCTCAGGCAGGATCCTGTCCAGAGCATTGAAAGAAAGGAAAGGAGGTCAGCTAACTGGAATGGGGCCAATCAAGGGAATGGTGGTTTCAGATGAAGTTGGAGAGAGAGACTGTGGCCCGTTTGTGTCCCATAGACATACCAGCCTCCTTACTGTGCTTTCAAACTGCCAAACATAGTACTACCTCAGGACATTTATACATGCTTGTTTTTCTATCTGGTCCCAGATATCTTCTTTGGCCTCCTTTTATTCAATTATATTTCTTTTTTTTTCTTTCTTTCCCCTTCTTTCTCTCTTTCCTTCCTTCCTCTCTCCCTCCCTCCCTCCCAAAGGGTGTGCCTTTGGGGTATATATTTTGTCCCTGGTGAGAAGAACTCTCTCTCTCCTTCCTTGTTGCCATGTCCTGAGATGCTTTCCTCCTCCTGATATGACGGGCTGCCTCACCTTGGACCCAGAACAGGCGAGTCAGCCATCTTGGACTGAGACCTGAAGTTGTAAGCCCTAAATAAACCCTCTCTCCCTCTCCTTCCTTCCTCCCTCCCTCCCTCCCTTCCGGCTTTCTGTGCTAAGGACTGAACCCAGTGCCCTAGCACATGCTAGGCAAGCACTCTACCACTTAGCCACATCTCAGCCCTCCTGCTTCCCTTTATTCAGCTCTCTGTTTATGTGTAAGCAATTTAGAAAGGGGTTTAAAAAGCCCCAATATTTAACCCCCACATACTTAATCTTCATTGCTTTGTTCCTATTATGGTTTAGATATGAGGGGTCTCCCAAAAGCTCATGAGTGAGACAATGTAAGAAAGCTCAGAGGTGAAATGGTTGGGTCATGAGAGCCCAACCTACTCAGTGCATGAATCCACTTGACTAGACTAACTAGGTGGTAACTATACGAAGGTAGAATGTGGCTAGAGGAAGTGCACACACTGAGGGTGTGCCTTTGGGGTATATATTTTGTCCCTGGTGAGAAGAACTCTCTCTCTCCTTCCTTGTTGCCATGTCCTGAGATGCTTTCCTCCTCCTCATGTGACGGGCTGCCTCACCTTGGACCCAGAACAGGCGAGTCAGCCATCTTGGACTGAGACCTGAAGTTGTAAGCCCTAAATAAACTTTTCCCCCTCTAATTGTTCTTGTCAGTGCTTTTGGTTACAGCCCAAAACAGTTCACTTGCCTTGCTTTTTTTTTTTTTTTTTTTGGTAGAAGTTATAACTGCATTATGTAATTCCTTGTTTATTTGTTCATTGTCACCCTACCCTACAATTTAAGCACCATATGAACAGGGCCTTGGTCTTTTTCCTTGTTACATCTCCAATACCTGCACCAGTCCCTGGCATATAGTGAATACTGCACACAAGTAGCGTCAGTAAACAACGGTGATGTAATACATGAAGAGGGACCTTTGACACTACTCCCAGTGTCAGAGAAGTAAAGAAGGTAGGTCCCCCATGAGCCTTCTGGGTTTGATGGAAAGAAAGAGCTTCCCAAGACCCAGAAAGGCCAACTAGAATGGCTTCCCCAGAAGTTAATGGGAAAGGCACAAAGATCACTCTCGCTTAAATTTCTGGTGTACTGGAGGGAAGACCAGGCAAGGGTGGCTACATACATGATTAGACAAACATCTTTCCCAGGTAAGACCTGAGGCATGCCCCCTTCTGTTGGGTGCCCCAGAGCTGTGAACTGCAGATTCAGAAAGAGGCTGCACAACCTCATGGGAGTGGGATATGCTGGGGCTTGCCAGAGCTCTTGGGAGGTTGTGGCCTCCCCATTCTGTTCCCAACCTCTCCAGTGAGTTGCAAGGAAGAGACACAGCTGAGGCCTCCAGAGCAATAGATCCTGGAGACTTCACAGGTCCCTGCCAGGACTTAGTGCCCCAGACAAAGTCTAGGAAGCTGCTGGACATAACACTCACGCAAGTGCGGGGGACAGAAGCAAGACTCTAGTTAGCATACCCCTGCACCTCCACTGAGGGCTTCCACATGCTCCTTCTATTCAGATTCTCATCACCACCACAATGACTTCAAGACACAGTTATTATTCCCAGGTTTATAAAGTGGAAACTGCGGGTCTGGAGGAGATGTATCTTCCACAATATCCCCAAAAGACTCCTCTGATGGTAGATGGGGTGGTCTTCAGGCCAGGTCCTGGGTCTGGTGATCTTTACAAAAGGCACATCCCAAGGCTTTGCACAGTGAAAGAAAAAACAAGCCCCCTGGCAGAGGAACTTTTCTTCCCAACTAAAGAGGCATCTCAGCCTACCCCCAAGTCATGGCTCCGGACACCCCACAGGTTAGGGTGGGCAGGAAACATGCAGATTAAGGTGGGCAGGAATCTGCCTCCTTTCCTTTGGACCTCTGGACCTGGGCAGGATCCGAGTTTTAGCATCAATTCCCAACTCCTGTACAGATGCAGCAGAGTTCCTAAGCTTCCAGGAAATATGGCTAAGTTCGCGTCCCGCAGAGCTACTCCCTGGGTAGACAGGTCGGGTGAGTGTTATGGCCTCCACGTCGTTTGTCTCAGGCTCGCCCACTTAGATCTCCGACTCTCGCTGTCTCTCATAGGCTTCTCTGCCCCTGACTCTAGCTTTCTGCTCTCTCAGCTTCTTTGGGTGTCTCTTTCACCATCAATCTAAGGTCTAGGTGTATCTGCCCTATTGCCCTGTGTCTCCCTCTGGATCTCTCCTGGTCTGATTTCTACCTTTGTCCTGCTTCTACTTTCCTCTAAAAAACAGGCGACAGACTGGGGTCCAAAGTAAACTCCGAGATGAATGCTCCTGGACAGCATTCCCAGTGGACGCAAGTGTCCTTTGCTGGGGAAGCTTGGAAAGGGTGTGCTGGACGAGGCGCTACTGGCTTTGGGCTGCAAGTCTGCCTCTCTCCCTATCTAGGGAGGGGCCAGAGCACAAGCGCACTAGTACAGAGGGAGGGGCGGGGGGCACTCTAAGGCCACAGCGGCCACCCTGGGGACCCCCAAGCTCCGCCCCGCTCCGTTCCTATTGGCCTTAGGCTCCCCCGCCCCCAGCCGCCTGCTCCAGCACCCGGGCATTTAGGCTACCACAGATAAATAGCCCAGAGCTCCTGGCGCGCGCGAAGTTAGGGGTAAGGAAGCCCCAGAGCGCTCGGTTGCTTTGCCACACGTCCCGCCCCACAGGACAGGGCGGGGTGAGGACAGTCGGGCGTGCATTCAAACGCCCGGCACTTTGCCACTGCACCGCCGGGACTTTGGAGTGACAAGAAAGTTCTGGGCAACTCCTGCCGTTTCAAGTTGGGCGAGGCCAGGTTCCCTGCTGGGATATGGAGCTACTGTCGCCCCCGCTCCGAGACGTGGACTTGACGGGCCCAGACGGCTCCCTCTGCTCTTTTGCCACAGCGGACGACTTCTACGACGACCCGTGTTTCGACTCCCCGGACCTGCGCTTTTTCGAGGATCTTGACCCGCGCCTCGTGCACGTGGGAGCTCTCCTGAAGCCCGAGGAGCACTCCCACTTCCCTGCAGCTGTTCTCCCGGCCCCCAGCGCGCGCGAGGATGAGCATGTGCGCGCGCCAAGCGGGCACCACCAGGCGGGCCGCTGCCTACTGTGGGCCTGCAAGGCTTGCAAGCGCAAGACTACCAACGCAGACCGCCGCAAGGCTGCCACCATGCGTGAGCGGCGCCGCCTAAGCAAAGTTAATGAGGCCTTTGAGACGCTCAAGCGCTGCACGTCCAGCAACCCCAACCAGCGGCTGCCTAAGGTGGAAATCCTGCGCAATGCCATCCGCTACATCGAGGGCCTTCAGGCTCTGCTGCGCGACCAAGACGCCGCGCCCCCTGGTGCTACTGCCTTCTATGCGCCGGGCCCGCTGCCCCCAGGCCGCAGCGGCGAGCACTACAGCGGCGACTCAGACGCATCCAGCCCACGCTCCAACTGCTCTGACGGCATGGTAAGGCCGGTACCCCAGGGGGGAGGAGAAAAGAAGGCAGCGCTGGGGATATGTGCTACGCGTTCTGAACACAGGGAACTGAACCCTGAGGGGTGGGCCTTCCTGGTGAACTGGGCAGCGGTCGCGGGGGCGGGGGCGTGGATCCCGGTGTACTGGGCAGCTGTCGCCGGAGTAGCCTACTACTGTGGAGGTGCGCAGGACTTCAGCGATCCGCAGGATTGGCGGAGCTATTAGAATACTGCTCCGCGAACATAAAGGCACGCTTTTTCTTCACTTATCCCTACTTCCAAAATGCAGACACTGGCGGGGGTGGTGGGGGGAGGCTGGGGTTGTGGCTCAGTACTACAGTGCTCGCCTAACATGCTTGAGGCACTGAGTTCAATCCTCAGCACCATATAAATGTAAAATAAAGATATTGTGTCCACCTAAAACTTAAAAAATAAATATTTTTTAAAATGCAGATACGTCCATCCTTCATTTGTTTGGCCCTGCATAATGCAGATCTCTGCTTATGCCAGACGAACAGACGCGGTCCCGGAATTCCTGGCTGAAATTTTGGGAGTTGGGGAGGGGGCAGCTATAGGGAGTGGTGCTCGGGCTCCTCGAAGTTCCGTCGACCTGACATGGTCAACCTTGCCTTTTACAGATGGAGTATAGCGGCCCCCCAAGCGGCGCCCGGCGGCGGACCTGCTACGATGGCGCCTACTACAATGAGGCACCCAGCGGTGCGTATACCCGGCCTAGCCCTGCTCGTGCCTCCTTCGCGCGTTCCCTTTGAGCTGTTCCGTTTTCCCTCTAACTAGTACCTCCACCCCCAGCACACATATATGTTGGGTGATGGTGCAGGGAATGAAAACCTAAACGTTCAACTACTTCCCCTTTCGCCCCCCACTCTCTCTGGACAGTCCCAGACTCTGGTAGGTCCTCAGTCTCCCCTCTGCCCCAAAGCCTTGGACCCGTGGGGTGAGAGACCTTGCCACGGTTCAACCCCTGCTTACTAGCCTACTCCTCCCCGCGCAGAGCCCAGGCCCGGGAAGAGTGCTGCGGTTTCGAGCCTCGACTGCCTGTCCAGCATTGTGGAGCGCATCTCCACTGAGAGTCCTGCGGCGCCCGCGCTCCTGCTGACTGATGCGACACCAGAGTCACCTCCACTCCAACAAGAGGCAGCCGACTCCAGTGAGGGCGAGCGTGGGACCCCTGCCCCGTCCCCGGAAGCCGCCCCGCAGTGCCCTGCAGGCACGAACCCCAACCCGATCTACCAAGTGCTCTGAAAGGGGCAGGCTGCAGTGCCAAAGGGTGCCGCTGCCTACCCAAGGGATGGTACCCCTAGGGTATCTCGCACCCAAAAGATAGAGCTTAAATGCCACTCCTCCCAACTGCGCTTGAAAAGCGACCCCTCCCGAGGTGGGAAAACCGAAATGTTCTTCCCGTACCCCCAACCGGGCAAGAACTCAGCCAGTGTTTTCCACGAAGCACCCTGCCCTGATACCCACGTGATGGCCATTTGGTGTTTCTCCATGAGCCATAGCTGATCCTTGAGGAGCCAGGTTCCCTTTCCTTGCTGCCTCCCACTCCATTTGGGTTGAGACCCTCCCAAACCTAAGCCCTGCCCCTTTCCCCATGCCCAGGTTTTTCTTTTTCTTTTTTTTTTTTTTTTTTTTTTTTTTGTAGGAGTGGCGTTTCCCCTCTTTTCCGAAGCCCTCGCGACACCCACTCTTTCCCATAGCCGACGAGGTGCGCTCCAGTCCCAAATGTAACTGGTGTAACCGTACCCCACCCCTACCCCGCCGCGGTTCAGGACCACTTTTTGTAATACTTTTGTAATCTATTCCTGTAAATAAGAGTTGCTTTGCCAGAGCAGGAGCCCCTAGGGCTGTATTTATCTCTGAGGCATGGTGTGTGGTGCAACAGGGACTTTGTATGTTTATACGTCGGGCGGGAGAGCCGAGGGCGCTCGCTCGCTCAGGTGTTCGAAATAAAAACGCTAATTTATACCTCGGTGGCTCGGCTTTCCCTGGTCGTGGGAGCAGGATCCGAGGAAACTCCGCAGGCTGAGCCAGCTGTCCCGCAGCGACCCCTGTAGGCGGCTGACGGTTGCAAGGAGGCAGCAAGAAAGGAAGATGCTTGTCTCTATTAACAGGAGGGGAGGTTCCTCCAACCTTGAGGTATATCACCACACACAAGTCAGTGGTTCTCCCAGAAGGATGGGAGGGTGCTCATGGCATTAGAAGTAAAAATTAAATGTCCCTGGAGGAGCATTGCAAGCTGTATGGCACTTAAAGGCTCTTAATGATAGGTGTAACCACAAGGGGAGGGCACAATCAGAAAGGCTTCTCTACTCAGGAACCCATGCTTGAAACATCTTTGTACTGTCTCATCTCAAGGACACAGGACCCAAAGCCTGTGAGGAGAAGGCACAGGAACACAGTGGGTATAGGTGTTCATCAGGCTATAAACTCTCCAAGAGCAGGGGAGGGGTCATTGTTTTAGCCAGAGCTTGAGGAATACTTCCTGAATGAGGCACCAGTTGAGCTGTAGCTTGATAAACAAGAGAAGACAAAGCCCACAGAGGGACACCACATACACATAGCCACCTCTGTGCGTCTCTGACCCCAGAGGGATGGCTTGGATAAAGTTTCTCCCTGTCCACATATACCTCCACCCATGCAAACCCTCTTCTCGAAAACCTACAGGCCCGCTTTCAAGGCTTTGATTGTGGAGTCCTGGGCCCGTGCCAGGAGGACCAGCCTTGTGCCACACATAAGGATCCACTCTCTGATCTGAGGAGAGCCTCTGCTCCCTCAACACAGGGTCCCCAAGCAGCCACCTGGAGCATTCTGTTACTAGTGATGCTCTGCTTGTCTTCTGGCTGCTTCCTAAGATTCTCCTCAGGGTTCTTTACACTCCTTTGAGGCCCTTGAGAGCTCATTCAGGACTTTACCTATTCAATAGATGGCAAGTCCTGTGTTGGGGAAAAACAGAGAACGTTGGATGCAGTTCCTGCCCTTGGGAAACATTTGGAGCGTGTTATATTTCAAAGAATGAAGCACTATAATAGGGGTGTGTGTGCCATGGGATCAGAGGGGAGGGTTCCCTAACCATTCTAGGGAAGGTATAGACAAACAGATAAACTCTAAAAACAGTCTTGAAGAAACTGGTCAGGAAAGAGGGATCAAAGGAGGGTACTCCAAGCTGAGAAAACAGCAAGTGCAAAGACCCAGAGGTGAGAAAAAGCCATGCCTTCATAGAACTATGTGCTTAAAGGGAAGGGGCTAGAGGTGAAATGGGGAAAAGGCAGAGACAGAGCCACAGTGGGCCTCATTTGGTCTTTAACCTGAGGGCAATAGGGAGTCACAGAAGAATCAAAATGGGGAAAGGATATAAATAAACCTGTATTTTAGAAAAGTCAGTTTGGGTTGGCAGAATGGATAAGAGGGAACAAGACTTGAAATAGGAAGATCTGTCATGAGATCATTGATTTTGCTCAGAGCAGACATGACATGTCCTGAAATGGGGCAGTGATGGGGATGGAAAGGAGGCATAGAATTGGAGAGTGTTGTGCCAAATAATTACAGGTGTTGTGGGTACAGTGGAGACCTCTGATGACAGACTCCCTATTTTCATACAGCTTAAAAGCTGAGGAGGAAATGGCCATTAGACAAAGAATGAAGTGAATAAATTTAATGTTATAAATGGTGAGAAATGCTCTAAGGAAAAGCAAAGGGTGCGATGAGAGATGAAAGTGGGGAATGAGAAGGTCATCAGGTGACAAGAGGAGGAAGCAGGATTTCTGCACTGAGTTTCACTCCTGGGAAACTGCCTTGCAGCAGGGATCACAGCTCAGCAAGCAGAGAGTAAGCTGGACCCCAGCCCCCACTCACCTCCTTATCCAGTTGCTCTTGCGTAATGACCAACCTGCATAACTGCTCATAGCCCCTTGTATGTGGAGACTGTAGGGAAATGAAGAGAAAGAAGGAGCCATGAATGACTTCAGGCTCTGGTTCACTTTTGAGTGTATTTTGGTGCCATTATAAGGATGGGGACATCAGAAGGAGAAACATGTATAGGGATACATTTAGACTGGATGCTTCTGGTCATGAGTAATGGAAACCACATTCAAACTTGCCGCAGTCTGGCTGGGCACAAAATCACGAGCCACTCAAGCAGGAACAAAGTTTATTTTTTGAAACTGCCGCCAATGTCCGGTACTGCCCGGGCAGATTTTTTCCACCCACGCGGCCTCCTCCCGGACCCGCAGAGAGAGCTCCTCCCCTGGAACTCCCTCCTACTGTACTTCCCCAACCAATGGGAACTCTCCAGGAGTCCCGTAGCCGGCCTAGGTGAACAGCAGGAGTCCAATATCCATATGAATGCAAATCTTAACATAATCATATCATCTCAATGGCTAGCTGGCGTCACCTTTCGACCAAAAATGCCATGCATCATATACTTGGCTCTTAGCACAAACTAGCTTACACCCCACAAGGAGGTGGTCTGAAAGGACAATTTGGAAGTAAAGCTGTAAGCACCACTCTATCCATGGGTGTCAGGAGCTGGGACTAGAGCCCTTTCACTTTTTCATGCATCTCCCTCTTTGTCTCTACTCAGCTTTACCCTCTCCTAGTCCAGCAACTCATCTCAACATTGAATTCCAGTTAGAAGATTCCCAGAAGAACTCTAACTGGACCAAATCAGTCGTGAAGCAGGGTTTGCACTCAGGCTGAGGGACTCTGTACACTGTAATCTCAGCTGCCTTGCTATGCCACCTCCACAGAAGAAGTCAAGAGAGGAGTGAGGAAAGTTAGGAGATAGGGGAGCAGCTGGAGATTAGATCATTCACAGGAAAATGGGGTTCAGGCACCCTCCTGGCCTGTGTCTTACCTTAATCCCCATGGGGAACATCTAGCCGAGCTCAACTCCATTTGCAGTGTAGCTGAAACGTCTCTTGCACATGAGGCCATTTTTACCTGAGCTGCACCTGAGTAAGCACCAACGCCATGCCCTCCAGAGATGTAGCATGTGTCTTAACATATGTGCTCCTGTGATTAGAGTGCATCACCAGAGGCTGATATACCAAACCACCCACAAAGATTAGGCTTCAGGTCCTCTCCCTTGCACGAATCCCTTCCAAGGCCCTGAAAGAAGCCCTAGAAATATGTCCACATGGCCTAGTTCTTTTTTAATTTTCCAAAGCAAATTACTCTAAGCTATTGGTTATGACCATTGCCTCTTTCTGGTTCCTCCTTGTGTTGGGTTGCATTTGGGGCACATTGAGATCCTATCTAAAGGTATGAATTTCATTTGGGATGGGTGGAGTATATTTTAAATAAATGGAATATTTTTTAAAAGGTAATAATGTTGAACAATGATGTAAGTTAAGATGATTCTAACATTAAGAAGACAAACGTATCTAAAACATGTATTTAGATCATTCCAAAAAGTAGTTATTACAAGAAAGGGATAGCTTTTGAATAGATGCGGAAAAGACTCTTGTATTGTTTGATAATTCAGTCAATGAAGAATAGTGAATCATATAAACACATTGGGAAAATATTTAAATTTTTTGCTCATCTGGCACAAAATACTGACATCAACAAAGACAGCATATAATTTATAATACGCCACTATAACAAGACGTCAACACCAACACAATTTTAATGAACTTTACCAATGAAAAATATTTAAAATTTATTACCATACAAGAGAATTCAAAATGCCTTGCGCTCTTACAGCCCCCAGAGGAAAGAAACTTGATTGATATTTCCCCAAATGTGACACCAATCCTAAAAATGTACATGACATTTCTTTTTTTTTTAAGAGAGAGAGAATTTTTTTAATATTTATTTTTTAGTTTTCAGCGGACACAACATCTTTGTTTGTATGTGGTGCTGAGGATCGAACCTGGGCTGCACACATGCCAGGTGAGCGCGCTACCGCTTGAGCCACATCCCCAGCCCTGTACATGACATTTCTAATAGAGCTGTGAGCCTGAAAGAAGCTTCCTGAAATTATTCATGGTACAAACAAGTTTTGATCAAAACTTTGTTGAAAGAAAGACGGAATGATCTCTCTGTTCTCTATATCAAAAAAATCTTATTATAAAACCACATCACATGAAGAAACAATCAAAGAATGTGCAGCCGGGTGCAGGTGGAAAGGGGTAGGCTGGAAAAGGCAAGAAAAGGGAGGAACGGGGAAGGCAGAAAAATGAGGAGAGGAGGAAGAACATGAGGACAAAGATGATGTGATGATGATGAAGAACCAGTTTTTTTCTCATCTGTAAAACATTTATGCCACCTGCACACAAGTCACTACTATTAAAAAAAATTTGATTTGAGATTGGGTAATATTTGTTTTAATACCATACAGGATCATTTTTGCATAGTTAATATTTTTTCAGACAACAATTAACAGTGGGTTTTATTTCATGTAGAACTTTCCCAGGAGCAGGGAAAAGTGAGTCCAGAATAATACATGGATGGCTACATGGTGGCATGGGATTGAGGCCTGGCTGTGCCATTCATCAGCTGGGGGCCTTGGAATGTGACCTAACCTATTTGGGCTTCAGCTTTCACTTTGTAAAATAAATTAATGATTTTAAAAGGCATATCCCATGTGTTGGTCAGCTTTTTGTCACCACGACCCAAATACCTGAAAGAACAAACCAGAGGAGGAAAGGTTTATTTGGGGCACAGAGTTTCAGAGGTTCAGTCCATTGTCAGCTCACTCCATCGTTTTGGGCTTGAGGCAAGGCAGAATATCATGGCGGAAGGGTGTGGCAGAGGAGAGCAGCTCAACTCATGACAGCCAGGAAGGAGAAAGAGTGAAGAGCTAAAGAGGAAATAAAATCCCAAAGGCACACCCTCCAGTGACCTGCTCCAGCAGCCACGCCTCACCTGCCTACAGTTACCACCCATTTAGTCCATTTAGATTAATACATTAAATGGATTAATCCAGTGATTAAGTTACAGCTCTTATAATCTATTCATCTCACCTCTGAACATTCCTGCATTGTCTAGCAAGAGCTTACTGTGGGACACCTCATATCCAAACCATAACATCTCACGTCTGAAATTCTTTAGTACTTCACTTAAAGCATTTCAGTAAAACAAAAAAGATAATGAAGTGGATTTTTTACAGATCTGGGAACATATAGACTAAGATTTTTCTCTGACCTCCTGGTTAGCTGATCTTTCCTTATATTTTTTCAAAATATTTTATTGTTATAATTCATATGATATAAAACTCACCCTTTATAGTGTATGTTTCATTACTTTGTACCATATTCACAGGGTTGTGCAACCATCACCACTATTTAATTCCAGAACATTTCCATCACCTCCAAAAGAAATTTATCCCCATTAGCAATCACTCCCTACTATCCTTCCTTTCCCAGACCCTGGCAACCACTGATCTCTTCTGACTCCATGGATTTGCGTCTTTGGGACAATTTATATGAATACAAGCACACAATATGTATTTTTTCATAGAGGACTTCTTTCACTCAGAACAATGTTTTCAAAGATTGTCCATGTTTTAGCATGTATTAGTACTTCATTTCTTTTTGTGGCTGAATAATATTCCTGTGTATGAATATATCACATTTTATTTCTCTCTTCATCAGTTATGTACATTGGGTTTTTTCCACCTAGCTACTATGAATATCTCGAAGGAAATGCATGTACAAATTTTGTATACATGTGTACTTTTAATTCTCTAGGATATTTACTTAAAATTGAAATTTGTGGGTATATAATAACTCCATGTTTAAATTTTTAAGAACTGCCAAACTTTTTCCAAAGCAGCTGCACCATTTCACATTCCTATCAACAACGTATGAGAATTCCAATTTCTCCTTCTCCTTGACAACACTTACAATTGTTTGTCTTTTTTATTTTAACCATCCTAATGGGTACAAAGTAGTATCTCCTTGTGGTTTTGAGTTTCATCTCCCTAGTGATTAATGATGATGAACATGTATTCATGTCTTATTGGCCATCTGCATATCTTTGGTAATTTTCAAATCCTTTGCCTATTTTTAAATTGGGTTGTCTTTTTATTGTTGAGTTATGGGAATTCTTTATACATTCTAGATACTACACCTTTATCAGACACATGGTTTTCAAACGTTTTCTATCGCTTTGCAGATTGTCTTTTCATGTTCTTTGAAGCACAAAAGATCCTTTTATCTCAATGAAGTCTAATTTATCTTTTGTCTTTTTTTTTTTTTTTGCTTGTTTGTGATCACATCAAGACACCATTACCTAGCCCAAGTTCTCATAAGAATCTTATAGTTTTACTTTTACATTTAGGAATTTGATCCATTTATAGTTAATTTTTATATAGTATAAAGAAGGGGTCCAAATCTGTTCTTTTGCACACAGGTATCCAGTTGTTCTAGCATCATTTATTGAAAAGACTATTCTTTCTCCATCCAATTGGCTTGGAATTCTTGCCAAAAATTAATTGCCCATATGTATGGGTTTATTTCCTAGATTCTCAATTCTATTCTATCCATCTATATATCTAATCTTATATCAGTGCCACACATTCTTGATTACTGAAGCTTTGTAGTTAGTTTTGAAATTAGAAAGTGTCAGTACTCAGTTTCGTTTTTCTTTTTCAAGATTGTTTTATCTATTTGGGTCCCTTGGATTCTGTAAATACATTTATACAGCCCTGTCCTAGTGTTATTTTCAATAGGCACTAACCTTGCCTGGTACAACCAGAGACCTGAAAACTGGCATGAAATAATAACGTGGTTCTTGTTGGTGCCCCCCCCAAAGTTCTATAAAGAGAAGTAATATATTTTTCACTTTCAGTCATTTTTGATGCAGCTTATATAAAATATTTTTATAACTAAATATCATTGTCAAATTGCCAAAAAAATATGGCAATTGTTTTTGTTGGCATTCTGAATGCTTCCACATAAATATAACTTTCTTAAAAGTATTACATAGGTGTACAAGGCAGTAAATAAAAATAAGATTAATTTCTGTATTTTTTTTAATGTTTGTTGTTGTTATGGATCTGGAACGTTCCCAAAGGCTCATGGGTTGGAAGTTGGGTCCCCAATGCAGCAATATTCAGAGATGGAGCCTTTGGGAAAGAGGCTCTGACCTCATCAGTGGATTAATTCATTAATGGATACATAATTTGATAGCCTTATTAGGAGGTGGTGGAAATTGTGGGAGGGGGATGTAGTTGAAGGGAGTGGGTCTTTGTGGGTATGCACTTTTGAACTGTATCCTGTCCTGGTCCTTCCCTTCTCTCTCTTCTTCCTGGCAACCATGGAGTACATAGTTTTCCTCCATCCTTCAAATAAATCTTTCCTTCTCTAGGTTGCTTTTCTCAGGTATCTTGTCCCAGTGACAAAAAGCTGAATAACATAGTGGAATTTATCAGCTTTTAAAAATTTATATTTGGTCCTGATTTATTTTCTAAGTCTAAATAAAATATTCATTTTGTCCCCAATTTATATTCTTTTTCTGCCTTTTTAAAAAGGAATTACTCCCCCCCGCACATACACACAAATGTCTTGACTTTAGCCCCTACATCACCTGGACCCACCCTGGCACACTGCTGACCACATGTCTCTGGGGACTGACACATACATACACAGGTACCCACCAGTGCAGCAAGGCACACATGGAACGGCAAGGCTTTTCCCATCAGAAGAGCCACAAGTCTCTGGTTACATCTGGGAGAACTCAGTGGCCCCCTACCCAGTCTTGCTAGGGACAGGCTTGTAGAAGAGCCTGCACTCACCCATCTTCTCTGTACATGTGCATCCCTGACCATCTTCATATACCTTACCATGCCCATCATCAACTCCCATCTCCCTACCTCATTCCCACAGTCAGCACGGAGAGGAGTCAAAGTCCTTCTGAAAGGCCAAGCCCACCCAAGGAGGCCTGATGCTCTGCCCCTGGGCCACCCTGAAATGACCGGAACCTATGAGACAGAGAGGCCAAGTGAGGGCTGATCACAAAGAGATGGGGGCAGGTATGCAGCCCCAAGGGAGGGAGAAAAAAGAGGAGAGGATGTGAGGCAAATTCTCACAAAATAGTATTCCCTTTTAAACAGATGAGGAAACAGAAACCTAGAGACACTAGCTTACATAACTAGTAAATAGCAAAAACAAGATTTGTAACCAAGTCTGTCTAGATCAGGGATTCTCTCAAATGGAGAAAAATTTAGACCCCAGGGGACACTTGGCAGACACAAGTCTATAGATTTTTTTATGACTGCTATTGGAGAAGAGGATTCTAATGACATCTAGTGGATAGAGCCCTGCTAAACTTTCTACCATGCATAGAACAGCACCTTACACATCTCCAGCAAAGAATTATCTGGCCCAAAATGTCAACAGTGCAAAAGTTGAAACATTCTGGTCTAGACATCTCCCCAGAATGTTCTTCACCTTAGCCCCTTTCTATGGTTTTCATGGCTTAAGAGATCTGGGACCTCCTACCCAAGAGGTTGCAAGAAGGAACAGCTGTACACCCTGCTCCAGCCCAGTCCTGGTTAAGTACAAGGACTTAATCTACAGATCCTATGGACAAGATCATCAATTTCCCCCAATGGCAGCTTTAGGTTCATTCTCCTCTGCCCTCTGTAATGAGGAGGTCTGATCTGGGGAGGGGACATCTGCCAGACCTACTGTCTTCTATCACAACAGGGCTGCCCAAAGCCAACAGGGGCCAAGCCCAGCCTAGTTTAGTTTCCAGATACAGCCACAAGGTGGCAGCCCAACCCATCAGGAATACTGAGGTTGTCAGCCTGGGAGAGCAGCATGAAGACTGTGCCAACCTGGACAAAGGCCTGAGGGTTGGACTTGGGCCAGTTCCAGAGCCCAGCAGGACCAGATCTAAGGCCTGCAAGTGCCAGGTGTGAGAACATAGGCCAAATTTGGCTTCAGATCTTCCTTCACCATCTTCTAGTCCCCATCCAGTTTAGTTCCCACATGGAGCTTCCTGGAGCCCAGTGCTCCCTCCTGTCTAACCTGAGAAAGAAAAATTACAAAGCCAAGGAGTTAAGAACATAGGGATGATTGTTGCTCCCATTAAGTGATAAAGAAACTAAGGCACAGGGAAGTTGAAGAATTTGCCCAGGTCACAGCTAGTCAATGGTGGAACAGGGATTTGAACCCAAGCAGCCTGGTTCATATATACTCTTTTTTTTTTTTTTGTACTGAGGATTGAACTTAGGGGCACTTGACCACTGAGCCACATCCTTAGCCCTATTTTGTATTTTATTTAGAGACAGGGCATCACTGAGTTGCTTAGCACCTCACTTTTGCTGAGGTTGGCTTTGAACTCACGATCCTCCTGTCTCAGCCTCCTGAGCTGCTGGGATTACAGGTGTGCAGCCACCACACCCGGCTGGTTCATATATACTCTTAGCCACTGACCAGTACGTTCCCCACTCCCAACCCCAGCCACAGCCACCAAAGACCTTCTGGCAAGGGCTTCCCTCTGCAAGGGAATAGGCAGATGGTTATGCATGGGGAAACTGCTCAAAAATGAAAAAGGTTTTTGACTGAGCTAAGGATCCGTGGTTAGTGTTTATAGGTAAGAACCCAGGACTTGGTCAACAAGTCTTCCCCCAGCCACATTTCTTGGCATTTTTTGTTTGATTTGGTTTCTTTCCCCTTGCTTCCCACCCCCACCCTGTGTTGTCCTCTTGGTTTTTCTGGGCTTTCTGCAAATGCCAGTCTTCTCATAGTGTGAAGGGGAAGTGAGAAAAGGGACTTTTATGTCCTGCTTAAGTGACAGAAGAGGAGGGGCATTCCTTGGGGCTTGGGCTGGAGGGTGTCATCAGGCTCAAAGTGAGAATCCTAAAGCGGAATGGCTGGGATATCAGGAACGGCTACCCTCTCCCACTGGGGAGGCTCCTCTGAGTGTTCTCTCTTTACCTCTTCAGGGATTTTAGGGTGTGACGGATACCCTCCCACACTCTCTCCCTCTGACCCTGGCATTACTCTCTTTTTCTAGCACAGCCTCCAGAGCCAGGCCTGACCAGAGCTTCTAATCACCCAACCTGCTGCCTACTTCTCCCCACTGTCACCTGGGTAACACTGCAGCTCCCCGTTAGGAGTACCTGAGTGGAGCTCTGTATTGACCCCTAAAAGACCCTGATCAGACCCTCCCCCTGGTTTGGCCTCAAGGATTCCAGAGGCCTTTCTTGTCTCTTGGCATCTAATTGGTGGGAGTAGGTGTCCATGTCTCTATGCCCATCTTTTTCTCTTGCTTCATTATCTCCTAGAGTTGGGCCAGAGCTTTCTGAGAGCCTGTGTCCTGGAAATCTCAATATGGGTTAGGCTGGGTTGCATAAGGCCAGGCTTCCTCGTGGTTACAGGATGAGACAAATTGGTTAGGGTGAGAAGGACACTCCTTCCTGCCTTACTCTGAGATTGAAGGGGAAGCAGCTCCTATTTAGAGGAATAATGCATATCAGTCACTGGAGGAAGGGGGTGCCATCCTGATCCCAGATTCAAGCCCTTTCTTTGTCTCTACCCATCTCTCCGTTTCTGACTTTATTGTGCCTCTCTGTGTCTCCCTTTGGCCTTCTTCCATCCCTCATTCCTGGCCCTGGCCCTTACCCCTCTCCATGCCTCCAGGCCTTCTCTCTACCACAAACAGATTCTATGTGGCTGGGTCAGTGTTCTCCTGACCAAGTGAGTAGAGAGATGTGTGTGGCAGAGCTTTGTCCCCAGGCCTACAGCAGCATCTGTGGGTCAGGGTAGAGGGACAGCTGCCTGCACAGTTAGCAACTGCCAACAGGTAAATAAGAGCTTTGTGTCTTCTTAATTAATTCACTCTTTGTCTAGGCAGCCTGTGTTCGATTGGCCTGGGCTTGGATCAATAAATAAGTCTCTTTCTCGGCCCAGTTGACCCTGGAACTGGGCCTGACCTCCCCAGATCTGCCCAGTCCCACCTGCCCACTTCTCCAAAAGGCTGGGAGCTCCTTGAGGGCAGGAGTTGGAGTTTGATCTGATTTGTCCCTTGTGTCCTTGTGTCTGTGACAAAGCCTGGAACAAGTAAGGAGTAAAGGAATGATTGCTCAACTAAGTAAACTGAGGCACTGGTGGCAAGCAGGAACGAGAAAGGCTTTGAGGTGAGGGCAACTTCCATCCCCACAGTCAACTGTGAAACTGTAGGAATCCCAGCAGGCAGCTGCTCCTAGCCAGCCCTCAGACCTGCATGGGCTTAAATCCCAGGGCAGCTGAAGCTTTAAGGACAGAGGGAATGGCAGTACTCAGGAGCCTAGGAGAAAGTGCAGCCTTTTATAAGGGATCCCCACCCAGGGATTCAGAGTTAGTGCAGGAGGGTCAGTTAGCTGGTATTCACGAGGTAGAGTCTTGTGACACTACTCATGAGAGACTAGGTCGGTCTAAGTGATTAAGGACCTAGCAACAGGAAGGGGTCGAAAGGGGTTAATGAGGTCCGGGATTGGGTGTTAATGGGGAGCAAGGAGGACATGCATATGGGTGAATGGGAAGTGTTATCTTGGAGCCCATGCAAGAGGGTACCTCTGGAAGAATCTTGGGGACTTCAGGTTCCATGGGAAAAGTCGGTATTAAAGGGTTCTTCGGAGAGCTCCGTACTAGTCCAAGTCAAGGTGTCAGGATGTCCTGTCTTACCCAGAGCTCAGACAGTCCCTGGTTTGGAAGGAGATGGGCGAGTGCCAACGCCCTTCTCACCTCAGTTTGACCTGGGGTGTGGGCCCAGACGTTTCTCAGAGCCCCCGCCCATCGAGTGGCGTTCCCTGAGGGCGGAGCGTTGGCGGGTCCCCCCTAGAGCAGGAGGAGCGGTGCCCGGCAGGCGCCCCCAGTGCTGGGGTTGAAGGAGGCCGAGTTCCGCGCTGGGCTGGGAGGGGGGCGCGGAATCAGGGCTTTTTAGGACCCAGCGCGGCGCCTCCCTCCGGGGGCGAGTGCGGCTGCGCGCGCCGTGTGCCCGTGTCCGGAGAGCGGCGGGCTGGACGCGGACCGCGCGAGCGAGCAAGCAAGCAGGCAGCGGAGCAGCAGTCGGGGTGGAAGCAGCGTCGCGGCGGCGGCCGCGGCTCCGCGCCTCGCCTCCCTGGCCTCACCGGCCTTGCGGCGCCCGGACCAGCCACCCCCGCCTACCGGGCCCGACCTCCGCAGCCCCCTTCGCCTTGGCCGGCAGCGCCACCCGCCTGCCCGAAGCAGGGAGCGGAGCGCGGGGCGCCTAGGAACCGGAGCCAGTGCCCGCCGGCCCCGCAAACCAAACCCAGCCGGGAGAACCCCCGCCCGGCCCAGCGCTGCTCCACCAACGGTCCGGGAGCTGTCCCTTCAGCACCGCCGCGGAAGCCTGCGTCCGAGCTCAGCCCAGCGGAGCCCTAGATCGAGCCTAAGCGCACCCGGCGCAGCGCTCAGCCGCTGCCCCACGGGGCTGTACCCGTGTGCCCCTACCCAGAGGACCCGCCATCTCCTCCGGGAGGCGGGGAGAAGGAACAAGGAGGGCGGGCAGGCGGGCGGGCTCGCCCGCCGCCGAGGGGAGCAGGCAGCCAGGCGTGGAGAGAGGAAGGGGGCCGGAGCCCGCCCTGCGCCCCGAGCTGCAGCCCGGCCACGCAGGGAGAAAGCAGCCGGTATCCATCTCCCCCGCTCCTAGAGCGTGCTGCGGCGACCACCGCACAGCGGAGCTCGAATTTCCCCGGCCCCCTCTCTTCCCCTCCCCCTTCTGGGGGTTGGTCTATCCCTCCGGCCCTAGGAGCTGCTGACCTTCCCCCCCAAAAGCTTTGTGTCGATTTCTCCATTTTCCCGCTGAGATGGTAAAGGGAGCCCGGCCCCCCCACCCTCTTTCCCCTCCTCCCGGGGCTCGCTGCTGAGCGCCGCCCCCCTCCCTTCTTCCCTTCCACTCTCCCTCCCCTCCTCTCCTCTGCTTCCTCCGCAACCAGACCAGCTCCCTCCCACATCTGGCGCCTAGAGACCCTTGGGATCCCGCGCACACTCCCCTGGACCAGCACCGACCTCCAGCACCCCGAGGGGCTTGGGTCACTGGTTGGGGTGGCCAGAGCCGCGCTCCTCTGTTCCCCCCGACGGCAGGGGGGAGGGGGGAGGAGGCCGCGCGCCCCCCTCCCCGGCGCCAACTCCCCCTGGCGGCCGCTCCCATGGGTGTCGCTGGGCCGCGCCATGTCTAAGGGGGCGCCGCGATGGGCCAAGGGGACGAGAGCGAGCGCATCGTGATCAACGTGGGCGGCACGCGCCACCAGACGTACCGCTCGACGCTGCGCACGCTGCCCGGCACGCGGCTCGCCTGGCTGGCTGAGCCCGACGCCCACAGCCACTTCGACTATGACCCGCGTGCCGACGAGTTCTTTTTCGACCGCCACCCAGGCGTCTTCGCGCATATCCTGAACTACTACCGCACGGGCAAGCTGCACTGCCCAGCCGACGTGTGTGGGCCGCTCTACGAGGAGGAGCTGGCCTTCTGGGGCATCGACGAGACAGACGTGGAACCCTGCTGCTGGATGACATACCGCCAGCACCGCGACGCCGAGGAGGCGCTCGACAGCTTTGGCGGGGCGCCCCTGGACAACAGCGCTGACGACGCGGACGCCGACGGCCCCGGAGACTCAGGCGACGGTGAGGACGAGCTAGAGATGACCAAACGACTGGCGCTGAGTGACTCCCCAGATGGCCGGCCTGGCGGCTTCTGGCGCCGCTGGCAGCCGCGCATCTGGGCGCTCTTTGAGGACCCCTACTCATCCCGCTATGCGCGGGTAAGTGACAACTTACCCATCAGAATAACCCGGCAAGGGAGGCAGCATCTCTGCCTCCAGCGGGCAGGGGTGGACTTGAAAAGTGGCACCTAGAGAGTTCAGAACTGAAGGGGTGTGTACATGTGTAAGAGAGAGAGAAAGGGGTAACTTTGCCAGGGTGACTGATTTTGTATGTATAAAAGAGTCTGCCTGTGTTGCCGAATTTAATATGTATGAGTGAGTATGAATGGGTGTGTTTGTGTGTATGAGTAGATCGTGTGTGCATATTTATGTAAGTGTGGTGGTGTATATTTGGGTGGGTAAAGTATGTAGTGGGAATGAGTGAGCATGTGTATGTTGAGTGTGCATGAGAGCCTGTTCGTGCATATTTGTGTCTTTGCAGATGTACATTGTGAAGGTGTGAACTGACCTCTGGCGTGAGAGAGAAGTGGGGAACCCTTCCTCCCTCCCAGGTAAAGGGGTGTCTGGAGCCAGCTGCCCAGGAAGAGGGCCTCAGGCCTGCCTGGCAGCTTAAGACAGAGGGTCCCCTCCCCAGGGAGCAGCCTCAAGCCATTCTGAGGAGGTGGTCTTGGGGGGAATCTCTGTGGCTAATTAATAGTGTGGTAGTTCTCATAGCTGGGCTTCCTGGCAGGGGTGTGGTGATCCCTCTGAGACCTGCTCCTGAGATCAGAGATTGTCCTTCTTCCTGGTGGAAAGGGGAGGCACTTGGATGGGGTCATTGGGCTTTGTGCCTGTGCTTCCTTCTAACACCTGTGGGGATGGGCAGAGAGGGGGATTTTAAGGGGGAACCTGCAAGGACAAGGTATGTGAGGTGGGTGTGCCTTTATCTGCCACTCCTCTTTAGCGACAGGAGATTGTTGTCAGGAAGAAAGGACACAAGCAGGTGTCCTTTCTTGCTGACCTTGGCCCCTTTGATGGCCTCTCTATATTAGTTTCCTCATTTATAAAATGGGGGAGGGGCCCTGGTGGACTCTTGAGGGCCTTTACTACTGGACCATCAGTCACTAAACCCAAGAGAAAGACTGATAGCAGTCAGCTACCTTGGAAGAGATTCTTCAGGCCTTCCTAGGCTCTGTCCTAAGAGGCCTGAGTAAGCCACAGCCTGTGAGGGAGGGACAGACTTGGGAATTTAATGCCCAGCCTCTGAGCCTCTCTGGTATCTGTGAGCTATCCCTCTTCCCACTCCCAGGCAAAACACTGCCTCTGCCCTGCTGTCTTTTACAGTTCCACATCCCTTCCCTCCTGCCAGCTGAAGCCTGTGCCAAATCCAGGGGGATGGAGCTGGGGAGGGGCAGGAGTCTGCAGAGAATCAGTGGATGAAGGACATTGGGGGAGAGGGCGGGTAAGTGGTGGTACCCAGGGGCAGATAATAGCTACTTAGGTAGAGACCTAGCAGATTTATTACTGAGAAAAAACACAGCAAGGCATGTGAGGGAGGGGGCCGCAGGTCAGAATTTTACACCTTGAATTCTAGAACAGGTGTGTATATTAGGGGAAGGGAGCAATAGAGAGAGTACCGACCTCTTATCTTGCTACTGAAGATCTTGCCCAAGGTCACCCAGGGAGTTGGAGGCCAAGTAGCACTTGAACCCAAGTCTCGTGGGACCCTATCCTCTCCTGAGCTGGCCGTCAGCTTCCTGTCATTCTTGAGTGGACTGAGACCCTCTGAGGCCTCTTCCCTTCCTTCCTCCTGACAGAGGCCACCAGAGCCAGAGTATTATATAACTGGAGGCTTGCTGAACTGTGGGGAGGGGCAGAAATAGGGGAACTGAGAGGTTGAGCCAGCTCATGCTAGGGAGGGGGTGGGAGCAGGCTGGGCAAAAGGCCTGTGTTAGAACAGCTGCCCATTCAGCCCACGTTTGACCTTGGATAGCATTTTCTTCCTCTTGGCCCCTGGAATCAAGGGGTAGGCCCAGCTTCCTCATGACTTTCTACCTCCACTCCCCTCCTTGGATTCAACTTTAGAGCTCTGACCAATGTCCCTGAGTTTCAAGACAATCAGGGATCAATGGGATGTTCCAGCCCCCTCCTCTGTCCAGCTCCTCTGACTGGACCTTCCTAGGCTCTGGGATGGCCTCTTCTCAGTGGAGACAAATAGGCCACTCAGTGTGGCTTGAGGTCTCATTGGTGTATAAAACCATACTTGAAAAGTCTTGAACTGTCTCTCAAATGAATGTCCATTGAAAACCAGACTCAGGGAAATGCCGGGGGCAGTAGAGCATGTCGGGGAGTGAGGGTACCAGGGATGAAGGTGGGTGTTGGTGGGTATCTCCCCTTAGCATACCTATGCTACTCTCCCAGTTGCTTCCTAAAAGAAAGATTGTAGTCTTTTAGACTACCCTGAGGAGTACAGGAAGATACTGAGGCCCATTGGGGAGGGGGCTTCCCAAGGACACACAGGAACTGAATGAAGAGCTGAGATTAGAACCCGGGCTCCTGCCACCTGCCCAGCTGGCCTAGCTGCATTGCGCTGCCTCTCTGCAGCTCCCTGCGCAGAGACCAGCAGCTGCCCGCCCTCCTCCCCCTCCATCTTTGCTCTGCCGCTGCTGCTGTCACCTTTGTTTACCCCTCCCCACCATGGGTCCCCAAGCCTCCTCAGTTGGTGGGTCAGGAGTGGAATTTTTAGTCTAGATTCTAGACCAGAATCTAGTATGTGTGTGGCATTGTATGCATGTGTGAAAGAAAAGCTGTATGTGTGTGAGAGAGAATCTGTGTAAGAGAGATCCTGTGTGGGTGTGAGAGACTCTTCGTGTGTGTGAGAATAAAAATATGTGAGACTCTGGGTCACGCATACACGTGTGTGGTGAAAATATGAGAGACATCCCTGTGTCAGAGAAATTCTTTGTGGATGAGAGGGTCAGATTTTGTGTGTTTTGTGAGGCAAACTATGTGTGTACAAGACTGTGAGGGAGATAAAGTGTATATTAAAGCAACAGTATGTGTAAAATCCAATGCAATGTGTGAGACTCGAAGTGAGTGTGTCTCTGAGTGTATTGTGTGTGGCAAGTGTGAAACTGTATATGTGGAGCTCTGCATGTGAGTCTGAGTGTGTATGTAAGGCTGTGTGCATGAGACCATCTGTGCATGGTGGATGTCTTGTGTGTGACAGACTGTGTTTGTGGGGCTCTGTCAGAGTCTGTGCTAGATCCTATGTGTGAAAGCATGTGTTGTGTGTGTGAGAGAGACCCTGGGCATGTGTGTCAATGTTGCTGTGCTTATCAGAGAGACCCTATGTGGCCTGGGTGTAACCAGAAGATGAAATTTCAGTGTAGCATCCTGCCTGCTGCCTCTATCTCCTGGGACTCCTGAGCTGCCTTACTGAGGGCATTTCCCATCCTCATATATCAACAGAAATGCCATTCTAGCCCAGACCAGCTGTTGGTATATGGGCCAGTTGTGAGATCACCTGTCCCTGAAGAGATGCCACCTACCCCAGGCCTTGGTGTTGGCCCTGAAAGATAGGGGCAATACTTGGCTGAGGGTGGGATATTCCATCTGAGTTCTGAGGGTTATCAGTGGTGGCTGGAGCAGCTGGTTCCCTGACCCTTCTCTACTGGACACCAACCTGAGGGGGCAAGACAGGGCGAGGTAAGCTGGGACAAGATGGTCCTCACTTGTATTCGGGGTAGGGGGTGGGGGGAGGGGGTGCATGTACCACAGAGATACACAGAAAAGGATGATGATATTATGTGGTAAGGGGTAGAGGGACTTCCTGGGGCCATGAGAATAAGAACTGTGCCAGAGGAGGTCATGCTGGGGCAAGCATTGGGGGGAAGCAGGAATTAGCCAGGCAGCGTGCAGTGGACAAATAGTCCTTGCATGCAGAGTCACAGTGGTATGAGAGCAGGTATGTTGGGCAGTCTGGGGGAACTGGCTGGAAACTCACCCTCCTTTCTTTCTTGGGGGCCAGTTCAGGTGTGAAGTCTGGCCTTTTTCTATGATTTGTATGTTGTTACTAGGAGCATCATTCTTGTCACATCAGAGCCAGTGATAGTCCCTAGACTGAAAGCCAGAAACTGTTCCCATTATGTATATGGGGTATGTGAATGTGGTCACATCTGTCCCCCAAGGTCATTTGACTTTCCAGATTTCTAAGAAGTACCAATGATCTCCAAGCTGGGGAAGCCTACCTCCAGCCACCCCACTCCCCCTCTCCACTGACCCCTTATCCCAAGTCTGTCTCTTTGCCTGGTCCCCTCCTCTTTGGGACCTGATGTAGCCCTGACTCCCCCTCAGGCCTCTGGAAAGGAAACTTACCTGGTACCTAGAATGAGGAGCCTAGACATAGACTTCTGTTTATCCCTGGGGTCCCAGTAGACACGGGGCTCTCAGCAGAGGTGAAATCAGGGCTAGAGCTGTTATTAGGGCTTCCTAGGTACCTGACCTCTCACCTCAGATCCCCCTATTTGGCCATGGTAATGTGTGAAGGAGACCCAAAAGCAATGAAAAAGAAGCTGGAGGGACCTCAAGAGTCTCTTGCCAGTGTGTCCTCGTTCAGTCCATGTATTCTCTTTCCCATAGTACTTTTATAGGGGTCCTTGTGTCTTTGAATGGTGCCACCAGACCCCCCCACTCCACTCCTGGTAATGAATATCACTGACTTAGCATCTGCTGGTCAGAGCCCTTCACCTTTCTACAGACAAATGGGGTAATGACAGAACCGTCCTCAGAGGGTTGATGTAAGGACTCGCTGGGGGTGATCATGGATAGCCACGGCACATAGTAGGTGCTCAGTAAGTGTTGGCAGCTCTTATTACTCCTGCTGCTTGTGTTACCTCATGACCATCTCTAAACTCCATCTTCTTCCTACTTGAAGCCACCTTCTTCCCTCAGGCCCACCTCTCCAGCAGCTTTCTGACTGTTATCCCACCTTTAGCCCCTGCTCCTGCCAGTCCATTTTCCACTTGGCAACCACAGAGGTCTTTTCAACTCACTCATCTGTCAGGTCACAACCTTGCCTGCCTAAAACCCTTCAGTGCTTCCCTGTGCATACTGTGGCCTTGCAGGCCCCATGACCTCCCCACCCCCGTCTCTCTAGTCTCCTCTGGTGGGCTATCCTCAATGCCCCCAGCCTTCAGCCACCTGGCCTGTTTCAGTTTTTTGCTGGTGCCGAGTTCCCCTGCCTGAAGGCCTTTGCATACACTGTTGCCTCTGAAGCACTCTTTCCTCCTGGCTTACCCTTCTTTATCCTTCATACCCACCACAAATATCAGTTCCTCAGCAGTGTCTTTGCTGGCCCCACAGGCTGGGTCAGGGTTCAGAACCAGGACCTTCCCTTCAGAGAAGCTATCTGGTTTGTGGGGAAAAAATAAAACTCATTAACAGCCTTACTTGATTTGGGTTTGTCTTCCCTCAGACTGTAATCTTCCTGCATACTCAGTGTCACAGGAGCTTATAATTATGACAGTGGGAAAGGTGAGGCCAAGGGAGGAGTGCTTTTCCCCAGGTCACACATGAGCAGGTTAGCTGCCCAGCTCCTTCAGAAACCAATGTCTCCTAGTGCGGGGCTCAGTGCTGCTTCATGTCACACCTCAGAGAGTATTTGAGGTCTGGCACCCTGGGGGTGGCACCTGTGTTCAGGAGGTCTGGCATCTGCCAGAAACTTTGGGCTTGAGTCTCTCAAAGAAGGAGGAAATATGTTGTCTCAAAGGTGGGGGACAGGGCCTGGTGGGGGCTCACTCCAGGGCACAGTGCTGTGCTAGGCCTCCCTGGACAGCTGTATGTAGTTCCTCTGGCTATTCTGAGCAGTCTCATGACCAGTGTACTTGCTCTAGACCAAAAGGTCAGGTCCTTGAGCCACTCCTTCCTGTTAATTCCTGGGCCAGGCTGGCCACCACCCCAGTTCCAGCTCCCCATCCCTGGAAGAAGCTCAGAGCAAAAGGTGGGCCCAGGGACAGTTTGCTGCCCAGTGTCTGTTCAAGGGAATCACTTGGATGAGAGAGATTTCTTTCCAGGTCCATGGAACTTTTAGGGTGCATGGATGTTCCCAGGCTACCTCTAGTCACTACTGTTAAAGAAAAAATATTCAATGAGATGTGTTAGAACACATATTATTCAGGACTGTCATCAGAGATACAGGGACCACTGCAATGGGGTATTGCAGTGGAGAGAGATTAGGCTCAGCTTTGAAAACAACCTGGGTCTGGGAGTTTGTAGCCAAGGAGCAGGGTGTGGGTGGGTGAATGGAAAGTTAGGACCTGGAAATATCAGGGACAAGAAGGGGTTCTGGTTAAACCTACCTAACAGGATTCTTGCTGAAACAAGACCAAAGACACCACCTGGGAGTGGTAGAGGATGAGGAACCTGATCGGATGTGGAAGGTGATGATATATTGAAGATGAGGGGTTCTGGCTAACCAGACTTAAAAAGTTGCCTTTGCTAAAACTGTATTACACATGAAGTGCACAGATGGGCTTAGGAGAAGGTTCAGAAGCCTGAGCTAAAGTTTGGTCAAGCAAAGGATCTTTGTTACTATTGTCATCCAGTGTTGGAGAAATAGGCTTAGAGAAGGGCAGACACTGCCCAATACCATGAGGGAGTCTCACACAAGGGTGTGTGAGATCTGTTGGTCCAGGACCTGGCCATATGTATTTCTTTTGAGTCTCAGTTTTTAAAGAACCCAAAACTGCACCTGGAATGCTATTGCCCTCTTACTGTTCCCACTGACTTCTGCTCCTAAGGGAGGGAGAGTAAGTAGTTACCTGCCCTCCAAGGCTGGTTGAGACGCCGCCCCCCCCCCAACTCAGGTAGGTAGACTCAGACTTGGCCCAAATCCTCCCAACCAGGATTTTCCAGAATTGCCCTTTCTTTCTCAAATCATAATATTTATGGCTACTATTTGCTAAAACACTTACTATGTGTCAGGTATTGTCTTGATTTACTTATTCTCATTTAATTCTCACAAAGACACCCACAGGACTGCAGTATTATTATCATGCCAGTGTCACAACTGGGCTGCTGAGACTCAAAGGGGTGAAGTTACTTATCCAGGGTCACTCAGCTCATAAGCCACGCAGCCAACATTCAGACCTGGTCTGCCTGACACCAGAGCATTGACTAACCACCGCACAGTGCTGCCTCCTGACCATGTTCCAGAGATGGCAGAGTCTGTAGCCTGTCATGCTCTAGGCTTGAGTTTCCATCTGGTTCCCTCCATCAGACACTTTCCCCAACAACATGTCCAAGGATCCTGCTCAGCAAGTTCTGGCCCTGGATGACGGCAAGCGAGGGCAATGTATGACCAGCTAAGGGACTGCTGTGGCCCTCTCAAGAAAGAAGGCTTCCCCACAGTGCCTCAGCTGCCTTCTACCCATCCATACAGGCTGGGGACTCCATATGGCTTGGCGGGAAATGACAGAGGCACTGGGGAAGCCAAGAAGTTATCCTGCATGGCGGCAGTTCATGGAAGGAATGCTGCTGCCCCTCAGCTCCACATTCGACGCCTTCTGCTCTGGCCCCTGGCCATGTCTTCCACTTTTTATTTCCACCAAGGTCTCCCTGGCCTCCTCATCTTGAGCTCTCATTTTAACCTCTGGGTTTTTGCTCATCTGTTCTGCTCACTTCAGTGTGCTATTTGCTGAACATGCAGTCTGTTCCCTCAAGGTCCCTAACATTTAGCCTGGCTCCTCCTGCCCTTGCTCACTTCCTCCTCCAGAACAGAGGGCTCCCAGCTTGCATGATTCAAGTCTACTCTGAAGGCTTGGGGCTGGGACAGACAAGCCCCAGATCAAGGACTAGCCTGGGTATGTAGAGACATGAGGCCACAAACAAAACTCAGGTTGTGGGCATCAGGCAACTAGACCCTAGGAAGATCACCAAACCAATCAGACTGCCTGGGCAAGACCCACCACCCTTCAGGCTGCAGTTTCTCTACCTGTAATCTGTAGAGGTTGATCTAAATGACCAGCCCTGACATTCTGGGAGTCCAGGAATTCTGGGCTTCCACAGCCCATAGGAGCTGGGAGCACTAAAGGAGTCTTTTCCTCTCTTGTTTCACACCCCAGCCTAGCTGCTCTCCAGGACACTGGTGGGCTTTCCAGGCAAGGGTTCTGGCATCAAGAGGGTAGGAGCCCAGGGAGGGGGTCTGAAGAACTTCTCCATACATTTGGCCTCCCTCAAACCTGTGCTCATTCATTCTTTCAAAGTCTAGTAATCCAGCCCCTGTCTGATAGTCTCACCAGCCCTCTGACAGGCACAGAAACCAGGAGTACCACCTCTTTCAGGTGTGCTTACTCTGGTCCAGTAGGAAGCACCCGTTGCCCTTTTTCTCAGTCCCTATTCCTGTCTGTGGGCCCTCAGTCCAGGCATCCAGAACAGCAGAAGGCCAGTCAGAGGCCTTATTCTCATTTAATTCTCACAAAGAATTCCTGTACTAGGCTGTAGGAGAGGACCACAATGGATGGGTGTTGTGCTGGAGGGCTAGAGTGGAGATACTGTTGTTGGATGTCATAGGAGTCATTGCTGGAGGACTCCCACCCATGACTGACCCACAAAACTATCTGGGTTGCTTCAAGAAATCCAAAACTCCCAGGCACTGCCCTGGGAGGACTCAATTCCTAGATCTGTCCACTCCCAGGAGACTCAATGCTACGGGACCTCAGGCACGTGGGCTCCTCCTACTCAAAGTATGGCCCTCTGACTAACATAACATCACTGGGAGCATTTCAGGCCCCACCCCAAACTGAGCAGAATCTACGTTTTAACAATATCTTCAGATGTTTCATATTCATTAGAGTCTGGGAAGCACTGATGCAGACAACAGTTTCCAGCCGAGGGGTCAGGACGGAGAGGGCTATGTGAGTGTATGCAGGTTGACAGGGCTTCATAGATAACTCTGGTTTTCCTTGTGGCCAGTTGTTGGTGGCTGGGTAATGGCACCTAAATAAGGCTGAGGCCCCATTTTAGTAAATGACCACTGGCTCCATTCAGCTGCTGTAACGGAGCAGGATCCCTGGCCTCCTCTCCTTCTCTTACATGTCAGCAGATCCTTTTGTCTTTATGCTTAAGACACACGCAGAACCCAACTGCATCCCCTCACCCCCGCTGCTGCCTCCTTGGGTGAAGCCACCATCTTCCTGCCCCTGGATTATTGTTGAAGCTTCCCAACTGTCCTCCTGCCCCTGCCCTGGCCGCCCAGCCCTTCTCCGCAGGGCAGTCCAGGCATCCAGAAAAATGGTACTCAGACCAAATCAGCCCTCTGTCATCTCACTTGGGCTTCTTGTCTCTCTCAGAGAAGAAACCTGAGTCTTCTGAGGACTGTAAGTGTCCTTTGAGTGTCCCCACCTGTCCCCTCCCTTATGTCTTCCTCTCTGTCTCCTATGCACTCATCCAGGTGCCATTGGCCTCCCTCCAGCACACTGTGCTTCCACCTCAGGACCGTCCTTTCATGGGTCCTCCACCAGGAGCACCCCATCAGCAGATACTGCAGACATTTGCTCTCTCACCTCCTTCAGGTCTGTACTCAGGCGTCATCATCTCAGGGTGCACCTCTCCGGTTCCTTCCCCGTGTTGTGCTTCACTGTTTGTCTCTGGTGTTTACCACCATCTAACATACAGTATATTTTACTTATTTATTTATTTTCTGTTTTCCCCAGTAGGACATAAGTTCCATGGGATCCGGGATTTTCGTCTCTTATCAATAGCGCTATCCCTGGAACCTAGAGCAGGGTCTGGTACACAGTGAATGCTAAATAAATATTGACTGAAAGAATGTAAAAGTTGGGTGGGTTTGAAACCACCCCAGGTCAGACATGGGTTCCCCAAGCCTTTGATCCTATTCCTGACTGATCCCCACTTCCTTGCCTTACCTGGGAACACAGCCCTTCCCTCCCCCAGGCTGGAGCAGCAATGAACAGGCAAAGGTGGGGCAGGACCTCTGGGGTGCCCATCAGGGGAGAGTCCCACCTGCCATGGTCCTCACTGAGATGGGGCCAGATGAAGGTCTTCACATCCTAGTCCCTCTGTCTCTCAGAGGCCAACATGCTATTTTCCAAAACCAGTAAGCACAGCTCCCAAGTCCCACTTAGTACACACAACCTCAGCCCCAAGTCCAGTTCTTGGGATTCTGAAGGCCAGCCAGGTTTTAATTTTTTCTCTACCTTTCCCTCTCCATCTCCTTACCTTTCCCTTTTTATTGTCCTCTTTTCTCTGGCAACTGTGTTTATGGGAAGTTCTAGGTATTAGTCACTGGCTTTCAAAATAGTCTCCTCTCCTTGAAGGCCTAGGATGATTTTTGTCCCAAACCCCCCTGCTTTAAACCTCCTCATGTGTTCAGTTAAAAAAAAAAAAATGTGTGGAGTTCACATCTCCTTCCATCCCCCTCTGCTTCCTGCCTACTTGACCTTAGAAATATGACCCAGAGCCCCTTTCTCTCCTAAGAGCAGTCCTCTGCAACCAGGAAGTCTGTGTTTGAATTCCATCCCCTCCACTTTCCAGCTGTGTGACCTTGGACAAGTTCCCTAACCTGTCTGTGCCTCAAGAGAAAGATATTAATAGCATCTGACTCATGGGGAAGTCGGGAGTATTAAATGTGTTAAACACTTAGCCCAGAACCCAGAACATAATAAGTGCTTAATTATTGTGAGTTCCATTATCTTCTTTTCACCAGTTCTTGGCCCTAGAAAATCCAAACCCTTACCTCTTCTCCACCTGCTTCCTTCTTTCAGCTTCTGGCTCTTCTTACAAAGACCTCTTCTAGGGGGTCACCTTTCTGACCCTGACCCCTGGGGACCCTTCTTTCAGACTCTGTCAGGTATCAGGGGTGTCACCCTGGGAGGCAGGCCTGGATTCTCTCTTGATCCTCCCACAAACCCCCTGTGCATCAGGCAGCTTGTGCTCCCTCTGAGCCTTGGTCCCCCATCTGCTCTAAGGATCTGCTTATTGCTGCTGTGCCTCCCCCTCCAGGTGTAGTGGGGTTATGGGAGAGATGGATGACAGGGCTTCTGCCTGCTGGGTGAGAGAGAGGGAGGGCTGCTGACATCACGCTCTGGCTGGAAGCCAAGCATGGGGACCCGAGATGCTGACAAGTGTGCCAGCATGGTGGGCCTGGCAGGTAGGGACCACACATCACAGTTCAGGGCTTTGAAGCATCTCCTCTTTACAGGGATGCTCAGGCACAGGGAGGAGTGGCAACAGGGGCTAGACAGACCCCAGAGCTGCTGGAGCCTTGGGCAGGAGCTGGGGGCTTGTTGGTACCAGTGGGCAGTGCCTGCTGTGAGGCTGGGCTACTCCGCCAGGCTGACGCCAGGCTGGGTAGGGACAGGCTAATATTAGCTGGGGCAGCCCTGGACAGCTGAGCTCAGGGGGCCTCAGGAGCCAGCCTTGCTGCACCCAGGCTCAGATGCTGCTGTGGCCTGGGCCGTAGGAGCCAAATGAAGCTTTCTTAAGCCTGTGCAGGGCCTCAGATGCCCCTGCCATCCTGGTCCTACCCAGGCTCTTTCCCTGCTGGCATGCCAGCCCTGCTCCTGCCTGCCCCACTGCCCATGATGTTCCCCACCTCTTCTGCTCCTCCCCTATTGCAGTGCAGGAAGGCGTTCCTCTCCCCACACCCCTATCTACACAGGCTGCCCATGAGTAGTGTCCCTTCATGGCTGCTGTTAGCATCCATTCATTATTCATTCATTCCAAAGATATTTACGAGCACCTACTAAGTGATAGGCACTTCTCTAAAGGCTGGGGGTGAAGCCAAGAACAAAACAGTCAGAAATCCCTGCCCTTGAGTCCCTACATTCCAGTGCAGGGAAATGAAACTGGATTCTGAGGCTGTATGGTCTGTTTGATAGTGATGACTGCCATGGAGGTACGGACTGGAGAGAAGGTGCCTGGAGAGCTGGAGGTGGCAGTTTGAACTAGTGTGACAGGGAAGGAGGTAAGGGAGGGAACCATGTGATATCTGGCCAAAAGAGGAAGTGAGATGTGCAAAAGCCCTGAGCAGGCGTATGCCTGGGGTTAAAGGTGGTGAGTTTGGGTGTCCAGAGCCAGGCTCAGAAGCCAGGGCATCGTGATAGTCAGAAAAGGTAACACTCTTCACAGCCCCACTGGGCTCCTGACAGTGGGGTCTGTTCTTGCTGGGCCATCTCTGGGGCTCCCTGAGCATGCCAGCACAGAGCTTGGCTGTGTGCACATTTGTCTTGCCCTCCTACAGCCACATGGGCTTGCACACCTAACCCTCCATGGAGGGGTCTCGTGTCCTACCATAATGGGTGATCTCTGTCCTCTGTCTGAAGGTCGTCTGTGCTCAGGGGAAGACAAGTGAGGCCACATAAGGCTGCCACCAGGCTGGGAGGTGAGCTGTTCTCTGAGCTGGGTGTGAGGCCAGAGAGGAGTTAGTGAGGGGGGGGCTCTGCCAGACAAAAACCATGCCAGCCCTTTCCTGTCCTGGAGCCCTCAAAGATGGCTCACTGGTCACACTCAGGTATGCCAAGAGAAGGTGGTTTAGAGGAGAGGTTAGGGATCTGACGGGCTAGACTGCCTGACTCTGCTGATTATTAGCTGTGTGACCTCTGCAGTCCTCAGCCACCTCAGCTAGCTAGTGGAAATTATAAGAGTCCCCACCTCAAAGGGCTGCTGTGGGAATCTAATGAGATCTGACATAGATAGAGAGCCTGGTATACAGCACACACAGGTGTGCAAGTTATGCATCATGATCATTCTCATCATTTTTCAGATGAGGTATCTTTAAAGGATGCTTGGCAAACACTGGTCTTGGCCCTCCTAGGAGGTTCTGGGAATACAAACCTAAAGTTTAAAGAGGGGTTGTTGTAACTAGGGGGACTAGGCCTGTCTGGTAGTTCCCTGGCCACTAATGTGGTAGAGTGGCTCCCTTGGGCCTTGTCATGGGGCAGGGTTGTGAAATACTTCAGACCACAGTTACCGGCCAGGGTTAATGTCTCACCACTTAGAGATTAATTTTTTATGCTCAACCTCAGGGGCTCTCTGAACTGCTTGTGAGGAACACTGTCACCCGCTGGGCCACCTAGAGCTAGGCAGATCCCTGGGGTGAGGACCATGGGCTGGATTTTTTTTTCTCCCAGTACTGGGAATTGAAGCCAGGGTCTACTCATGCTAGGCAAGCACTCTACCACTGAGCTATCTTCCCAGCTCTGGGCTGGGCTCTTATAAGCCCATTTGGTGGGTCAGCCCTGTGCAGTATGCTCCCCTTCACATTGCCTTAGATGCTCCTGACTTGGCCCACACACCTGGAGCATGACACTTGCTTTTCTGGGCTTTTGTTTCCTTACCTATAAAGTATATACAACAGCATCACCGACTTCTCAGAGAGGTTAGAGAATCCAGTAAGACTAGATAAAGAAAGAGATCTTTGAGAGAGAAAATGTGGCTCCGAGTAAGGCCATGTCCTGGAAAGAGACCACAGTTCAAGGGCAGGAGGAGTTTGGGAGGGATCAGAGGAAAGGAGAGAGCACAGGGCTTTGGGCCAGGTCAGGACTGGTTTGGGTCTCCCTTCTGCCGCAGTATGGAATTGCAATGTGGAGTCAGCAAGTGACATCTAGCTAAGCTTGTTTCTTCTTGTGTGAAATGGGGATGACAGTATGTACTTTGCAGCTCGGGCAAGTCTTCTAGGGGCAAAGCCCTGAGCACAGTGCCTGGTGTCTACGAGGCACTGACTGAGGATAGGTCCTGGCTATCTGGGGCACCACTGTCACCCCAGTCCTGGGCTCAGATCCCCTGGGCTCAGATCCCCCAGAGTACAGTGAGGCTGTGACTGAGCCACAGAGACAGGGAGGGAAGCCATAGAAGCCTCATTTGGTGGCCTCACAGCCTCAGGGCCACGAACCACCGTCACCAGTGATATATTTAGCGGCACAAAGGTCAGAAATGCCAGGCACTGGTTTCCCTTCTGGGCAGCAGGAGTTGTGTCTCCTGAGACCTGGCTGTCACTAGCAGATATTTTTTCTCTCTCTGGCAGTCTGGGTAGTTGAGTGCAAGCCTGGGAGTTAGAAATCGCCAGGGTTTGCAGTGGCTTACCGAGGCTTTGCATGTCCAGGGTGCTCTCCAGAGCCTATTGTGCTGCCCTTGGAAACCCACCCCCATTCTGTTCTCTACACCGCGCATCTTGGCCTCAGGCTCCTCATCTCTTCCCCTAGCTCCCTTGCCTGCCTTTGGGTATGTTGTCTCTTGCACTAAGGATGCTCTCCCTTCCCCTCTGTGCTTCTGAACCAGACACATCCTTGGAGTCTGGCTTTGATGAACCCTTCATGATGGATCCTTTCCGACCCCACTCATGAAAGAGCCTGCTCTGTCCTTAGTGCTTCCAAAAACTTTTCCTGTCTAACTTCAGGCCCCTGATCCACTGACCTACTGAGGTCATGTGTTTCTTGGACTTAACCGCGACCTCCCAGAGGAATGAGGATCAGCTTAGCAATGGTGCCTGTTACATCAATAGCCTTTGATAATGCAACATGCCTTATGAGAGCTCTGTGAGGCATAAGGATTAGATATCAGACCTATTTTATTGATGAAGGAAATGGCCCATAGAGATTAATTTATTTGCAAGTGGTAGAAGAAGGATAAGATCCCAGGTCTTTTGGAAATGAAGGTAAACTCAAGCCAGGCCAGGATGTTGTGGTTCTGTGATCAAGAACAACATGGGTGAATAGACAAATGGATGAAAAGGTGGATATGTGGGTGCATGTAGATGAATGGATGGAAAGAAGGACACTCACAGCTGGATGGATACACAGCTGGGTGGATAACCGAATGGGTGGGTAAAGAAATGGGTGGATGGACGGATGGAAAGATACATCTCTATTGCTTGTCTTCAAGGTGGCAGAGGAAGTCCTGCCTCTCATTCAATGAAAATGTTCTAGAGGACTTCAGGGTGGCAGTAGGGTCCAGTAACTCAGTATACATGTGCAGTAAGTGGGATTACCAGAGGCAGGGGCTGGTTTGTGGACTGAGAGAGCTGGGAGCTGAGCAGTAGGCTGGCCTGAAGTATTGGCCCACTCTCTCTCCTCTGTTGGAGGAGAAAGAACCAGGCCCAGGCATGAAAGAAGTTTCAGGCAGAGTCACTTGAAAGGGGAGATTAGCCCCTCCCTACAACCACTGGAGGGCAGACAGTGAGTGCGGGATTGGCCTCTGAACCCCAGGCCCCTCTGAGCATACCTGCAGTTTCATCTGTTCTGCAGGGAGAAGGCCTCCTTCCCTCCTCAGGCCCCACCCCCGGCCCAAGCAGCTTGTGCTCAAGGTGGCAGTGCAGCTCTGCTGGCAGGGGAGGATCTTCCTGGGGCCCTGGAAGACCTTGATTTGGCTACACAAAGATCCACCATCTTCCTGCTGCTTTTGCTGTCACCCTCAGCCTCTAGCCATGAGCTCCAAGGCTTTAGTTCAAATTGTCTGACAAGGGAGTAAAGGGACCATGGGCATGGGTGGCCAGTAGTTGAGCTCGGCAGTGCCTAGATAAAGGCATCGGTGCTGTGGGCCTAGAGCATGTTCTTTCAGCTGGAACTAAGGCTCTGCATTTGCACAAAGCACAGCACTGCGAGCTCCAGGCTCCCTCCCAAAGCCCTGCTCTAGTGTTCTCCAGCACCAAGCTGCACCCCCCACACACACACACATCTACTGGCCCTGGCGATCTCCCTGGGAAACCAGGTCCTGATGAGTGCCTGGTGCACAGCTAACTGCTCATTACAGTCACGGCTGCAGCTAAGTATAGCTCCAGCACACACCAGACTGAGACAACAAGGGAAAGCCTTTCCATAAAAAAACCCCACGTGCAAACACACAGACATCTTCACACACGTGCTACCCACACTCAGGCACACAGTGGCCTTGCACACACAGACCCATATTTGCACGAATACAAGGCTTCCCTGTTCATTCATTCATTCACATTCATTCATTCATTTAATAAATGTGTGTTGGGGGCTAGGAGAGTTGTTAAGAGCATGTGTTCTAGAGCCAGGCAAAACTGGGGTGTAAATTCTAACTCCATCACTTCCCTGTTATATGACCATGGACCACTTACCTTGAGCCTCAGTTTCCTTCTTTGTAAAATTGAGAAGGTGACCATAGTGTGGACCTGAGAGCTGGAGTAGGGCTAAACAAGATGTTCATGTAAGAGCTCTTGGAAGTGGGGTCTGGCTCGGGATCAGTGTCAGTACATGGTAGATGTCCTCATCATCCCTGACAAATACCTACTGTGTGCCAAGCTCTGTGCTAGAAGCATTATTTAAAGCAGTTATTTCTGGAAGTAGTTGTGGAAATGGGGCCTGGTGCATAACAGGCATTCAATAAATATTTTATGATTATATGAAAGGGAAAAAATGCATGAGTGCCACATCAATGGGTGGCCAGATGTCCTTGGAACTTAATCTTCTCTGGAGAAGAACCCACTCTCACTTATCTGTCTCAGGCCAGTGGTTGGAGCCCAGGGTTGCCACCTTGAGCCAGCTTACCATAGTGGCCTATCACAGTGGATAGTGTCCAGTCAAGATGGAGCCCCTGAGCTGCAGGCGCTGGACACTGGATTCTGGGCACTGGAGTCCTACTCCTGGTTAGGACTGACATAGCATCAGGCAGCTCAGTCAGAGACCCAGCTAGGCTGCCACATAGGCTGGGGCATCTGGCCTGGCATGAGGAAGGTTCTATTTGCTGGGGAAGGGACCTCAGTTCAAACTAGGAACAAAACAGGCTTCAGGATTTGGAGACACTGTCACTGTTCCCAACCTTTGAATAAACCGGCTGCTAAAGCTGCCCAGGCCATCTCCTCCCATCACACCTCCTCAAAAAGAAAGTGACATTTCCTAGTGCTTTTTTAAGCCCAGGCTGGCTGGTCCAGACCAGGCTGTGGGGTGGGGAAGGAGCAGTTAGCACTGGGAGTCACACAGCCTGCATCTGTCCTCACCTTGAGTGATCTCAAGACACTGGGAATAGACATGGTCTCATCTCCTCACCATGCATTCCACATTCCAATTCTAATGCGCAGATGCCAGATGCCCCACTCCAGTGCCTGCATCTAGGTTTCGAATTCTACATTCCCATGCCAGTTGTGCCTCACGGGTAGGACCCAGGTTGTTGAACTACACCATGGGTAGGTAGCTTGCCAACCTGCTGGGAGGGGAGGATATATCTTCCTCCTCTCTGGAAAGGAATCCTGGTGACCTTAAATCTATTCTCCATGGATGACATGTGTAGCATGTTCATGGCCAGTGGGAATTCAGGTCTTTGTTCACTGATTGTACCCATTGTCAAGGAGATGGGAGTGATGATGCCTACTGCTAGTGTAGACATGAGTCTGCTGTCAACTAGTACACCCATTGCCAGTGTAGACACAAGTCTGCTCTCAATCACTTGCCCACTGTCAGTCTAACAGACCATCTCTGTGGAGACAAAGCATGCCTGTTGCCTATGAGAACATAGCTGAATGATTAGAGATTGTGTTCACGGCCCATCTAGTCAGAGATTACCAGACAGAGATGATTCTTTTGCCAGTTTGGTTGTTAGATGTGCAGTCTGTGTGGTCAGTGCCAGTGTAGATGTACATCTGAAATCAACAATTGTGCATTTTGCCAGTGTAGATACAGATATGATATCAGTGAGCCAGTGATTGTGCCCACTGCGTGTATAGACAAGGGAAAGGATCCACCAGAGAAGTGGCTCACTTCCTAACGAGGCTGCAGGACGCAACTATATAACCATTATGCTGACAGGGGATTGAGACATGTAACCTGGGACACATGTCCATGACCTAGTTTGCCTGAATGAGAGGCTGTGCTTAACTGTGCTCCCTGGTTCTGGGGAAGCAACCTCCCTTCTCTTACTAGTTGGAGAGTTTGGCTGGACTTTCACACAGGGCCAAGCCAGACCCTAGAATCAGCTACCACAGAGACTTCACCTTCTTAATGGGGAAGAGACAAACAATAAACATAAACACTAAGTAAATCAGAGAGTACAGATTACTAACACTCATCCAACTGAACTCAAAAGTGGTTGGATGTCATTGTATATAAGTTATACTTCAGCAAAGCTGGGAAAAGTTAGTGTATTTGAAAATGATGTGTGCTGTGGGAGAAAGTAGAGGAAGGAAAACAGATTACTTGAGGTGCTTGTTAAAATTTTAACAGGGTGGTTGGAGTAGGCCTCATGAGATGGTGACAGAATAGGCCATGGGGATGCTGGGCATCCTAGGCAGGGGGAGAAAGGGCCCTAAGGCATGCATGTGTGCAGCACATTTGAGGAACATGTCTGAAGATGTGGGTATGGCTGGAGGGAGCAAAGAGGATGGTAGTAGGAGAGGAGGTCAGAGGGGTAAGGGAGGCGCATGTTCAGCAGGGGTCTCCAGGCCATTTCAAAGACTTTTACCCTGGCAGGGTTCTGAGCAAAGAAATGAGGCAACTGGAGAGATGCTTTTAAAAGATCATCAGGCAGCTGTGTTGCCAACAGTCCTAGAGCACCAGGGTTGTGGGAAAGTAGGAGACAGGTTAAAAGACTATGGCCACAACCCAGTGGGGGAATGACGGTAGCAAGGATGTGGGTGGTGGCTGAGGGGGCAGGGATGGGGCTTGGAATCTGGATTTAGTTTAAGCAGAGCCACCAGGATTTCCTTACAGATTAAATGCGAGGTGTGACAGAGGAAAGGTGTCAAGGCTGACTGCAAGGTTTTTGGCAAGAATGTCCTGGAAGGATGGAGATGCTGTCTCATGAGGTGGAGAAGGCTGCGGGGGTGCGGGGGTGCTCAGGAGTTCAGCTGACATGCTGAGTTTGAGCTACTAGAACTCCCCCTGGAGGTGCCAGGAAGGTGGGTGCGGGAGTCCTGAGTTTAGGGGAAGTGCTGGGCCAGAGAGAAACACTGGGAAGTGCTGTGCGGTAGGATTTAAGGGTGGGGGGGAGCTGAAGTCTTGAAATGAATCCATCACTAAGGAATTGAAGGGTAGATGGGGAAGAGGAGCCAGCGCTACCCCGAGAGGCATGCTGACAGTGAGAGGCTGGGAGGAGAGGTTGGCAAAGGACACCGGGATGAAGCCCCAGGGAGATGTCAAGAAAATCAGGAGAAAATCAGGTAAGGTCCTGGGAAGTGAAACACAGAACTGAGTGATCAGCACTGCCGATGTGGGCGATGAGTCTAGGGACAGGAGGATACAGAATTGTCCCCATCTTCTGCAACTGTTCTTCCTTACACCTTGCATTTCCCTTCTCGATTGTTTCTATCCCTCCAACCTCTGCATGGTTGTCACTTCCTCTTGGAAGCCACTCTCACCCCAAGGCTTCTTCAAGTCCCATCCAATGCCTTGTACATCCCCCTTGGAGCTCCTGTCAGTGCCCCCACCAGGAGCTGTGGTTATTTTGCTCACTGTGCAGGCCTGGGATAAGATGGAAACATTTGTTGGAGGGCTAGCAGGTGGGCAGTCAGCTGTCTGAGAGGTCAGACAATGTCCACAGCCCTCCTCTACATGTCCCTACTAGAGCCATCTTTTAACCTCCTTCCCCAAACACTTATAGATACACCTATAGGTCCACACCTACGAGAGTCAGGATCCCTTAGGATGCAGGCACACAAGTGAGCCCTGGTGGGGACATTTCCTAGTGGATTCCTGGTAGACCTCACACCCAACTCCTCCATGGAACTTGGAGCCTCGGTTTTCTCATTTACCAGATGGGGTAATCAGAACTGTCCTGCTGACTACCCACCTGGGTATGTTGTATGTGTATAGGAGATTCAAAATGTGAAGATGTGTTGTAAACTGAAGAAGCCTGTGCCCAAAGTCAGGGCTTTCTGGAATGGGTGTGAAAACATTTGTAAGGGGAAGTACTGGAGCAGAGTGGTTTTAGAGTCAGAGACTCTAATCCTGCCTGCCACCTCCAAACTTTGTGGGGTATTTTTTGCCACTCTAAACCTCAGTTTTCTCATCTGAAAAATGGAAGTGATGATATTTTCTTCAGAGAGGGTTTTAGAGATAAATGATATAATGTTTATAAAGCACTTAGCCTCAGGTGAGCATGAAGTTATTGCTTTATAGCAGAGGACAGTGTGGCTCAACAAACTCATTACTCCTCTAACCAAGACGGCTTAGTGAGGATGGAAAGGGTAAAGTGTAGGATCCATTGTCTACACAGGGAGGAGAGTGCTTAACACAAGCAGGCCCAAGATGAGTGTGGGGGAAGTGGAGGAAGCCTGGCCTTCAGCAATGCTGGCTGTGGCTCAGGGGTGCATCCTGAGGCCTCTGCAGGAGTAGGCAGGACTGTCATAGGGAGGAAAAAGAGCAGGAGTGTTCTGGTGATCCCACCAGAAGTCTCCCCTTTCTGGGAGAAAGGGACAGAAGTTCACCAAGAAACAAATGCACCTCTCTCGGAGGTGTCCAAAGACAGAATGAGTGGCCTCATGAGTGTCTCCTAACCTATAGTGACCAACAGAGACATCTATCTCAGGGTTACTGCACAGGGAATCAGAAACTGCTTCCTGGAGGCCTGTGTATGGCTTCCTTCTCGGGGGTCTTATCATGTGTTTCTTACCTCTAATTTGTGGTTTTCTTTAGTAAAAAGGTTTGAGGCAATAAGACTCACCTCAACCAGAAGCCTTAAAATAAATCAGAAAAGAAAAGAAAGAATATTTTAATGAAAAGAAGAAATAGCTATACCCCAAACCCAGGTAAAGCATTAGCTCAGAATTGCACACCAAATTTAACTGAGCTCCTGGATGTCAGCGCAAAAGAAGAAACATGAAGAATTGCATTCACCCACTGACAGAAAGCAGACAGGGACACTGGGGACACAGGCTTGTCCTGACATATATGAAGAGTGTCCCATGTAGTATTCTGGTATATTTCTGAGTCTAAGATGCAACTGAGAAGTTGTAGGGAGACCATGCTATCTCCCCACTTCACTATCTGTTCTCCAGGAGACACTCAGGCCAGGAGTAGAGGCGGGTGGTGGTTTTTGCTCCTGACAGGGTCTTCCTGTTATGGGTCCCTCTGTGACAGCACAGATCCTAAGGCCCCTGTGCCCCTGTGTTGCAATCGCTGACAAAAATCAAAACCATATTGGAGTGGCCAAATCTAGCTCACGGGGCACAGCCTTGATGGCTTGTGCCATGGGGCCCATGTCTATCCATCTGGCTGCTTACAGGAGCTTATGGAAGGAGTTGTGGAGCAGGGTGGGACTGACCCCACTGTTGAGCACTCTGAAGCCTTGACAAGATTCTTCCCTCCCTAGACCTCAAACTCCTTGTCAGAAAGAAGTCATGATAATGAAACTTGCCTCACTGAGCTGGCGTGAGGCTTAAATGAGCAAATGTATGGAAAGTACCGGAAGCAAAGCCTGCTCACCACCAGTGAAGTTGTTGTCCTTCATCTTGTTTCCAGAATTGGGCCAGAAAGTTGGCAGGCAGCTCTGGCTCAACCCCCACTCATCATGTGACTTTGGGTGGCCTTTCCTTCTGAGTCTCAGGTCCTTTCGGCCTAGCCTGAGGCATGGGCTCATATGGAAACCCTGTAACCAAGATGATGCTAAGTCTCTCTCCCTCTGAGGACTGCAGGCCAGTGCTGGGTCTTGGATATGGCCTGGCCTTGTCCACAGGAAACAGGTTGTGGGGATCGGGCCTTCAGCTCTCCCCAGGCTGTCCCTTGCTCCTGATCTGTTGTTAGCAGCAAGTGGCAGCAGGAGCAGAACAAATTAGGGGAAGAAACTTAATGAAACACATTTCTCCCTTTAGCTATTACTGCTGCTCCTCACCCCTCTTCCCATCCCCTGCTCCCTCCAGTAACTTCAGCAAAACAAAAACTGAAGTACTGTGTTGGGAGTTTTGTGGAGGAACCCTGCAGCCCAGCTTTCACAATATCTGAGTGCAGGGAACTGCCGTCTGGGTTTTTTTCCCAGCCCCAGAACTCACTGGTGAGGAAGTCTCAGGCTCTGGCCATTTCCTCCATACCTCTCAATTTTATCTTACTTCCTGGAATGTGTTATTATTGTTCCCACTTTAATAATGATAGCACCGAGTCTCCAAGAGGTTACTCATCTGCAATGACATCCCACATGGCAGAGCTGGGATTCGATCTCAGGCTCTGAGCTGATCCAGGCCTCTACTGTTCAGAGCTGCCTATTGCCCAGCACCTAACACAGTTCCTCACATATCAGAGCTACCTGGCATTTGTCTCATCCCTCATGGATCCCAAATGCCAAGATGGAGATGGTGGCATCAGAGCCATCTGGGACACAAATCAGAGGTAAATTTCTGCTCCCAATCATAATACTGAACCCAAGCCTCGGAGGTTGGAGCAGGGCCTACATTGTATCTCCACTTGCCCAGCACCCGCTGCTGTCCCCTCCCACAAGCCTCTTCCCTCTTCTGCCTCCTTCTTTCCCACAGGACTCCTCCAAGACCACAACAGGCAGCAGCCAGGCTGCTCCAGGGAAGGTTCTTCCTCCCAGGTCTTTGCCCACTCTTCTAGGGGTCTGCATTTGCACCCCACCAACTTCTTGTTACTAAATCTGGAAACTTCTCTGACCCTGTCCCACTGGAGCTCTCTAAGCCTTTTCCCTTGGCAGATGCTCTTCCCCTGTACTCCAGGGCTGGCCTTCACTGGACAGCTTGGTCACTGTGCTGCTCTGTCAGGCTGATTGGGAGGTGGCCTCAGCCCCATTCATACCCCATGGGCTTAGTGTGGGTCTGGAGTGGCTTTCTTGAGGACAGTGGCAGTGTTTCAGGCCTTAGTTTCCCAGATGCCTCACAGCTCATAGGTTCCTATTCCCGGGCTGTAAGATTCTAGGCTTTTCTACATCACAGATACTCTAATGCTCAGTGCAGGATTGTGGCAGGAGCACCAGGGCAGAAGGGTAGGAGACAGCATTCTGCAGGACTGATGGTGGGCTGGAACCCCCACCTCTGACCCTCTGTGTGTTGTTCAATTTCATCAGCATGGCCACCTGGGAGGCAGGGATGAAAGCTCAAAAAGGGGCAGGGATGCTCCAAGGTCACCCAAAGACGAGCCAGACCTGAAAGTCAGGTTGGCCCAACGTCAGGGTACTGTCATTTCTGCTCCAGTTGCTACCTCCTTTGACAGAAGGACATGAGCTGCTTTTGGCCTGGGATCTAGAAGGCAGGTTGCATCTGGGGAATTCAAGAGGTCTGGAGGGTGGGGAGGATACTTGCCTGTGCAAAAGCTCAGAGGCCACAGTGACAAAAGACTACTCTGAGGACCAATGAGGGTGTTTCAGGAGAATATACCCATCTCTGGTCATCCTGAGAGCCCTGCAACATTGGATAGATCCCATCCTTTACTGTTCCTCCATTTCTCCATTCCCTGACAAGTAGCCTCTTCATAGAAACCTCTGCAAGCCTCCTCTGTCTTGGTTCCCTGTGTTTCTAGTGGTCACATTTCCACAAGTCCATCACACCACTGACTTACGACATATAATTATGTCAATAATATGACCACATTGAGGATGTGGGAAGAAATATTATTTTAAGGATGTGTGCATGTTATATATGCAAAATATGCTTCTTGAGGTGAAAACACCATGGGAAGCCTTACCACCTCAGGATTTCCCAGGCCAGCTGTCAGGATGGCTCTTTCCAATGTGACCTAGGTCTAGGATCATGAGAACAAATCTCAAAGGCAGTTATCACTCTCTCTGAGGGTCTAGACTCTCAGGCCTGGCTGCTGCCTGTTGTGATCCTGGCCCCACATCAGGTTGGAAGCCAGGATGGAGAGTGTCAGTATAGGAAGTAGGTATTCTGAGCTGGGTACCACCTAGCCAACTTCCCTGCCACCTTTTGCTGGGCCAGCTTAGGGGCCTTTTCCCTATCCCACCCTGTCTGTCCTTCTTCTTGGGCTAGTGTATGAATGACCATCTTTGGGATGGAAAAGGAACAGGACCCTGGGCTGAGTTCAGTGTCCCCAGCCAGATTCTGATCTCTCTAGGTGATAATCCATACATGCACACACACCACATACATGCATAGCCCCATACATGTGCATGCATATGCATGCATACACACTGCCCTCAAGATTTACCCCACACATGCACACACACATGCACGCCACAAACCATACATGTCTTTGAATATGTACACACCCAAATGTGCACATATGCCACATCCCATACAGAGCTCCATACCCACTCATGCATATACCCCTATATACCAGAAGCCACATATCCTTACCCATGTGCAGGCCCTTGCACACATACATGTTCTCATATGCCAAAACTCACACATAGCCCAATATATAGATGCACAAATACCACAAAACAAATATATCCTTATAGGTGTGTATAGTTGTGAGTACACGTCTACACACATGTATACAAATCATACATGTCTGCATACATGTATGTGTGTACACATAAACATACCATACCCCATGCACACGTGCACAGAGCCATGTACACACCCCAAACCATATATAGCCCCGTACATACACCCCACCGCATACATTTCTCCATACGCATGCACACACATGCCACTCAACACCTACCCTCACACACACACTCACACACCTCATATTTTCCTCCCACCCACACTTTTCCAACCCACATGAATCACACACAGTGACCACTTAATAAGCAAAACTCTGTGGAGAGGCCTGGAGTTGGGTCACAGAGAGACACCTTCGCCATGCAAACCCCTGCTCTCCATTTACACACTGCCTTCCAACAGGCTCTCATAGGGCCCAGTTCCTGCACGCGCTCACACTCTCTCGCTCCAGCACAGGGGACTGCGCAGGGAGCTCCTCCACCTGCAGGAGCCAACAGGAAGGAGCAGAGAGCAGGAGCAGGTGGGACCCACACACGGTGCCCTGGCCTCTCCAGCTTCATGGTGGAGGCATTGAATAGAACAAAAAAGAGACTATATCCCAAAGAGTCTCTTCCCCTCATCCTCCATCACAGCACTGGCCAGTCCAGCACACTGCGGGCACGTCCAGCCCAAGAAAGTCCAGACAAGTCTAATTCAGTTTCCAAACCCAACTCAACTGACAATTTATTTAGGACAATTGCCCATCCCGTCTGCTCTGCATCACTGACTCCACATGGATTAACTCAAATGCTGCACACCCCCGTGGGGCAGATTTAATTAGGTGGAAAAATTGACCTGGAGCCTCTGGGGGCCTCGGGCCTGGACATCAGCCAGGGCTCCCCTGGTCAGCCATCATGTGTGTTACCCCCTGCCCGCACTGCCTGCAACCTTGCTCTGCCTCAGAATCCTCAGAAGGGACAAAGTCCAACCCTCACTTTAACCTTGATGACATTAAGGCCCAGAGAAGGGAAATGACATGCCAAGGTAACACAGCAAGTGAGCAGCCAGGCCAGAATGTTGGTCGCTGCACCATGTTACAACCAGCACCTTATTCCTGAAACAATGAACTGCAAGAACACGGATCCCCACGGCAAACCCTTGAACAGCTCTGAAAGGCAAGCACAATTTTCTGAAGATGAGTGTGGCATAAATAATTCATAAATGAAAGTCATAGCACATATTGGTCATTTTAATAGATAGTAAATTGCCTTTCTGATTTATGGTTTTGGGGTGGGGTTATGATAAAAATAACTTGGTGATTTATAAAACATCTTCTTAAGTCAACAGATCGTTAGTAGGTTTGTCTGACTTTACAGCCAACAGCTTTACCACCCAGGTTACCATAGAAATGGGATGCCTCGCTCTGTTGCCATGGCTACCACTTTCTAGAACACAATTGGTGGGTCTCTCACGGTTAGTGATTTGGTTCTGGAAAAAATAAAAAGAGCCAGAAACTACCAGCTTGGGTTTATGTCACATTGTCAGGCAATCTCTCCTACATTGTCTTGAAATTTTACAGCCACAGAGCTGGCCAGGTGGTGTGACAGTTGCCCCTAGGCTGGCTGGCAAAGGTCCCTTGGTGCCTCTAGTCAGACTAGGAGCCCAGAAGGGACAGGCTTCACAACAGGCCATGGGTATGGTGGGGCTCAGCTGCTGCAGGAGTGGGATGGCAGAAACAAGACCTGGCAGGTGATGGGAGATCAGAAGGCCCTGGGATGAGGATCAAGGCCCAGGGACAGGAAGTCCAGAGCCAGCATCGTCTGAGCAGGCAGGCTCAGGAAGGGCCAGGGAGGCAAAGGCAAAGAGAGTTGTACCTACCCATGGTGTGGGGGAGAGGTGAACATCACCTCCCAGTGGGGCAGAGTGGGCAGAGCAGTACCTGGGGTCTGTGTGCTCGTAAGTATGTTGCATGGTGCCACCACTGCATCATCTGTGTGCTCTTGTGTGTATCCGCATGCGTTGTGTGTATGCACGTGCATTTGTGCCTTTTGATATAGCACCTGGGTATATCTGTTTGGTGTGCAGTGACATGACTCAGTGACTCTACTTGGACTCTCACATTCTGTGTGTGTGACCACGCATTGAGCTGTGGTTCCTGTGTCCTTGTGCTCAGTGTTGGTGCTTAGGTGACAGGTGAGGTGTGTTCTCTGGGTGGTGGTTGTGTCTGTGATCTGTGGGTGACAGTTTCATGTTTCTGGGTGACTGGGGATTTGGAGGCAGACAGCTCATTTGGAGGCAGACAGCTCAAGGTGCAGCCTCCCTGCCCTTGCCCTGGGGTTGATAAGCCCAGGGTCCTGCAGCTGCTGCTCAAGGATTATCATTCTGAGTCTGCTAAGCAGGGCTTCCCTCCCTGCCAGGGGTCAGCTGATCCCAGGCCTAAGCCCACATCTATGCCCACACCCTTCCCTGTCCCATTGGCTCAGCTCCCCAGAAAGTTCAGGTCTTCTCCTCAGTGGAAGAAAGAAGCCAGGCAGGGACACAGGCTAGGCTATCGAAGGATGCTATCATCACTGGAGCCCACCCAGAGAGCTGCTCCTGCCCCACGTCCTAGCAAGTTGTGGGCAATGAAGCCTAAGAATGATTCCAATGTGTCTGAACTCCTGCCTGTGGGCCCAGGTGCCATGCTGTGTCTGTCATAAGGGAGCTCTCAGGGAGAGCTGGGCTGTGGGTACCAAGCTCCAGGATGGAACCATCCAGACATAATCAGGCCAGCTGCAAAGTGGGATGAGTTGTGTTCTTTTGCCCCAGGAGCTTTGGAGACTTGGAGGTCAGAGCTTAGGTTGCAAAGCTTGGTAAACCTGGGTCCAGTCTCAGCTCCTCACTGGCTTTCAAACCTAGGCTTAGTCCTTTAACCTCTTGGTACCTGGCTTTCCTTCTTAACATATGTCAGTACAAGGATTAAAGGCTCATGGTAGGTCCTCAAGCTCTGCTTTCCTCCTTCTTGAGCTCAGCCAGCCCTAGGCATGAGCAGAGAGAACTGGAGGCTTGACTGCTGTCACTTTGGCTGTGTCCTTCGTTGTCCACCTACTAGTATCTGGATTTGGAGAATGTTGGAGTCTGAGCGAATCAGGAGCGGCTTGCTCCACAGCCCTCTAAGGGTCCTCTCAAACCTGAATGTTACTAGGGCTCTGCCTATGAGGGATGATGGCCACGCTTTGAGGCAGCAGAAGCCAAGAAAGCAGGCACCCAGGGAGCCTCTGTAGGGAAGAAGGCCTAGCCTCCACCCCTCCAGCTTTTCAGGGGAAGAAATCTTAGTGTCTGGCTCTAGGCTTGGTTTCTACTTCCCTTCATCTCCCCACTTCTTGGGCAGTGGATATCAGGCTACAGTTAATCCTGGAAAACCAAGGACTTTTCTATACAAATCTTACAAGGCCTAACCTCCTTCTGGGCTTCAGTTTTCCCATCAGGATCTGTAGTGAGGTAGGGCAAATGAGAAGAGAGCTAGAGGGCCTGCAAGGGCACCTGGGAGTTAGAAGGCTCCTGGGATATCAATGCCCTATCTGGGCTATTCCCACGAGCCTCCCAAGTCACTATAGAGCCAGGGTTGGAGACAGATTCTCTGTCTCCCTAGGGTGAATATAGAGACTCCTTGGGGAGTCCCTTTATTTACAGCCTTATAGAGACCACAGTGCCAATGAGAGCCTCACCCCAGGGGAAGAGATATTAATGAAGGGTGAATGGGATTTTCCCAGACAGATTGGAAGGGACACTCTCCCTCCCATAGAAGGAATAGCAGGTACAAAGCCACGAAAATGGGGGAGACACTGTGGTCAGAAATGGCAGAGAGTTTCACATGGTATGAATGTTGGGGACATGCAGGAAGAGGACCTTGAAAAGCCAAGTGAGGCCAGGGCATGGAGAGTCTCATGTTTCAGGCTGGGGAGTTTGGGCTGTTCTCTGTAGGCAGCATGGGCAGAGCTGGGATTCCCATGGGCAGCTCCTTCTGATGGCTGTGTGGCTGAGAATGAAGCCTTAAACCTGTGTTGATGGGGGGTGGCCCGGTTGAGAGAGAACACAGAGGAGGATGGAAGTGGGAGAGCTCAGGATAAGGGTGTCCTGGCTGGTGGTGCATCAAGAAAGGAGGTACCTCCTGGCTTCACCTTTGGTCAGATCAGGAACTCCGGGTGCCATGGGCTGTGCCTCTGAGATGCCCTCAGACTCTCACAGGGTGCATATTCCTGTCCGCTCAGGACAAGGCCCAGGCAAGGGGCATCACCTATCCTTAAGGAGTCTGGATCGTGAGTGCTAAGCTCCAAAATGGAGCCCCCAGAAGAAACTGGGGACCAGATACCCAGCAATGGGGATTTTTCCCCCTAGTACTAGAGATTGAACCCAGGGCCTTGTACACTCTAGGCAAGTGCTGCTCTACCACTGAGCTACATCCTCAGCCTAGGGGTGTAATTTTTAGCTCCAAGAGGTTTGGTTACTCTAGTGATGGAAAGAGTTCGGGAGCTTGGGGAGCTTGAGTCTGAGGTGGTAGCCTCTTCAGTTGCCTCTGCCTTGCTTTCCTGATCTTTCTCTGTGGCCTCCCAGGTCTGAACTATCTGCATCTTGAAGAAAGAGCTTTCTGGAGTTGGAAGACCTGGCTGCGGCCTCTACCTGCCTCTCTCAAGGGTGTACAAATTGTTCTCACCTTTTCCCAGCCCCTCTTGGGGCTGAGGGGGCTCATCTTTAAGCCGCGTGCATTGTATACTCATCTCTGTATGGTCCTTCACCCCCAGCTATTAGGGGAGCTCCTGAGGCTGGACAAAGGCTTTGTTCAACTCTGTGCCTGTCATAACCTTGTGCCTGGTGAAGATTGCCAAGAAAAAAGGATGGAGGAATGAACCAATGGGTGGATGGACAGGTGAAAGGAAAGGAGGGGAAAAAGAGGAAGGGGTTATAAAAAGAAAAGAGGAGGGAAGGGAAGAAGAATGGTGGATGAAAGTAAGGGAAGGAAGGGTAGAACAAACACACAAAGGAAGGAGGACAGGAAGGAGTGTGAATGGGTGAACAGATGGAAGAAAGGAAGGAAGAGAGGTAGAAGGAAAGAAGCATGAGTGGACAGATGGATGGTCATTCTGAAAACCTGACTTTGTCCCCCCTTCTTCCCCCTCCTCTCCCCTAGTCCACAATGTGGTTTAAAAAATCCATACAGTTCTTAGTTCCCAGATCCTTGCAAGATCAAGTGCCAGGCCCCTTGGTCACAGTCAACCCAGACTGGGTCATTCTGAGACTCCCAGTGTGGACCCCCCACAGTGGGGGGTGGGCATCATAGCAAACTCAGGCAATTGCCAGAGGTTTTGTGGCTGCCTTCTGCTGCTGACCTGGGGTGCGATCTTGACACTCCTTGATGGAAATAGACAGGAGATGGATAGAATAAAGATGAGAAATGCAGCCCCTGAATAGCTGATGCCCCTACAGCTGCCCCTCTCATTTCTTTGCGATCTTCAGCTCCAGCAAGCCAGGTCACCATGATTAGTCAGGGTAGCTAACTCTTTAACAAATCACCTCCGAATTGCAGTAGTTTAAGACAATAGAAGTTTATTTCCCATTCAGGTTCAATGAGGGTATTTAGTGGATGTCTTTCTTTCCAGGGACCCAGGCTCCTTCCCTCTGGTGACTGCTGGCCCCTAGGGCTTCAGTGTCTGGCTGGCAATGGGGGTAAGAAAGTATGGAAGATCAAGGAGGAGGGTTTTACCAGCTGGGCCTGGCAGTAGTGCACATCCCTCTGCCGAGGAAAATGTGGCATGTCAGCTAAGGTCATGTTGGAAGGGGCCATCGGTGGGCATCTTCCCCTGCTCTGGCCCTCTGCCTGGACCCAGCTTTCTGTAGTCTGGGTGGGAAGGCTTCCCCTCTGACACTCTGTGTTTCTTGCCCACAGTATGTGGCCTTTGCCTCCCTGTTCTTCATCCTGGTCTCCATCACCACCTTCTGCCTGGAGACCCACGAGCGCTTCAATCCTATCGTGAACAAGACTGAGATTGAGAATGTTCAGAATGGCACACAAGTGCGCTACTACAGGGAAGCGGAGACAGAGGCCTTCCTCACCTACATCGAGGGTGTCTGCGTGGTGTGGTTCACCTTTGAGTTCCTCATGCGTGTTGTCTTCTGCCCCAACAAGGTTGAGTTCATCAAGAACTCGCTCAACATCATTGACTTTGTGGCCATCCTCCCCTTCTACCTGGAGGTGGGCCTAAGCGGCCTGTCCTCCAAGGCTGCCAAGGATGTCCTGGGCTTCCTGCGTGTTGTCCGCTTCGTGCGCATCCTGCGCATCTTCAAGCTGACCCGCCACTTCGTGGGCCTGCGTGTCCTGGGCCACACACTCCGTGCCAGCACCAACGAGTTCCTGCTGCTCATCATCTTCCTGGCCCTGGGCGTGCTCATCTTTGCCACCATGATCTACTATGCCGAGAGGATAGGGGCACAGCCCAACGACCCCAGTGCCAGTGAGCACACGCACTTTAAGAACATCCCCATTGGCTTCTGGTGGGCTGTGGTCACCATGACGACACTGGGCTACGGAGACATGTACCCGCAGACATGGTCTGGCATGTTGGTGGGAGCACTGTGCGCACTGGCAGGCGTGCTGACCATTGCCATGCCCGTGCCTGTCATCGTGAACAATTTTGGGATGTATTACTCCTTAGCCATGGCTAAGCAGAAACTACCAAAGAAAAAAAAGAAGCATATTCCGCGGCCACCGCAGCTGGGATCTCCCAATTATTGTAAATCTGTCGTAAACTCTCCACACCACAGTACTCAGAGTGACACATGTCCGCTGGCCCAGGAAGAAATTTTAGAAATTAACAGAGCAGGTAGGAAACCTCTTAGAGGCATGTCGATCTGACCTTTCACCTCTGCCCCCTGTAGCGATGATTCCAGATTCAGTCAAACTGCTTCCTTAGTTCTGTGGGCGACCCCGGACCCTGCACTCAGTCTCGAGGTGTGGAGCCTGGGGGCCCAGGGAGATGCTGGCAGCCAAATTCAGAAGGCAAGAGCCTGCTAGAGGAACCTCACTGGTGGCCCCGGGTAAGGAGGTTGATGCGGTTGGTCTCGTGACATTCTGAAGAGACCACATGGCCTGTGGAGTTACTGAGGACTATCTTAGCAGGAGCCCCGGGGGCTGCTGCTCATGTGCGCAGGAGTCAAGCGTGAGTCTCAGACTCAGGCTACTGACCCAGTGTTGGGGCAGGATGGGGGCGGGTATGATTCGGAGATGCCAGGTAGCTTCTGATTTGGTCCTTAACACAGCATCCTTTAGGCTGTGTAGACAGCAGAAATTGTTCATGGGGTCTGGGCAGGAGGATCCCTGCAAAGGCAGTAGATTCTCAGCCCCACAAGAACCGTCTCCATAGCTGAGTAGATTCCTGCTCTGATTCCGGCTGTCTAGCTCCAGGTCCTTCTTAGGAGATGCCCCTAGCCATATGTGACAAGCTTACTTACCCATAGCATGCCGAACCAACTCATCTTCTACCACCACTCTAGAGTTTAGCATTTATCTTTAGGAACCTGTTGGAGTGACTCTGGCTTTCACGGTGTCTGTTGGGGTTGATGGTCCAGTGGGAGTTTCTGGTGACCTGATGGAAGCGGCTGGTGAGCAAAGGATTAGGGGGGGCCACCACCCTGGGCAGCTTAGATGAAAGCGCTACAGACCAGCAACAATCTCCACCAAGGGTTGTTCCCATGTCCGGTGGTAGGGACTGCAGCAGCAATATACTAGACATCCCAACCAGTGTACAACCACTTTCCCGTGAATTCACTGGGGGCTGGGGGGGAGGGGGGCCATGAAACAATACTAGTCACCATGGGATATATTCTAATATTCCATGGCTAGTGGTTCGTTATGGGACTATCTCAGTTTTATGAGAATCTGCAAATAGCACATAAAGTTGATCATGGGGCTCTGGTCTGAAGATATAAAGCCCATAGTCTACCTCTACCCATGGAATACCATCGACTTATTCTGTGGACACAGGGATCTCAAAGGATTGGATGACCCAGAGAAGAATGACAACAATGAGCTAAGAAGGAGTACCCGAGTGAGCACGAGGTTGAGGTTGACAGGAGAGGTTAGTCTGTGAAGGACATCCCCAAGCCCAGGTCTGGCATGGGGGTTGCAGACTAGTTCAGACCCAGATGAGGAAGTTTCCCTTTGGTTCAGTTGGCCTCCCCCAGTGGTGATTGACCTCCTTCCCTGCCCATGTGCTCTCTGACCCACTCCCTCATCCTCATCCTGTTTAGGCTTCATCCCATAGCTAGGCCAGCCAGAGCAGTATTCCCAAGGCCCGCTTCTCTGCCCCTTTGCCCTCCCCCATACCCTCTCCCCTGGGATTTCTGTAAGCACTTGAGAGGAACATGGCTAGTGTCTTGGGCTGGGCCAGAGGGTGGACAGGGGTCTCAGAGGCTGAAACAGGGGCCTGGGGTGGGGAAAGTCTTCCAGCCAAGTCATGACTGTCCATAGAAAGCCCTGCCCCACCCCTCTGCTTCAGATTAGCTAGCCATTTCACCACAGGATCCACCATCAGTGCAAGGACAGTTCCTGGGGCTCTGGGGGAAGGTCTGGGCTGGCCTAGCTTTCAGCTCCACTATGGGCCCCAGCATGCTCAGCCTGAGGGGTGTCATCATGACACTACTTAACCCTTCCTCTGCATCCTTCCTGACACTCCATCTTTCAGGACTGGTATCCAAGCTTAGGAGCCGCACACCAGCCAGTCAAGGATCTCCATTTCACTCCAGGCAGGCCCAGATTCCTCTGTATGCCTAGACAAATGGTGATATTATCCAAGTGCTGAGGACACACACACAGGAGCGTGGATGTGTGTATTCAGACTTGCAAACCAGCTACTTCCAGGGACATAGCCCCCTTCCCATGCTGCAGCAGACCTGTACTCCTGTGGGAGGGATTCCCCTGAGTTCCACAGTCCTTCCCCAGCCTTGGCAGCCCTGCCCCTGGGAGACACTTTGCTCTGGCTTCAGGTTTCTGAGACCCCAAGAGTCTGGGGTTTGGATAGTTCTATAGCTAAGGAGATGTTTGGGTGCCCTCTGGAACCTAGATGCCTAGACTCTCCTGCCTTCCCCCTCCACCTGATCCCTCTTGCTGTGTTCCCATCTCCTTCCCAAGCACCTGGTGGTGTTGGTGCTGTCCTAATGTTCAGACCCCCCCCCCAACCAGGCTCTGAGACCCCGTTTCCACTCTGAGTCTCATCCCTCACCAGAACACACCTCCCTCCAGGCATGTGAGACCTGGATTATGTGCCACCAGTAGGATATGGCTCCTAGGGGAGTGTCCTGCCTCATCTCTGTGTCCTGGCCTCCCTTCCCATTTTCCTCTGTTTCTGCTTGGAACTGTGTGCCCAGATGGGTACGGGCTGGGGGTGAGTTTGTGAGAGAATGAGGGAGAAGCCAGAGGCAAGGAAGGTAGTGGTGGTGGTGGGTAGAGACCAGACCCTCCAGGGATTTTGGCAGGTGAAATGCAGCAAACTCCATCCAGGCCTTTCCAAGGGCAAGTAAATAGTTCCATAAAACCCAGGGTTCTCCAGTTTCACTTCTGAGACCTGTGGGACCAAGTGCAATATGTGGGCCCTGAGGGCATCCCACTCTCACCTTCATGCCTAGGCTGGGCCCAGGACTGAAGCAAGTCCTCCTGGCTGGGCAGTTGCACCTTCCTTTCACCTCCACCTCTTGGCCACTCCTGAAACCTCAGTCTGTGTATATGTCCCAGGTTTGTTCTGACCTCCTCCTCTGAGCCATGGCTGATGGCCTCAGTGTTGGGAGTCTTGTCCTGGGGAATTGTCAAGGACCTGGTTGTCAACTTGACTGTGGGTCCTCATAGGGGGAGGCCAGACAGGCCCAGCCTGGGTCACTGGTGACCCAGAAGAAGCCGCCTCTTTCACTAAAATGGGCAGCCGGGGCCCAGACCACCTGTTCTGGGTAGCTTAGAGTACTCCCTTTGTTCTGCTATGTTCATTCACATGTGTCTTGTCCATCTCTGCTGCTGTGATGTGGGTTGATCCTTTGTGGTGCTGCATTCAGGAATGCAGGGTCTCATCATAGGTGAGCAGGAATGGCGAGGAAAGAGGGATGGTGGTATGTGTGCAGGGCAGCAGTGAGGTCCCAGAGAAGCCCCTACCTCAGCTTACTGGGACCACTGAGGCCTCTGGGTCATTTTTGGGTGAGGGGTTCCTCCCCTGAGAGCAGAGTACAAAGTCCCCTATCTCTGATCCCTCCGCCTGTCTCCTGGTGGGCTGCAGTGGCTGCCCAGGAAGTGGTGCTAGCCTCAGGGCAGGGAGGGTGATGGGATTGGGGGCCGAGTTGACCAGGCAGGATGTGGGGCTGAAAAGTCTGTGTGGGCCCAGCAGCAGAGTTGGCAGCGTGGACCCTGAATAGGGTCCTTGTTGTCCCCAGGTGGGCTAAGGGGGAAGCAGTGGAGAAGTACGCTGACTCGGAAGGCCAGGCATGGGTGTTCTTTTCCATGTTGTTCACATTCTGTCTTTCTCTCTCTCCACTAATCATGTCTCCCTCTCTTCTCTCTCTCTCTCTCTCCTCGTTTTGTTGCATGACTTGTGCTGGTTTTCGTGAACGTCTTTCTCACAGACTGTCCCCATTTAGCCCGGGATGTTTTCCCCTGAATCCCCAGCTGGGCAGATCCCTTGGGGCATACCCAGGGAAATGCCCAGAAACCCCCACCCCACCCCAGCCCTGCGTGCGCCACGGGCGCCCATGCTGGTGTGAACAGTAAGTACGTCGCGGTGCCTGGAGACGGGCAGTAAAGGCAGCCTGCTGCTGAGGGCCCCACCACACAGTTCTCTTTGCTCCAAAGTTTAAAAAAAAATGACCCTCTTGCGGACGCTCATCTCAGCCCATTTCAAAGCCTGGAAACCATCTCTGAGACGCTGCCCATGTTGTCATTTCATCATTGCAGCCTGTGGGTCTAGTAGGGGCCCGGGGGCCCTGAGCCAGAGGAGGCAGGGCCCCCAGCCCTCTGGAAAGCTGGTGGGAACCGAGGCTTCTAGCTGCCATCTCATCCAAAGATGGACTGGGGCAGCGGGTGGGGAATCTTGGTTGAGTTTGAATCTGTGGTCCTTTTCACTGGTTCCCCAGATTTAGACAGTTGGGTCTTTCCTGTCACCCTACTGGAGATGGAGAAGGAGGATGCCCCAGTTTCTGAGAGTATCCCGAACTGCAGACAAACCAGCAGCCACTCAGTCCTAGTTTCCTCCTCAAAGATCAAGGCTGAAAGAAAAAGCAGGCTCAAGAGTGTCCTGGGAATCCCCCCAAGGACCCCTGGTGGTTGCTCCTTGCCCCTGCCCCTTCAGGGAAAATAAGCCCCAACTTGGGCCCTTTAAAGTTGTGGGATTTGGGAGTCCTTGGGGCACGGGGACTTGTGGGCAGAGCTAGAGGAAAGTCTCTGACTGCACCATCTTAGTGGAGGCAGAGGCAGAGAGGGGGAGCTCTTCTGGACAAGAACTGCAGGCCGTGGTCACTTCCATTGATAGATCATGGCCAAGAAAGAGAACAAGCTCTCAGGCCCCTCCTAGAGGGAGCCACTGCCTGGGAGGGCCTACTGGCCTTCCCCTGGAGGGAAACTCATGCAGGGTACTATGGTCCCAACTGCCACAGCCTCATTTACTTCCACTTCATACTGTTTCCTTCCCTTCTGCCCAGCACCCTCCTCTGCCCTGAGATCCCTGGGGGAGGGAGACAAGGGCCAACCAGAGTGCAGGCCCTCTAGTGTGTCTGTGAGCACACACGTGTGCCTGCAGACACGCCCCAGGGAGCTAGGCAGCCCCCAGCCCCAGTCACATGGTGTCAGAGTTTCCTTGGTAACTGGCCTTTCTGGTTCAGAGTAAATTGGGGAGTAAAGCCCCTGGGATTTGTCAAGAAACGCACTGTACGTGAAATGCTTTGCCATCTTGTATGAGAGACTTTTTTAAGTTCCAAAATTATGATGGGTTTTTTTTTTTTTTTTTGGATTTGCTTTAATGAATAAACCTGATTGGTCCATTTCTCTTTTGACTGACTGCCTCTTTGTAGTGACATGATGTGTACACGGGTGATGATCCCACCCACGTGTACGCCAAGTGTGTGCACGCGGGAAAGGATCACTCTGCGTGTAGTTACATGATGTGAACAGGATCATGGGAAAGTGTCAACTTGGGTGGAAATTGTCTCCGGCTTTCCCCCTCTTTAATCTTCTAGAGAGTCTCCCCTAACATGGTTGCTCATGTTGGTTTCCTTCCACAAAAGGGCTTCCACTCTAGATGCAGTGTTTAAGTTGGCTGCACCTGGCCAGAAAGATTCTGCTTTGAGGGCCGACAGCATGGGACAGGCTTAGTCCCTAAAAGTGATGGGGCAAGGGCAAAGGCCACCTTGGCCAACCCAAGCTGCCACCACTCTGCTCCTGGAATTGGGAGAGACAGGGTTCCTTGCTCTGGCCACACATTGCCCCCAGCAAATGTGCTCCCTGACCTCCTCCCAGCTTCCTTCTCAGGCGACCACAGAGGCCAAGACTTGAATTTTCTCCACCCAAGTCCATCAGCCACTGTTGTCTTCAACACATCCATTTGCTCTGCTTTGCCAGGGACACTGACAGAGGAGACAGGAATGGGAGCCCCTCCCACATCCATGTCCCACCATCAAGCCTCATGCATACATCCCTGTTGTGCCTGTGTGAGCTGACCAGGCCTGCCAGAGCCTGTGGGCAACGATGCTGGCTTGGTGTGTGTGGGGAGCAGAGTGGACTGAGTGGTCAGTGTGGGTCTGCATGGGGACCAAGCAGATGGAGTGGTCAAATCGGATCTGAGTGCAGGGCAGAGTAAAATGTGTGACCAAGCCTAGTCTGCACAGGGGATGGGGAGTCAGAATGACCATATTGGGTCCTTATGGGGACAGAATAGAAGATGTACCCAGACCTAGTCTGTACAGGGGACAGAGTGATCAGATTAGGTCCTTGTGGGGACAGAGTAACAGCTATGAGCAGGCCTAGTCTGTACAGAGGAAGGGACATCAGAGCAACCAAATAGAGTCCATATGGAGTTGTGGGGGGTGGGTGGCGGAGAAATCAGAGTGTGTGTATATGGGAGAACAGAATGAACCAAGTGATCAGATGGAATCCAAACAGAGGTGGAGTGGAGAAAATCAGGTGGGGTCTGGATGGGGAGAAGTCTGACTGGTTGACTGAGTGTCAATGGAAGGTAGTTGGGCTCTGGTAAGTGGCAGAAGGGGGTCTGGAAGTCTGCCTCTTTGGATTGGAGCATTTTTGCGTGTCTGTCTGTCTTCTCCCTGAGCTCTGTGTCTGGCTCTCTCCCCATGACCACATCCGCACCATGCTGTCTCATTGGCCCTGCCTTGGGCCCTGGGCCTGGCCCCCAGCATTGCATGCGGGGCCCATCACCAATTCATCTTTTTGCAAACTTTGAGCAAACCCAGGAGCCCCTTCTCCCTTCCCAGCACGGTGGGCAGCCTGTGGGCTGCCTGAACGAGCTGAGGCCTCCCCAAACCTTGCACCCTACTCCATGACCTGCCCACTTTTCCATCCTTACGGATGGGCTTCCCTTTGTCAAATGCCCCTCCTCTGGCCTGTCCCCCCCCTCACTAAACAGTTTTCAGTGTCTCAATAGCTTCTGCTTATATGTTTGAAGATTCCAAACTGAATGGGGAGGTGGCGAAGGCCGCGCTGGCGAACGAAGACTGCCCCCACATAGACCAGGCCCTCACTCCCGATGAGGGCCTGCCCTTTACGCGCTCGGGCACCCGCGAGAGATACGGACCCTGCTTCCTCTTATCAACCGGGGAGTACGCGTGCCCACCTGGTGGAGGAATGAGAAAGGGTATGTAGAGGAAGCTGGAGCACTATGCATCGGCCGGGCCCGCCTCGCGCTCCTGCAGGTGGGTGGGCAGGGCGGCGGGCAAGGGACGCTGAGGGGCAGGCAGGCACAGTAAGGGGGGCAAGGATGGAGGGAGTCCCCCAGGGTTGGCCCCTGGAGGTCAGAGTCCCTTTCTCCCAAGTGAGATGTCAGGCTGGCAGAGAAAACCTGTGGCCCAGGCAGCTGTGGGTCAGTACTGAGCTAAGTAGTAGAAAGGGGATTGGCACAGGCTGGCTGACTATGGGTGCACCTGAAGGCAGGGTGCACCCAGGGATGCAGGAGCAGCCTCGGCTTCACTAGGTTGGTTTGACAGGGGCAGGTCAGGTCCACAGGCAAAGTGATCTCTCTTCTCCCTTGATTGAGGAAGATGGTGAGAGGGGCCTGGCATAGCCAGGACCCTGTAAACTTATCTACCCAAGATCCATGTTATGGAAGAGGCATCCTTTAATAAGAATCCACAAGTCAGAAGGAGGGAAGGCATGAAGAGAGAGGTGGCTTCAGGGCTTGGGGATAAAGGCCATTGTCCTTGCAGAGGTAAGGTGTATGCCAGTGGCAGATAGAGTATTACTAGTGGCAGATAGAAAACTTGCCAGGAGGAGGTGGGTAAGCAGGACTCTGTACAGCCCCTTCCATCGCTAGTGCCCATTGGCCACTGCTGGTGTGCTCAGCGCCCCCTTGTGGTTGGCAAAGACTGAGACCAGTGGTAGCCTTTGCTCAAGTTCTCTGCACAGTCAGAACTTCAGGCTGACATGATGGAGACAGGCTTCTGTTAGAGCTTGAGCATGGGCTGGGGAGAGGATGGGTTGGGCTGCAGAGCACTCTAGGGCAAGGCTCCAGGCATGGCTGGGCTGGAAGGCAGGGCAAGCCTTTCTCTGTGCAGCAGGCTGGCTAGGCAGCTCTGCATGTCTTGGAGTGCCTCACACGCTCACACGGGTGCATGCCAATGAAGGGTCAGTCAAGTAGTCAGATTTTTGAGGGTAATAGTTGGTGTAGCTTGTGGCATTGTCAACTGCTTCAGTATTTGAAACCAGATTCGAGAAGAAAACAGATTTTGAAATCAAAGGCAGACCTAGAAGAGGAGAGGCAGTGTCCAGTGAGATGAGGGAAAGTCCTTTGGGTCACTAGTGCTTAGTTGTGCCACCTGATCTAGGCTGGTCCCTGCTTCTTTGCCCTGCCTGAGGTCCCTCGGACCTCAGTGCGGTGTACCACTCCCTGCATGGTGCTGCATGGTGGAGGGCTGCCATCCTTGGGGAGGCCCCATTCTTGGCACTGTCCATTGATGGGTCTGCTGCTCCCCTTTGCAACTGGCTTTTTACCAGGTGGAGTCTCTAGAATGTTTAGGAGCAGGGGCCACCCTGGAGAGTAAGGGGGAAACAGGGAGACCATTTCCAGTAAGTTCTCCTGGGCTGCCTGTCTCCTTCATCTTGAATGTTGGCTCAGTTGATGTGGCCTAAAAGAGCAGACAAGGGAGTCTCCTGCTATCTTTCCAGAAGCCCTGGGAATGTGGGACAGAAGCAGCCCCATCTCCCTGGAGCAACTGGGGAGCCCAGCAGCAACCACTGTCCACAGGTGTTACCGTCTCCCAAGCCCACATGGCCTTAGGAGCCAGAGTCTTTGTGCCCTAGCCCTGTTCACCAGCCCCAGCTCTCATGGAGTCCTGACAGCCACCAAGGACTTGCTTTTTTCAGGCTGATTCAGAGCCGTAAGCCCTGCAGATGTTTCCTGAGTCCAGGTGTTTGGACTCAGAGTAGGAGAAGAAATAGGGACTCCACTGGTTTCCTCAGGAGGGAGAGAAAGAGGCTGCTAGGCTGGCTCGCTGCATGGGAAACCAGCCAGCTGGAGAAGAACCTGCCTGCCTCTGCATGCGGCTGTTCTGTCTTTCCTCCTCCTTCCTTAAAAACTAAGTACCAAGCGGGATGGGAAAGCCAAGAAGAGAAGCTCAAGTGTTAATTGTATTCTTTACATACAGATCTTTGCAAAGAAAGCCCTGTCATTGCTAAGTATATGCCGACAGAGGCTGTGAGAGTGACTTGACCAGGCGGCTTGGCCGAGGACACTGGTGGCTATTAAGCATCTGGGTGGACCTGCAGCCCCTCCTCACCCTCGGACAGAGTAAATTCACGCCATGCAGGTTTGCCGGACGAGTCCGAGTGGCCCAGGCATTGTGCTAGGACGGACGTAGCTTTTCCTACGGCCAAATGGTAACTGACCGTAGAGGATTTCTTTTCCTTCTTTTCATTTTTTAAAATTTTATTTTATTTGGGGAGGGAGGGTGGAGGGGTTCCTTAGCATGACTTGCATGAAGTTAAACAGAAAACCCAGCAAACCAAACCCACCAACCTCCCTGCAACTGTATGATTACCCTCAACAACAATAACAAAAAGAAAACGAAAAAGTCCTATATTTTCTTTCAGAGCTCTTTACTTTTACACACATTGTTGGAGCCAAACTGTAACAGCATTCAGTAGAAACCTATACATTTCTGGGAGTGGGGGACCGGGGAGGAAGGATGGAGATGGGGAACAAATTGCTTCCCCTTTTGTACACAAGATCGAGAGTAAAGGTTCCAAAAAGGGCAGTCAGTCGGTCATTGGTCATATTGACCTCACCTTCATAGTTCATCTCTCACACGGAAACTGAGAACTTTGCTCCAAATAGAATTGTGGAAACTCGCACTGCTGCCTTCTTCCCTCTCTGTTTGGCATGCTTGTGACCCAGCGGACGTCTCCCCAAGACCCCTGGCAGCGGCTAGTCTAGGTTGAATCTCTCATCATATCGGTGTGTAGATCCAGTGTGACCAACTTTCATAATAAATTGTTCATAGTAAATAATCAGCACCGTATGGATTTTCCAAGTGTTATTTTAAAACCAGGATGTAGAGCACCAAAAGTTCAGGACCACAGGAGGGGCAACCTCCTCCACCTTTACCAAGGCACAACCTGGCGATGTATGCAATTTAGTACTTCAGAGTAAAAAACTGCATGCCCAATGTTATGCAAAGCGATTCGAGCATGAAATAAATTTTGTATCATGGTTTCTGTATAGTCTAAAGCAGATTTGTTTTCCTGAAGCAATTGGAGGTTTGCAGAGACACGCTTCTGCATCTCGAATAAATATAGTATTTTCCCAACAGAAACAGAGGACAGTAGCTTGGCTTTGGTCTGATTCTAAAATTAGTGGGGGGGGGGGAGAAGGATGATATTTTTGAAAAACACATGCTTGAGTTGAAAAAAAAAATGCAACATCTCGAGCTTTCACTGCAGCTCACAACATTTCCTGGAAAGAGAGCAACGATGCTTTAGCTCAACAAACTCCCCTCCCCGGGCCCTGGACCCGGAAATAAAAAGCTGACTTCTGAGATGAAGCATGGATTCGGGTTTTTATTGCCTTCAGGCAGTGTCGTGATTCTCTTCCATGGCTGGGCTGGGATAAGCCTGGGCCCTGACTATGCCAATCTCAAGGACCCACCTTGAAGTGCTGTGGTCTACTCGCTGGGGAAAAGCTAAGCCCTAGGAGGAAGTTGCCCCATGCAGGGGGGACTGGGCAGGGTGGCCCCTTGCACTACACATCCTTTTGGAGCAAGGGACAGCTCCCAGGGGCACAGAGTGTATGAAGATCTGACAAAAAACCAGCACATCCTCTAGGGAGTTACCTGTCATGGAGATTTCTCCCTGAATCATGCTATGTTGATGCATCCTTGAATCTGGCCATGTCAGTGCACATACTGCTCCTGCCATCCATGCAGACCATGGTCACCTCCCTCTTAGGGCCATTGTTGTATCTGATGAAGCCAGAGACAGAGATCTGACTGTCAGGTCTGGGTGCCCTAGCTAAGTGTATCCTTGCAGGGCCTGGTCAGGTGACCCACTTCACTGAATACCCTTTCTCCCAATCTGAGGGCATCTTGGAAGGAGTGCAGTCACCTCCCAGGGATCTTGATTTGCTTTGGTTGTTCACTTGATTTCGGTGTGGGGCAGAGTGGCAGATCCAACACTTTTTCCTATTCATTAGTGACTTGATGAATGCGGGCGGAAAGCTCCTGAAGGTCAGGGCAGTCAACCTCTGAGCATTTTTTGAGAGAAGGAAATGAGGCCCAGAGAGGAAAGTGATCTTTCCAGGGCTACTAATAAGTGAGTGTCAGTATTCCCCTGATTTTAGTTCCTTGGACACCTCCCAGCATGACCTGAGTCAATGATCTGAAGAGTGGGTGGGAGGGCGAGGAGGGTGCTAAATTTTCATCTAACAGTTTCTTATCTCCTCAAAGTATTTTCTAAACTTCCTGGTGCCCTGTGAAGTCTAAGAACAGAGTGTATGGGGAGAGTGGAGCCTCTGCCCAGGGGTTAGGTGGCTAAGGGGCCATGACAAGAAAATGTTTATGCTCCCCAAGGATCTGCCATCAAAGAAGAGCCTCTGGTGAACACCAAGCCATTGGGAATATGGGTTTCCAGGGACACAGTAGCTCCTGGAGAAAAGAGATTAATATACACTGCATATCTACATGGTGGGGGGACATCTTAGAAATGTTGTCTAATGATAGCTCAAAATAGTCCCATTTTAGAGACAAGAGAACAAGGTACAAAGGAATAAAGTAACTGGCCCAAAGCCATATGGCCAATGAATGATGAAGTCAAGATTTTAACACAAGTTATCTGACCCCAGATCTTAGGTTAATCTGACTCAAGATAATAGAGGCTTCGTGGGGATGACCCTGAGAGGTGCAACTGATAGGAACACTAGAGTTGCTGGTTCTAAATCTCAGGCCCTCAGGACTTGGCCTCCTGACCTTCTTCATGGAGCACCATGGGTATGACAAGCAGGGATCACTTCACATCCTGCCTTTTCTCCCACACACGGAGAGACAACTTTACTCTCTTTCTTAAAAATCTCACTGCCCTAACAATGAACTTTAAGCTCCCTTGATTAGTTTTTATAGAGGCTACCAGCCTCCCCAATCTCTGCTCCTCATGCCCACCTCCCTTTGTGTGCTCCAGTCACTCTGAAAGTCTGAATTTATAGCAGTTACCCATATGTGCCTGAGGACTTGGAACCCTCTCCTTCTAACATCCCCACCACGTCCTCACTAACTTTGAATGCTAACTCTCAACTTCCATCCATCACTAAGTCATTTCACTCAGAAGTGCAGAAGGGCTTGGAGTGGTGGGAGGGCTTTATTCTCAGCAACAGGCCTGGATTCACAAGCACCATTTTATCTAAGGTTGGTCTGATGGCTCTCACAACCAACCAGGGCCAAGGGTGGGGGGGTTTTCAAGGGAAGATGGGGTGCCTGTGATCAGGAAGGAAGAGTGAGTGTGGTAGATAGGGATGGACACATCCCACTAATATCCAGTACATGCTGGACCTTCAACAATCACTCCAGGGGTCAGGCCAAAGACCTGTGAGCACACAATGGGTGGGGCGGGGGCTTGTTCAGCTCTTGAACTAATTTACTTAGTTGATCAGGAAAAAAGTAATTTTAAAAATGAATGGGCATTTTCTCAAGCTAGCTCATTAGTTAACCAGGTGGTATATATTAACCTTAATTGACTGTCAAATGGCTATGATTCCACAGCATAGTTCATTTATTAGTGGGATAAAACAGAAGATGGGTAAGGACGAAGGTATTGCAAAGGCCACTCATTTACACCCCCTCCCCCAACCTCAGGGTGATCCTAACGGTACACTAATGAGTTCGTTCATTTATTGGGCATTTATTGGGAACTTCTGTACTAGGACCAACACTTAGTGAAGGTGCTTTAGAATTGACTAAGACCTGGTCCTCTGTTTTCAAAGAGCTCATGGTCTAACAGAAATGGGGGAGTAGACATTTACAAAGTCTGAGAATGACCAATAGAAATTAGAGGGTACAGAAAAAAATCTAGGAGACACTTGTCGACACTTCCTTACTCATTGTGTAACAAGAACCTTCAGACTCATCAAAGCCAATAAGTGAAGTGATTTGGAGAGAGCCTTTCCGTTGATGCTGCTGTTAGGAGGGGTAAAAGGAAGACTCTAAAGTGACTGGGTGGCCTGTGGTGTCTTTTGGTGCCAAAAGCCAGTCATTCTCCTGCTTATGGACTATCTGGTGCCCTGCCTGCTTCAAGAAGGATTTGTCTCAGTTCTAAGAGTCTGAGGTTCTAGATCAACAGGCTCAAGGCTGATATACCACCTGATCCTGTTTCAGCCTAAGAAGGAGCCTGAGGCACTTCTTTTTGATGTTCATAAGGAGGATTTGGGAGACACATTAGGATTCAGCAACAGATGACTTGAGATTTTGGTTTCTTCCAGCAGGTACTCAAAGAAGTAGGAGGGAGTCCTGCACTGTAACCATACGAGAGAGCTTAAATTATTCCTTGCTAATGGAAACTCTGACTAGCAAATATGGGCCTCAGTATTATTCCAGGTGTGATTGATTTCCAGCCTGTTTGATGCAGACCATTCAGCCTATAGGCCGGGGGCAGTTGTCAGTAACCTTGGCTTGTTGCAGTATCATCTCTGGACCATTCAATTTTCCATTTCTATGAACTCGGTCACCTTGGCAAATCCAGTTCAGTGTGTAGACAGGGTATATTGACCTCTGTTGGCTGTGGGAGGTGAAGATCAAGGACTTTGCCATGTTTCTAGGATGCAGGACTGGGAGTAGGACCCCATGAATTGGTGCTTAAGATCAGCCTATTGGTGCTCCAGGTTCAGACCTGTAGGAGCTCAGGATTGTCCTCCTCTATACTCTCAGGAGTTGAACTCACTTCTGGCCCCAAGGCTGCTCTCTACCCCACTCTTGTCTGGCTCAAGACCTTGGATGAGGTCACTTCCCAGTAAGGACCCTGGATCAGGAGTGAAGTGTATGGCCTTGAGATGGTCCTGCCCCCTCTGTAGGCCTCCATTTTCCTACAACAATGAAAATGTTGGATAAGATGAATAGTTTTTAAACTTTCTCAAGGACCCCATCATCTAAAGAAATCTTATGTGATGCTAAATACATTATATATAGGTAGAACTAAAGCTTCTTTGAAAAAAGTGGAGGTGGGTAATCCAGTCCTTTGTCTACTTGGCCTCCTTTACTTGTAGTCCATAAAGGAGCCACTGAATTCTCAGAAGACTCAATGGGGCTCTGAAGAATGCAATTTGAAGGTTCATTAGACTAGATGGTGATTAAGGGTCCTGGTCCAGCTTTGATGTCTTAGGATTCTTAACTTCTTAAAGTCACTGGACCTTAGTCATCACAGACCCCAGGTCTGAAACTATCCACGTTAGCCATTACAATCACCCAGGTTGGCTCCAGAGTCCTGCCTGGCTTAGATGATGATGAAACTTCTGAGAGTTTCATTGGTTTGAGATTAGTTTTCCCAGGGACCTCCTCTTCTGGGTCTTTCCAAGAATCATGTCCTTTTATCTACTTACTCATTCCATGACCCCATACCCCAGCCCTCTCTCCCTTGGCCCTAGCTAGCAAGATGAAAGCACCTTCCTTTCAAAGTGTCCAGGTGAAGCACCTTAGTATTCTTGAATGGACAAACTGCAAGCTCTCTCCCTTAGAGTGAAACCCCAGCATGGGGTTTGTGGCTGCTTCTGCATGACCAAGGAACCCTCTGTCTAGCTGAATCAAACACTGCTGGACCAAAACAGTCATGGCACTAGTGTGGGGTTTTCTGGCTCTACCAGGCAGGGAGAGGCTGGAAACTTCTGCTGGAATTTTAGATTTTCATGTCCTTTTGTGGGGACCCATCCTTCACTGAATAAAAGGGATGTGTTCTCCTTAAAAGCCTAGATACCGGGAAAACAGCCTCTGCTGTTCTGGTTTGTGGTCAGCTCAATCAGCTGTGCCTCCACGTCCTTCTCAGGTCAATCCCATAACCCAACAAAGTCAGTCTCCAGAAAAACTTTTGGAGAAAAAAAGCCACTTTATTAGGTTGTCTATCACAGCCCTTCACTCCTGGGATTGTCAGAATGGCTTTGGGCTGAAGTTTCTGATTGTCTTTCCTTCCAGTTTCTCCTTTTGTCCATGCCTTCCTGAGATTTGGTGTCCTCCGTGGCATCCAGGGGAGAGTAGGTGACCTTGGGATCTTGGCCCAGTGCAAGATATGCTGGCAGCTGACAGAGGGCCAGGGAGTGGCCAGCGCCACATCCCACAAGGAGTCCTGATGCTGACTGCAGAAGCTGCACAGGCTTCGGGGCCCAGACGTTGGCTTCGGTGCCATCCCCACACATGCCATGCTCGTTCCAGCCCCAGGAGTGACACACCCCACCTGTGAAGAAGAGATAAGACTGCTGTGGAAGTGGGTTTGTATAACAGGGCTGAACACTCACCCGAAGGTGAAAGCGTCATCATAAACCCCAGTTCACACATGTAAAAGTCAAGGCTCAATGACCCTTGATGGCATGCTCACTGCCCCTGCCTCACCACTGCTCCCCTCTGCGCCCCAGATCTGCTCTTATTCCCCGTAAGGCCTTCCTTTCTTTCAATGTCCTCACTTTTGAAGGTTCCAAACCTCCTCATTCTTTTGACTCCAATCTAAATGTCATTCAAATGCTAGGTTCACTATCCACCTGTTCCATATTGGATTTTTGCTACTGTCCTTGTCCTTTTTCCTCATGAGGACCCTGTGCTCTAAAGATGCACATGCCACACTTGTGCATATCCATGGGGTGATGTGTTTACTGTCCCCTCCTCACCAGCTCCACATTCTGTGGTGAGGCAAAGAGCGTGTGTTTTGCTCACTGTTGGGTCACTAGCATGGTGCTTGGTGCTCAGGAAGGGTTTGCTGGGTAGGGCCATGAACGAACTCAGACTTGCACAACCACAAAATGGCCACACCAGCAACAGTCCAGGTCACTTGATGATCCAGGATGCTCCATCCTATCAGATCCCTCTCCTAGGAGCTAAGCACCTTCAGGTGGTTGTTTTAACTTTTCTATGGTTGTTTTAACTTTTTCTCCTGGATATAAAAATAAAACATCTTCATGGAATGAAAAAAGAGAAATGGAAGAGTGTAAAGAAACGCAGGACTGCACAATCTCATCCATCACCATGAATATCTGGTATCTCTCTTTTAAACCTTTAATTTGTGAAATTTTTAAATATTTGTGTATATTTTTATACTGCTTTTATCCCTTAACATTATACCATAAACATTTCTCCATGGACTTGTACATTATTAAAAAAGTAAATTAAAAACTAATTTGCTTGAAATTTTGAAATAATTTAGTATGCAGAAAAGTATATATCCTCACCCAAACTTAGAACATGGGTTAACATTTTGCCATATCTGTTTCAATCCTTCCCTTAAAGAAAATAAAAAGTCCCACTTCCCACTTTTGCCCCTCCACCCCGCTCTCCTTCACAGAAGTAACCACTGTTTTGAAGGTGGTGTACATTATTTGTACTCTTGTACATTTTTCAATACATGTGTCCTTAACTACTATGTAATATTTTGTCTTAAAGATCTCCAAAAATAGTATCCAAATATGTATCTTTTGTGTGACTTGCTCTTTATCCTCAGCATTGTTTTAGAAATTTATCTGAGCTGATAGGAACAGATCTAGCTCACTCAGTTTAACCATGCATAGTAGCTCATGTAAAATCCTATTCTAAAAATTCACTTCCATCGGAATGATAGTTCTTTAATAATGATCACTGTTGCTACTTTGTAATATATCATATATAAAAATGTTACATGACAATAATACTAACATGCTTGCTATTATAAACAGTAATTCAATGAACTTTGAACAACAACACTTCAATGAAAAATTTTTAACATGTCTATTGGTAGAAATTGACATTTGTGCCAGGTGATCCCTAGAACCGTCCGTGAGTCACAGAGACTCATATGTTTTAACTTTAAGATGGTCAAATAGCTCTTCAAAGTCATTTGTACTCCCATCAGCAATGAATATGAATTTGTTTCTTTGTATCTTTGCCTTTAGACTCTTGCTATTCTGATAAGTATATCTGATTAGCGTGCATTTCCTGCTAGTAAGATGGAGCACTGTTTCATGTTTCTTTGCCATGCCTTCTACAGATTACCTATTTACATCCTTTGCTTGTTTTGTTCTTTGGTTGTTTGCCTTTTTCTTATTGATTCTTTCTTTTGTTTATATAAATCCTCCCTCTGTTGTTATGTGCACTGCAAGTACTACAGTATGTCACTTCACTTTGTTTATGGTGCTTTTGTTATACAGATTTATTTATAATGGCTGCCTAATTGCCCATTATGAAGATTAAACAATTTACTTATCTCCTATTATCAGATACTTAGGTTGCTTCTAATTTTTCATTATTTTTTATAGAATTGCTATAAACATCTTTATGCATGAATCTTTGTCACTCTAATTATTTTCTCAAATTAGATTCTCAGAATGGGAATTCCTGGTCAAAGGGTATAGACCTTTCTGAGAATCCTGTCAGAATTACAACTTCAGCAATCTGGGAGTCTGTCTCACTCTTGTATTGCCAGTATTTATTAATATTATAATATTTAAAAAGCCTTTCCAATTCAAAGACAAAAAAATGGTATCTCATTTTAATTTGCATTTTGATTACCATTGAAGCTGAAAAATAATTCTTATGTTTCTCAGATATTTGCACTTCCTCTTTTTGTACTGTCTGCTGTCTATCTTTTTTTCTGGTTAGGATAAGAGTTTAAGAGCTCACACCCAACAATGAGCTGGGTTCAAATCGTAGCTACACCATTCATGAGCTGGCTGTGCACTGTAGGCAGGTCACTCAGCTCTCAGTGCCTCTGTTTCTCCATCTGTTAAATGGAGGTAATGATAGTATCTTTCTTATAGTGTTGTTTACAAGGATTAAATAACTAAGTGACTAAGTGTGTATAAAATACTTGGTACAGAGTCTAGCATAATATGCTACATAAGTACTTGCTTAATGCTGTTATGTCTTAAGAGCTTTGTTGTTTAAAAACTTTTATTTTAAGGATATTAATTCTTCCTCTGTCATATTTGACATTAACTTTTTTTGTGTTTGATTTAAAATTATTTTAGGTCTTTTGATATACCTGTTTATGGTTCCATATAGTAAAATTTATTGATCTTTTATGTTCAATTCTTCCATTGCTAATGAGAACTGAGTTCATCTCTATATAGATCAGAAAATACTGTTTCTGATTATCTGATCATTTGAATTTTTAAATCTTTACAATTAACTAATTTTCCATTCAAAATTGTTTTTCAGACCATTCTTGCAAGAGAGGAAGGCTGGCTGGGCCCTGGGATTACCCTTCCTGCTCCTTTTCCTTAGTAGGAAGGCAGGCACTGGTCAAAAGCTTGGGTCTGGGGAAACACAGATGTCTACCTGTTTGGCAGGTGCAGGAGGAAGCTCACACAGAGAGGATGAGCCCCAGGCTGCATTTCCTGCTGCCAGGCCAGTGCTTCAGCCAGGGTAGAGTGTGTAGAGGAGCCTTGGTACCTTTGGGCCCAGTGAGGTACTTGGTGTGGGCTTTGTGCCCAGCCCTGGTGAGTGGCACAGCTGACTGTCAGCAGGGATGGGGGTGGGAGGAAGGCAGAGCTGACCTCCCAGCAGGACAAGGCACAATGGGCAGCTGGCAGGTCCCTTTCCTCCTGCCAAAGGGAACATGCTCTAAGGAAGCCACACTCTGGGCTGGGGTAGCCAGAGGCTCAGAGCCAGGACATTCATGCCCACTGGGTTGAGAAGCCTGTCAGAGGCCCAGAGATCCCTTTCTCAGTGCTTCCAGAGAAAGTGTACTCAAGGTTATATTCTTTACATGCTTGAATTCTAACAGCTCTGTGAGCCACCACATTTGATAGACGATTTTTATTTTTAATACACAAGACTGGGGTTCTAGGGCCCAAGCAGTAAGTCTCCAACATCTGTGCTAAATTCTGCATATTTTATACCAGGGCTTGCCAGACCGCATAAAGTGCAGATAGGAAATGTTCAAAGGTCACATTATGTTTCTGTCACATATTCTCTCTCTTTTTTTAAATTTATTTTTTAGGTATAGTTGGACAAAATGCCTTTATTTTATTTATTTATTTTTATGTGGTGCTGAGGATCGAACCCAGAGCCTCGCAGGTGTTAGGTGAGTGCTCTACCACTGAGCCCCAGCCCCTATTCTCTCTCTCTCTTTTACAACCCTTTAAAAGCCATTCTTAGGTGGTGACTTCACAAAGAAACAGGCCATAAGTCAGAGTTGATAGTAGTTTGCTGATCCCAGTATGGACCTAATAGTTCAATATTTACTATGGACAGTGCTATGCTGTCCTGGGTCCCATATTACCACACAGCTGTGTGATAATGGCACTTAGGTCCCTACCTACCTCACAGGGTTTTCAAGATCAAAATTAATGCCCCAGCACAGAGTTTGATAAATGGTGACAGCTCACACCCATGTGGGAAGCCGACCACAGGGAGGGGAGAAAAAGGTAAGGAAGTCCACACCAGTGGCAAAAGGCACAAAGGAGAGGGCAGGGCCCAGCAGATGGGAAGGTGCAGGGTAAATGACAGGAAGTGTAGGTTTCCAAACGTTTTGAACAAACCTCCTATAGAAAATTACTAGGCAGTCAAACTTAGAAAGCAAAGAGTGGTCATCTCCTGAGCAGAAAGGCATGCAGAAGGACATCTTTAAGACACGAGCCCCTCTAGCATTTGAGAATAGGTCTGAATCCTGCTCCCCCCACCCCACACACAAACACATCACTTAGCCCACTATGTCAGGGCACAGTGAGGATAGAAAGCCTGCTGGTGTGGCAAGAGACTGTCATGCAGGCTGCGCTCCTGAAGGCATGGAAGAAAGGAGCATGGCCTGCTGCAAGCCTCACCTTGGCTGGCTCGAGTACAGAACACCTAGTTTTCAAAGCAGGTGGGTGAGAGGATGACTCCTGGCTTTACAGAGGATACCCACCAGGTCCTTGAGGACACTAATGCCATCTGGTTGAAGGAGACTGGCTTTGCTAGCTCCAGGTCCCAGAGTGGGTAGAGAGCCCCATAGTTCACACAGGGTTTCCCAGCCTCTTGGAGTGAAGGCCCTCTATTCATAGGGCTCGATCTGGCCTGTGACAAGTAGTGGAGGTCATGACCCACCACATGCCTTAGCCTAAAAACACTACATGCAGTGGAACCTCAGGATTGACAGAGTCCCTTGCACAAGCTAGACATAATATCCAAATCTGTTCAGCCATTGTGGCACCTGCCCGATCTTCTTGGCAACCTGGGTTTTCTCAGGGCCTTATGGTGCTGGGACTGTAGCCCAGTGTTAAGGAGGGGGTGGCATCTTTGCTAGAGGGACTTGCCTAGGAGGGACAAATTCCTGACATGTGTTGTAGAGTCCCCTGGCTGTCTCCTGAACCACAATGAAGATTGTATTTCCCAACCTCCCTTGTAGCTGAGTATGACCAATGAGGTTCAAGCTGAAATGTTCTGCAATAGCTTATGGAACTCCCCTTAGAAGAGATGGCATATCCTTTTGCCCCTTCTTGTTTGTCCCTCCCCCATCTTGTCACTGGGAATGTGGGTATAATAGCTGTATTTCTAGACACCATCTCTGACCTTGAGGATAAGGGTTGCAACCTAGGGATGGTGCCTTTTAATTTCATATAAATATTACCCCATTCCCACAGAAACCCTCCAGGGGTTATTACCTCCATTTTTTATAGATAAAATGAATAAGCTCAAAGAGGGAAAATAACTCATCCATGGTCACACAGCCTTTCTAGTCAGGACTAGAATCAAGGACTCCCAAATCTCAGGCTTTTTCACCAGTTCTAAACCTTGTGAAAATGCTGACAAAATCTCTGAGTACTTGGTGTATGTCAGACCCTCTGATAAGTACTCTGTAAGTATGAATTCACCAAACCCTCACAACAAGGCTGTGAGGCACAATCGGAAATGATTCCCATTTCCCAGAGATCTGGGAGCTGCGCAAGGTCATGCAGTAGGAAGTGCAACTAGATCGATCCCAGGCAATCTGACTCCAGGACCTCTTCTGTTAGACTGTTCTCTTGAGCCAAAACAGCGCTTCCTGTCACTAAGCAAAGGGACAGTAATAGCCCCCATGAGGGTACAGGAGAACTGTGGTTTGTGAGAGGGCACTCTGAAGAGGAGCGGTTTTCTAGCCCTGTGAGCCCTGGGGCTGGCCCTCCCACTTCTGGTGGATGCTGGGAAGAGGAGGCGGGGTGAGAAAAGTCAGGGTTCACATTGTCTCCTGCTGGTCCCAGAGCTCACACACACTTGGCCACAGTCAGAGCTACTCCTCTGCAATGCCAGGCTGAGAGAAGGAGGCAGGGTGTGGTGAGCACCCTCACACACAGGAAGGCTCTGCACTCAGCAAGCTGGTACATGCTAGTGAGGACAAAGCTGGGCAAGTCTGGGGAACACTTCTGAGTGTCTAGTCACCCAAACTCACAGGGATCCTACACTTCTAGCAGCAGTTGGTGGGATAGTCCTTAGGGCCCTGCTGTGAGCAAAGAACAGTGAAGAGCCAGATTTCAGGCCTCCTGAAGAGCTCTGGGTCTAGGCAGCAACAGTGAGAGAGAGAGAAGGGGTTTGGGTCCTCCCTCTCCTGCCTGGACCACTGCAACAGCTACTCCACTTTGTGTATGGAGGCCCCTGGCCTGGCTGGGAGCAATCAGGTGAAAAGAAAGACTGGGATAGATCCTCCAATGGGATCTTTCCTGACCCTGCTTATGATACCTTGTCTAGGACCCATATCTGGTTCTCCATGGCCTGTCCCTTTCAGCCTCACCCCCACCCCCCTTTCCCAGCTCATTTTTCCAGTACTATGGGCTTGCTACCTGCTCCCTGAATCCACCCAAGCCATTCATACTGGCATGCTCCTGCCCATGGTGAGTCCGTTTATTTCATCATTGGGTGCCTTTTGTGGTTCAAGTCCTGTGTTAGACAACAAGACCCAGAGAAGGGGAAAAAAAAAAACAACTCCATTTGTATTCACTGGGCCCCAGTCCACTAGGGAAGACAGTCATAGGAAAAGATCATTATGGGAACTGATGGCATATGGACCCAAGGAGGCACATACAACAGTCTTCACAGTAGCACTGTTTGTAATTACAAAAATTGGGGAACCCCAGAATATCCATTAATAGAAAGAAAAATGTTCAAGAAGCTAGGAGTTGACCCTACGATTAAGTTATATGTAGCTATTAAAAATAATGAGGCAGAGCTCAATGGGCCAACATGGGAAGGTATCCATCACATTTAAGAGAAAATAGGTTGCCGAACAATGGAGAGAGAGTGTGATTCCAGTTATATGAAGCTGCTGTGTAGTTTATATGTACTGATCCTAAAGGATACATCCCATCCTGAGAACAGTTTTTGAGGCAGAAATAGAAAACTGTGGGGAGGGTGATTCTCATTTTTTTTGTTGTGTATTTTCCAAATTTTTAAACAAGTAATCTCACAGGATGACTCAAAAAATAGTATTTTTATAAGAGACAGAGGTAGCATAGAGGAGAGGAAGATATGCTCTATTGCGGACAGGAGGTTGGTGTCATTGAATGTTCCAAGGTTAATTCTTAACTGGGTTTTGAAAGATGAATAAAAATAGACAGAAGTCCCTTGAAATTTGCCCACTCTGAGCTGCCTCCATAGATCACAATGGCTGCAGAAGTGAAATGTGTCTGGGTGTAGGGCTGGATCCTCCTGGGCTGTTGGAAGGCTGTTAGTTTCACTTCCTCAGAGCATCTATGGTACTCAGACCTCTCTTAGCAGCCACATCACACTGCTCCTGATTCTACAGGTATTTCTACTTGTTACTGTGTCACCATTCTGCAAGCTAGGGGTGAGAATGGGGTGCTTGAAGCAGAGAGATAGCTCATGGATCAGCCCTCAGGTGCATGGAACAGGCACTTAGAATACAGGCTTTGAGTAAAGTGAATCCATGTGGGCCTTTCCCTTGACCCTCTCTGAACCCACTGCTCTGTGTGAAGAAAAGCAGGGGAGGGGCTGAGTACTGGTGTCATCAACCCCACTCCTGTGTTTGGCTACTTAGCTTTATTCCCTGGTCTGTGGCCAGAGCTGCCTCCTGGCCACAGGCCTTAAGAGCAGAGAACTGTTAGACTGTCCCTGGTCATGCTGACACAGAAGAGAAGCAGCTCCTATTGTAAATGGAAAGAAGACAATGGCCCCCATTGGGCCTGGCTGGGTGAAGAGACACTGTCAGTGTTGGCCTTTTAATAATTAGTCCATCCATCACTTTCTAGAGCCAATAATGCCAAAAGGCAAGGAGCTGAGGCAGCAGGAAGAAGCCATTCCTGAATAAGAAATTATTCCGGAGATGTTGTGGGTCTGTGGCCAAACTGTCACAGGGAGGGCTATCAGTAGGAACAGGATGGACTAGGTCCCCTTCAGTCCTGAGAATGGGTGAGAAGAGTTGACAGAGGTGAGGCAAGGAGACCAGTGAGGAGGCTGTGATTATCTACCAGGTAAGACAGATGAGGGGCTGGGAAGAAGGGACTTGGGAAGGTGAGAATCTGGCCACTTCTCACTCACTCCATCATCTTTCACTGGTGGTCTTACAAGGGCTCCTAACTGCTCCAGTGGCTTCTCCTCTTAATCAGAATAACATTAGCTGGTCCTCAGCTTCCCACTGACATCTTATCCCATTGTGTTCCACTTTTCTGACATCACTCTGTCACTCTGGCTTCCTTACATTTTCTCAAACAGTACTCACCTCCGGACCTTTGTACTTGCTATTCCTGCTATCAGGAACATCCTTGTCTCTGCTTTCCCCAGGTTCACTCCCTTATGTTGTTCAGTTATTTATTTAAATGTCACTTATCTGAGAAGCCTTCTCTGTTGATATTAAATAGTGATTTACCCCATCCCTGTCTCTTATCTTCTCACTTGCTGTATTTTTCTTTTTCAACTGTTTATTACTTCTTTCCTGACCAAAATACAAGCTCTTTGAGAGGAGGGGATCTGTTTGGTTTGTGTCTGTACCCAGCACCTGAAACAGTACTTGGCATATACCAGAGCTCAATAAATACTGTTGTGTGAATTAACACATGAATGAATGACCAGCTAATGAAGGCCAAAAGGAAACCCACAGAAGTGGGAAGAAGCAGCTATGGGAATGGCCAATTCCAGCTCAGCACCAGGAACAACTCTGCAATGACTGGAAGGCTGCCTGGGAAGGTCCTGGGCCCCTAGCTGGCAAGGACATTCCAGAGTGGGTAGAGGCTGGGATGCAACAAATCAAAAGTCCTCCTGAACCTGGAGATCTTGTGTAGTGGTGTGGCTAAGTATGGAAGGGCATAAGAAAGAAAGAGAAGGAAGGTGGGAGCAGATGTGCAGAGTGGAGAAATGTTCACTTCTCAGGCTGGGTTCCTCACACACAGAAGAATGGTTCTGGTGATACATAAAAGTGTGCTGCATAGACTGATTTGAAGCTGCAAGCCTAGGGACTATCCTAGAACCTCTTCTGGAACCCTAGTGCTCAAAAGGTTGTTCAGTACTTTTTATTCTTCTTCTCTTTACATAAGAGGGAACTGAGACCCTTAGGGAGACAATACCATGTCGAAGTCCTTGCTGCCTGCCTTCTCACTGCTCTTCACTGCCCCCCTCTGCATCAAAGTGGGCATCTCTTCTGATAGTTTAGCAGCCCGGTGAGGCAGGCATTTGGATCAACCCTGTATGGGAGAGAAAACTGAATCTGGGTGAGGTTTAGAAACAGCCAAGCTGGAAGAGGCAGCGGCCAGCGCTCCCCCTCCCCCAGGAGTAGGAGGTGCTGAGGCTGCTGTGGACATATTCCTCAGTCACCTGCAGAGAGAGCGTGCTGTGGCACATTGACTCCACTGGGTGACTATTCTTAGATCTAGGGAGCTAGGGATGACGGATTTAGAACTTACGAGGTGGAAACGTGTTGGCCTGTTTTATAAACAACTGAAATCTTCTCTAAAGACTATCTTTCTGAATTCTGTGTTCTCTGTTAGAACTGCTTTTTTCCTAGGCTTATTGGCTGCCCTGGGAGAAGAAACAGGAAAGGAAATTAACACTCTCAGGGGTCTCCTATCATGTATGATGCTATAGGCTTTTGCATGACCTATCTCATTTAACATAGCAGCCCTGGGAAAAAGTTTTTTTTTTTTTTTTTTTTTTTAATCATTCTCTATGGATGAAGACACAGTGGCTAGGAGAAGTTCAGAAATTAGCACAGTCTAGCTGCCAAAGAAAATCTGGCCCTGAAGGTGGTTGGGGAAGTAGGACATAAGTACAGCACCTTTAGATTTTAATCTCTTTAGGTGTTTACAGATGGCTCTCCTGTTCTCTAAGATTTCTCCACTGTAGGTGACATATCTTCCCTCTGTACACTGGGTGGTGTGAACTGTCCTCACTTTCAGCCAGGGCCCCTCCCTCAGCAGGTTGCAGGTTGTCCTCATCCCTCTACAAGTGTGATATCCAGAACCAGCCATGGGCCCTAAAAATGATGGCTCACCAAGATGGACACATCCAGAGTCTCCATCTCCTTTAGTTCAGTCATGTCAGCTGCCTTGAGTCCAGGTCTGCTGACTCTCACTGGAACCACAGTCCCATCTACTGCTCTTGTGTCCCCTGGTCCAGCCTGAGTGTTGGTGTTTCATACCTGGTTGCAACTTTCAAATTGTCTTCACTAAGTATCATCTTATTAAACAGATATAGTGATCGCCTCAGGGCAGCAGAGGGGCATGCAGTTCTGTACCCAAGAGCAGCCAGATTATTGCCTTTCCTGGAGCCTGGTTTCCACAAGAGTTTCCCTACATTGTTCTCTCAGAGCCTGTTTGGAACTCATCAGTGTGCAGAAGGAAGGCTGGGGAATTAGAGAAATAGTGGGGGTTGGGTAAGAAGGTCCAGAAGAATCCACATTCAGGGAAATGAAAGTGCTGGAGTTCACATGGGAATAGATGGTCCAAATCTAAGAAGGAATTCTCTCTGGGGTTCCAATCACTACTGAGTATGAGCTTTGTGTTTGGTGCTGTGCTCTATTCTGTTCAATCCACTTAGTAATCACTGACTGACTCCGAAAGAGCTCAAGTGCTGGGTTAGGTGGTTAAGCACCCATCCCACAGCAACAGCAGAGGGAGGAGATGAGTGAGTCCAGAAAGGCCATGCAGACAGAAGACAGTCAGTCTCTCTCTTCTCTCTCCATATATATTTACATATAAATTATATACATATAAATTATAATATATATATATATATATATATATATAATTTTTTAAAACAGTAAAATTGTATCAAACTTCATGCCAATAAGAAAGTTATAGAATAGCCAAAAAATCTATGGATTAATACCTTTTATTTACATTGATATTTTTTTCTCTTAAATAGACTATTTTTAGGAGAAATTTTAGTTTCACAGAAAAATTAAGCAGAAAATACAGTTTTCATATAGTCCCTACCTTTCCACATTCACAGCATCTTCCACTAGCAACATCCCAGCACCAGAATGATATATTTATTACAATCAATGAATCTACATTGACACATCATTGTTGCTCAAAATGTATAGTTTACATTAGGGTTCATTCTTGGTGTTGTGCAATCTATGGGTTTTGACAAATGTATAATGACACAATCTACCATTACATTAAAAGTTAAGCATCCTTTATCTGAAAATCTGAAATCTAAAATGCTCCAAAATCCAAAGCTTTTTGAGCAGTGACATGACACCATAAGTGGAAAATTCCATGCCTAAGCCCATGAGATGAGTTGCAATCAAAACACAGGCACACTAAAAAGACTGTAAACTGGATGCTATAGTGCATGCCTATAATCCCAGCAACTCAGGAGGCTGAGACAAGAGGACAGCAAGTTCAAGACCAGTTTCAGCAACTTAGCAAGACCCTGTCTCAAAAAATAAAAAGCACTGGGGATGAAGGTCGTGATTTTTAAAGTGCTCCTGGGTTCATCTCCAGTAACACCCCACCCCACCCCACCACCGCCCCTACCAAAAAAAAAAAAAAAAAAAAGATTGTCTAAAATTTGCCTCAGGCTATATGTACAAGGTGTTTTGAAACATAAATGAATTTTGTACTCAGGCTTGGGTCCCATCTGCAAGATATTTTATTCTTTGTATGCAAATATTCCAAAAGTAAAAATAAAGAAACCTAGTAGTGAACATAACACAAGGTCCCTCTCTGAAAGAGGCTTACACTCTAATGGGAATGCAACAAGCAAGGACACAAGAAAATCAGCTGTGACAGTAATAAGTTATAAAGGAAACAAAACAGAGTGATATGTTTCAGACGCACTGGGGGTCAGGAAGTCTCTCCAATAAGATGGCCTCTAAGTTGTGACCTGAAAGACAAGGAGACAGCTATACAAGTACTTTAGGGAAGACCCTGCTGACAACGGAAATAACAAATACAAAGGCCAGAATTAGGAAGAGGCTTTGCATTTCCAGGTACAAGAAGATGAACAACTAATAATAATAATAAAAAAATGAATTTTGAAAAAAAAAAAAAGAAAGATGACCACAGTGAGTCATGTTAGGTGGGTGGGGTGGATGCCGATGGGGGGCATGGCTGGAGAGTGAAAGAGACTACTTAGGGATGCCTGATGAAAACTTAGGAATTCATTTGAGTATGCAGAGAAGTCTCTCTCTGGAGTTCTAAGCAGGGGATGATCAGTTCTAACTTGCACTTCAAAAGGCTGCTCTCTGTAGGCTGATTACCAGGGCAAAATGAAGGGAGCTGACTTAGGAGGTTACTGCATTGCAGAAGACCAAGCAGGACGGGATGGTGACTCAGTAGGCTGGCAGCAGTGGGACAGTCAGAAAGGAACACATTTACAATCTGCTTTGGAGGAGGGTTGTTAGGACTTGCTAATGAACTGTATATAAGAAGTAAGTGACAGGACTCAAGCGAGGAAAGTAGTTCTACCTATGAAGTTGGGAAGAAACAGCCTTGGGGAGAAAATTGTGACACCCATTTTGGACATTTTTAAGGTGCAAGTGCCTATAAAACGTGAATGGTGGATAAATTTCCAAAATAGAGATCACTGGTGGGCTTAAGAGATTAGACCTGAGCATGGGACACTATGATTCACAAATGCAGGAGCTACCAGGTGAACAGGGGGCAGCTCAGGAAGCAATGCTGTGCTCCTGGTGCTGCAGGCCTAATAAGGTATCTTTTCTACTCTAAATCACACCTCTGTCTTTTTTTTTTTTCTTGAATGAAATGCATGACTGAAACATATGCATAATGGGTTAATAAATATAAATTTTCTTTATATTTATTATAAATAAATATTAATGAATGTTCCTAGTTCATTAAAACTAATAATGTTTGAAAGGAAAATTGCCATTTTGGGATAATTATAGTCACTGACCTAAGTTCACTGGAAGCAACATTCTTCCCTAATCCTGACAAGGGCCAGGACTGTGGGGCGTGGACACAGGGGCACAGTGCTGTTATCTTTGCACTGTGTGTCAGGGGGAGAAATGGCATTCCCAGAGGATACAGTGTTTGCAAGAAAAATGCTGCAGACCCAGCTGCCAGAGTCTCTTGGGGACATCTTCTCGTTCCTGGGAAGCATGAGGCTACTCAGAAATGAGGGCCTGTCAGGCAGGTAGCCCTGAAGGTTCTTAAGTCCTGATCTTGAAAAGAAAAACACAACTAAACAATAAAATACCTGATGAGTTCCCCTGGGTCTCCTTCCTGCATGATTGTTCCTGTCTCTAGTTGGGACAAGGAGAAGCCAGGTGAATAGTACACATCTCAAGACCTTACTCAGTAGGTCAAAGAACCTGGAAATTCCAATCATTGCAGCTTAGTAGGTAGGGTCCCAGACAGCTTGGATTTGACATTGCTTATCATCTGCTGTGTATGCCTAAGCCTTAGTTTCTTCATCTATAAATAAGGACAATCATCTTTCCCTTGTCCTTTTATTTCTTTCTTTTCTTTTTTTTTTTTTTAAAACAAATACATAGAGCACTCACACAGAGTCTGTCACATGATACATGTTCAACTGATACTTGTTCCCTCCCCCACCTCACCATCTGCCACTGGGATGGCCCCATGTTTCCTCCTTGGGATCTAGTTCCTAGCCCTCCTGGGTCTGGTCTGTCTTTGCTGTCAGATGTTAGTAAATGTGGAAGAATCCTTTAATACTGAGGCAAATGACAAAATCATGCCATCCATCCTCTTCTTTCCCATCCTCAAGCACCCCCTATGTGGACTAAGTCGGTAACGTTTCCCACAGTTCTGGCTGAGGGTTTACATTAGTATCTGTCTGAGGCATCCTGACAGGCACAAGCCACTAAGCATTGCTATGGAAACCGTTTTGTTATTCTCTGCTGTGTCATTTGTTTTCTGGCTTAGTTGCTGTTGTGATACAGGGGGAAGGGCAGTGGATAAGGCACTCATGGATCAGACTCCTAGTGGGACCTGTCTCCTATAGAATTGCACGAAAGGGCTAATCTCTTGCTTCTCTCTGGATCTTACCTTCCTCAACTCTAAGAAGTAGACATAGGCCACTATCTCCAAAGTGAGTCATACTCCTGAGGACCATCGTACTTATTCACAGAGTCCTGGTACCCACCCCAGACCAACTCTCCAAGGGAGATTCTGATGTATTCCAGAATGTGAGAACCACTGCTATTGGAGATAGACTAGATGAACTGTTTTCAATACCCCATGAACTAAATGGGTAACAATGAAACAACTCTGGATGTAGCAGGGTAAGGGGCACTGAGCCCCATCTGCTCAGCCTCCCACCATTCCCAGATGGCTCCAAGGAATCCTGTAGCTTCCCAAAGCATAGATCGGAAATCAATAGACCAGATGCTTTCTAGAGCCTTCTCTAGAAGAGAAATCAGCATTCATTCATTCATCCAGAGATGCCTATTAAGTGCCTTTGTTATAACAAGTATTTGAAGTCAGAAGCTCTCCTATTTACTAGACGTATTATCTTGGGCAAATTACTTGATCTCTCTGGAGCTCAAATTTCTCAACTGAAAAATGACAGTATAATATTTATTTTTCTTACCTTATAGAATTCTTTTAATGATCAAATAATCAACTAATGCTTATGAAAAAAGTAGATACCTGGAGGGGACTCTGCAAATGCTTAGGAGACTACTATGATTATTAGTAGCAGTATATCTAACTACCTAAAGTCTGTTGAATTAAATTAAGTCCTCAGAGGACTCTAAGGATTGTTCTGTTCCTACTCTCCATAACTAAACTTCCAGAGACATTGAAGGGTTTGGAGAATGACTGGCCGGAAAACCTGTCTGCCGGACATCAACTTTCTTATAGGGATATTTCTGAGGGTTAAAAATACCCCTCAATTTTTTGCCTTCTAAATAAAACTTTTCTTATTGTCCAAATTTCCTTTAATGATTATATACTACTTTTATAAATCACACATTTGTGTGTAGGTGTGTGTGAGGGTGTGTCTGTATTTTTTTTGGTACTGAGTCCAATCCTTAGTGGGCACTTTACCACTAAGCTTCATCCCCAGCCCTTTTATAAATTCTGAGATAGGGTTTTGCTAACTTGCCCAGGCTGGCCTTAAACCTGTGATCCTCCTGCCTCAGCCTCCTGAATCACTGGGATTACAGTCACCATGTCCAACAATAAAAAAGAAAAAGAAAAAGAAAATATAAAAGCCAACCCTTTGGTGTGACTCAGTGATAGAGCACTCACCTAACATGCTAAAGGCCCTGGTTTCATCCCCAGCACAGCAAATAAACAAAAAACCCAATCCTGTTAGAATACTGTCTGATATACACAGTTCTCTGTGAAACTCTTCTCTTCATCTTATACTTTAAAATTAATTCAAATGAAGCACTCAGCACAAGGCCACATGCAAAGCTCTGCCATAATGGGAGCAGCATGGCTGTAGGAGCCTCCGGCTGGTGTGTCTAACTTAGTCTTCAAGGCTTGGCTCTCCACCACCTCAGCATGTGGTCTTGGGTTAAGTCACTGCCTCTCAGACCTAACTCTGAGCCCATACAATTTGAAAGTACCAGTTTCAATGGTCTCCAAGGGCCCTTTTGGATACATCTCAGTATAATAGAGTAAACTTTTCAACACACCCAAGCTGATCCCAAAGCACATGTGAATTTGCTGAGGCTGCAGCCCCGCTGAGTTTCAGGTGTCTCATGGATATAATGCCTCTCTCTCCAGTCACTCATTTGGACTTGGAGCTTCAGACTTTCCAAAGCTCTAAAAGCCCCATCACAGACCTGAAACAAGAAGATAAGGAAGCAAGCACATCTAGATGACAGTTGGTTCACTTAAGAGCTGCCAGCTTATAATTGACAGGGTCATGATTGAAATCAAGGTATTTTGACTCAGCTCAGCTAAGTATACTTCACTTCACTGGAATTACATCCTAAAAAGAATTACAGACCCCCAAAACCTTCATTTTGTGGAAAGACCACCAGAGTTTTAGTCAGACAATGGGAACAAGCCTTTCTTCCATCTCCTCCTGCTGTGTGGTTCAGCCCCTCCCAATCACTGAGCCTCAGTGTCTTCACCCATAGCAGGGGGTCATTATTGCTCCTGACAATTCCAGTGCTATGGTGAAGCTCTTGCAAGAGAGAATGGGAACTTTTCACACATTAGAGTTAGATGTTAGTTACCACAAATACCATAGAGTGTGGCCAAAGGGAGGGAGGAATCCCATGTTCTTCAAAAAAGCCAAAGCTCTGGAAAATCTGAGTATTGAGCCATGGGGTACTGGCTATAGCACCTGAATGGGCAAGTCACTTTACTGTCTAGGCTGGGCTACAGAGGACAGACTCTCAGCTTGGCCCAGCTCTAGTCCTGAAGAGGCCAAACTGCAAGAAAGCTAAAAACTTTGGACTTAAGTATTGATAGAGCTCACCAGTGTGAATGGCTCCTTTTTCTAATCACTCATGCATTCATCCAGTCCACAAACGTCTTTTGAACATAAATTCCAGACAAAGTGATATTTGAGTGCCTTATATATGCTGGGAAGGAGGAAGGAAAAAAGATGAATGATAGGCCCCCCTTTTAAGGAAAATAACATCTAATCATCAACATATTCTAAGGTCATACTACATAAATATGAACTATGCTGTACTACTTTTGTTATGCCATATTATACCCATAATAACTCAATTGGGTAGGAATGTTCAGGATTCCTTTTTCACCTATGAAGAAGGTGAGGCTCAGAGAGGCTAAGGCTCACCCGAAAACTAAATGGTAAAGCCAGTGATTAAACCAAGACCAGTCTGTCCAGATCTTAAGTTCTCAGCCCCTGTGTTCCATGGCTTCTGTATTCCTGTGTACCTCAGGCAAGCATCTTCCCCTTTGGGTCTCTATTCTCCCTACGAAATATAGAGTTTCAGTGAATCTAGTAGGCACGGGAGCTATCACAAAACACACACACACACACACACACACACACACACACACACACACACTGTGAGCCAAGAAAGAAGAGAAGAAATGCCTACCCAAAGGAAGGCATTAGGTGTGGCTCCCAGTTCCCATTCCTCAGGAAAGGCCTCAGACAATCTGGGTGGAGTGAAGACATGGGGTAGGATTTTTGCCAGACTGGGCTCAATGTATACATTTTAGAAAGACATAACTAATACCTGTCTTCTTCACCAATGTCTGTTCTTTCACCCAAAGTGCCTGCCCCATCTACATACTCCATTTCCCTCCCGCCAGACTTTGCTCATGCAATCCTCTTACTTTTCCCCATATCCCCTTGCCTTTTCCTCTAGGAGGTCTCTTCTAATCTTGTAGTTTTCCACCAACAGACTGTAATAGACAGGAAAGCTCTAACAGTCACTCAAATATACACTGCATCTGGAGACCCCCCATGCCAATGGAGCTGTATTTTTCCTGTAAGACCCTTGTCCTTGGTGAATGGCTGCCTGTCTTCACAACTTGTTCAGCCTTAAATGGAGAAAGAGCAGTGGCCCTTTTCCATTTGAATCTTTTACAGCAGCAGATGCCAGTAAGGTTGCCTGGAGAGTCTGGAAATACCATGTTGCCATGGAACAGCAGACCAAGGTTTGGGATGCTTTATCCCTGGTGAGCTGCCCTGGCAGTACCATTCCATGCTACTGGTGAAATCTTCCTTGATGAATAACAACACCACAAAACCATTTGTGGACAAGAAACTACTCAGCATTAGCACTGAGGTTCAGCTCCTGCAAACACACTTGTGGGCCACTTACCTAGTCCCCTGGCTGATAAGGAAGCCAGGCCCTGGCTCTCTGTACTGTGGCTCACTTAGGGGGTAATACAGTTTTTAACTGGCTCAGCCAACAAAGCAGGCCCTCTCCCACTCCAGCCCCCAAATTACCACTTTTCTTATTTGATGTCGCCAACCAGGGATCTGCCCATGTGGACCCTGGCAATTAGCACAGCACCCGCATTTGTTGGGAAATTAAGAGCCACTGATTAGCCTAATTCCATGCCATTTATAGGCAGTGAGTGTCAGCCTGAGATTGGCTTTTCCAAATGGTGGCCCAGAGGGTGGCATGTTCATGGTTTGAGTTTGAAATGGAAGCAAGATCCTGGTGAGCCAGACTGTGAACCAGAAAGGGAGGCAGGACTCTGAGTGTGGCTATATGTCAGCCACTGCCTCCCCAATTTGCACACCTAAGGGAATTAAAGAGCAGAAGAAGGTGTTTCCAAATTGAGGCCATGCCTATTCCAAGTCAATTCCGACTCAAAAAGGGAGTCTTATTTTCCTGTGTACCCTCCTTGCTGACCCCAATTGGGAATGTGCAGTAATAGGACTAGTGTGCTCTAAACTGAGAGATGCAGTGGTTAGCGGCCTGACTCAAACTCTTAACTGGCTGAGCAGGACCCTGACACTATGCTTAGACTCTCTTGACATCCCATCACCCACAGGACTGAATTTCTTATCTGTCCCCCAAGTTGCTGCCTGGCTAGAGACTCTTGACATTTGAATGACTGATGATAATTACCTAAGACTCCTGCCAACAGACCCCCAGCCCCAAATGGGTCCTCCAGGGTGTTGAAATTCCGAGGGTCATATAGGTCCCTATACCTTGGAGAGTCGATCTTTCCTGATTCCAGCAGGGGCTAACTTCATATCTAGTTAGAGTTCCCCTGAACTTCTACCCTCTCTTGCTAGTTTTCTAGAAGAGGAGCCAGTCTGCTTATACACAGCATACAGGGTCATAACCAAGTGGAGCTGACAAACCGAATACATGCCCAGGCACTGGGAAGCTTCCAAATTTCTCCAAGGACTAGGCAGTGAGACTTGGCTGCACAGGCCTTGACAACGTCCCTAATTCAAACTCTGGCTTGCTTTAAAACAGAGCTGAACCAGGCCTTTCCAATAATTCATAAAACATCTGTTGCCATTTGGTAGATGACATAGGGGAGAGAAAATGAACTTTTCATGATATCTTCCATTAAGAAATGGCAGAAACTTCCTAGTGGATGAAGAAAAGTTAGAGGAGAAGGGGATGAAGGGCATTGTAAACAAGGAGAGAGAATGTGAACAAAGACTTAGCTGGGGGAGATTGATAAGCTTGAAGAGATAATAAAGAAGAAGAAGAGGACAAAAAAGCGAGAGAGGGAAATAAATTTGGGATGATAGGTAGGGGGCACATCATTTCAGATGACTCAGAAAAAATAATCCTCAAAAGACCTGAATAAAGATTTTGAACTTATTCAGCAGCCAACTGGAAGCCACTAAGGCTTCGGGCAAGGGAAAAGCAGAATCAGAGCCGTGCTTCAGAAGTTAAATCTGGCAATATCATCATTGTTGTTGTGTCACGACAGGTAATATTTATGAAGCACTGACACTATGCTGGGAACCTTTCTTAACACATTAGACTAAAGGTGAAAGAAGTCTACAGGGAAATCAGTTTGGAGACAAAGGCAAAGTCCAGGATGAACAAGGCCAAAGCTGTCTTAGCAGCAGTGGGATACAGAAGAAGGATGGATGGAAAGAAAGCAAGGAGTCAGGACTTGGCATCAGTGATGTTGTGGTTGTAGAGGAGTGACAGAAATCAGAAGCCTTAGCTGGCAGGATGGAGGACAGAGGCCACAGCTTAGTCTAGTATGTATGATTCTTTGATAATAGGCCTGGTAGACAAATCTAGAATCCAACTCCAAGACACCGTCAAAATAACCCTCTTGTCACTCCCTAGTTCAAGAAGGTACTTGGAAGGTAACATACCATGAAACAAGGACAGGAATCCTTGGAAGACTTATTTTTTCATGTAGTTCCTTTTCCTAACAACATAGAACCTAAAGATTGGAGTGAGAAGACCTGGAGTGGGGGCCTTTCCTTGCTTTAACCCTCATGCCTTCTTGGTAAAGTTCTTTCTGTCATAATATGCAGACTAGGTCCTTTAGCTAAGGAGGAAGCCCTAGGTTTTTAACCTACTTTGTTTGTAGGTACCCCTGGGATGGACCCTAACTCCTGGGGACCCAGAACCTCAGATATAAAACAAGGGCTGCCTATAACCCAGTATCTCAGGAGGCTGAGACAGGAGGCCTGCAGGTTCAAGATCAGCCTCAACAACTCAGCGAGGCCCCTAACTCAAAATAAAAAATAAAAGAAAGGGATAGAATGTGTTTCAGTGGAAAATTACCGCTGGGTTAAATTCCTAGTTCCAGTTTGTGCTTTGTGCCCTAATCAGGAGATTATCCCACCCAGATTGATCTACCCTCAATCTGTGCTCTATAGTCTCTGCTAGTGCTTAGGCATTTTCCTTTTCCTTCAGTCATGAATCCTCTCATCCATTTCTCCTGTATCAGTTCAAATCCTAGGGTAGCATTTAAGTTCTTCCTTCCTCTAGAAAGTCTACAACAATCACTCCTTCACTGAGGCTATGGAGAATTTCCAGAGCAGCAAGGGAACTTAGGAGATCAGAGACCCAACTTTATGGTAGAAGAAACTGGGTTCTAGAGAAGACAGAAAAAGGTCCAACATTACAATCACAGACCACAGAATTTCCCTGACAGCCTCCTATGAACTTTATAGCTCTGTTTTATGTTTACCTGTCACAGACTGACACTCTGAATAAAATGACTTCTGTGGCTCTGCACTCTTCACAGTGCCTAGCACAGAGTCCTGGACTGCAGATGGCTCAGGAAATAGAATTCTCAGTAGCCAAGGGCTCAGGAAGACAACAGGTCCAGAGAAAAAGCAGCACACAGGTGAAGGAGGAAAAAAAAAATCCTCCTTCCAGCAATTCTTCACTGTTCTGGGAAGCAAGCCAAGCCCAGCCATTGGACTCGGGATGGGAATACAGATGATGCACTCAAAGGAGACTTTCACATCCGAAAGAGATTTCTGCATACAATATTAGTGTTCTAGCCCACAGTCTCCTGGGATGGCAGCTTCCAGAGTTGGCAGAGGGGGTCATACTGAGGTCAGCTTACAGCCTAAGGGCATTGATGGTTGTGGCTAAGAGATTTTTCTTTAAAAATTTAATTTCAGATTTGGGGAGCTAAAAGAGTCATTCAAGATCATCCAAAATAATTTCCAAATGTTTCAAGTAGAGAAATTGAGGTCTTGGTAAGGAAAGACACTTGAACAAGATCATAAAATAAACTGAAGTCATAATCAGGACCTAGTTCCGGGTCTCTTGACCCCAACCCAGAGCTCTTTGCAGGATAACTTTTCTCAAGGCATCCAGGTGGTTAAATGGATGCCAAGTATTTCTTTCATCTTTTTCCCTTTTTTTTTTTTTTTTTTTTTTTTGGTACTAGGAATTTAACTCAGAGGCAATTTTCCACTGAACTATATTATAGCCCTTTCTTTTATTTTTTTATTTTGAGACAGGGTCTCATTAAGTTGCTTAGGGCCTCACTAAGTTACTAAGTTGCGGAGGCTAATCTTGAACTTGCAATCCTCTCATGTCAGCCTCCTGAGCTGCTGGATTACAGGCATGCGCCACCACAGCCAGCAACCACTGCCAAGCATTTCCAAGTTTTCCTTTCCTTTTTTTTTTTTTAACTGGAAAAATCAATTGTTGATAGACTGGTGATACAGGTTTACAGAAAATTACTGGTTTCTCTAAGTGCAGAATCCACTTGCTTCAAATCATATACGTAGAAAAGATGAAGTCAAGACTCAAGCATGGATTTACCTGGTTTCAAAGTCCTTTATTTTTGACCACTGGCTTATGCTGCCATGTGTGCTTCCTCTAGGCTCAGAATAGAGGAAGGAAGACAGGAAAGACAAGAGTTCTGAGAAGCTCAGTGAAAGATTCCACTAAAACACATTTACTAGCAAGGTGCAGTGGCCCATTCCTTTAATCCTAATGGCTCAGGAGGCTGAGATAGGAGAATTCTAAGTTCAAAGCCAGCCTCAGCAACTTAGTGAGGCCCTAAGCAACTTAGTGAGGCCCTGTGTTTAAAAAAAAAAAGAAAAGAAAGAAAGAAAAACGGCTGTAGATGCAGCTCAGCGGTAAAGTGTCCCTAGATTAAATCCCTAGTACCCAAATCAAAAAACAAAAACACACTTCCTGGGTAAACCCCTCCTTTGCTTCAGGCCTTGAGGTGGGCACTCGAGACACAAAAAGAAAATGAGACCCTGTCATATAGTAACTAGATGGTAACTTTCAGGGGGATTCTAAATGAGTGATTAAAAAGGCTAGAAGAAAAACTCAGTTCTCTAAATTCTGAAAAGAACGAGACTAAAGAACAATACATAAGGGATAGTGTGCCAAAACAGGCTGGCAGGTCCTGCCTTAAGATGCATGTGTCACCAGCCATAGTCATCTTTATATTTGCAGAGCACAGTATAATACCTGGCATACAAAAGGCTCTCAATATAGAGTAGTTGAGTCAATGCATGAATAAATGAAACTAGTATCCTAAAGGGAACTTAGCTGTAGTTCCAGAGTTTGAAGAGAAAGGGTCTGTCCACCAGGTGGGCTCCAGGTCCCTCTCCACCTGCACTAGGGGCAGAAGACAGCTGGAGGATCCAGAAATGCTAACAGAGAGGGACAAAGCTTCCAGCCCCAACTCACTTCCCCATGGCAACAAGCTGATGGAAAACTGCACAGGAGACTGAGAAACAAGTTTTAAAATAAAGATACAAAACACTGTCAGTCTAAAATCACAAGTGCAAAGCAATGACCTTCTTCCTCTTAACCCAAGGGGCAGGCACAATAACAAAGAAAAGCACCTCCTTCTTCCCTGCCCATTCCTCTGCTGAGGCCTAGGGCTGCTCTCCTACTGTTTTCTAAGAGCTCCCAGGAAGTTTCTCTGGCTTTGCAGCGTGTGCTTTAAGGCCTGGTGACAAATCTGACAAGCAATGTTAGAGGATCCACCAGGGCTGCATCTGGCCAGGTCCTATAGCATGCAGGCTGTCTATCGATGGCTGTACCCAAGCATGGAAACCACAACAGTGGTAGCTGTGGCACAGAAATCAAAAAGGAATAGCAGATGCCCTCTCTTTCTGTATCCTAACATCTAAATCCTGTTTCTACTGCCAGGGCTCAGCTGTATTTGCCTTCATCTTCCCAGGATGACTTAATTGCACCTCCTACTGTAAACCCAAAGCCTTGTGTTTACATTTCAAATACAAAACTTATACAGGGCATGGTGGCATACAACTATAATCCCAGAAGCTCAGGAGGCTGAGGCAGGAGGATCATGAGTTCAAGGCCAGCCTCAACAATTTAGTGAGGCCCTAAGCAACTCAGAGAGACCTTGCCTCAAAATAAATAAATAAAATAAAACATGTGTGTATATATGTATACATATACATATATATAAACAGGTGGGCTGGAGGTGTGGCTCAGTGGTAAAGCACCCCTGGTTCAATCCCTGGTACTAAAAAATAAAAATATAGAAATCTTATCAGTCTGTTTTTCATTACACTTCTGCTGACTTATCTGTCCCTCACACCATTGTAGAGAACCTGGTATGTGATAAAGCCTCAATAAATGTTTTCTGAATTGAGTAAACAACATGAGAAAACACTTGAATTTGAGTAGCTGCAGAGTGATGTCCTCCAGTTTTAGGGAGTCCACTCATTGCTGCCAAAGCCGTGGAGTATGAGGACAGTGTCTTCTCCTCTTCTCTGCTGAATCCACTCACTACCTTTCAAAGCCAATACATGCTCTCCTCAGTGCTTTACAGACATTGTCAGATTTGGAAGAGTACCCTAAACAGATTGGACAAGTGACCCCAAGTTCAATCTCAGCTTTATCACTTCCTATCTCTGAATTTAAGCTAGTCATTTAATCTCTTTGAACCTTTGTGTCCTTGCCTGGAATACGGGGATGAATAATTTTCAAACTTTTACTCTGCTATCCTCAGGAGGCTGGTGTGAGGGTCAAAGATGATGAATGGTGAAAGGGCTTTGAAAGCCGTCAAGTGGGGTCTGTGCAAAGCTGAGGTTGGGCCTTATTTCCAGGCTCTTGAGAAATATGTAGCTGAGGGCCTGAACTCATGAAGTGACTTGCCCATGATTACCTGGGAAGCAGTGACAGAGAAGAGTTCAGATCTCCTCATTCTTGGTCCAGAACTCTTTCCTCATCCCATCTAGGCATTCTTCAATTTTGGCAAAAGCAAATCCACATTCCATTAATATGAAAAGCATTTTGGATCACCTGCAGGGTATAAATCTCTACAATGAAATAGAGTCCAGCTAAACTTCCAGGCAGAATGCCACCTGACACATTCTAGACAGAAAGTTAATTCTTACACAGTCTTCTCCAGAATCTTCTTCAACCTCCTGGTCACTGCTAACTAACCATGTCAGGAAGTCATCCTGGAATCTGAAACACTCTTGCTGTAGCAGAGCCTAGGTCTTTTGGTCTAGCAAAACTAATGAATGCAACACGGAAGAATTAAGATCAGGAGCAACCATAAGGGTAACTGATATAGCTTTGGAGTATAGCCTTCAATGAAAAACCATTATGGCTATCCTAGGGCTTGATCAGGAAGCAGGAACACAGATTCACTGGTATGTAAAGTCAGCAGAAAGAGATCCAGGAGGAACAGGAGGGGTATACTGACCCACTGCTCAGGTTGTGACAGCCTCCAGGTTGACATGCCAGAGACAGTACTGAGTGAAGCCTCTTCAGTTCTCAGTGAGGACTTTGAAAAGGAGGAGGAAGGGTGAAGGAAAATCCCAATGGAACTCCTCATAGAAACAGAAAAAGCAATCATGAAATTCATATGGAAAAATAAGAGACCCAGAATAGCTAAAGCAATCCTTAGCAGGAAGAGTAAAAGCAGGTGGCATCACTATAACAGACCTTAAACTATACTACAGAGCAATAGTAACAAAAACAGCATGATATTGGCACCAAAACAGATTGGTAGACCAATGGTACAGAATAGAGGACACAGAGACTAACCCACAAAATTAGAATTATCTTATATTAGACAAAGGTGCCAAAAACATGCACTGGAGAAAGATAGCCTCTTCAACAAACGGTGCTGGGAAAACTCAAAATCCATATGCAACAAAATGAAATTAAACCCCTATCTCTCACCATGCACAAAACTCAACTCAAAATGGATCAAGGACGTAGGAATTAAACCAGAGACTCTTGTCTAATTGAAGAAAAAGTAGGCCCTAATCTTTATCATGTGGGATTAGGCCCCAACTTCTTAATAAGACTTCTATAGTGCAAGAATTAAAACCAAGAATCAATAAATGTGATGGACTCGAACTAAAAAACTTTTTCTCAGCAAAAGAAACAATCAATGAGATGAATAAAGAGCCTACATCTTGGGAGCAAATTTTTAGCCCTCACACATCAGATAGAGTACTAATCTCTAGGGTATATAAATAATCAAAAAGCTAAACACCAAAAAACCAAATAACACAATCAATTAATGGGCCAAGGACCTGAACAGACACTTTTCAGAAGAGGATATACAATCAATCAACAAATATATAAAAAAATGTTCAACATCTCTAGCAATTAAAGAAATGGAAATCAAAACTACTCTTGAGATTTCATCTCACTCCTGTCAGAATGGCAGCTATTATGAAGACAAACAACAATAAGTGTTGGCGAGGAGGTGGGGAAAAAGGTACACTCATACATTACTGGTGGGACTGCAAATTGGTACAGCCAATATGGAAAGCAGTATGAAGATTTCTTGGAAAACTGAGAATGGAATGACCATTTGACCCAGCTATCCCTCTCCTCGATCTATAATCAAAGGACTTAAAAACTGCATACTACAGGGACACAGCAACATCAATGTTTATAGCAGCACAATTCACAATAGCTAAACTGTGGAACCAACCTAGATGCCCTTCAATAGATGAATGGATTAAAAAAATGTGGCATATATACACAATGGAATATTACTCAGTAATAAAAGAGAATAAAATAATGGCATTTGCAGGTAAATGGATGGAGTTGGAGAAGATAATGCTAAGTGAAGTTAGCCAATCCCCAAAAAATAAATGCCAAATGTTTTCTCTAATATAAGGTTACTGACTCATAGTGGGATAGGGAGGGGGAACATGGGAGGAACAGATGAACTCTAGATAGGGCAGAGGGGTGGGAGGGGAAGGGAGGAGGCAAGGGGGAACAGAAGGGGTATACTGACCTACTGCTCAGGTTGTGACAGCCTCTAGGTTGATATGCCAAAGATAGTGGAATGTGATGGATATTATTATTCAAAGTACATGTATGAAGACACAAATTGGTATGAACATACTTTATGTACAACTGGAGATATGAAAAATTGTGCTCTGTATGTGTAATAAGAATTGTAATGTATTTTGCTGTCATTTATTTAAAAAAAATCAATAATAATAAAAAAAGAGCCCTAACCCTCACATGATGTGATGGTTACTCTTGTGTCAACTTGTTGGCCTATGGAGAATAGCTGTTTAGGTAGACACTAGTATAGATGTTTCTAAAAAGGGTATTTTTTAGATGTGATTGACACGTACGATCAATTGACTTTAAGTAAAGCAGTTTACCCTCTATACATAATGTGTGTGAACCTCACCCCATCATCTGAAGGCTTGAAGAGCAAAGACTAAGACTTCCCAAGAAAGAAGGAATTCTGCCTCCAGACTGCTATACAGGAATTTTGCCACGTTTTCAGCCTGTAGCCTCAATACTGCAACTTCAATTCTTACTCAATCTTTATTCTGAAGCTTGCCCTATAAATTTTGGGCTTTTCCAGTTCCCTACTTCTGAATTCCTTCAAATCTGCCTGTTTCTCTGTGTCTCTTTTCTCTCCCTCCCTCTACCCGCCTAATAGAGACTGAGGTATATCCTATTTGTTCTGCTTCTCTGGAGGGTCCTGATGAATACATAAGTACATATGGGGTTATCTGTTTTCATCTAATTTACCTAATTTAGTCCTTCAACTGACCCTGGGAGGTAGGTTTAGCTATTCTAATGTTTGTTTACAGATGAGGAACCCAAGGCTTACAGAATTAAGTCATTTGGTAGGTAGGACTCCAAAATCATGCATTTATCCATTTTACCACAGTGCAAGAAGGAAGTTATAATTTCTGTGAAGAACACTGGGACAGAATATCTGGCCAAAGTAAAAATTATTGCTGATTCCTCTGAGAATGGGATGCAGTAAAAATAACTAGGAGAAAGAGTTTTGTTCATTCAAGCAGATGACTTTACAAAGCAGTCTTTAGGATCAACACTCTTCCCTGTGCTCTCTCAGGTTCAGGGTTTTGGTTTCCATAAAAACTTTGAGGTTTCATTACTTTTAAACCTGACCCTAGAGTAGTTGCGAAGATGGTGTTTTTTTAGTCAATGAGTAGTCTACCTCCTGAAGGTGAACATGGGCTACAGACTGTTTCCCTTCAACTCCTGCTATTAAGTGGGGAGGTTGTGCTTTCTGCTGAAATAAAGTCCTAAAGGGGCTGTGCTGGAAATGACTGAGTAAGCAGACTTCAATCTGCCTCCTCCAGTCTCCCAGACAGAGATCTCTTGTCACCTCAGTGTCTCCTGGGGAAAGAGCAGCATTGTTCTCCTGAATAACTCTAGCCCAAAGATGGATAAAACCTACTTTCCCTTGCTCCCATTGGTACAGCTGAGATAGGACAGTATTGCAGAAAAAGTTTACTAAATGCTTAGGAGCACTGTAAAGGAAAAAACCCACAGCAATTCAAACATATCTATAAGTAAGTAGGGCACAGATGAGGTTTCTAACTCTTAGTAACTCTCCCCCCTCTCAAAAGGACTGAAATGGACATGTACAGCAGGCTTTGCTCAACCTCTTGTCACTTGAACTTTTAGTAGTTTCACCTTGGTTACTTTCTTGCTCCTTGCAATGGCCTCTCAGAATGGTACTTCCAACATGTTAAATCACACATGAAAAATGGGAATGTTTGGCACATTGGTAAATAGAAAGGTAAGCATGAAGTCTGAGAAGACTGGCTCCTACTAGTCCAGGTCTAGCCAGCCACCCTAAAGTGCAAAGGGGATCATTATTTTGGTACTGTGGCTGGGAAATTCATCCTGCCACGCCCAAATTGATGAGCTTCCAAATCCTCCCACTTGCGGCTCAAGACAAGAGATCCAGAGTCAACTCTGCCTCTTTTCTGGACTAACCTTTCATTCCCTAGGTTCTGATCTGAGAGTCATGCTTCCCTTCTGGTCATGAGCTGAAATGTGGTGACAGATAAATGGCTTCACCTTCAGATGATCACCCCCTCAACAAGGAAGCTTTGTTTTACCTCTCCTTCAAGAACCAGGAAAGTCTGCCAGACACGCATGTTGTCTTTGTCTGCCAAAACACCAGGGATCCCCCTATCCTCAGCTGCTGGTGTTTCTACGTCAAGAATTTCCTGGACAAACTTAGACAGTTACTATAGCCATGATCACATTGACTGGCACTATGGGTAGAGAAAAAAAACTAGTGGTAATAATAATAACATTTACTGAGAACATTTCATGTACTGGACACTACTCTAAACTTTTAGAAGTATTAACATAATAATCTTCACCACAACCCTTTGTGACCTATCATCCCTCACATTTTATAGAAAAGAAAACCAAGACAGATATCAAATTGCTTGCCTAGTACTACCATTAGTAAGTGGTGGAGCTGGGATTCAAACCCAGACAGCCTGGCTCCATATAATGTAATCCAAAAAACTCTGCAAGATACGTGTTACTAATCCTGTTTTAAAGGTGAAAAAACTAAAATGTGATCACCTAATAAGAGCACCCAGCTAATTAGCGGTGAATCCAGTACTCAACCAACCCAAAGGTTGCTTCCTTTTTCAAGCTTGCCCTGGCAAGCACTGGGTGCCAATAATTCTAGGCTGAACTCTAGAAAGCCAGCTGGCCTCATCTGTCCTTTGGGTAGAAAGGCCACAGAACCAGGAAGGGATATCCAAAGCCAGCAGGAAGGCTGTTTCAGCAGGTAATTTTGGATTGATGAGGTTCCAAATCCTCTTTCCCTAAGATGAATAGAGGCTTTAGACCTGAGACAGCCAGCCTCTGTGACCACACACATACTTGTTTGTTAGTGTATGGACATTACACAGTTATGGCTTTCTGGGTACCCGTTCTGCACCAGTGTTGCTCTACAAGTGTTTTCATTCATGAACCTACTTGTATCCAAGATTGAGTGAGACACAGGAGGCAGTACCTCCCAGCGGAATGGGCAAAAGCTTAGAGGAACCCGGACCTGCCATCCACTACCTATGGGGATTGAGGCAAGTTTCTTAATCTCTAAGGGTTTCAATGTGCTTATTCATAAAACAAGAAAGCAAAATAATTCCTCCTTTCAGGGTGGTTATAAAAATGAAGTAAGAAATTCTATAGCAAAGAATTATATCAGGTGCTTAATGTATAGATGTCATATTTCATAAAAATCAAGATATAAGCATTACTGTGTCCATTTTATAGTTAAGGAAATTGAGGATAAAAGAGACTAAATGATGAGATCACTTAGCTGATAAGGAGTGTGGGGCTAGGATTAGCCTAGGCTGTGGGGAAGACCCTGTATAGTAGAGCTGTACTGTGAGCCCTGGGTCCACCCCTGAAAATGCCTCCTCCTCACAGATCCAATTTCTAATCTCCATGCTGCAAAGTCAGAGATCTTTTTTAAAAGTCCAATCTAAAACCATTACTCCTTTATTCAAAATCTTTCCCTTCAGGTAGGGGTGTAGTTCAGGGGTAGAGAGCATGTTTTGCATGTGCAAGGCCTGGATTCAATCCCCAGCTCCGACACAGACAGACAGACAGACACACACACACACACACGTATATATAAACAAACAAACAAACAAACAAATAAATAAATACCTTTCCTGATACCAGCTGCCTAAGGTGATCTGAAACTATTTAGTATGGCATTCGAGGCCTGGCTCTGACACAGCTCTTACCTTCTTCTCTGGTTGCTCTCTACTCCAGTCCCCACCCAAACTGAAGTCCTTGCCACCTGGACTTTAATCTGCTGTTCCCTGTACCTGCAGTCCCTCTCTTCAAATGAGAACTCCTATTCATCTCTGAAAGCTCAGGCCAAAGATGGCCTTCTCCTACCCAGACTTCCCCAGACAGTTTGCTGAGCTTTCCTCTATGCTTCTGCAGGATCTTAAAACAGCTCTGTAAAGCACTGTACACCCATAATCTGCTCTGTCAGTTTATATCTATCTTCCATACTAAATAAATAAAAATTTTTTAAAAAAATCTACCTCATAAGGTGAATATACAGGGCCTTCCAATCTTATATTGTGTAGTGGGCTGAATGGTGGCCTTCCAAAAGGTATGTCAACATCTTAAACCCCAGAATCCACAAATGTGACTTTATTTGTAAAAAGGTCTTTACAGAAGTACAGAGATATGAGATGAGAAGCTTGTCCTGAATTATCAGGTGGACCCTAAGTGTAATCCCAAGTGTCTTATGTGGTATGCACACCTGCATGCTAGAGATTGAAGCCAGGGCCTCATGCATGCTAAGCATACAAGTCTATCACCAAGCTATACCCACACCCTAAGTGTCCTTTTAACAGAAAGGAAAAGGGAGATTTGATATACAGACAGAAGAGGAGAAGGCAATGTGACCATGGAGGCAGAAGTTAAAGTAATGTGGCCACAAGTCAAGAATGCCAATAGTGCCAGGCATGGTGGTGCATGCCTGTAATTCCAGCAGTTGGGAGGCTGAGGTAAGATCACGAGTTCAAAGCCAGCATCAGCAACTTAGCAAGGTATTAAGCAACTCAGTGAGACCCTGTCTCTAGATAAAATATTTTTTAAAAGGACTGGGGATGTTGCTCAGTGGTTAAGTACCCCTGGGTTCAATCCCTGGTACCAAAAAAAAAAAAGGGGGACAATAGTCACCAGAAGCTAGAAGAGGCAAAGAATGAATTTTTCCTCAAGAGCCTCCAGTTGGAGTCAGATCTTCCTGGATTGTCCAGGTGGTCCCTAAATCCAATGGCAGGTGTCTTTATAAGAGACCCAAGAAAAGACACAAAAACACAGCACAGCAAGTTGTGAGAAGACAGAGGTAGAGACTGGATTCTAGCCCCAAGCCAAGAAACACCTGGAGCTTCCAGAAGATGGAGGAAGAAAGGGCATATTCCAATCTTAGAGCCTCTAGAGGAAACTACAGTCTTGCTGACACCTCTGTTTTGGATTTCTGACTTTCAGAAGTGAGACCACAAACAGGAGAGAATAGGGGCTGAGGGTGTAGCTCAGTAGTAGAGCTCTTGCCTGCCATGTTCAAGGTCCTAGATTCAATCCCAGCACCACTAAAGAAATAAATAAAAAGAATAAATTTCTAGAGTAAACCACTCATATTGTAGTACTTTATTAGAGCAGCCCTTTGAAACTAATATAGTCTGCCTACTTCCTTAGTTTATCACCCAGTATTCCTCACCTCCTGCTTTATGCTAGTGCCATACAAGTCCCTTGTACTAGAATGCAAGCTTTAAGAGAGTGGAAACTTGTCCTACCTGGTCACTATTGTAACCCTAATGATTATCATGTGCCAGGGACATGGTAGGTTCCAATAGGTATTTTAAAAATAATGAATGAGGGGCTGGGATTGTGGCTCAGTGGTAGAGCGCTCGCCTAGCACGGGCAGGGCCCAAGTTCAATCCTCAGCACCACATAAAAATAAAGGCATTGTGTTGTGTCCATCTACACTTAAAAAATAAATATTAAAAAACGAATGAATTGTACTAATATGTATGTAATACTAATATGTGTCATGCTTCCATGTCTTTGCATGTACTGTTCTCTCTGCCTAGAAAGCCCCCCAACTATTCCCTTAAAAACATACATGATCCTTCAAAACTACTCAACCATCTCACCTGTTCTCTCTGTGCCTTTCTTTACCACACAGTTTATTTTCTCTCCCTTCTTCACTGATGCTGTTCCATGTACACTGCTCTAACACAGCATCTTACCCTGGACTCTGATGATAATGTTTGTATATCTGTCTCCTTGAAGTGGAAGCAAGTTCTCAGAAGGCAGGAGTATGTGATTTATTTCTTTTGTATCTTCAGCACCCCAAACACAGAACACAGCTACTTATCTGTATGGCTTTCCTCTCCTTTCATTTATGCTGGCACTGGAGGGGCAACTATAAATATAAGGCAAAATCTTACTGGGGTGGGGTCCAAAGACAAACCTACATGTTCTAAAGAGTCTATGAGCCCTTTCTAGATCTGTTTCCAAACTCCCTCTAGGCCTTGGAAAGCCCTATGACTACAGAATCCTGAGGATGGCATTGTTTAATTACACAGAGACTCAAGTCACCAGCATCTGGCTCAGGCTGGGCCTCTGGGACCTGAGCAGGCAACATTTCATCATTAGGAGGAAAGGAGATGACAAACTCTTTCCTGAAAAAACCCAGCAGGCAGTCAGAATTACTGGATGTGGATAAATAAAACCATTATTTCCAAATACATATCCCAGGCAGCACTAAATACGTTCTCCGTATCATAAGCAATACTAAATTTAGAACTGGCAGTTTGAGTCATATGCTGATTCCTAAAGAGAAGAGCTAAATTCAGGGGTGGGGTATGAAGCAAAATATGAAAATAAAAATGCAATCTTAGTCCATAAGAGCAAACTGTCAAGAGGTGAGCAGGAAGTTTTCTGCAGAATTCTGGCTGTAAAGGAACTCCAGGTGGCAGGTGGACAGGGACCTGTTGAGCTCCAGGGAACCTCTGGAGTGACTCCCTGTGTGGCACTGGGGGTCAGGAGTGGAAGCTGCCTTTGAGCAATAACATAGAAAACATTAAAAGCCACCCTAGGGCCAACACACTTTGGCACACAGTTTCACTGAAGGCTTCCCCCATCCTAACAGTGAAGGTATGTTGCCCTTGCTTTCAAGAGTGGAGAAACGGACCCAGAGGGGTTAAATGACTTGCCCAGGTTTCATTACTAGTGAGCCAAAAGTTATTTATTTTAATAAACTTTCTATTTTAGAGTAGTTTCAGTCACAGAAAAGTTGTGTAGTACTGAGTTCCAAAATACCCCTTCCCAGTTTCCCCTAATTGTTAACATCTTACATCATTATGGCACATTTGTCAGAGTAAGGAATCAACATTGGTACATTAACATTATCTTGATTTAGATTTTACTAGCTTTCCACTAATGTCCTTTTCCTTATTCAGGATCTCTTCAAGGATATACCACATTACATTTGGTTGTCATGTCTCCTTAAGCTCCTCTGGCTTGTTATAGTTGTTCCAAAGTCCCTTTGTTTTTTTGAGGACCTTCACAATTTTTATTAGTACCAGGTATTTTGTAGGATGTCTCTCAATTTGGTTTTCTTCTGATGTTAGATTGGGATTATGGATTTGGAAGAGGAAGACCACAGAGGTGAAGTGCCTTCCTCATCATATCACACTGAAGGTACATATTATTAACATGTTTTTATCACTGTTGTTAACCTTGATCCCTGTCCAAAATAGAGTGGGTCAGGTTTCCCCATTGTAAAGTTATCCCTTCTCCCACCCCAATCTCCTTTCATGTTCTAATCTTTAAATGCAAGTGAAGAAGAGGTGGGTGGGACCTAAAACAGGTAGGATATAAGGTGTCAAAGGACATTTCAGGTAGAGGGAATTGGAAGGCAGGTGAGTGCAGGAACATTCTAGGAAGGGGACTTAGGGTCAAGGTATCGGGGAACAGGGGGAAGAGAAGGTTGGGTAAATGACTAAGCCCAAACTGAGCCAAGCAGAGGGTTCAGGTTACTGTATCCACAGTGAGAGCCACCTTTTCTCCGTCTTGCTCGGGATACTCAGGGTACTGCTTAGGCTGTGAGAAGTAATGTGAGAAGGGTTATGTTCTTGCATATGATAAGCTGAGTTTCCATTCCCCCTTTCTTTCCTAGTATCAGACCCCCAATTTTGTCCAATAGAGTCATATGCACAGCTACCAGATTATTTTCTCAGCCTTCATTACAGTTAAGCATAGCTATGTAACTGGGTTCTAGTCAATGATACAAATAAGGACACTGCTGGGTACCACTCAGGAAAGTGCTTCCAAAGGGCCTCTTTTGGTCTTTTCTGCCTTCTGCATTCTTTCTGTCTGAATATGATGGCTAGAACTCTTCTTGCCATCTTGAATCATAAGAAAACCTTCAAGATGAAAACCTATATTAAGGATGTGAAATAGAGAGGTAGAAATAACTGGGGACCTTGATATCTGTAAAACTATTATGCCATCCCTGGGCTAAATATCACCAGATCTCTCAGTTGTGAATGTCTTAGTCTGCTCAGAAGGCCATGACAAAATATCACAGACTGGGTGGCTAAAACAACAGAAATTAATTTTCTCATAGTTCTGAATGCTGCAAGTCTAAGATAAAGGTGCCATCAGTTTGGTTTCTGTTGAGCTCCCTCTTCCTGGCTTGCAGATAGCTACCTTTTTGCTATACTCTCTCATGGCCTTTTCCCTGTGTGCAGACCAAGGGGGTGTGCTCTCGGATAGCTCTTCCTCTTATAAGGACATTAGTCCTATGAGATTAAGGCTCCAACTTTATGACCACACTCAACCTTTATACCATCCTTTTAGGCTATGTTTCCAAATATAGTCAAATTAAGGGTTATGGCTTCAACCTATGAATTGGAGGTGGGGAAGCACAATCTAGTCCATAACAGCAAGAAAACTTATATATCTCTTACTTAAGCCTTTATTATTATTATTATTATTATTATTATTATATAACATGTGCACATAATGCTTTAATGACAGGCCTCTGAAATCCAAGGAACATCTTCTAAGGCTCCTACATTGATGACCTTCTGAGCTGGAAGTCCAAAGGAAATACCTTTTGATTCACTAAACTGTTAAAACATTTCTTACATATTTATTACATTCGAGACCCTGGGCCATGTGCTGGGGGACACTACAATAAATAAACATGGTCCTTGACTTATAGGCACTTATATAGTCTTTACTTATTTACTAAATTCATCTCCTTCCAAAGGACATTCCTGTGATGTAGTAAATAAAATAGAAATAAAAATTCAAAAGCATGGAAAGGAGGAATTTCAAATGCAAGTCCTAGAAGTTTATACACATGTTGTGACTAAGCATTTAAATTGGTTTTGAGTTTCCTAACAGTCATGACAAAAAGCAAGATACGGTGACTTAGTTCTTATTTTCTGAAAAGAGAATGAATCTCAATCACTCATGGTAGTCAAATGTAAGCATTTATCAAATTCTTACTGATGATTGCCCTAAATTATAAGCATAGTTCATCATCACTTAGATACTCATTCAATAAAGACAGAGAGCTCCATGATTTGCACACATCATTTCAGTTTCCTATTCTGGAACAGAGAGTTTATTAAAGACCAAGTGATCAATTCAAAATAGTATAGAGAAGGGGAACTGGTAAACGAAGGAAGTTCTGAAGCTTGGATGTTAGGTGCATGATTTTAAAAAGACAGGACCCCAGAGAAAGGACAGAGTACATGGAATGATAAAACACTGAAAATAAAGTCAGTATGATTCACCAGCAGAATTCCTTTCTGGTGTATCATAACAGACAGCATCTTATGAAAGAAAGAGTATGGATTTGAATCCCTGCTCTGTTACTCTGCTGTTTACTAGTGCTGTAATTTGGGAGGTGTTAGCAATTCAGAGACTCAGTTTCCTCATGTGAAACAAAGATGATATGTACATGATATCCCTGCCTTAGTACTAAAACAGTAACAACAACCTACATAAAGACTTTATCTGTGCCAGGTACTATATTGAATACTTAAAATGAATTTTGTTATTTAATCTTCACCATAAACTAGATGCTATTGAAGAATTTAGAATCTGTTGGTTTCTCCTCAAAGCTATGCCAACCCATGTCCTTCGATATTTTTGGAAGGAATGTACCAGTCCTTTGGAGGCTCTTTGCCAGATCCATCCCATGCAAAGCAGCTGTACTGATACCCATTTTGTAACCATCTGCAATTCTGAAAGTTTGCTGCAATTCTTTCAGACCTTTAACTCTTGGGCTTCCAATGGAAGTACAAAGAACTCCAAGATAATCCATGACGCTCTTTACAACCTCCATTTGTGGTGGGAAGAAAGATACTGAAGAACTGGACTACACTATCCAAAACACACTGGGAGGAGGGAAAAGTGGAAGTGAGGGTTTGAAGGGTACAAAGCTTCAACATAGAAAGATGAAAAAATTCTGGAGATGGGGTATAGCTGAGAGGTAGAATGCATGCCTAGCTTGCATGAAGTTTTGAGTTCAACCTCCAGCGCGCGCGCACACACACACACACACCAAAAAAAAAAAAAAGGAAAAAAAAAGTATTCTGAAGATGGATAGGAGTGGTGTGAAAATATCATTGAACTGTATGCTTAAAATAGTTAAATGATAAATTTCACGGTATGTTGTATTTTACCACAATACAAGTAACAGTAATGAAGTTGGGAATGATGGCACATAACTGTAATGCCAGCAACTTGGGAAACTGAGGCAGGAGGATTGCAAGTTCAAGGACAGTGTCAGCAATCAGCAAGACTCTTAGCAACTTAGTGAGATTCTGTCTCAAAAAATAAATAGGACTGGGGATGTAGTCCAGTGTTAAAGTACCCCTGGGTTCAATCCCCAGTACAAAAAAATAATAACAACAGTAGTGATAATAATAAATAGAGAATCCAGGATGGTGAGGGGTATAAAAATATATATGATGGAGAATATATGAAAGAACTTAAGTGTTCTATAGGCAAAATCTTGAAAGTTTCTGGATTACAGGATAGTGATAATAGAACCTGCTACTTATCAAGTGCATCATACTTAGGTACTTTATCTATATTATCTTTATTCTTCAGCAGGACTCTGCAAAGCATGCCTTGCTTAGAGGGATCAGGTGACCAGCCTAGGATCACATGATCAGAAAGTAGTGGAGATGGGATATGAATCCACTAGTGTTCTTCCTTCTACACCATGCTGTCTTTTAATTACACATTGGATAGATGACTGGATATAAAAACACTGAAGATTTCGTTCAAGCCTAAGATTCCATTATAATGCACTGGGATATGGAGGGTACGAAGATCAGATGTCCACCGTGAAGACTCCCTCTCCTGCCAGGCAACAATTCTGTTAAGAGGAAAATGGAAGATCTGTGAAATCAGAACCAGGTTGATGCTGCCAAGGGATTGCATCAGGGCACATGGGCCACAACTGCCTCTGATGACTGGGGAGGCAGCCATCAGCCAATAGAGAACACATAGCAAGCTCCAAATGCAGCAAGAGCTTCTGAAGGTATTTCTCCCCTCACTGTAGTTTCCACATTCCAGAAGAGAAATTCTAAAAAGAAACAGGAAGAACATGAAGCAGGGGAAGGATTAAAGATAGGTGAGATAGTGCTGAAGACCGTAGATTCTGTTCAAATCCCAGAATTGGTCAGAGCAGACTCATAACCACCCTCCCGGTGGAATACAATCTTGTGACTATTTCTGGGTTCCCTCATAAGGCCTCTGGAAACACCTTCTACTCTTCAGTGATCTACCTCCTATTATAAAATCTGGCCCTCCTTGAAAAAATGGATTTTGGAAAGGCCCTCAGATCTAACTGAGTCCCAAGCATCCAGATAACAAAGGCATTAGGTTAAAATTAAGGGATGGGCAGCAGGGAAATGGTTTTCTGCAATGTTGGCTGTTGATCAGAGATCCCTAGACATTGATTCTACTTTTTCTCCACTAGACAAAGATGCAGATTTGCGGACCATGACTTTCCTTCAAAAAGCAGGAGAGCTTTTTGTTGGACAGATGCTTGTAAGCACTTTCTTAAAAGAAAACAGAATTTGTTGTAAGTTCTTCAAGACTGATGAGCAAGCCTTGAGTAAAACAAACCTATGATGTAGCAGGAAGTGGTGATTCCTGAATGCAACAGAACTCTACTCGGCATGGACAGTGCCATCAGCAGCTACCAGCTCCATTATGTAAGTGGGGGCCAGCAAAGGTGAAGCTGAGATATTCCTTATCCACTGTACTATCCTGCCTGTACTCCTTGCTCCCAATAGGTACTTAGATCCTAGAGTAATTAAGTCAGAAACTCTATGTAATTTTACAAAGGATGTGTGTATTGTTTATGATCTCTCCACCAGCCCACAGATTCTTGCTGCATTTCTCTCATTTTCCTTCAAGAATTTCCTCTTTAAGCTCAAGGTGGGACCCAACTGTAGGAGCTACAAGGCTGCCCTGTATCAGCGGCGGGAGCTACTTCCTGAGAAGGGTCCTTGGAATTCTGAGTGGGGGCCATGATTGGTAGCACGGCCATGTGGATCCAGTGGGAGTCAGCTGCTCCACTCCACACAATGTTTGGCTGTCGCCTGCTCACTTCGAGTGGAGGATCCAGCACTTATTTTAGGACCTTATAAATAATACATTTTGTCATCTTGGTTCTTCAAGGCCTTCTTTTAAGCTATTTTTTCCTCTTTGGGAAAACCACTTTTACTCTACGAGACAGTTGCTCATAAATCAAGAGGAGTTCCAAGTGACCAAAACCTGATTTCCTGACTTCAGAAGCAAGAAGCATTGAACCTGAATAGTCAGAGAAGCTGGCCTCATATAAGAAGAGCAAGGTGCGATAGCACACACCTATAATCCCAGCTATTCAGAAGGCTGGCAAGAAGATTACAAGTTTGAGGTTGGCCTGGGCAACTTAGCAAGGCCTGTCTCAAAATTTTAAAAAATATATATTGTTAAAGTGCTGGGAATATAGCTCATAGGTAGAGTGCTTGCCTACTATGTGTGAGGCCCTCAGTTCAATCCTTAGTACTGGGGGGGGGGAAATGGGGGGGGACAACTAGTTGTCAAATAATCCCCCCTCTACCCATTATCTTTCATCTTATCAGATCACAATGGAAAGAAACTAGAAGTCAACAGCAAGAGAAAATACAGACATTATACAAACACATGAAGACTGAAAAAAAAAAAAAAAAAAAAACCAACCAACCAACCAAACAAACAAACAAATAAAAACCCTAAATAGACCAACAACAAGCAATGGAATTGAGGCAGTAATAATTTAAAAATCTCCCAACAAAGAAAAGCCCAGAACTAGATTCACTGCTGAATTTAATCAGACTTTTAAAGAACTATACCAGTTCTTCTCAAACTATTCCATAAAATAGAAAGGGAAGGAACCCTTCCTAACTTATTCTACAAAGCCAGCATTCCCTGCTACCAAGGCCTGTTAAGGACAAAACAAAAAATAAGAAAACTATAGATCAATATCTTTGATAAACACAGATGCAAAAATCCTGAGTAAAATATTTACAAATAGAATTCAACAGCCCATTAAAAAGATCATATACTACACTCAGGTTGGTTTCATTTCAGGGATGCAAAGATGGTTCAAAATATGCAAATCAATAAGCAAAATGCAGGACACATATAGATCAAGGATAAAAATCACAAATTGTCTCAATAGATGCAGAAAAAGTTTTTGATAAAATTCAACATCACATTCCTTCAGGATAAAAGCCCTGAATAAATTAGGCATAGAAGGATCATACATCAACGTAATTAAAAGCTATATATGACTAACATATAGCCAACATCATATTGAATGGGAAAAACTGAAAGCATTTCTTCTAAGGTCAGGAACAAGACAAGGATGTCCACCCTCATCACTATTATTCAATATAGTACTTGAAATTTTTATCCAGGGTAATTAGGCAAGATAAAGAAATTCAGGGATAAAAGTAGGAAAGGAGAAAGTCAAATTATTTCTGCTTGCAGATGATATGATTCTGTACTAAGGAACCCTAAAGACCACCAAATGACTATTAGGATGGACAAATACAGCAAAGTGGGAGAATACAAAATCAACAAACAAGCTGGGCATGGTGGTGCACGCCTGTAATCCCAGCAGCTCGGGAGGCTGAGGCAGGAAGATCAAGAATTCAAAGCCAGCCTCAGCAAAAGTGAAGCTCTAAGCAACTCACTGAGACCCTGTCTCTAAATAAAATACAAAATAGGGCTGGGGATATGGCTCAGTGGTTGAGCGTCTCTGAGTTCAATCCCCAGTACCCAAACAAACGAAATCAACATACAAAAATCAATAGCTTTTCTGTACAAAAATAATGAACTCATTGAGAAAGAAATCAAGAAAGCAAGCTGGGTGCAATGGCCCACACCTGTAATCCCAGGGCTCTGGAGGCTGAGATAGGAGAATTGTGGGTTCAAAGCCAGCTTCAGCAACTTAGTAGGCCCTAAACAACTCAGAGAGACTACTTCTAAATAAAATACAAAAAACGGGCTGGGGGTGTGGCTCAGTGGTTAAGCTCCTCTGGTTTCAATCCCTGGTACCAAAAAAAAAAAAAAAAAGTAATCTCATTCACAGCAGGCTCAATGACAACAACAACAAAACACCTAGGGATAAATCTAACCAAGGAGATGAAAGACCTCTATAATGAAAATTATAAAACACTGAAGAAATCGAAGAAGACACTAGAAAATGGAAAGTCCTCCTATGTTCATGGAGTTGGAGAACTAACATTGTTAAAATGGCCATATTACTGACAACAATGTATAGAATCAATGCAATCCCCATCAAAATACCAATGATATTCTTCACAGAACTAGAAAAAAAAATAATAAATGTATATGAAAGCACAAAGAATTCCATATAGCTAAAGCAATTCTAAACAAAAAAAGCAATGCCAGAAGCATCACAATAACTGATTTCAAAATATACTACAGAGCCATAGTAACAAAAACAGCATGGTATTGGCATAAAAACAGACACACAGACCAGTGGAATAGAACGAAGGACCCAGAAATAAACCCACACATCCACAGCCAACTGATTCTTGATAAAAGTGCCAAAAACATATGTTGGAGAAAAAGCAGCCTCTTCAACAAATGGTGCTGTGAAAACAGGATATCCACATGTAAAAGACTGAAACTAGACCCCTATCTCTTACCCTGTATAAAAATCATCTCAAACTGGATCAAAGACCTTAATGGAAGACCTGAAACTTTGAAACCCACTAGAAGAAAACAGGGGAAATACTTCAAGATATTGGCACAAGCAACAATTCCTGAATAGGATTCCAACAGCTAAGAAAACAAAAACAAGAATTGACAAATGAAATACAGGAAATTAAAAAAAAAAAACCTCTACACAGCAAAGTAAGAAATTAACAGAGGGAGGAGACAATGTACAGAATGAAAGAAAATCTTTGCCAGCTGTTCATCTGACAGAGGATTGATATCTAGAATATATAAAGAACTCAAAAAACTTAACCAAAGAACAAGTAAGCCAATCAAAAAATGGGCAAACTTCTCAAAAGCAGCAGCACAAATGGCCAATAGATATATGAAAAAATGTTCAATATCTTTAGTTCTCAGGAATTGCACATCAAAACTACATTGAGATTCCATTTTGCCCCAGTCAGAATGGCTATTATTAAAAATAAATGCTTGGGAAGATGTGTAGTAAAAGGAACCCTTATACAATGTTGGTAGGAATGTAAAGTAGCATAGCTGCTATGGAAAAACTAAAATTAGAACTACCATATGATCCAGCTGTACCACTTCTGGGTATTTATCATAAGGAAATGAAGTCAGCATACCTGCAAAGCCATTGTTACAGTTTGAATATGAGATGTCCCCTAAAAAAAAAAACTCATCTGGCAATATAGAAACGTTCCAAGGTGAAATAATCAGTTTATGAGAACTGTAATCTAATCAATGGATTGATCCATTTGATGAATTAATAATTTGAATGGATTACTGGGTGTTAATTATAGGCAAGTGGGGCATGTATTTTAGCCAGCTTTTGTGATGCAGTGATTAAAATACCTAACAAGAACAACTTAGAGGAGGAAAACATTTACTCAGTTTCAGAGGTCTCAGTTCATAGATGGCCAACTCCATTGCTCTGGACCCAAGTGAGGCATCACATTATGGGGGAAGGGCCTGGTGGAGGAAAACTGTTCAGCTCATAGTGGGGTCAGGAAGCAGGAGTGGGGAAGGGGCCAAAGGGAAAATGCATTCTTCCAGGGCAGCCCCCAGTGATCCACTTCTTCCAGCCATACCCCACCTGCCTACGGTTACCACTCAGTCCATTCAAATTAGGATGGACTAATTAGGTCATAGCTGTCATAATCTAATCACTTTACCTCTGAATATTTCTGCATTAACAGGGGCTTTGGGGGGGACAACTTATATCCAAACAATAACAGCTTGGCTAGAGGAAGTTGGTTAGGGCTGTGCCTTTGGGGATTCTATTTTGTCCCTGGCTCCCTGCTTATTCTTCTGCTTCCTGGTTTTCATAAACTGAGCAGTTTTCCTCTGCCACACCCTTCAACCATGATGTTCTGCTTTACTTCAGGCCTAGAGCAATATAGTTAGCCAACTATGGACTGAACCTCTGAAACCATGTTGTTCTTGCCAGATATTTTGATCACAATGATGGAAAGCTGATTAACACACCCATGTTTATTGCAGCTCTATTCACAATAGCCAAGATTATAGAATCAGCCTAGATACATACTAACAGATGAATGGATAAAAATAAAAATAAAAATAAATATGGTATATATACATAATAAAGTATTATTCAGCCATAAAGAAGATGAAATCATGTCATATGGGTGGAACTAAAGGACATCATGTTAAGTGAAATAAGCTAGAAAAGACAAGTATTGCATGCTTTCTCTAATATGTGGATACAAAACAAAACAAAACCATTGATAGTTTAGGAGGGACCATTAGGGAAGTAGAAGGGGCCCAGGATCATGGTTAGGGGCAGCAGAGGGGAGTGTTAAAAAAAAAAAAAAGGGTAGAAAGAGGGCTGGGGCTATAGTTCAATGGTAAAGCATTTGTCTTGCATGTGTGAAGCATTGGGTTTGATCCTCAGCACCACATAAAAATAAATAAAGATACTGTGTGTCATTCTACAACTAAAAATATATTTTTAAAAAAGGGGAGAAAGAGGGTGGAGATGATCAAATCATGATATATGCATGTACAGCAATGTCACAGTGAAATGTATTAAAATGTATAATTAATATGCATTAATAATTACAAAAAATATCTGATAACTTAAAAATACAAATTTCTAGCCCTTTCCTCCATGGGTTATGATTCAGAAAATATAAGATAGAGCCCAGGAAACTGCATTCTAGTTCTTCCCAGGTGATTTCAGGGCAGATGGTCTATAGGCCTGGGAAAGGTCTGCAGTGATTAAAGTCCAATCTAGTGCCTTTCCTCAGGCTGAATGCCTGGCCTATTCTAGACTCAGCATGGAATGGAGGTTTTCTAAAGACTAGGGGTCTAAACCTAGGGGTCAGGTTGGCAGGTCAGATGTATATCATCTTCACAGGGCCTTATGGGAACTCAAAATAACAGACACTCAGATGTTGGTGGTTGTTCCAAGATCCCAGGCACAAAACCATGAAGCTAGGACAGTGCCTGGTATATGGATCAATTTTCTGAGTATATAAGACCTAGAACACTAGATTCTGGAAAGGGCCCAGGCCTCTAGGCAAGAAGAACAACAATTTGTAAGAGACTCAACTTGGGAACTAGTAAAGGTCTTTCATGTATTTATTTTGGATTTTTCTCCTTCTTTCCCACTGCTTACCAAATAGAACCAAATGGAGCTGGACACCATAGAACACACCTATAATCCCAACAATTCTTTATGTGTGAGGCAGAATGCAGGACTAGGTTATATCTAGAGTCCTTTCCAACCCTAGAATATTATGACACACTCTGCTTAAAATCTATCAGTGATATCTTATTGACCATAGAATTAAATATATTAAGTGTCTGGAACATTGAGGAGGAAGTCCACTGTCAGTTATTGGCCCCAATTTTTGTTAAAGCACTAGTCACTTCAGTGAAACTTAAGTATTCCCATTTTTCTCAACATGCTAGGGAGATTTTTGCTTACTCAATGTTTTTGCCATTATTTTATCTTAGAATAGCTATATACCTTACCTCAGTGTGTATGATCTCTCTGCATTTCAAAGTCCAAAACATACAAAGCTCCTTTAAAGTTTTCCCTTTGTGTGTCTAGCTCAAAAACAAGCTCTTTTTCCTGACTCCTCCAGTATCCCTCCTAGGTGAAACCCAGATTCCCCCACAGGTCTGGTCCACATAACCTGTTGTCAGCTCCGTGAGGTCAGGACCTGTGTGTATGAGGCAAAGGGTTCTGCACAGAGAAAAGTTTGACAAGTAATTGTTGAAAAATTATCAGAAGGAGAATGATCCTATTTGAGTTAGGTTCTGAATTTCAGTGGCAGCCAATATAAAAAAGTGTCACACAATGGACAGTTTACAGTCTTGCAAAAGAAGGAATACAAATTCCTGTTGCAGTAAACAATTGTTAAAATTAACCCCAAGAATGTGAGCCATAAAAAGATGTCACTTTCATGAGCAACATGCTCATGAAGGCTTCAGATGATTCTCACTGCCAATAACATCTTGGGGTGAGGTGTTCAACTTGGTGGTTAAAAGGTTACTGGGGGCTCATGGTCACAGAATCTGAATTCTGACTCCATAAGGTTTTGGCAAAAAGCAGACTTTCTACCAGTTGAGATATTTTTGTATGAGATCTCCTTGGATTACTGTTAACCCTGGATATGGGCTGCCTCAGTTTATACTCTGTCCACCTGGATCACAGTCAAGAATGTATACATGTTTTATCTCCCTGACTAGACTGTCAGTTTCTGCCTGGAAGAATCTGTATCTTGAATATCTTCCTATCTCCTTCATGCCTAACACAAAGCCCTGCTCATAGCAGATGTCAATAAATGTTCTCTAGATGGATGCTCAAATTTAGATCAAATTGACTCAAATCCCAATTAAAATCCTTTAGTCAGGAAGACAAGATTTAATTCATTTTTTTCCTACAAAAAGGGCAATCTTGCTGTTTAATATAACCTAATACATTTTTTTCACAACTCTGAGACAGACGCAGGTTCTGTTTTTGGAAGACACATCTGAGATGTAAAGCAGTACTTGATTTTTATATTTTATTCTGATTAAATTTGAGGCATATCAGAAACGAGTGGTAACTTGTTTGCTCTGAATTATTCTATTCACCATACCAGGATTGTAGGATAGCAGAGTATGATAGACCTTGAAGACCAGCCAGGTTGTTGAACAGCAGAGACAATTAAAGAATTCAAATTAGGACCCAAGTTGCATGATTAACTGGTTAGTTGAATAGTTGATTAATTTCTTTTCCTTGTTCATTTATGCAACCAGTCATTGAACACCTATCATGTGCCCAGGACTGTGCTGGGGGCCAGAGAGTACACAGCTGACAAAAACAATCACAGTCAACATCGAGGTCACTGACTAATGGTTACTTCCTGATTCCTGGGACCAGGACATTTTACCTTCTTTAAAGGAACTAAACTGCTTCTTCAAAAGAGCCTCCTGAGGAAAACAATCAATGTCTGTTGGATAAGAAGGCCTTGAACTTCCTAGAGTTCTACAAGTCAAGAGCATCTATTGGAGGGCTTCTGGACTGGACTTCCTTGAAAATCTTGTACTATCTGCCTCAGCACTGGCCCCCTTTAAATTCAATCATACCATACTCAGAAACAAGTCTCTACAGACTAAACTATCAATTCTCCTTTCAGCCCATGGCTGCTCTCCCCTTAATAGCAGGGGTATTTCTCACTGCTCTTCACTATGTCTTACACAATATAGGCCATGTATAGCTATAGCCACTGAGACAATCACCTCTCTTTAAACACATTCATACACTTATATTCTTTTGGGAATGCCAAACAGGCCTCATCCTCTGCCAATTACCCTTCTGATTGGAAGTGACTATCTGGAGTGCTGTATTGAAAATGTTTTTGAGGCTGAATCTAAACTCAGTAGGAACAGGGGATTTGATTGCTTAGCATCAGATGGGCAGCCATTTTCTTTCCATTAACTAGACCCTAACTTTAATACTTCTGATTCCTGGATGCTTAAAGGACATACCACACAAAAGTCCTTTACAGTGCCATCAACAATCTTATACACCTATCTATAACTCCCCTACTATAGTCTGGATCTGAAATGTCTCCCAAGACCAATGTGTTAAGGACTTGGTCCCCAGCACGAGGTGCTATCAGGAGGAAGAAGTTAGATCACAAGGGGGGTACCCTGGAGGGTGGACCCGTGCCTTCTCTCTCTTTTTTTTTTGCTTCCTTGTCATGATTTACTGTCTTGCTGCAGGATTGAAACCTCTGAAACTATGAGTCAAAATAAACCTTTCCTCCTTATAATAAGTAGATTATCTCAGATATTTGTCACAATGACAGAAAGCTGACTAACATCCCCAACACATACTCTATAGCCCTCCCACCAAAATCTCCTTCTAGGGCTCAGTTTCTCTATGAAGAGTTTCCTTACCTCTTCTTCTGTGGGAAATTATTCCTCTTCTTCAAGTTCCTTCCTTGCCACTGGATTCTTCTATTTACATGTCTACCTAAGAGACAGGGTCCTATCTTAAGACCAGCAAAATATCAGTCAAAGGTAAGGCACTTACTAAAGAATTGTGGAATGATGAATTCTTTGAAACTCTCTCCTCTTTTCACTTCTTCAAGCTGTCTTTTAGAGGTGCAAGAGCTAGTTCCTATTTATAGTCTCAAATTTATAGAGGTACAACCTAGCAAACAGGTCTGTTACCTCCTAAGTCCACCCACTATCAGGAGATGCTCTCTTGCTCTTCCTAGTCCCACATTCCAGTTGAAGAAGTAAAACTAGGTGTTACTTTGATCTACACTAATTGGGTACTGACTAGATGGAACAGAATGGATTATTTAATCTAATCTTTCATTGAGCTCTATTGTCCTAACTTCAACATAATCACAAATTTTTGTGCTTCTTTTATCTGCCAAACCAGGCCATTGTCAACTTTTCTGAACAGTTACAACAACCATCTAATTGGCATCTCAACTTCATTTTTTATTTTTTACAATCTATTCTCCACTTAGCTGGTTCATTTTTTTTAAGATCACATCAATCCCCTGTTTACAACTGGTTAGTAGCTTCCTGGTGATTCTAGGGAAAAAGTTCCAAACCTCTCTGTAGCCTCCTGGGCCCAACACATCCAGCTCCTGCTTATCTCTGACCTTATTATCATTCTTCCTCTGGTACACTGTATTCCAGTCATGGGGTCCACATATTACTCCTTTAGTGGTCAGAATCTCTGGGTTTTTGCTCTCATTGCTCACTCTCCTGGAATTCTTTTGCCTCAGCTTTTAATTTGAGATTTGCTGTAGTATGTATGTATCCCCCAGAAAATATGTATTAGAAACTTAACACCCAATGCAACAGTGTTGGGAGGTTTGGCCTAATGGAAGGTGTTTAGGTCACAAGGGCTCCACCCTCATGAATGGATTAATGTCCATTATAAAAGGGCTTGTGGATGCAAATTCAGTCTCTTGTCCTCTGTCACCTCTCTGGCTTTCTACCATGGGATGACATAGCAAGAAGACCTTTACCAGATACCAGCCCCTCAAGCCTTCAGAACTGTGAGAAAATAAATTTCTGTTTATGATAAATTACCCAGTCTTTGGTACTCTGTTATAGTAGCATAAAACAGACTAAAACAAGATCTTAGCTCAAAATGTCACCTCCTCAGGGAACCTTTCCTTGAACATCCTATCTGAAGTACATAAAGCAACTCCCAGTTACTACTCTTTATCCTAGATCCTAATTTATTTTATGGCACTGAAACTCTGAAATTATCTTACTGATTTATACGTTTGTTTCTGTAATCTACTTCTCACACTAGAATGTGAGTTCCATGAGCATTTCATGCAAGACAGACCTGTTTGAGAGTAAGTGCTAAATAAATCTTTACTGAAAGCTAAATGAATATTTCTGAGGATCTCCAAATATGGGGCTATTATCCCCCATGACCCATTCATACTTTTCATAAATATTAAATCATAGTAAACATGAGAGTATGACACCAGAAGCCAGACCTGGTTGAGTTCATTTCAATATATGGCTCTTCATGAAACAGTATAACAAAAATTAAAGGGTCCAGGGCAATACGTGAAAATAAGGACAAGAACATGTATTTGCCTTAGAAAAAGTCAGGAAAGGGAAAAACCTGATGGCTACAGAGGCCAGGATAGGCTTTAGCATTCTAGAACACAGTCTGGGAGCAAATGTCAGGGATGTGATGCAGCAAGCCAAGAAGGATCATGTTCCCTGAGCTGGCATAAGACTAAACAGGCAGCATCTGATAGAGAGCTCAGACGAGACACTTGAAGTGGCCTCTGGGGCGTGCGTGAGTGGGGGTGAGCATGATGGAGAAAGCTATGGAAAAGACAGATGATCTCAGCTTCTAAATGTATTTGGTTGGATGCAGTGAGAAGACCACTAGATTAGGAGTCCAAAGGCTATGATATACTGAGCAGCTCCTTCTTGCCAGGTTTTGTGCTGGGCAGCTCACATATATTACCTCCTTCAGTCCTTACCATCACTTTCCCAGGGAGCTACTAATATTCTCATTTCATGGAGAAACTGATACTCAGACGGGAAAAGTTATTTTAGTACTCTGACTTTCAGGATGTTTATCTATAATAGACAATAATAAAACCCCTTTCACAGGTCTGGTGTGAGAATGCAATAAGATATGAGATTGACCACATATGCTATGCCAGGTTCTTTGCAAATTTTACTGGTATTGATATAAATAACCCCAGAAGTTTGGGAAGCTGAGGCAGGAGGATTGCAAGTTCAAGCCAGCCTCAGGAATTTATGAAGATCTGGAGCAACTTAGCAAAATTTTAAAAAATTAAAAAAAAATAAGACATAAAAAGGGCTGGGAATGTGGCTCAGTGTTTGAGTGCCCCTGGGATTAATTCCTTGTGTGTGTAAATAATCATATATAATATTAGCAATTAGGTGGCACAAGATGACATAGTTCATGAAGGTCACAGGCGGGATGAAAATGCTGGATGGTGTCTTCACTGTCAGGCCACCTCACAGAAGACAAGGATTTGAAAAACAGATCTGCCAATAATTAGCTTCATGACTTCAGGCAAACTGTTGCACTTGTGCAGCCATGTTCTGATTTTTTTTTTAAGTTATACATGGACATAATATCTTTATTTTGTTTATTTATTTTTTTGTGGTGCTGAGGATAGAACCCAGTGACTCACATGTGCAAAGCAAGCGCTCTGCCACTGAGCCACAACCCCAGCCCTAGCCATGTTCTCTTAATCTGAATACTGGGGCTGAGAGCCCCGTGTTAAGGCCCACAAGGATGTGGGCACAGAAAATAATTGGTAAACATGAATCCGCATGGTATGTGCAGATGGGAACCGTGACAATTATAGTGAATATCCTGAATGGGACAAGTGTCTTCAGGTGACATGAAGTCAGAGCCTTTGCTTCAGGTGTCAAGGATTTTGCAGGCAGCAATTGGCCTCTAGTTTACAGTTACTGTGTCAGCTCCAACAAAAGACTAGTCTCTATCTTGCTTATGCTTGCTCCCCTGGAAAATAAAAACAGTGTGAAACTCCTAAGACACAGAAATGTGCTTTAGGAGTTTATTTAACATTAGAAAAATAACTGCTTATTACTGTGTGTATATACATGACTGCATGACGAATGTGATTCTGCAACCTGTATACTCAGAAAAATGAGAAACTATATCCCATCTGATTCAAATGTATGATATGTCAAGGTCACTGCACTGTCATGTGTAACTAATTAAAACAAATAAAAAAATTTAAGAAAAGAAAAATAATTGCTTATAAAATCAGCTTTAGGAAAGAGCTGACATGAAAGGGACATAGCCATAATTCTCCCAGGGGGTCATATTGCAAGCAACACACACTCTTGGCAGTCCTGAAACTATGTCTCTGCAATGAGGACTGTGTTCTTCGGGGAAACCTAAGCTGGGTGGGCTGTTTGCTGAGAGAGTGTCAGTCCTCAGGCAGAAACGGGACAGTTTGTCCTAGCCAGCCCAGGCTGCCAGTGAGTTGACGCAGGTCTTGCATTTGTGCTCTGGGGAGTCATAAATGTTTTCCCAGTGAAGAGCATGTAGACATAAGTCATGCACACATGCCACACAGCTGCCAGACAATCAGTCATACCATGGGCCACTTACATCCTTCTTACATCCTGGGGCTCTAGTTGCAAAACTTTAACTCATTTGAACTTCATACACACAAAATCCTGCAAGGTGTTATAAATCTGATTTTACAGATTGGAAAAAGGGGGTTCAAAGAGCAGTTTGCTGAAGTCATATAGTTAGAAGAGATGGAGCTGCGATTCAGCCTAGGTCCTTCTGATTTCAAGGACACGTCAGTTCTTTGCAGATTTGCCTAAGGCAGACATACTTTTCAAGATGAAAAGCAAAACCAAGAATTAATCCACCATTCCAACCTAGGTAAGAGTCCCCCTATCCCACTTTGCACATGGTCCTCTAGCCTCTGCAGGAATACCTGCCCTAATAGGGGTCACCCACAATCTGCTCCAGTTGTAAAAACTTCTTTGTTCCATTGACATAGGGAATGTCAGCTTCCCCTGAGTGCCTAAATTGGCACAATATTTTCTTGCTTCTCTATATTGCATTTTAAATATATGACTTTTTTTTAAATTTTTTATTGTTGGTTGTTCAAAACATTACAAATTTCTTGACATACCATATTCCACACTTTGATTCAAGTGGGTTATGAACTCCCACCTTCACCCCATACACAGATTGCAGAATCACATCAGTTACACATCCATTGATTTACATATTGCCATACTAGTGTCTGTTGTGCTCCGCTGCCTTTCCCATCCTCCACCATTCCCCCTTCCCACCTCTCCCCTCCCCTCCCCTCCTCTCTCTCTACCCCCTCCACTGTATAACCCTGAGGGTCTCCTTCCATTTCCATGCAATTTCCCTTCTCTCTCCCTTTCCCTCCCACCTCTCATCCCTGTTTAATGTTAATCTTCTTCTCATGCTCTTCGTCCCTACTCTGTTCTTAGTTACTCTCCTTATATCAAAGAAGACATTTGGCATTTGTTTTTTAGGGATTGGCTAGCTTCACTTAGCATAATCTGCTCTAATGCCATCCATTTCCCTGCAAATTCTATGATTTTGTCATTTTTTAATGCAGAGTAATACTCCATTGTGTATAAATGCCACATTTTTTTTATCCATTCGTCTATTGAAGGGCATCTAGGTTGGTTCCACAGTCTTGCTATTGTGAATTGTGCTGCTATGAACATCGATGTAGCAGTGTCCCTGTAGCATGCTCTTTTTAGGTCTTTAGGGAATAGACCGAGAAGGGGAATAGCTGGGTCAAATGGTGGTTCCATTCCCAGCTTTCCAAGAAATCTCCATACTGCTTTCCAAATTGGCTGCACCAATTTGCAGTCCCACCAGCAATGTACAAGTGGACCCTTTTCCCCACATCCTCGCCAGCACTTGTTGTTGTTTGACTTCATAATGGCTGCCAATCTTACTGGAGTGAGATGGTATCTTAGGGTGGTTTTGATTTGCATTTCTCTGACAGCTAGAGATGGTGAGCATTTTTTCATGTACTTGTTGATTGACTGTATGTCCTCCTCTGAGAAGTGTCTGTTCAGGTCCTTGGCCCATTTGTTGATTGGGTTGTTTGTTCTCTTATTGTCTAATTTTTTGAGTTCTTTGTATACTCTGGATATTAGGGCTCTATCTGAAGTGTGAGGAGTAAAGATTTGTTCCCAGGGTGTAGGCTCCCTATTTACCTCTCTTATTGTTTCTTTTGCTGAGAAAAAACTTTTTAGTTTGAGTAAGTCCCATTTGTTGATTCTAGTTTTAACTTTTGTGCTATGGGTGTCCTATTGAGGAATTTGGAGCCCGACCCCACCGAATGTAGATCGTAGCCAACTTTTTCTTCTATAAGACGGCGTGTCTCTGATTTGATATCAAGCTCCTTGATCCATTTTGAATTCACTTTTGTGCATGGCCAGAGAAAGGGATTCAGTTTCATTTTGTTGCATATGGATTTCCAGTTTTCCCAGCACCATTTGTTGAAGATGCTATCCTTCCTCCATTGCATGCTTTTAGCCCCTTTATCAAATATAAGATAGTTGTAGTTTTGTGGATTGGTTTCTGTGTCCTCTATTCTGTACCATTGGTCCACCCACCTTTAAAAGGCCACCATGCTCCCTCTCAAGATGGCAATTGCTATTCTGAATTCATGTGGCTTATGAATTTAGATTTTCAAAAGGCAAATATTCTTAGAGCATGTATCTCTTCCACGTGGGTATTCATAGATCCTATCACACAGTGCCAGGGCTAGATGAGTCATTCCACTGCCCAGCACCCTCCTTGTCCACTGGTCCAGTTCTTCTGGGTCATTCTGTAGGACACAAAGCTGGCTCTAACACTTCTCTCCCCCTCACCTGCTCTTTTGGACACAAAGAGATGTTTTCAACAAACCAGAACATATAGCATGGGGGAGGGGGTCTCAGACTACCCAGCTGAGCTCTGTTCAAAGTGGAGAACTTTTTATTGATGTAGTTACTGTTTAGGGAGACTTTGGAAAAGAGAGGCTCCTGGGGACAGACTGAGGAGTCACAGCTGTAGCAAAAGCCCCTGACAAACCAACCCTTTGTATTCAAGGACATGTCACCTTGATAAAAGTTAATAGCTCAGCATCCTACAGATTTAGAATTCAGAGAAAGGGCAGCATTCTGCTTGGTTTCTCTAAGATCATAAGAATAGCAATGCCAGATGGGTTCTGGGGGGTCACTTCCCAAAGAACCAGGAGTTCTTTCTTACTTGACATTGCTCCTGCCACACAGGATATATATTAATAGCAAGATACATATTAATATATATGCACAGATATATATTAATAGCAAGTATTTTAATTAATCATTTAATAAAGTACACAACAACACACAAATATCTCACCCATAAATTTGGATAAAACATCTTGACATGTATCAATATCTGCATTTTTCTATAAAGAGGCAGACTCCCTCCCCAGACTGTTTGTACATGATTGAATTCTCCCATGGCATCCCTTTTCAAGTTCTTCTGGTAAAAAAGAGAACCACAAGGGGTGGGAAGTGAATCATGAGACCTCAGACCAAATGGACTAGAACGATCCTGACCCACACAGGGGCTGGATCTGGGCCAGACTACCCCAAAGCCTTCCATCCTTGGACACAGAATATCTAACACACCTGAATGTCTAAAAGGCACCTAAGTACAGTGCATTCAAATTCTGATCAAGATCTTTCTACTCAAACCTAGTCACCTTCCACATGTTTTAGTTTTTTATTTTAAAGAAGAAAATGGAAAGATCATAATACACTCATGCATCCAGAAACCTGGGGGTTGTCTTCATACTTTCTATTTTTCACAGTTATTTGTACCCAACCCATCATCAAGTCACCCCAATTTTGTTTTCAAATCATGTTTTCCTTTTCATCTACTCTAGTCCTGTCCAGAATCTTTTTTATTGGTACTAATGAAAAGCTTCCTCTTAACTAGCTTCCCCACACCAACTCTTGCACTTTTCATCCATTGTTAAGACTACTATAGGAGAGATCTCTTATGCTCAAATTGAACACAATGCTCTTCAGATGTGTAACTAACACATACACACACACACTTCTGCTCCAAATCCTTCAATGATTCTCATGAACTTATACTAAAGAGGGAAAAGTCTTTAACAAGGCCTACAAGGTCCTGATCTCTATCTTTAGCTTTTCCTCTATCAAGTCACACTGACCCATCTCAGTTCTGACAGTACTAAGCTGCCGTTCACCTATAGAGGCCATATTCGTTCACTTTACCCACTCCCTTTCCCTTATTAATTCCAAGTGATCCTTATGCTCTCTACTCAGATGTCACCTCCTTTGTAAAGCTGTCCTTGATCACCTGAAGTAGGTCAGGACCCCTATTATATAATTCTCTCATGGCACCTTATCCTTTTCATGGTGTTTATCCTAGTTTGTAATTTTACACGATTGGTGCATCTATTTGAATAATGTCTGATTTTTCCCAGAAGATTTTTAAGGGCAAGAATCCTTGAGGTTAGAGATCATGTCTGCATTATCATCATAGTAAGTTTAGTTTTTAGCACAGGCCTGACATATGGGTAGTAGTTAGTCAATAAAAATCTATTGAATGAACACACAAAACACAGCTCTTATTTGAGTTGCTGATACCACTTCTGAGGTTCTCTAGAGTCTGCCCTAAGCAAATAGAAATTTAAATTTTTGCTACCTCTCATATCTACGATAGTGGCCTCTAAATGATGAGATCATTATACTGTCGATCCTACAGTTTGGATCTGGAATGCCCCCCCACCCCGCAAAAGGTCATGTGTTAAATGCTTGGTTGCCAATGGTGGTGCTTGTGGAAGGTGGTGGAACCTTTAAGACATAGGGCCTAGTGGAAGAAAGTTAGGTTACTGCGAGATGTCCCCGAAGGGCTGCCATGAGGTAAGCTGCTGCTGTGCTCCACCATATACTTCCATATGATGTGCTACTTCAACAACAGGCCCCAAAACCATAAGGCCAACTGACCATGGACTGAAACTTCTGAAACCATAAGCCAAAATAAACCTTTCCATCTTTTAGGTTGATTAATCAGGTATTTGTTGTAGTAATAGAAAGCTGACTAACACAGTCATCACTGTCATCATCACCACAGTTACATTTACTAAGGATATTTTTTTTTTTTACCATGCATTAGGAACTATGCCAAGTACCATAATTGTGGTATTCACTTACTCTTCACAGTACTATGAGTTATACATTATTAACCCTATATTTTTATTTAAGAAAAAAAAAATAAAGACTTAGAGAGGATTTGCTAACATAGTGGGGCTAGGATCTGAACCATGGTCGAACTCTAAAGTCTACAGTCTTAATCACAAACCACTGCACTATAAAATGGGCTAATAATACCTACTCATGGTGACATCATAAAGATTCAAGCACAGTTAGCTCTTAGGGTGGCCGTTATTATTATTATGATGCTGGAGGCACTGTGGGAAGGGTTAGCTATTTTGCTCAGGAGAAAACTAATCTGGCTGCCCTTCTGAGGCTAAAACAGCTGGGCCTAGTTTGCAAAAGAGAATTTTATGAAAAGCAACATGCTGTGGCAGTTCCAACACTGTGCATTGAGAGGGGAGTTATTATAAAACCACTGCAAAGATCTCTAGCCCTGGCAATGAACACTTCATAATGAACTTAGGTTTCTCACGGCAAGCTCAGACATCCTGCGTGGGGACCCAAACTTATAATAGTTCCTTGAATTTCTTTTGCTAATTTTCTTTCTCCTTCCCTGGAGTATACAAACCGAACACACCACATTTAGAGTCAGGAGATTCTGTTTGAATTCTGATGTGCCCAGGGTGGAGGAGGTAGGGATCTATCCAGGTGCCTGGGCCTTAGAGCCTCAGTATTCAGGAAGCCAGGAGATGACAACAGATAATATTGTCATTTTCTGTGCTTTGTCTTGAGGATAATCCACTCTTCTGAGTCTCCTTCCCTCTTTTTTCTGTCACCCACCACTGGGCATAAAGAAGAAGACAAATATTTTTTTTTTTTTTTTTTTTTTAAATATTTATTTATTTATTTTTCGGTGGACATAACATCTTTGTTTGTATGTGGTGCTGAGGATCGAACCCGGGCTGCACGCATGCCAGGCGAGCGTGCTACCACTTGAGCCACATCCCCAGCCCCAGAAGACAAATATTTGAGTCCCTACTTTTACACCACGTTCTCCTATAGTAAAGCAATCAATCAATCCCAACAACAATCTTTAGAAGCAGGTCCTATTATCCCTACATCACAATCAAAGGAACTACAGTTTGGGATTAATGACCTGGGATAAATTTTTACACTAAGAGGTGGAGTTGAGATTCAAACCTGTTGAATTAGGTTCCAAAATCCATGCTTTCCATTGAAATATTAGAAGAGATTTATAATGACTGAACAATTATGGAAATTACTTGCATGTGTACAAGTGGTAGTGAAGCCATGAAAGCCCATTTGTTCCCTCTTTCCCTCCATCACCTCTCTGTTAGCTGAGCACTTCTAGACATTGCCAGACACTGCACCGGATGTCAGCGATACGAAGATGGGTATGATGTGGCCCCTGCTTCTGAGAGGCTCACAGTTTAGTCAGGGGAGCTTTCTAGGGAAAAAAGGACAAAAGATGATCGGGAAACTAAGCAAGAGAGAGGAGGTAGAAGATCCTGAAACATCAGAACCAAAGGGTTCTTGGAAGACAACTACTCAAAACCTGGCTGCATTACCTGGAATCACTTGGAGAATTATTAGAACTGAAAACTTCTATGTACCCGATTCTCAATTCTAATTATCCAAAACTAAAACTAAAGCTAGAAGTGACTCATAGACAAAGTGACTGAAGCCACTGATCCAGTCCCTTCGCTTTTCAGGTATGAGAACAGAGTGGCACAGAGGGGAAGTGATTAGCCTAAGGGCACATAAAAAGGAGTCAATTCTTCACTCAGGTATTCAACTCACAGTCAAGTGATAGAAATCATTGTTTAAAAATTAGAATGATTTTAACCAGGAGGCAGGTAAATCTCAAGTTCAAGCCCAGCCTTGGCAACTTAGTGAGACCCTGTCTCAAAATAAAAAATAAAAAGGGCTTAGGATGTAGCTTAAAAGTAAAGCACCCCTGGGTTCAATCCCTAGTACTTCCGCACAACAGAATGAATTTGTTTTGATTATATATTTATATATAAAAATTATACATATTTTAGATATATTTATAAAGTATACATATGACATATTTTACTTACATGGGTTTGGGTAGCTCTTTAAGGACAATGTTATATGTCGACTAGAAAATTATTTTTATGTAAGTAAAGTGTGGAGAATAACAAATCATTTAAGAACACTAAAATTATACATGGATAAATTGACTGGCTTTGGATATTCATAATCAAGGACAGTCTTCTCAATCTCTCCTACTTCTGACCACTTCCTTTCCAGGTATTCATTACAGAGCAGAAAACTTTATTAATTAATAAAGGACAGTATTTCAAGGTGCTGGTTGCCAGATGTGAATGAGAGAAGGAACGAGCAAAAGACAAACAGGCACTTTAGAATCTGCCAAAGCTTTGCTCTCCCCACAGCGATTTCCCCCACCCATAGTAGAGATGTCCTGGTCACTAAAAACATGATGGGCCTCCTGCTGTCAACTCCTCTGCAGTGAACTAACTCAATCCCCTTGCCTGATAAGAACATCAGAAAATTCCTGTCCTTCCAGCTTCAGATTCCTTTCATTGGCTACATATAGATGACAGGAAAGGGTTAGAGGGGAAAAAGAGGCTCTAAGGGGCACTGAGTGGGGGCAGGTTCTTCTCTAGTTCCTCTGTGATCTCACTGTGCAGTTTCTCATCAGCCCCATCCACCAAGTCTCCTCCTTTTGCAGTTTCATTGTGGTGTGCCTCTGTATCTGCTTATCTGAGAACTCTAGCAGCAAATTCTATATTCTCTGTTTCAACCTCTTTACATCCATCTTTTTTGACAATCCTAGCAAAATGAATTTCTATCTTATTTACCTTCTTGGGTTCAGCTATCAGAGCCTCTTCTCAAAGGCAAGAAGGAGACCAGAAGTATAGTCAGAAGTAGGTAGGTGAGACTCAGGAGAGTTCATTGATGGAGAAGCCTCATGCAGCAAGTGTTTAAAGAGACTCATCAACTGTGCTGTTGGGAAGCAGCCTTAGGAGGACGGAAGTGAGATGGCTCAGCTTCCTGGCCTCCCCATCTTAGCCCTGTCACTGATAAACTGGACAGTCCACACCCATTTTTAGCTCCACTTTTCTAATTTGCAAGTGAAGAAATTAAATTAGCTTGTGTCCATGGTTTCCATCCTTATTCTGAAATTTGAGATTTTCATTTTTCTCTTTCGCACTGGATACAAATAACTAAGATTGACACTATGACTCAATAATAAATGTTTATAATCCAGAATCAAACACACTAAAACCTTAGAGACAGAAGAAATTAGTCATCCCATTCTCTTTCCTACTCATTTGATTATATGTAAACTAAGGTCCAGAGAGAGACCATAAGTTCTGTGAGGGCAGAGACTATCTTGTTAATTGCATGCCTGGCACACTTTCAACAATGTCTGTAGAATGAATGAATGAATACTCTTCCTCCAAAGTCTTCAAGCCTGGAGGAGGGGAAATATCTTTACTCCTTCCCTGGAGATAGGGAACAGATAAGACAGAAGCCTCAGGCTGCTTCTGGCCCCTGAAGGAATGGTGCTCTCCAGCTAGAGAGCCAGAACAGAGCCAGGAACACTTTCTCAAGGCTGGTAGTGCCAGCGGCACTTGGCCACAAAGTGGGCTTCTACTCGAGTCCTCCATGCTGTGCATAATGAATCACAATGTGTCAATTACTGCATTCTGTTAACAAGTTCGATCTGCCTGTGCATGGCCAATGAGTGCCCTGCAATTTGTCACAGATTTGCAGTTATAAATATGAGGCAGAGCAAGTGGGACACAGTATTTTAAAGTATTTCAGGCAAAAATACTGGTGGTTAGTTTGGTTTTGTCAACTACTGGCCTCAGTGATCAGGCAGCAGGATGTAGGGATGTTCTGTCTCCTCTCTGGGGAAAGGGTCTGTGTCTTGGGCATCCTTTCCTAGCCTGACACAGGAAAAGTTCACATAGAGAAAGCCATTGTTGTATTTCTTTCTTTTAAGTATTGAATAAAATGGGGCGGAGACAGAGTGGTAATTTAAAAAATTATCTTCAGCGTGGTTAATGCAGCATGGTCATCTGGTCACTGGCACTGAAGTCACACAGGATTCAAAATTCAGCTCCACCTTACAAGAACTATATGATCTTGAGTAATCTCTTTAATTTTTTTGCAACTCCATTTCCACATTGACAAAATTGAAATAGTACAACTACCTAGCAGAGATATTACAAGGATTAAGTAAGATAATGCATTGCAAACCCTGACCAGGGGCTGACATGCAACACATGAGCCTCCTACTGTGTTAGAATTGTTTTCTGAAGGCATTCTAATCTCTTGAGGAAGTCCAGGGCCAAGACATTAGACAAACCCAGACAAGACCCTTTGTGTCTTAGATATATGTGTGGATCATCCTCCAGAGATTTTACAGTGCAGATTACAACTGTAGTCATGTGAGGATGTCAGAACTGCCCTCCTCACCTCACACTGGCTGCGTGAGAAAAGTGAGGAAGCATCCTGGTGCGAGGGGAGGCTGTTCATTTCTCAGGCAGCACCGCTGCAGCCCCTGACCTACTTTCTTACTAAAAATAGCCCTTCTTAGGTCACTGCCGCAAATTGAATTCCGCTGCTTCACTGCACTCTGTAAGCAGGTGGGTGGGCGCCAAAGCACATTTGGTGATCCAGAGCCTCTGCTTGCCTGGTGCACTGCTGTCCACCAAGGATGCTAATCCTTCACGCCTGAACAGAGGGCAGGGCATGTTTGTATATAGCAAAGGCTGGCCCTGCTGGGAGGTCTCTGTTTGGGGGTGAGGGTAGCAAGGGGCAGTGAAGGGAAAGGCTAGTTCCTGCTTTGAATTCTGACAGAACTGAACTGAAATATGGGCACCACAGTATTCTTGTTATTTGACCCCAAGAAAACCACAATTTTTCTTTGCCTCAGTTTCTTATCTGTAAAATGGAGATAATAAAACTAGTTTTAATGTACTATACAGATTTAAAATGCTGTACAAAAGCTGTCCATGTCACAGAATTTGTGCTCAATAATGAAACTAATATGGTTCTTCTCCATAATCTGGCCTGCTAGTTCTATAATGCTCTTATATTGAAGGCTCTTACAGGAGTGGCAACAAGGGATAAGAGATCAAACCAGAAACTAGAAATGGGATAGAGATGTAGTTCAGTGGTACAGCACTTTTCTAGCAACCAAACCAAACCAACAAAAATCTAGAAAGACTGAAAACTGAAAGGACCTCAGAAGTACTTAGGACAAAGGTTCTTAGATATACATGCCTATAATCCCAGCTACTCAGGAGGCTGAGGAAGGAAGATCACAAGTTTGAAATCAGCCTGGGCAACTTAGTGAAAACTGTCTCAATAAAGAATAAAAAAGGGCTGGGGATATAGCTCCGTGGTATGGTGTCCCAGGATTCAATCCCCAATACTGCAAATAAATAAACAAATACTCAATCAACATGTATTGAGCACCTATTAAATTCCAGGCCTTTGCTAAGTACTGGGAATTTAATTATATGCTTCAGACCCTCCAGAAGTTCCCAGTCTATGCCAGAGACAAAAATAGTTAAGAAGACTATGACCCAATACAAACATGTTAGAGCCAGGTTATAAAGCACACAGGAACAGGGATGAAGGAACAATTGATTGCATCTAGGAAGGCAGGGAAATCCACAGAACTAAATTGGAAGAAGAGGTGTGTATATCTGTTGGACAAGAGGGCAAGGGCATTTCAGGAGGACTGAACAGGATATATGAAAGCATAGAGAGGGAAAGGTATTTATCAGAAAACATTCTTAAAGTCACCATACTGAGTGGCACAAAGATAATTTGTTTAAGGGGTTGAAGCCAATGACAAAGGGTCTGAATAACATCAATAATGCTGCCTATACTGGGTAGTATGATTCTTCCCAGTACTTTCTTCATATCTGGTTTCTTGTTTTTGCTTTTACATGACCAATGCTATTACTCAGTAATGCAATATTGCTTAATAAATATAAAAACTTAGTCAAGCAGATGGGATATAATTTATTCAACCCCACATGTTGGATAAATGTAGGTAACTCCTAATTTTATTAAGGTATAAAAACACTGTGATGGACATCTTTAAAAGCTTTTCCCACATTTATTTTCCTTCCTCCCTTCCTTTATTTCCCTTCCTCCCTTCTTTTCTTCTTTCTTTTATTTGTGGTGCTGGGAATCAAATTCAGAACCTCCACCATGTTAGGCAAACACTCTATCACTGAACTATAGCCCCAGTCCAGTTTTTTCTATATTTCATATTTTTCTTTAGGACAGAATTTCAGGATATGAATTAGTAAGTGAAAGTGGAATCAATATCTTCAAGGCTCTTGATAATCACTCCAAAATGTTTTCCAAAAGTGGCCCAACTGTTTTTTTTTTTTTAATAAATGAGGAGGTAAGGTCCAAAGATGTTACATTGACTTACCAAATCACAATGTTGAACAGGAGAAGAACCAAGTCCAGTGCTAAGAATCTAATTCCCACTTCAGTGCTCTTTCTTCTGGAATGAGATCTATTTCAGTCAATGCCTCTGATCATTTTGAACTCTGTGTATTTTAAGGTAGAAATGTACTCGAGTAAATGAGAGTACTATGTACTATGCACATATGGAGTTTTAGAGGTGAACCTATTTTTCCATCCTTATCATGTACATGTGCTCCTATACCAATGGCGATTTTTGTTCTGGCTAAGCTAAGCATATGTTACACTGTCTTACCCCCATACCTTTAATCCTAAATGAAATGTTTCCTGTTCTTATGTGTGAATTTTAAGCATATTTTTAAAAACCTGACCTACATGATACTAAAAGCATTTCTAGGCTGTGGGCATTTATTATCAATAAATTCACATATGATATTTATTTTATTGCTTTGCATTATCTCTTGTATTGGTATAAAATTAAGTTTCACCTACAGAATAGAAGCTTCACCAGGCTTCTGTTATTAGAAAGAGATAAATAAGTCCCCCACCCCTTAAAGCTAATCAGGATAAACTTACTTCAAAAAAGACACTTCTAGAGTTTTATGGCTCAAGACAGGTCAATTCAATGCCTTAAAATATCTATAGTAGCAGGCATCTTGGTAGGTCAAAAAGTTTGCTGGACTAGGAGACAATAATCATAACTTTCAGGTGCTGAGGACCTGTCAAACCTGGCACAATGGTAATTTAGATAAGAATCCTTAAAATAACCCCATTTAAAGTACTCCTGTTTCTCTCCTCTCCTCTCCCTCTCCCCTCCCCCTCCCTCTCCTCTTCCTCTCCTCCTCCCTCCTCCTCTTCTTCTTCTTCTCCCCCCCCCCCCTCAGCTGGGAATCAACCTCAAGGCCTCATGCATGCTAAACACACACTCCATCACTGAACCTCTCAACTCCTAAATTATCCCTATTTTACAAATGAGAAACCTTGGGACCTGAGAGATTGCGGAAGTTGCACAAAGTCAACTATATTAGTAATGGCAAAACTAGAAATTAAGGGGCTGGGGTTGTGGCTCAGTGGTAGAGCACTTGCCTTGCACATGTGAGACACTGGGTTCAATTCTCTGCACCACATATAAATAAATAATTAAAATAAAAGTCCATCAAAAACTAAAATAAATAAATAAAACTAGGAATTAAGCCCACATACTTCTAACTAAAAAACAATCTATTTTTCTGCTTTACTACATCTCAGCAAATGTCATTTCAGTTCTAGTACCACTACTATCATATATAACCCCAACAGGACATTTGCACTCTCTGAATCATAGCCTCCTCACTTATGAGACAGGATAATTATCTTCCTATACTGTCCTTTATGCTCTACACAGCTACACCCACAGTGCTGTTGCCATGATTAAGTAATATAATGAGTATAAAAGACCCAGACATATGTACAGATTGTTACAAGCATCCTGAACATCACAACTGATCATTCTGAAGATGACTGGACATCCTTCCAAGATCCTTTGTCATTTAAGGAGAATTTAAGTATACTCACTAGGCAGCCCCTTCTAGCATCAGAAAGTTAATGGCTGCAATGCATTTCATAATGACTTTCAGTAAGACCAGAAACCAAGAGGTTAACGTTCTGAAAAAAAATCCATTAGCCAACATACTGTGTTCCCGGTATCAAGGTATCAAGACTCCCCAGAATATTTTTCTGCTCTGTCACTCATTTGTATACCCAGTTGCCCTCATCTTTTACTAGCAATTTGTTTCTAGAAAAGCAGGATTCCACAGAAGGGATGTGGGCTTGAATTCCATTATCAAGGGGTCAGTGGGTTTGGGGCATTTATTCCAGCTTTCCAGAGGCTTCTGGAGAAATTCAGACCTGGGCTGTAGTTCACATTCTGCTGCTGACTAGGTGTATAACATCGGGCAAGACACTTGACCTCTCAGCCTATGTAAAATAGAAATAATACCTATCTTAGACAAGTTAATTAATGTCTCTGGGTCAGTATTTCTTCTGCCCTAAAATCAACATCATAATTACCATGTATATATAATTTATTATGTGCAAGCCCTATGCTGAGGACTTTACAAGTATTCTGTCACTCATCCTTACAGTTCTGTGAGATGGCTACCATTACATCCAGTTAAAAGATCAGGAAACATGCATGCCGAAGAGTTCAGTAATGTGCTCCATGGCTTTTATGTTATAGAGTCAGGATTCAAACCCTAGTCTCCCTAATTTAAAATTCAATGTGTGTAACCACTAAATCTTATTCCAGAGAACTGTTTCAAGGAAGAAATTAAGTAACATTTATTATTACATGCTTCCTGGGTGACTGGTGTCTGAAACCCTCTTCTCTAAAGACACATAGTACAAAAAGGCTTTATAGAGCCTATGAACCCAAGGCCACTCTGTGTGAGTGTTATGCATTTTAGGAAGGGGAGGGACTTTTCCTGAGCAGGGGGCATTTACTGCCATGCTCCCCAGATTTATAAAAACAGCCATGCTGTGAACATGGGCCAGGTTTATGAATGAAATTCCTCTTAAGTTTTAAAAGTCAGAAAGTTAAAGGCAGTTTAGCATTGAGAACCCTGTTAAAGACTGTAGTAAAACTCACATTCATACATTATCACAGATTTCCTGGAGCTGATGGTATCCAAGGTGAATGAGCTGGACACTAATGAGAAAAAGATGTGACTGAGGAGGCAGGACTACATGACCCCCAACCCCCACTGCTTACACAGGAAGGATGAAGGGACAAAGAAGAAACCACATTTTTTTTTTTTAAACCTTAGGCTGGATTGAACTAAAAATAGAAATGTGATTCAAATGTCTATTACCAAGTTCACTGCCTTTGCATTCTGGAAACCAGGTTCTTTTTCCCTTCATCAAATACATCCCCAAGATCTCATTCCCACAGCCCAGAGACACAGAAAAGTAAGAATTACTGAGAGTCTAATGAGTGCCTGGCATCATGCTGGGACCTCACACCCAAGATCCTATCTCAGCTTTACAACAACCTAGGAGTAGGGGCTGTGTTTTACAGAGGAGAAAACTGAGGCCCATTTAGATGAAATGACATGCCCAAAGTCACTCAGCTAGTAAATGGCAATGCTAGGAGATAAATGAACTCAGGTGAGTGACTCTGTAACCCAGGCTCTCTCAAATACATATGCCTGCTACAAAGAAGCGGAGCTTTATTTTCAGCTAAGAGAGTGATGAAAGTAACAGTGTTATCCAATTTACCTTATGGCTTTGGGAAGGACTCAGCAGAGCAGCCATTTGAATGATTCACTCCTGTGACTGACAAGATTTCTCTTGGTTACAGCTGCTAAATCTGCTACTCCCCACCCCACCCCCTCCAGTTGGCTCAGGAGATACAATTATTTATGTAAGAATTTCAGTGGCCTTCTGCCTCAAGGCATGATTATCATAGGCTTTTAAGTGACTAAAGGGGTCATAAATCATAATAAAGGCCAAAAAGAGTCAGGGTCAGGGAATATAAAAGAAGAGAGGATACTCTAAAAGCAGAGAAGTGGCCAAATGCAATAGCATAGCTCCTGTAGTGTACAAAAACCCTTCCCTAATAATTTCTTCATCTGATCCTCATGCCACGCTGGGAGGTAGAAGTCAGTATCTCCATTTTATAGATGAAGAATGTGAGGGTCAAAAAGGTCTGAGGTCCAAGGTTAGACAGAGACTGGAATAAGAACCTACATCTCCTCATTCCCACCAAAGGGCTTGCCCCAACCCACTCACAGTACAGAATAAGGACAGAAATCTTTAAGAACTATCAGGAAAAGAACTCTGTAGTCTTGCTCCCTGTACACAAGGCCAAAGATGGGAAAGTGTGAACACATCCTAGAAAGGCAGCACAGAGCCTGGAGCTGTGGGCTTAGAAACCTTAACATTTAAAAATCCTTAGATATCAACTAATTACGTGATCCTGGGCAAGTCACCTAATCTCTCTGCCTTGATCTTCTCCTTTGTAATATGTAGGTAACAATACCTACATTATATGATTGTTGTAAGGATTCAATAGGGATTAAAACAAAAAAACAAAAACTACCACCACAGTGCCTGGCACCAAGGCGGACACTTGAATGTTAGCTGTCACTGTTTTCATCATCACCATGAAAAGGTGCTGACACATAAGAAGTGCTCTGGGAGCTGGGCCTGGTGGCACATGCATATAATCTCAGCAACTCAGGAGGACTGCAAATTTGAGGCCAACCTGGACAATGTAGCTAGACCCTATCTCAAAAATAAAAAAAAAAGGGGCTGGGGTTGTGGCTGAACAGCAGAGCTCTTGCCTAGCACATGTGGGGTCCTGGGTTCAATCCTCAGCACTACATAAAAATAAATAAATAAAGGTATTGCGTTCAACTACAACTAAAAATTAAATATTAAAAAAATAAAATAAAAAACAGGTATGGGGCTGTAGTTCAGTGGTAAAATGCCCCTGCGTTTCAATCCTCGGTGTTCTCTCTCTCTCTCTCTCACACACACACACACACACACTCACACACACACAGAAAGAGAGAGAGAGAGAGAGAGAGAGAGAGAGAGAGAGAGAGAGAGAGGAGAAGAAGAAGAAGGAGGAGGAGGAGGAGGAGGAGAGAAGGAAGGAAGGAAGGAAGGAAGGAAGGAAGGAAGGAAGGAAGGATTGATTCAGCAAATGTTCATTCCCCTTGTTCTTTCTTTTGTCCTCTTTTTCCCACACCTCCCAGGGCACCACACCCCTGCTGGTTATCTGTAAACCTATTGAGAGAGTGCTTGTCCCAGGCAGCCTACCTGGGCTGGCCTTATTTATGGGCAGTGAATACTTAGTCACTAATCACACTTTGTGCCGTGTGCTTTCAGGTCCCTCCCCAGAAATCAGCAATTCTATCTTGGTTTTTCCTCAGGGAGACAGAGCCTTAACATGTATGGGGCTCCTATGGAGAAACCTCCTCTTGTAATGGCTTCTTGACATTTAGGGAGATAGCATTTAGGGTGAGTCAACCCCCAGCAAAAGGTGGCCAGGAAAGCAGTCTTTGCTCTGGACCAAATTCCTGTAGGAGTAGGAATAACTGCCAAACAGACAGGTTGATGTAACGTTATCCAAGGCACCTTACAGCAGGGCCGCTTGGTAGAAACACTACCTATATATCTATTAAGAAAAGACTGTAATTAAGTAACTCTGCTTCATTAACCTTTCTCTACAGAAACAACTCCCTGCCCTCTCTATAGAGCTAAGTCCCCATTCCAACCAGGTAGCTCTATGTGGATGTTCCAAAGGCTCACAAACTCAGCTACATTGTAAAATATATTTATCGCCTTACCCAAAACCTACTCTTTCCTCTCTTCATATATTTCCCTTACCAATTATGACACATCTACCTCATCTGCCAAGCAGAAAATTACGTACCACATCCTTGATCTTATCCATTCTTCCCCATCCTTTCTCAACCACTTAATCCTGACAAGCGAACTCTCTCAAATCTCTTCCCTACTTTCTACCTCTGCTGACACTGCCTTAATTCAGGTTCTCATGGTATCTCCCTGGATATACTCTGGTCTCCCTACTTGCCTCTTTACTTCCAGATTCCCTCCCTTTCACCTTGGCCTTCATCCTACCCACAGAATAATTTTCTTAAAATACAGATTAGATCATGTGATAGTCAGTTTTATATACAGTTTGTACCTGCCCCCCTCCTTTTTTTTTTAATCCTTAGGATTGAACCCAAGGCCTTGTACCTGCTAGGCAAACTCTGAGCCACATCCCTGGCCCTATTATAAAATTTTATTTTGAGACAGATTCTTGATAAACTGTGCAGGCTGGCTTGGAACTTGTTATCCTCAGTCTCCAAAGTAGGAGGGTACAGATGTATGCCACCATGCTCAGCTGTACTCTGATTAAAAACAAACAATAATATATAGATGCAGCTATGCAGGTTTCATTTTGTTTTGTTCTTGTTACTGAGGATTGAACCTAGGGGCATTCTGCCATTGATCTACGTATATCCTCAGCCTGTGTTTGTTTTTTGATTTATTTTGAAACATGGTCTCACTAAATTGCAGAGCTGCCCTCAAATTTGTGACCCTCCTGCCTCAGCCTCCTGAGTTGCTGGTATTATGGGTACGTGTCACCATCTCCAGTGCTGTGAAGGTATTTTATAGATGTGTTTGACACTACAATCAGTTGACTATGTAAAAAATGATACTAGGGTCTTGGGTTGTAATTCAGTGGCTTTCCTAGCATGTGTGAGGCACTGGGTTTGATCCTCAGCACAACATAAAAAATAAATAAAATAAAAAATAAAAAAATTATACTGGATAATCTGGTGGGCCTGATCCAATCAGGCAAAAGGACTTAAGACATGGGGTCTCCCTGATTGCAGTGTCAGCTCCTGCCCCTCCATTTCCTGCATGCCCTGCTTGACAGTTTGCTCTATGGATTTCAGACTTGCCTAGGCAGTCTCCATAGTTGTGTAAGCCAATTCCTCACATTAAATGTCTTAATTTATTTCTCCTACTGGGTCTGTTTCTCTGCTTGAACCTGAGTTGATATACCCTGACTTTGAAATAATATTCTTATTTGGGTAGAACCTATTAGACTGGTGAAAATTGATAGCTGGACCATGCAAGGCTTTAACAAGGATGCGGAGACACAGAAATCTTTGTTTACCGCTGGTGTCATGTGTCAGGCATTAAGCTCAGTCCATTACATACATTATACCATTTAATTAACACAATAACTCTTTTTTGAGAATTCTCATCCTTTTTATTGAAGAGGTTCAAAGAGACTATAATTCACTACAAAATGGCAGGGCTGAGTTTCTTTCATGAACTTAGCATTCCCTCCCCAAAAAATCACATCAAATTCACTTGAGAATTATAATTTAACAGTATTTATTGAAACTATGATGTTCTATCTTACTTTTTATTCATATTTATTAACTTTCATTTACAACCATAATTTATACTTTTTACAATGATGGGCTGTATGGATTTGGAAGGTGTCACTGATTCAAATACTTCCTTCTGAGGACATATGCCTGAAGCATAGGGTTCTGGACTGAGTGGTAAAAGAACTGTTTTCTTAGTCTGCTTGGGCCTCTCTTCTGCTGGCTCACAACTGGAACATAGCCCTGCTCCCTCTAAGACTTGAGTATTTCATTTATAGATAAGGAGAGGGGACAGATGGCTTCTGCAGTCCTTTCTAGCTCCAACCCACTTTAATTCTATAAACCCAATATTCCCAAGTTCAGCATGGCCATATGCACTTTGTGTGCCCTCTCTCTAATGAACAAAGGTGATTCTGCAATGTGAGCATACAGTAGTGCTGTAACTCAAGACCCTCAAACCACATCCCCACTCCTGCTCTCAAACTTCCTCTCTGGGCCCATTTTACTATCTTCAGACCACCCCACTGCCTATCCCACTGACAGTTTAAAAGCAACATAACCAAGAAGCTCTTCTCCACTCTGCCATCATTTCTGGCTGGCTCCCCTGTGCTTTGGCCTTTTGGCTTTTGACTAGGAATTACCCTGTCAATCAATCCCAAGACTTATAATTTCTACAACTAGGACTTTTTATTTTTACCCCCAATTAAACATTACTTTGTTGACCTCACTTCCCAATTCTTATTTAGAAGCTGATTTTGTTATCCTTTGAGTATATAAACAATCCTGTTCCCCTTCTATGCCTTCAAGAGGACAGGCTGATGTTGGAGCTTTCAAATGGAACCACAAAGAGACCCCTTTGCAGTTCTCATCAACCAATTACTGAATAATATGAGAGACTATCACTTTTTAGTTATGGATACACCTCTTTGGATACCAAATTCCTTATACACAGAATACCCAAAATAATATTCTCCTTGAGAGTTACTTACCTTCTCTGTTTCTTAGTTTTTCATCTGTGAAAAGGGTATATTATCGACCTTACTAATAACATAAAAAAATAATGCATATAAAGAATATAAAACCAAACATGGACTAATAATGTCAACTATTACTGTTGTTATGGCTCAGTAAATAAATGAGAGTTGATAATCTATTGTGTTGGCTTCAGGGATGCCTCTTTCTCCTGACTCACTGGCCCACCACCCACAGAGCCAAGTTATTGTAGTCATTAACTTTTTAAAAAACTAGAATTGAGTTCATATAACAACCCCTTTGGGAAACTTTAAAAAAATCAGGAAACAAAAGGAAACAGGTCTAAATTTCTATATAGTACCGGGCTGCCTATACCAAAATTGATGAGATGAGGCAGTAGAGGAAATGGAGAATATAATTAATCTAGTGTCATAGTAGTAGAAATTACCCAGAAACAAGCCAAGTCAAGGGCACCTGCAGAATCACTGTGACAAGAGTGGGGATCTTGAGAGTTCACTTCAAAAGTTGCTGATGCTCTATCTCTAAAGGGGTGTGATGTGCTGGCTAGCATCATCACTTATGGGCTATAATTCTGGGCTTAATTTCTAATTTGCTGTATCACTTTGAGCAAATAATTTTTTTACTTCAGTTGTAATTTCTTCTTCTGTGGGAATTAAGCCATTCCTGATGTTCCTCCACTGTCTATAAAGTCTGTGGTTCAGTATTACCAGGCTTCCCTTCCCATCAAATCAGCCAAGATAGCTAGCACAGTAACACAGGCCTGTAATCTCGGTGACTTGGGAGACTGAGGCAGGAGGATCTCAAGTTTGAGGCTAGCCTCAACAAATTAGCAAAACCCTGTCTCAAAATAAAATAAAAGGGGGTAGGGATATAGTTCAGTGGTAAAGTCACAGCACAAAAAAAAAAAAAAAAAAAAAAAATCAGCCAAGACTCTGCTCCTCTCCCTTGGAAAGGAAAGGTAGTTGTTTCTCACAGTAGAAGCTTATTAACCTTTCCTGGCCATCCCCTTCACTTGGCAAAATTAAATTTTTAAAAAAGCATCTTCTAAGAACTCTGCATAATTTTTTTTTCTTTTTGCCTTCTTTCTATGTAATGCTATTTGGTAAAAATTTCTGCAAGTTGGCTCCCAATTGATCATAGTAAATTCCCTTCATATGCAGAACTTTTTTCAGAAGTGCTACCTGAATAAAATGAACACACTCACAAGATCTTCCAATATAAAGGCCACAGTACCAAGGGTTCAGCTCTGGGTAGCTTCCTTTCTACCATACTGTGAAGTAATTCAACTTCCAGCCTGTATAGCAGTCTCTGCGCCAAAACCACTTCCTCTATCCTTTTCAGCTATGGGCTTCAAAGAGCTACTAATGGAACTTTACATTATTCAGGGCAGTTTGATCCTGTGCCTTTCTAATTCCTTCCAAAACCCTGTTAAACCAACTGGAAGGGAATAAAAAAGGTATGAATCCACCAAAAAAAGAAGAATGGAAGAGGAGATCACAGCAAAGAGCAGAGCTCAACAAAATTCAGATGAATAACAAATAGATGAGGTAAAGTGACTTTGCAGAGAAGAGCAGGCTGCAGCCTAGTACCTGCAGAAGGGGACAATGAAAAGGGAACCCAGTTCTTTTGCAGAACACTGAAAGCCTCAGGTCTGAGAAGCATCCTCTGAATGTTGGGTAAGGATAAGGCTGAAATCAGAGGGGTTGACTGAAAATACATTTATGAGATAACTAGATGCCCAGATTCTTCCCAACACAACCAGGCAACCTACCTCTTGCTATTCCTAAAGGAGTACTAGACATTTATTCTCTGGAGAAACTGACCCAGGGAGGTCGTGGACTCACTCAGGAAAAGCAGACTCACCAGAGGGCGGGAGTGAAGATAAGAATAAAACAAATGGGTTAAGTGACAGTCTATATACTAGATAATGGGACTCTCCCCCAGCTTCCTCCCTGTTATGGTTATGAAGGCCTTAACCCAATCAGTGAATTAATCCCCTGATGGGATTAACTGAGTGGTAACTAAAGGTGGGTAAGGTGTGGCCAGAAGAAGTGGGTCACTGGGGGCATGCCTTTGAGGTATATATTTGGTGAGCTGAGCTTAGTCTGCCTCTGTGCTTACTGATCATCAAGTGAGCTGCTTCCCTCTGCCACACTCTTCCACCATGATGTCCTGCCTCACCTCAAGTCCCTAGGAATGGAACTGGCTGTCAATGCACTGAGATCTCTGAAATTGTGAGCCCCCAAATAAACTTCTTCTCTAAAATTGTTCTTATCAGGTCTTTTAGTCACAACAACAAAAAAGCTGTGTGACTAAACACTCCTTCCATTCTGCTCCAGAAAGTCAATGTCTTGGCATATACACTCCAAGACAGGAGATGGAGAAAAAGTCCAGAAATATTGACCCCTGGAGGTCTACCAGTGAAAAACCTCCCCACTATTCCAATCATTTTATAAGCAAGTCTGGTAGCCAGTGAGCCCTGTTCATGCATAGTCTCTGTGTTTCCTCTTTTAATGACAGCTTAAAATCATCAGATCTTTAAAAAGGAAAATCTCTCTGTCAGGGTCTCAGCAGAAGACAGCACCTCAAACTAGGCAGCAAAGTTTAATAAAGGAACCAAATTTAGAGCTAAGATCAATATTTAGTATCTCAGTGCTACTAAATAAAGCTAGAGTTTTGCTACCTCTAAGCCTGAAGAAGAAGGGAAAGAAGTGGTTACCAGAACTGGAGAGGGTGAAGTTATGAAAAGGAAGCCCTGACTTAAGTTTTAGAAGAATATTTCCATTAGTATATGTCTGTGTCGCTGACTTGAAAACACAAGAGCAAGAGAGATGACAAAGAGAGCCATATGGAAAGCAATGTGAAATACCAGAAAGAGCACCAAAGTGAGTCAGAGAAAACAGAAAGAGACACGCTGAATACCTACTCTGTGCCAAGAGTTTTTCCATCAACCACATGCTTTGCTCCAATGACAAGCACTTAGAAAAGCTAGATAAGAAAAGCTTGGATAAGAAACCCCCAGTTCAGAGAAGATAGCAACCTTGCCCATGGTCACAGAGATAGTAAGTAGCAGAGCTGGAAAAGAAAACAGCTTTCTAACTCCAATCCTCACGTCCTTTATACTATGTGTTATGGTTTGGTTATAAGGTATTCCCTAAAAAGCTCATGTGGCAATGTAGGAATGTTCAGAGGTAAAGTCATTAGATTTTGAGAGCTATAACCTTAATGTGTGGATTAATACATTTGATGGATTAATCATCTGAATGGATTACTGGGTGCTAACTATAGGCAGGTGAGGCATGGCTAGAGGAAGCAGGGTGTTTTGTCCCTAGCTACACACACACACACACACTCATTCTCTCTCTCTCTCCCCCCCACCCCTCTCTCCTTCCTAGTTGCCATAAGCTAAGCCTCTACCATGCCCTTCCACCATGATGTTCTACTTTACTTGGGCCAAGAGCAATGGAGTCAGTCCACCATGGACTGAACCTCTGAAACCAAAAGCCCCCAGAAAACTTTTCCTCCTCTAAGTTGTTCTTGTCAGGCATTTTGGTCACAATGATGAAAAGCTGACTAACACACTTTATTATGCTTCTTGAGGCAAAATATGCAACGCTTCTGAGATTCTATTTCCTCATTGGTACAATAGGGATTGTACTTTTCCTGAGAACTTCAGAATTACTGTAAGAATGAAAGGTGATGAGCTGAAGAAGTGCTTTACAAAATGTGAAGCAGTAATCACACACAAGGAGCTATGAATGGACACATGCATGGCACGCCAGGGCTACACTGTCAAGTTTTCTGACAAAGTCAGCTGCTTGGCTTAGCTTTTTTTTGTTGTTGTTGTTGTCAATAGACCCTTACTTTATTTATTTATATGTGTTGCTGAGAATAGAACCCAGTGCCTCCCACATGCTAGGCAAGCACTCTACCACTGAGCTTGGCTTAGCTTTTATGGGAATGAGAAGAAGCTGCAGTTGCAAGTAGGATGGTATAGAATCTGGATGTAGCCTGACAGATTTCAGAGCCACAATGATACTTTCTTCTCTTTCCCCCCTCTCTCTTTTCTTTTCTTTTCCTGCCTCCTTCTCTCTCCTCCTCCATCCCTCTTTTGCTTTCTTTTCTTTTCTCTTCTTTCATAATCTTGCCTTTAAATCATGACATCCAGTGTGCTGAGGACCAAAAAGTTGGCAGGATCTTTTTTATTTTTTGTCTCAGCTGAAAAAGCATAAGCTTACCAAGTTAATATCTTACAAAGCCACAAGATCAGACTCTCATCATCTTCCAGGTTCCTCTGCTGAACAGCCATTAGCTTCTGAAAATAGATCAGATTAATTCATTCCTCTGCTTTAAAATCTTTTAAAACCCCATAGGATGAAATCCCAGCTTCTTATTCTAACATCAAGGCCTTTATGGCCTGGCTATAGACATCCCTGCAGCTCTGTCTCCTATAGCTCTTCACCCCTCCTGATACACTCACTCCTACAACCATCTCCCAATTAGCTATGCCTTCTCTGGTTTTGTTTATGTTGATCCCACTTCTTGGAAGGCCTTTCTCTTCTTACTAGTTATTCTTTAAGATCCAACTCAAATATCATCTCTTTGGAGAAGCATTCCCTAACTCCATGTTAAGGTAAAGATGTCAAGTTTATGAATGAACAAAACAGTCTCAGAAAGCATGAGAGTTGTAAGGACCTTAAAAATTATCTTACACAATTTTATCTGTAAAGGAGGCCTCCTTAAGGTAACAACACCTTGTCTAATATTCAGGACTTTTAGCCAGGTGCTCTTTCCACTACATGATATAGCCTCTTAAGGAATGAATAAATCCATGAAAGGCCAAATGGGCAAATGAAATATTGCTGAGGCCCTGCTCAGAGAACTTGTGAGTGAATGGTCACAGCTGTTCTGCATTTTAGGGCTTTAGGTACACCAGGAGGAACAGGGATTCCACAGAGACAAGAGGCAGCAGCAGACAGAAGGTGGTTCAGAGGGGCAACTGCAAAAGCTGAGGCCTGTGGATGCTGAAGGGCAACCCTGTGAGCCAAGATGTTCACAGGGAGCTAGGATGGTGCTGCCCAGACTCAAGAAGCTTCTTTCTGTCTAAGCTAGGTCAGAGCAGACTCCCTGGCCAGTTTGGCCATTATTAAAGCTGCCCAATGCACACCTGGCTGATCCCCAGGTGCTATGCTCTGAAGATACACAAAGGGCTAGATTCTGCCCCTCCAGACAAGGATTATCAGCAGTACTAGCTCTGCCATTGCTTTTTCCTGTCTTTCCAAAGTCACATGCATATTGAAAGCTCAGTCGATGCTGCTTCATAAGCTAATTAGCCAGTCTGACCTATGAAGGGAATAGCACAATGAGGGGAAGTGCTGACCCCTGGAATTAGCACATGTTAGTCTGAATCCTGAGTTCTACCTCTTTATGTCTCCATTTTCCCATTTGGAAAATGGGGACAATTTTTGTTTGTCTATTTCCTACTTTGTGTGGTGATGGCTAAATGAGATGACATATTCCAACACTTAGTAGCTAATCAGTCACTGTCACTTTGCTTTTACTCTGTAAAAAGGCATTATCCTTTTTTTTAAAAAAAAAAAAAAAGTAGTTTTGTCTACTGCTGTAATTGTCAATATCTGACATATCTTCTAAATAACCCATAAAGGATGTAAAGGAAATCTGGCTGTGACATGTCACCTCACTGATTACCAGAGTTGATTTTGCTGATATGGCTGGCTAGGTGAGTGTTTTCTTCCTCTTTTACTGCTGCTTGTGCATATCTTCCAAAGCTACATGCTCTAAGAAAATGATCTTCCCAGTTAAAGGAGGACCATTTTTCTGTCAAGGATATACAAGTAGCTGTGCTCCCCTGCTAGAACCTCCCCACCACCACCACACACACACAAAAAAAGCAGCTCTAAACAACCCATAATAGTTCCACATCATCAAAACAAGAAAGTCAACACCTTTAGCATGATATTAGAGACTTGGCCATATCTGACCGTATGTTGTCTTGCTTGTCAACCACCTGTCTCTCAAACCTGATTCACATTTTAAAGCCTTCCTATCTGTTAGAGTCTGTAAACAAGTCAGGATGGCGCCTAGCAAATGTTAGAGTCTGTAAACAAGTCTGGATGGCGCCTGGCATTTTGCCAGAGGGAGTGGTTTGTGAAGTAACACGAGCGAGCCATGAAGTGTGGAGATTCCTTACTGGTTGACTGCTGTATCGAGTTTATGTTAATTAAGATAAGCTGTGTGGAATGTATAAATACCTCTGTTGTCCTACAATAAACGGCTCCCACTCCTGCTGTATCAATCTACACAAGTTGCTCGTCACCCCTCGGCTTTTTTGCTGCAGCCGGACTGCGGCACCTATCCATGGTTTATGTTGACCCTTCAGCACAGAATGCTGCTCTTATCTTTCCTTTATTAGGAGCCACCTCCTCCATGAGGATTTCTAAAATTAATCATTTTTTCTTCTTCACACTCTCTTGTAATTCTTATCACTGTCAATTTTGTATTCATTCATTCATTGTTTAAGTGCAAAGTATGTTCCTAGGCTGGCCTGGAACCTGGATTCTCCTGCTTCAGTCTTGAGTAGCAGGAATTACAGGTGTATACCACCTTGCCCAGCTAAGAGGACAGACTTTGAGAGGTATGGAAGACTTTAGAAGTTGTCTACTCTAAGCAACTGACAAGGATCACACAGAGAGTTAGTGATAGAGCTGAGACCAGAGCTCAACCCTTTTACTGCACCTTAGTTAGATATACATTTACAAGGCTCCAAGTCTCTTCAGTATTTGTAAACAAGTACAGTGGTTCACAATAGCAGTTTTTGCTACTATAAGCAATCATAAAAGGACCAGAGTATTGCGCTAAAACATGATGGTCAATATAGTGCCTAAAAAGACCAGCTTAACAGAGTAACTCAGCAAGGACGAAAGTATTCTCAATAGCCGGGCACCCTCACCTTCGGGTGGCATATAAAATGCCTCTTTTGAAGGGATATAAACAGTGCTTTTTTAGAAGTAATAGTGAAACAAAAACAAAAAACAACACCAGGAGCTAAAATGGTATACCTTGGGAAATGAGGTTATGTGTCGTAAACAGAAATGTGACTTGAAGAGTAACCAAGATTCTGTAAAAACATCTATTTACTATGAAACATCTCTCCCAAATGCAAAAAGTTTAATATTTCTGACCTGGTTAAGAAGAAACTATGGTGCCCCAAACAGCCAGGTGCAATAGGAACAAATATATCAAGCTCAGCTGTGCAAGGTAGGACCTGGGACAAAATGCCAAGAACCAACAGAACTAAAAAAGTTTGCTCTGTTCTGTGGTTCCCTCTTCCTGGCAATTGGGCCAGGTAACCACTTCAGGAAGCTTCCTGAGAAGCAACCACCAGTTTCTGTCTGAGCAGCATGCACTGAACCTGAGTTCTAGCCCGACTTTCTGTTACTGATAAGCTATGCAATTTGTGTTAAGTTACTGCCTCTCTTTATGTCTTAGGGCTGCTAAGGTAGGTAGCCAATGAATCTGATAAACAGACTGAGATAATTGAGCAGCCATCTGGAAAAATAATGAAGTTGAATCCACAACTGACATTGTATACTAGGATTAATTCCAGACAGATCATAGATTTACATGTATGTACTAGAATAAATATGAGGAAAGTCCTTTATTCCCTTAAGTGAGAAGAGCTTCTCTACCTTAAAATCTACAAGCCATATACAAAAAGAATGACAAATTTAATCTACAGTAAAAGAAAAGGTTGCATGGCAAAAACAATAAAGACAAAGTAAACAAAAGCACCAAAAGTAAAAACAAAAGACAAAAACCTTGGAAAATATATTTGTAATTCAAACTACAAAAGAGGCCGAATCTGCCTAATGTCAAGGGCTACTAGAAATTTATTAGAAAGGGATCAATAATCCAATTGTTATAAATGGCTATCTTAGTCTGTTTGGGCTGCTATAACAAAATATCTTACACATGATAATTTACAAACAACAGAATTTTGTTGCTCACAAATCTGGAGGCTGAGAAATCCAAAATCAAAGGTGACCTAGTGTCTGGTGGGGACCCATTCCTCATAGATGGCACCTTTTTTTGTGTCCTCACACTGTGAGAGGGGAAAATAAGCTCTCTTGGGCTTCTTTTATAAGGGCATTAATACAGTTCATAAGAGTAGAGCCCCCATGACCTAACCACCTCAAAGGGTCCATCTCTGAATACTATCACACTGGGGACTAAGTTTCAATACATGTATTTAGGGGTGGGGCCATCAATATTTAGATCACATAACAAGGGCAAAGAATATTGTGGAAGGAAGATAATGGCCTCCCAAACTTGTTCAGGTCCTAATTCCTCGAGCCTGTGAATATGTTGTTACCTGGCAAAGATGAATTGAGTGAGAAGACAAAATTAGGGTAACTAATTAGCTCACAGTAGATAGAGAGATTATCTAAATTATCCAAATGAATCCAATGTAATCACAAGGGCCCTAAATGTGGAAGGAGGAGGCAGAGAGCCAGTGTCAGAATGATGTAGGAACAGAAAGACTTGATGAGTCACTGCTGGCTTTGAAGATAACGGAGCCACAAGTCAAGGAATACAGGGAGCTTATAGAAACTGGGAAAAGCAAGCAAATGAACTCTCCCTAGAGCTACTAGAAAGGAACGAAGCCTGCCATACCCTGATTTTGTCCCAGTGAGACTCACTTCAGATTTCTAACCTCAGACTCTTAAGGTAATGCATTTGTATTGCTTTAAGCCACTAATTTTGTGGTAATTTATTATTGTGACAATAAAACACACACACACACACACAGATGAAACAAACCTTCACAAAGAAGAAAATATAAATAGCTCTTGAACATATTTATAGTATCTAAAATTAGAGTTTACAAAGACCACAATAATCTTAAAGAAGAACAAAGTAAAAGGGCTTACAATACCAAGTATCAAGATTTATTTTAAAGCTATAGTAATGAAGATTGTGTGGTAATGGTACACAAAGAGTAAAACAAACTAATGAAAAAGAAGAAAGAGTTCCAAAGCACACACAGTGTTCACAGTCTCAATTTCTAACAAAGGTGCCTCTGCAATTCAACGCCAGAAGGATAAACTATTCAATAAATGGTTCTGAAACAATGTTTTTTAAAAAAAGATTTTGAGGTGAATTTTTAGTCCTAAATACATGGGGAAAAAAAGCTTCACAAAGAAACAATATATTTGCACAAACTTGGATGAGACAAAAATATCTTAAACAGGATGTAAGTACCTCAACCCACTGAAGGAAAGACAGTCTAGACAACTAGACTTCATTAAAATTAAGAACATCTATTCCTCAAATGACACCATTAAAAAAGCAAGAGAGACTTAGAGAAGATGCTTGCAATATATAATCTAACTCACGGTTGGAATGTGTAAGACACAAAGGATGCCTACAAATCATCAAGAAAACAGACAATTCCATGAAATAGAAAAGAAAGGAACCCCTCCAAACTCATTCTATGGGGCTAATATCACCCTGATACCAACACTAGACTAAGACACATCAAGGAAAGAAAACTTCAAACCAATATACCTGATGAACATAGATGCAAAAATTCTCAATAAAATTCTGGCAAATTGCATACAAAAACTTATTTAAATGCACCACAATCAAGTGGGCTTTATCCCAGGGATGCAAAGGTTGGTTCATAATAGGGAAATAAATAAATGTAACTCATCATATCAATAGACTTAAAAACAAGAATCATATGATCATCTCAATAGATGCAGAAAAAGTACTTGACAAATGCTTAATGAAGGGGTACTAAATACCCCTTCATGTTCAAAACACTAGAAAAACTAGGGATAGCAGGAACATACTTCAACATGCTAAACTCAAGGCCAACATCATTCTAAATGAAGAAAAATTGGAAAGCATTTCCTCTAAAACTGGAACAAGACAAGGATACCTTCTATCATTACTTATATTCAACATTGTCCTTGAAACTCTAGCCAGCATAATTAGAGAGAAGAAAAAAATTAAAGGGATAGGAACAGGAAAAGAAGAACTCAAACTATCACTATTTGCTGATGACATGGTTTTATATTTAGAAGATCCAAAAAATTCCAACAGAAAACTTCTAGAACTAGTAAATAAATTCAGTAAAGTAGCAGGATATAAAATTAACACCCATAAATCAAACACATTCCTATTCACCAGTGATGTATCCACTGAAAGAGAAATTAGGAAAACTATCCCATTCACAATAGCCTCAAAATAAATAAAATACTTGGGAATCAAGTTAACAAAAGAGGTGAAAGACCTCTACAATGAAAACTACAGAACAGTAAAGAAGGAAACTGAAGAAGACCTTAAAAGATGGAAAGATTTCCCATGCTCTTGGATAGGCAAAATTAATACAGTCAAAATGGCCATACTACCCAAAATGCTATATAGATTCAATGCAATTCCAATTAAAATCTCAACATCATTTCTTATGGAAATAGAAAAAGCAATCATGAAATTCATTTGGAAAAATAAGAGACCCAGAATAACCAAAGCAATCCTTAGCAAGAAGAGTGAAGCAGAAGGCATCACAAAACCTGATCTTAAATTATACTACCAAGCTATAGTAACAAAACAGCATGATATTGGCACCAAAATAGACATGTAGACCAATGGTACAAAATAGAAGACACAGAGATGTCTTCTACATAAATACATAAAAAACCTACATAAATACAGCTATCTCAAACTATACAAAGGCACCAAAAACATACAGTAGAGAAAAGATAGCCTCTTCAACAAATGGTACTGAGAGAACTGGAAATCCATTTACAGCAAAATGAAAATAAACCCCTATCTCTCACCATGCACAAAACTCAACTCAAAGTGGATCAAGGACCTAGGAATTAGTCTAGACACCCTGTGCATAATAGAGGAAAAAGTAGGCCCAAATCTTCATCACATCAGATTAGGCCCCAACTTCCTTAACAAGACTCCTAAAGCACAAGAAATAAAATCAAGAATTAAAAAATGGAATAATGGAATGGTCTCAAACTAAAAAGCTTCTTCTCAGCAAAAAAAAAAAAAAAAAAAAAAAAAAATCATTGAGCTGCACAGAGAGCCTACATTTGGGGAGTAAATTTTTGTGCCACACACCTGTCAGATAGAGCACTAATCTTCAGTATATAGAAATAACTCATAAAACTTCACATCAAAACCCCCCAAACAACCCAATCAATAAATGGGCTAAGGAGCTGAACAGATACTTCTCAGAAGAAGATATACATTTGATCAAGAAATATATGAAAAAATGTTCAACATCTCTAGTAATTAGAGAAATGCAAATTAAAACTACTCTTAAGATTTCATCTCATGCCAGTCAGAATGGCAGTTATCAAGAACAGACAACAATAAATGTTGGCGAGGGTGTGGTGGAAAAGGCACACTTACACATGGCTGGTGGAACTACAGATTGGTGCAATGAATCTGGAAAGCAGTATGGAGATTCCTTAGAAAACTTGGAATGGAACCACCATTTGACCCAGCTATCCCACTCCTCAGTCTATACCCAAAGGACTTAAAATCGGCATACTACAGTAACACAGCCACATTAATGTTCATGGCAGCTCATTTCACAATAGCTAAACTGGAAGCAACCTAGATGCCCTTCAACAGATGAATGGATAAAGAAACTTTAGTATATATACACAATGGAATATTACTCAGCATTAAAAGAGAATAAAATCATGGCATTTGCAGGTAAATGGATGGAGTTGGAGAATATCATGCTAAGTGAAGTAACCAATGCCAAAAAACCAAAGGCCGGATGTACTCTCTGATAAGTAATGCTGATCCATAATGGGGAGGGTGGAGGCATAGGAAAAATGGAGGAACTGTGATTGGGCAAAGAGGAGGGAGGGTGGGAAGTGTGCATGGGGACAGGAAAGATGGTGGAATGAGATGGATCATTACCCGAGGTACATGTAAGACTGCACATAGAGTGTGACACTACATCGGGTACAGCCAGAGAAACGAAAAGTTGTACTTCAATTGTGTACAAAGAATCAAAATGCATTCTGCTGTCATATGTACCTAATTAAGATAAATAAATAAATAATTTTTAAAAAAGAGGTGAAAGACCTCTACAATGAAAACTACAGAACAGTAAAGAAATAAATTAAAGAACACCTTAGAAGATGGAAAGACCTCCCATGATCCTGGATAGGTGGAATTAATATTGTCAAAATGGCCATCCTGCCAAAAGTGTTATACAGATTTAATGCAATTCCTATTAAAATCCCAATGACATTCTTCATAGAACTAGAAAAAGCATCACAAAATTCATTTGGAAAAATAAAAGACCCAGAATAGCCAAAGCAATCCTTAGCAAGAAGAGTGAAACAGGTGATATCACTATACCAGACCTTAAACTATGCTATACAGCCATAGTAACAAAAATGTCATGGTATTGGCACTAAAACAGATTTATAGACCAATGGTACAGAATAGAATACAAAGAGACAAAAACCCACAGAAACACAGTTATCTCATGCTACACAAAGGTGCCAAAAACATTCACTGGAGAAAAAATAGCCTATTCAACAAAAGATGCTAGGAAAATTGGAAATCCACATGTAACAAAATGAAATCAACCCTTATCTCTCACCCTACATGAAACTCAACTCAAAGTGGATCAAAGAGTTAGGCACTAGAACAGAGACCCTGTGCCTGTTAGAAGAAAAAGTAGGCCCAAATCTTTACCATGTGGCTTAGGATCTGACGTCCTTCACAAGACTTCTAAAGTGCAAGAAATAAAATCGAGAATTAATAAATAGGATAGATTCTAACTAAAAAGCTTTTCTCAGTAAAGGAAAAAATAATGTGAGGAGAGAGCCTACAGAATGGGAGAAAATGTTTACTAATGCACCTCTGATAGAGCATTAACCTCCAGGATATATAAAGAATTCAAAAAACTTAACACCAAAAAAACAAACAACCCAATCAATAAATGGGCTAATGAACTGAACAGACACTTCACAGAAGAAATATAATCTATCAATAAATACACGAAAAAATGTTCAACATTTCTAAGCAATTAGAGAAATGCAAATCAAAACTACTCTAACATTTCATCTCACTCTAGTCAGAATGGCAATTATTAAGACTACAAGCAACAATAAATGTTGGTGAGGACGTGGAGAAAAGGTACATTCATACATTGCTGGTGGGAATACAAATTGGTGCAACCACTATGGAAAGCAGTATGGAGATTCCTCAGAAAACTTGGAATGGGCCAGGCACGGTCAGCACACACATGTAATCCCATCAGCTGGGGAGGCAGAGACAGGAGGATTGCAAGTTCAAAGCCAGTCTCAGCAAAGGCGAGACACTAAGCAACTCAGTGAGACACTGTCTCTAAAGAAAATTCAAAATACGGCTGGGGATGTGGCTCAGAGGTCGAGTGCCCCTGAGTTCAATCCCCAGTACCCCTGCCCCCTCCAAAAAAAAAGAAAAAGAAAACTTGGAATGGAACCACCATTTGACCCAGCTATCCTACTCTTCAGTTTATATCAAAGGACTTAAAATCAGCATACTGCAGTGATGCAGCCATAATGTTTATAGCAGCTCAACTAACAATGGCTAAACTATGGAACCAACCTAGGTGTCCTTCAACAGATGAAAGGACAAAGAAAATGTAGTTTATATACACAATGGACTATTACTCATCCTTAAAGAAGAATGAAATTATGGCATTTGCAGGCAAATGAATGAAACTGGAGAATATCATGCTAAGCAAAATAAGCCAATCCCCCCAAAACAAAGGCCAAATACTTTCTCTGATATGTGGATGCTAATTCATAATTAGTTGGAAGAATAGAGTTACTTTGGATTAGGTAGAGGGGAGTGAAGGGAAGTGAGGAGTATGGGGGTAGAAAGGATAGTAAAATGAATCATGAATAATGACATTATATATGAATCATGAATAATAATTATACATGAATCATGAAATAATGACATTATTACCCTATGTACATATAGAATTACATGCTCAGTGTGATTATACAGAAAAATGAGAAATTATACTCCATTTATGTATTATGTGTCAGAGTACATTCTACTGTCATGTATAACTAATTAGAACAAATTAAAAAAAAAACACTGACAAAACCCACTTTAAAGCAATGGGCAAAGACTTAATAGTCTTTTTAACTTGACAAAAGAAGCCACCCAAGTTACCTATATGAGTATGAAAAGTTACTCCACAACATTAGTTATAAGAGAAATTTGAGTTAAAAATCAGTGAGACTCCATACTGTACCCTCATCAGAATGGCCTAAATCTATGAGATTGAAAATACCTGGCAAGGACATAGCACAAATTGAATGCTCATTTTGGAACATTCCATATATTGCTAGTGGGAGTGTAAATTGATTACAACTACTTGGGAAAACTGTTGAACAGTATCTACTAATGCTGAACATATGACCTAGAAATCCTACTGTTAGTTATACACACAAAATAAAGAGATGTATATGTTCACCAAAAGGTATCTACAGAATGTGCACAGCAGCTTTTATTTACAATTCCCAAACTGGAAATCCAAATGTTCTATAATAGTTAAATGGACAAGTTACGGTATAATCCTACAGTGGAATATTACTGAGCAATAAAAAGAACTGCTGCTACACACATGAATGTTTTGTTTGTTTGTTATTTTTTATTTTAAGACAGGGTCTCATTAAGTTATCCAGACTGGCCTCAAACTCATTATCCTCCTGCCTTAGCCTCCAGAGTCACTGGGATTACTGGTGTGTGCCACCATGCCCAGCCCAACATGAATGATGCTGAACAAAACAGAAGAGTATCACTAATATGAAATTCAAACACTGACAAATGTCATCTTTGACAATGAAGTCAGAACAGAGGTTTCCTTTGGGATGGGTTACTGCCTGACATGAGGCATGCGGTAGCTTTCTAGGGTGCTAGGAGTGTTCTCTCTCTGGGTAGTAGTTTCTTAGGTAAAATACATGTCTAAAAATGCATTAGCCCAAACTCTTAATATTTGTGCACTCAACTATAGATACGATGTACTTCAATTTTAAAAGCAAAACAAACAAAAACCACCTTGAGTAGTTGAGTAGTTGACTTATCAGATTGGCAAAATCTAAATCTTAACAGACTCTATTAAGGAAACTGCCAAAAAGGGCACTCTTACACTTTGCTAATGGGAGTAAAAAAAAAAAAAAAAGATATAATCCCTATGGAGCCCAATTTTGCAGTATCTTGCAAAATTAAAAAAATAAGTTTTCTCTTTTATATAATAATTTCACTTCCAGGAATTCATCTCACAACTACACTCTCCCACACATGGAATAATACATATGTAATGTTATTCGCTACAGCACTGTTTATAATAACACAAGACTGGAAATGATCTTAAGTAATATCCATGAACAGGGCACTAGTGAAATAAATCATAGTATAGAAGAACTTGGAATATTGTGTAACTGTGAAAAAAAATAACTAGGAAGCCTTCTATACTAACATGAAAAGGTCCCCTAGATGAACTGTTGAGGAAAAAAAAAAATCAGACACTGAAAAGTGTGCACAGCATGTACTATTGATGCAAAAGGAATGATGAGCCATATTTTAGTGTTAATTTATATATAAAAAACATTATAAGGATATAGAAGAAACTAATAATAGGCATTAGTTATATATGTGGTAGAGATTTTGGGGAACTGGACAGATGGGAGAATAGCATGGGAGGGAGATTTTTTATTTTAGATTTAATTTTGATATATACATATATTGACCATTCAAAAATTAAATAAATACATTAATTTTTTTAAGTGGAAATATTCAACGAAAGGGGAAAGATGCGTCCTAAAAGAAGTGGCTTTCCAAAACAATGTTATGGATTTCATTATTTTATCTGGTTAATCAAGCAGAAGAGATTTAGCCTGGATATACAGAACTTGCCAATATGAAGGAGAACTAAATATTGAAATGAAGAGATGAAACACTGTTATCTGGTGGCCTTAAAACTAGCCAGACTGTTACCCGTCTGCAGGAAGCAGCATGGGGTAGCAGTTCACAGGGTTTGAAGAATCTGTGCAAAGAACTGACAGATTTCTCCTAACTGTGCCATGTGAGTGGGGCAAACTGCTCATCCTAAGCTTGACCTTCCCTTATCTAGAAAACAGGGTCAACAATAGTACCAACTCATTAATTTGCTACCAGGATTAAATGTGATAATATGAAGCATTTATATTCTGCTTATCACACTGTATATAGGAGCATTAAAGTTTGAACCTGCCACAAAACACTCTACAAAGCAAGGGGGTTTGAAGGTATTGCCTCTCAGAGGAATAACCAGTGCCAAAAAAAAGTTATTTCTCTCTATTAAATTATTACATGACACTGTTTAATGGTTTTCAGGTCAAGGTCAGATGTTCTGCCATACATATAAAGGTACAAAGGTTCAACAGTTGGAAAATAATAAAATGAGGGCGGGAGGAATCTATGCCTGGACTATAACTTCTATTTTATAAAAGATCTGACTTTGCATGGAGGAAGAGGAAGAATCAAATTTTCCAGTCAATATCCACCCTTCAATTTTTTCTATCTGGCAAGCCCTAGTGCTCCAGGAAAAGGCCACCAATGAAGTCATTACAAGGGTTTGTGTGGAGTGGGGAAAGAGGCAACACAGTCAGCTCTTTTTCCTCTACAGGAAGGGGAGGCTGAACAACTGCATATCAGGAGCAAAGGCAAACAAATTACCCATTTGGACCAAAATAAGTTGCTCCTTGGGCAAGAAAACAGCTGGAGCCAATCCAGCTAGACATGAAAGTGATAGACCTAAAAACAGCTGGATGTGGAGAGACTGCCTTTAGGAGGCAGGATCTTCTGAGCAAGTGGTGGCCACAATCCCAAGGCTCACCTCTGCTGACTTCAGCATATATCCACAAATGAAAATCAATCAGGAAATTGTGTCAGATGTGGAGAGAAATCCTGGGTGGAAAGGAAGAAAAGAAAGAAGCAAAACCAATGAACCAGCCAGATGAGCAAGAACCTCCCTTGCATTTTTAATATAAAACAATAATAACAACTAACCATTTATTCAGCTTTTGTTTTTGTGTCAGGCATTGTTCTTATTACTTTACATATATGAAAGCCAATTGAGGTGATCAAGACAGAGAGGTTAAGCCATTTACCTTTTATGAGGGTACACAGTTCACAAGTGAAAGGGGCAGAATTTGAATTCAGGCACTCTGAACCTGTGTTCTTCTTAACTACTACCTACTATTACTGCTTCAGACCATAGGAAATGACAGAGTAGAAAGAGCAGTCTTGGAAGTCAGGCAGATAGGTCTACCATTTACTTGCTCTTTATCTCTGGGTGAACTGTTTAACCCATTTAACCTCTGAGTTTCAGTTTTCTTCTCTGTAAAACAGGTACAACAAATCTACTTTGTGGAGTTGCGCCCACTCTCTGAGACAGGGAGTAGGTTCTAAATCATGTCCTTTCACCCTTTTCTAACTCTCTTTCTAGGCTGATTCATCCTATACTATATTTGTTAAATATTATCACTGTGTTATGATTCGGATCTGAAATGTTCCCCAAAATCTCATATGTTGAAGGTTTGGTCCCCACTGCAGCAGTGCTCAGAGGTGAGGCTTTGGGAGGTGATTGATTGGATCATGAGGCCTCTGATATCATCTATACATTAATCCATTGATGGATTCATAGCTTAGTGGGTTTGGGGGGAGGGGCTTTGCTACAAAAGTGCTCTCTTCCCCTCTGCTTCTTAGCTACAATGAGGAGATCAGCTTTGCTCTACTGCATGCCCACTGCAATGGTGTGTGTGTGTGTGACCAGGGATTAAAACTAGGGCCTCCCACATGCTAGGCAAGTGCTTTACCACTAAGCTACATTCCCAATGCACTGCCCCCCTCCCCCGGCTTTAATTATTAATTTAAGACAGGGTCCCTTTAGGTTACCCAGGCTAGCTTTGAACTTGTGGTGCTCGTGCCTCACACTCCCAAGTAGCTGTGATTACAGGCCTATGCCACTGTGTCCAGCCCTGCCATGATGTTCTGCCTCACCACAGCCCCAAAGCAATGGGACTAAGGGATCTTGGACTAAAATCTCTGCAACCACTAGCCAAAATAAATCTTCCTTCCTTTAAAGTTGGTTGTCTCAGATATTTTGTCATAGTGACAAAGTTGACTAACCCAAGCTGCTTCTACCCTTCAGCAAAGTTTGGCTTCTTTGATATTCTGCTCTAGTCTGTTCTATAACTATTTTGTGCCCATCACAAGCGGAATACAGCACCCGGCACTGAAGGGCTAGAGCTCAGAGAGTGAAACTGAAGGCAGGGAATTCTGTCTAAAGTGGGCAATAGCAACAGGATTGAGGGGAAGAGCTATCTGTGAGAAATAGCTTTAAGCTGGTAGAATCTTCTCCTCCTCTGGGGTCTCTCCTTCTTGCTGGTCTCCTGTGAGGCTAATAGGCAGCTTCTTGTCACTTCTAGGTTTCAAAGCTTGTACACTGCAGTGCACCCACTGGGGGCCACATTCCTCCAGTAGTAGGGAGCCTCTGACTCCCAGCTCATTGTCAGGTGACAGGCCCACTTTTCCTCACCCTGGAAACATCAATTCAACAGACTGTAAGCCAGGCCCTGAGCATTTGGGACAAAACAAAAAAATTAATCTGCTTTTGAGCGTATCAGTATGTCCTGTTCTACTGCCACTGATGGCCTCACTTGGGTAACACTGGACATGCCTCTCTAGAATGTCTCATTTCTCTCTCCCAACAAAGAAATACTTCACTACAACAATTACACTGATAAATGATTCTCCCTTCTCCCACTCCACCAAGGGAAATGGGAAATGGAAAAAATGGTATAGATGGATGGATGGATAGATAGATGGATAGATGGATACAAAGGCAGCTAAGAGATATATGCTAGGCATTTCACATACTTTACCTCACCCAATCTTCACAACAATTCTGCAAGGAGAAATTATCATTCCCATTACATAGATGAGTGCAGAAGGGAAGCTCACACACACAGCTGGAGCAGGTTTGAACCAAGGCTGTCTACTGCACTCTTCGCTCTTTCTACAGCCCCAGGCTGCCTATGTCAGTTCACCCTGTGCTCTGCTAGCACTGGCTCCCTCCTTTGTCTGAACTACTGCTTCCCTGTATTTAGCTTGCCTTCAATCTTCTTGTTGTGCTAGTCCCAAAGGAAGCTACCCTCTCCCAGTTCAGTGCCAGCAGCAGCAGCAACAATAACATCCTTTGATTCTTTGATTAGCTTGTCTTAATTATACCCAGGCTGGAGCAGTTCCAGTAGAAAGTGTCTGGTACTGCTGCAAAGCATGCAGGTTTGCTGTTACATTTTCTAGCTCTTTCGACTCCAGCCCCTCTGACTCTCCATTGCTGCAGGCAACCTCCCTCCTTTGCCTCCTTGCTCCTGCCTCTTTGCACATCATATGTAGGCTTGAGAAATAATGCCTCAAACTACCACTACCCCAGGCAGCTACACCAATCTACTCAATTTGAGAGTTCTTGAATCTCTGCTGAGAGCCAGACACTGTTCTAAATGGGGTGACCAAATAAGAAATAAAAGAAAATCACAGGGGCCTTGCCTTTCTGAAATTCCAAGTCAGAGGCTAGGAAAGAGAAATACGAACAGAAATCCCTGACACAAGGCAGGCAATACTGATGTTATAACAAGTCCCGAATGATCAGAGCTAGAGAAAAACTTGGTTTTCTGTTTCATGCCCTCCAGTTTACAGATGGGGAACTAAAGCCTAAAGAAGGGCAATTCCTTGAACTAATAATATCAGGTACAAACACCTAACATTTCTAAAGCCCTTACTAGGAGCTAAGTGCCATTCTGTTAGCCTTGCATATATTAGCTCATTTAACCCTCAGAATAATACTATGAGGTAGGCATTACTGTTATCCTCATTTTAAAGATGAGGAATAATTAAATAATGTGCAAGTTCACACTGGTAATAAGTAAAAGCCTGCACTGAACTTGGGCACTCTACGTTGTACTCTACATTATAGTCTCTCTAATGTACTGTGAGATAAAGACTGAATATACCTGTGAACAAAATGAAAAGGCTTCTTGAATGAATTGCTCACAGGTTTAATAAGGAAAACACTGAACATGGGTCATCCAGAGCCAGCTAAAAGGAAGTCTCAATTGACCAGAGGCTTGTGAGGTCCCAAGTATTACCAAATACAAGGCAGTGAGGACAGTAAGCAAAGGCCCCTGTTTCCAAGAAAGAATCAAACTAAGAACTTGGAAGAAGAAATTTATTCAAAGAGCCAGAAGCCACACAATCCACTCTCCCTTTTTATGTCTGGCTATCCACAAATAATGCCCTGTGGCTGTAAGTTCTTTAAGGTCCTCAAATGCTACTTCCTGGGGCAAATAGGGCAGCTGGGGCACCTTAAAAAGATGACCAATGATGCGGATTGAACTTTTCAGAAAAGGGGCTACTTTTATCAACTCTTGGTCAACCACAGACTTCTATTCCCCAAGTCTTCCCCAATACATACACACACATATGCACCCTAGTTTTTGGTTAACCAAGAGTCTTCTCCAATTCTGTTACATGAATTTCAGAACAAACACAGTTATCAGTATAAAAATTACTTACCAATTACTGCCAAATTATGCTCTGAGCCACAAGAAACCTGTTAAAAAGAATTATGTTATCTTAGAAAAAGAAAATATATAGATATTTCAGCCAGATTATTTTATGATCACAGTTATTTTCTAATGACACTAGCATCCATTTTTGGCAAAATTTAGGAAGAAGTAGAAAGGCACCATATACAAAGGTTAAAACTATAATTACAACTTATTCACAGCTACATAAAAAGAGAGTGTGAAAAAAACATTGAACAGCAATGCACCAAGATGTTAAAGAGTTGTCTTTAGCCAGTCAGACCATCAGTGAATTTTTTTCTTCCTACTTTTTTGTATTTTTTAAACTTTCTATAATGAGCATATGTTACTTTAAAAATGGAAAGATAAGGCAATAAAGATAACAGCTTTTGAAAACCAAACTAAAAAGACTATCTCTCTCATCTGGACTGATAAAATGAGCAAAGAATTCTGTAGAAATAGACTGGTCTGAGGAGAAATGCTTGACTTTTCTGCACCTGCCCACTCTCCCTTTTACCTTCCAGTCACACGAACTATCTGCAATTCTTTGAACACGACACATTCTCTTACACCTCTAGGACTTTGCACATGCTTGTTCTTCTACCCAGAATGCCCTCTCCACCTACTGACTACCTAAAACACTTCTACTCATTCTTTAAAACCCCAAAGCATTTACAGAAACTTCCTTTGCTGTGGCTTCTAGGCAAACTCAGCATTCCCGTCATTTTGCTCTTATACATAGCATAATATTGCAGCAACCATCCTATTGCCCTTAGCATCTTTTTTGCTGTCTGCTCACTAGACTATGTACATCTTGAGAACAGGGTTGAGTCTCATTCATCTCTGTATTACACAAATGAACTGTACAAAGCCCAGGATTCAGTTAACATCTGCTAAATAGAGAATGAATACAAGTACAAAGTACTTAAGAGAACAAATATATAATACATAAAATACAATGGTTCAGGATTCTGAATCTAGTGTTTCTAACCAGGGAGAGCCACTTCTTGTCTTTCAGTGTCCATTTGTTCCAACTGTTACCAGGAGGAAATAACTGGGGATATAAAAGGTACTAATTAAGAGAAACTCTAGACTCTGGAGAAGCATCCTCTGAATTTTATCAGGATGCTCACTTTAGCAAGAAGAAGGTTTTGGGTACTCTGGAATGTTAATGTGGGGAGGGTCTGGTAGATCATCTATATTACCAGGAGGACAACAGAGGCTTATAAAAAGGAAAGAACTTGCCTGAGGTCCCAGAGTAAGACTGTGTCAAAAACCAAGACTAGAACCACAATTCCTTTCTCTACTTCAACCTTTCTATGTATCAACCTTTTTGTTCCACATACAAGTGAGATCATGTGGTATATGTCTTTCTGTGCTTGGCTTCTTTCACTTGACATATTGTCCTTCAGGTTCATTCATATTGTTTAAATTTACTATAGTTAATAGCAATGTATCATATTCTTGAAAAATGCTGAGTTAATTTTAATATTTTCTCACCACAAAAATATGAGGTGATGCATATGTCAATTAGCTTGATTTAGCCATTCCACAATGTATATATATTTCAAAACATCATGTTGTACATAATAAATATATACAATTTTATCTGTCAATTAAGAAAATTAAATTAAATTTAAAAACAAAAAACCATTAGACTAGAATCAGTCTGACTCTCTTTACTTTCACAAGAGTTCCTTTTTTGATGCTTCTCACTATTTGTTCCCCAGTAAAAACCATTTGGAAGTAAATTCAAAGATTCTCAGCAAAAGCCCTGGCAGCTAAGGTAACTGGCTCAGAGGGCATTTGAACACAGGAGGCCATCTACATATTAATAGGTGAGAAAGGGCAACAAAGTTTCCTTGGCTTCTTCCTGTATATAAACTGTGCCTTTCGGATCCCAGGTTCCACAGGGAAAAAGCTACATAAATTTTTATGGTCTCTCTGAGAGCTCTGGCAAAAACGCCCTATATATTTTACTCTTAGTAAATAGTTCTAGATTGTTTCATCTCTGAGCTCCTTTGAGACTGGCTCTGAGGGCTCCTATTGTGTCTCACCCAGAGCCATATACATAGCACGAGTGTATTATAACTTTTCTGACTGTTTTGTGACTGTTTCCCTAGGTCTGTTAAGGGGAAGCATTACAGACTAATGAATAGGGAAAAACTTAGATGTCTAATAATAATGAAGTGTTTTTGTAAACTATGACAGAGTCATCAGCAGGATGATTAAGCAGCCTGGGAAAATGATGCTTAGAATAATAGCGAAGTACTCATGATCATATCATGTAAACTGAAAAATCACTAAAAAAGTGTGTGTATATAAAATATGGTCTCAATTCCATAATAAAACATTAATAAAAATGATGGCTGAAAGGAGATACACCAAAATGTTAACAATGATTTCTTCTGGTTTGAGGATAAGATTGGCATTATGAGTATGGTTGTTTTCTTTTTACTTTTCTATACTCTCTGAATTTTACACACTATTTTTTTTTTTTTTTTGGTTGGGGAGGCAGTACTCGATATTGAACCCAGGGGCACTCTACCACTGAGCTATATCCCCAAGCCTTTTTTTATTTTTTATTTCAAGATGGGTCCTCCTTAAGTTGCTGAGGCTAGCCTTAAACTTGTAATCCTCCTGCTTCACTTTCCTAATGGCTAGGATCTCAGGCAGATACCACTGTCCCTCAATTCTACACACGATTCTTAAAATCTAGAAAAATCTATTAAAAATTAAGAAAACATCACTGTAATACAGTTGCCACCATAGAAAAAAGCAAACAAAACCTTGCCTAGCTATAAAATCTGGTATATTTAGAAATAATGGGGAAAGAAGATTTGACAGAAATATAATTAAATTATCAGGGTAATTGTATCACAATGTTTGGACTATAAGATATTTTTTCTTCTATTTTCCAAATGCCTCTTAATTGTGGTGGCAGTAGTGGTGGTGGTTGTAGTATTAAGAGCAAGAGTTAAAGGTATCATATATTGAGGATTCATATGTGCCAGATATTATACAAAGGCATTTTATAAAATTATCACATTTTAATCATCATAATAATCTTTTCAGGTAGGTTTGACTTTACTCACTTTAGGGATAAGGAGACTAAGATTCAATATTAAACAGCTAGTTAAGGTGGCAGCAGTAGAATCAAAGCCAGGTTTGCCTGAGCTCTAACTTAGTGTTCTTTACCACTGTATCACATTATTTTTGCTTTTTTGAAAAGATTATTTTACTTAAAAAATGTAGAGAAAAGAATCTACCTCTGTCTGCCATGGTTCACCCTGGGGTTGTCGGCTACCAAACTGACCAGCCTCGAGGACCAGGGGCTTCCACAAACAAGCCACTGACAAATGCCAGCATCTGGTAGTAGATGCTCCTCTGAATTTATGAGTGAGGTGTGATAAATAGATCTTGTCAAGCCAATATAGAGCTTGCAGCTCAAAGTTTCTGATTACTTCTTGCTCTCTCTCCATTGGCTTCAAGGTCAGGAGACTGAACAACACAGGCTACACAATCTCAGTGCTACATTCCTTCAACAAGATTGTATCAATGACCATTTGCTTCATATTGCTCCTGTCGGCATCTATCCACCATCTGGCTGAAGGCAGCTTTCTACAGGACTTTGTTAACAATGGTGATGTGCCCAGGAGAATGAGATTCAGAGCCAAGAAGCCAGGTGAAGCCTAGGTCCTCGGCTTTCTGCCTCTGAGACCTTTGGCAGAGCATTTAACCTCTAGGGTCTCAGGAATAAAAATATTCTCAGGAATAAAAATCAGACAATAGCATCTGTCATATATAATTGCTAAAGGACAATCCATTCCCTTACAGCCAGGCATCCCACCATCCCTACATATGAGTCTGACCATGTCATGCTTCTATATAAAACCCTTCATAGTCTCTCAGCACTGGTTGGGCAAAGTCTAAAATACAAAGTATAGCTTACAAGGTCATTGTGAATAGATCTCTGTTTACCTCCCTGAACTCATTTCCTTCCTCTGCTATTCATGAACCCTCAACTCCAAAAAAACTATTCCCTCTGTTCCATTCATATCACATTGTATTATTCTAAGAATATCATGCAATTTCAGGCTTTCATGCATTCTATTCTCCTTGGCTGTAAATCCCATTCTCCCACTAATTAGCTCATGGATCTGTCTAGGCAAGTCCTTTATGGATGCTCAAACATCCACCTGCTGGTTAAGTTTTCCCTGCCTCTCAAGGTACAGCCAGCTGCTCACCCTGGCTATTCCCACAGCACTAAATGCTATGGCCCTTATTACACATGATGTCTATTCACAGACTACATGGGTTAGCCACCTGTGCCTCTCAGTCATCCACCAGACTGCCTGCCCAGTAATGTTTCTGGCACACAGCCCAAGTGCAACTCATGGGGTTTGAGGGATGAGGGACAATACAAAAAGAAGAGACTCAGGGAAGGCATAGGATCCTAAAGCAAGTGTGAGTAGCACGGTGGTCCCTTCAGTTTAACTGGAGACAGGCCCTGAGATACACAGTGGGGCCAGAAAGGGAGCATCACTATAGATGGAGAGATGCTGGAAGCAACAAAAGCACAAATAGGGTTGTTCCAGGATCCAGCACAGCAAAAGACATTAGACCACAAAAAGGGCAGTCCTAGGAAACAGAGCACCAATATGCTATAAGCAGGTCCCAGCTTGCTGGCTGGGGCCTTTGGGACAAGGGGGATATGTGCTTCCTCCTCCTTCCATGGAGTGGGGTTGGGAACAAATGTGTTTGTGGAAAGCTGTCCTGTCTTAGTGCTGCCCAAATGCTAGAACAACTTGCTCTGTCCAGGGCCCTTCTGTCCAAGGAGTCAGAGGTACAGAGAATTTTCAAACCCCCAAAAGGCAGTTTAAAAAGCTCTCTGACCCACCTACTAAAGGGTAGGCTTCATCAGTTTTTGAAAGGGTAGTCTCAACTCCCCTGGGCTGGATCTTACAAAATACAGCTGGACTAAGAGAAATATTGATTGACAGTAAATATATGTTTATCCCAGTAAATATTATATTTACTAGATATTTACACCTAGTAAATATATCCCAGATGCACTGTTTAAGTGAATAATTGAGTGAATAAGCAAAAAATAGATGAATGTGAAGTAACTGCCAACTGCTGCTTGTAAGTACTTTAGCAGTATAGTTCAACCATTTCTAAAATCAGCTGACGGGCCCTTGTTGAGTGCTTATGGCCAGGCTAACAGCTTTGCCTATTTCATCTTATTTAATCTTATTCAAAACCTAAGAAGAGATAGAGTCTTTGGTCTTAGCCATTTAATAAATAACAGGGGCTCAGAGAGGCAACTTGCCCCACATCTTACAGGTACTGGAGGTACAAGATTTTGTGATCCTGCAAATTCCAGCTTTCTTCCCTCCCAAGGGTTTTACCCCTTTCTTTTCACATGTAGGATGGAAATAAACTACTCAATCCATCCAGTTCCTTACATTTGGCAATCCAGTGCCAATTAATTATAAGGGCTTTTAAATTGAGAGAGACCTAGACTTACTGGGCCCAAACATCCTGCCTGGGGCCAGGAATGCCCTCCTCTGGACTGATCAAGAAGCTGTCCCAGAGTTTGTTCCTTGGAGAATGGCTGCAAAATTGCAATAAATAGTTATAGCTATTGTCTCATTGGGAAACTACCATATTGTCTACCTCTGACAGGGTAAAATCAGGGCGTGGAAAACAAAGTAGGTCTAAAAATGAACACAAGGAGGCAGAGACAGAAGAAACACTTGGTAGAGGCCAAGAAGAGAGAGCAGGGTCAGGAGCTGTGCTCATTCCTCCCAACAATCACCCTGTGGTCATCAGCAGTTCAGGGCCATCCAGAGCATGCAACAGCTGGTGAGCTGGCTGACTGGTTCCTACCCTTCATGAATGGGCCAGGACACCTTTGGTTTTTTGGCATTGGTTACTTCACTTAGCATGATATTCTCCAACTCCATCCATTTACCTGCAAATGCCATGATTTTATTCTCTTTTAATGCTGAGTAATATTCCATTGTGTATATATACTAAAGTTTCTTTATCCATTCATCTGTTGAAGGGCATCTAGGTTGCTTCCAGTTTAGCTATTGTGAAATGAGCTGCCATGAACATTAATGTGGCTGTGTTACTGTAGTATGCCGATTTTAAGTCCTTTGGGTATAGACTGAGGAGTGGGATAGCTGGGTCAAATGGTGGTTCCATTCCAAGTTTTCTAAGGAATCTCCATACTGCTTTCCAGATTCATTGCACCAATCTGTAGTTCCACCAGCCATGTGTAAGTGTGCCTTTTCCACCACACCCTCGCCAACATTTATTGTTGTCTGTTCTTGATAACTGCCATTCTGACTGGCATGAGATGAAATCTTAAGAGTAGTTTTAATTTGCATTTCTCTAATTACTAGAGATGTTGAACATTTTTTCATATATTTCTTGATCAAATGTATATCTTCTTCTGAGAAGTATCTGTTCAGCTCCTTAGCCCATTTATTGATTGGGTTGTTTGGGGGGTTTTGATGTGAAGTTTTATGAGTTATTTCTATATACTGAAGATTAGTGCTCTATCTGACAGGTGTGTGGCACAAAAATTTACTCCCCAAATGTAGGCTCTCTGTGCATCTCAATGATTTTTTTTTTTTTTGCTGAGAAGAAGCTTTTTGAGACTATTCCATTTATTAATTCTTTACTTTAATTACATATGGCAGTAGAGTCCAGTTTTATAAAATTAAACATGCATGAAACAAATCTTTTTCTAATTATGGCACAGTTCTTATAGATGTACATGATGGTAATTCACTGTGGTGTTTTCATATAAATACACAGGGAAATTATTTTGGATTCATTTTACTATCTTTCCTTTTCCTATCTCCCCACCCTTCCCTTCATTCTCCTTGTCTAATCTACTGAATGTCTATTCTTTCCCTCACCCTATGCATTGTGGGTTAGCTTCCCCATATCAGTGAAAACATTCAACCTTTGGTTTTTGGGGATTGGCTTTTCACTTAGCATGATACTCTCCAGATCCATCCATTTACTGGCAAAGGTCATAAAGTCATTCTTCTTTATGGCTGACTAATATTTCATTGTGTAAATATACCACAATTTCTTTTTCCATTCATCTGCTGGTGGGCATCTAGGTTGGCTCCATAGCTTAGTTATTGTGTTTTGTGAAGCTATAAATATTGATGTGACTACATCAATGTAGTATGCTAATTTTAAATCCTTTGGATATATACCAAGGAGTGGGATAACTGGGTCAAATGGTGTTTCCATTCCTAGTTTTTTAAAAATATTTTTATATGTATGGACCTTTATTTTATTCATTTATTTATATGTGGTGCTGAGGATCGAACCCAGTGCCTCACACATGCTAGGCAAATGCTCTACCACTGAGCCACAGCCTCAGCCCCCATTCCTAGTTTTTTGAGGACTGTCCATACTGCTTTCCAAAGTGATTGCACTAATGTGCAGGCCCAACAACAATGTATGGGAGTACCCTTTTCCCCACATTCTCGCCAACATTTACTGTTACTTATATTTTGGATAATTGCCATTTTGATTGGAGTGAGAGGAAATCTCAATGTAGTTATAATTTGCATTTCTCTATTTGCTACAGAAATATTCATATATTTGTGGACTGTTCATATTTCTTCTTTTGAGAAGTATCTGTTTGGTTCCTTTGCCCATTTATTGATTGGATTATTTGTTTTGCTTTTTGGTGTTAAGTTTTTGAGTTCTTGGTATATCCTTAAAATTAACGCTCTATCTGAGGTGCAGGTGGCAAAGATTTTCTCCCATTCTGTAGGCTATCTCTTCATGTTCTTGATTATCTCCTTTGCTGTGAAGAAGCTTTTCAGTTTGATGCCATCCCATTTATTGATTTTTAAATTTTATTTCTTGCACCTTAGGAGTCTTATTGAGGAAGTCAGTTCCTAAGCTGACATGTTGGAGTGTTGGGCCTTCATTTTCATCTAGTAGGTTCAGAGTTTCTTGTCTAATACCTAGGTCTTTGATCCACTTTGAGTTGAGTTTCGTGCAGGGTGAGAAATAGGGGTTAAATTTCATTCTGCTACATATACATTTCCAGATTTCTCAGCACCATTTGTTGAAGAGGCTATCTTTTCTCCAATGCATGGTTTTGGCACCTTTATCTAGTATGAGATAACTGTATTTATGTGGATTTGTCTCTGTGTCTTGCATGAATCAATTCTGAGAATATTTTGCAGGTACTATAGAATTGTGTGAATGAAAAAATACATTAATGTTGTTGAGAGTCAGAATTTTCACTGTAGATGAAGGAAACACATGGAATGAGGGGAGGCAAAGAGAAACACTATTGGAATTAAAGTAGCAATGTGAAATTAAAGTTTCATACACATGTACACACAGGTTGGGTTAAAACAATATGAAATTGCTTAGAAGCAATGATAACCCAATAGGAGTAAGTTCATTTGGTATATAGATCTTATCTTTTAGGTACTATTTAACAAGAGAAATCAGAGCTCCTTGGAGAAATGGCTGATTCCAGATTTGGGACAAGAAAACAACAATCAGAGCCTGAGATACCTATTTGAGCCAGGAAGTAAGGAAGTGATCAAAGAATGACAGGGACATGTTAAAAGGACATAGGAGCCACCTTGAAAGGGATCCTAACAGCTAAATCAAGGGCGAAACTGAGAATTAAAATATATATTGACAATAGTAGATTGCAACCCATTGAATAAAATTTAAGTAAATGGATACATACTGAATAATAAATAGGGGACCTGGAAAAGCTTATCGTTATAGCAGGATGTCATAAATAATAAATGTAAAAGGAATAATTGGTTTAGAAAATAATTTTACAATCATTACAGTAATAGTTAATTCAAGCAAGAATCATTAACACATGTTAAAACCACTGAGCAAAAGTCTGAAGAGGAATAGGATATTTACATAGTCTTAAGTAGCTTTTCACAGACTGTTTCTTAAATATAATGGAATAAATGGTAACATTACAGAAGCAAAAGGAGATAAACACTACCTTACACAAGAGATCAAAATTCACATCTCTAATAATGGGATAAACTGACATCAGGTGCTTCCTCACATGATATATTAAAGACAGACACAACATCACTTATTTATTATTACTGCCCAGAAGGGCATAAGTGAAATCTAATTAGGAGAAAAAGATCAGATAAAACCAATTGAGGGGCATAATAAAAACACAACTACAAAGCAATTGTCCTGTACTCTTAAAAAACATGAATGTCATAAAAGACAAAGAGAAACTACTCAAGATTAAAGGCAGCAGAGACATGACAACTAAATGCAACACCTGATCCTGGATTGGATCCTAGATCAAAGTGAAAATATGCCATAAAAGATATCATTGATACAACTGGAGAAATATATGGAACCGCCATGGGCAGTAGGTGGGGGAGGGGCTATGAATGCATACAAATATCGACTATATTAATACATATTGCATCTGGGTGAAGGGATTTGGGGAGTTCTTTGTATTATTCTTGCAACTCTTTCATAAAATTGAAATTATTTCAAAATAAAAGGTTAAAAAAAGCTGGATGCAGTAATGCACAGCTATAATCCCTGTTACTCAGGAGGGTGAGGTAGGAGGATCACAAGTTCCAGGCCAGCCTGGGCAACACAAGACCACCATCTCAAAAGCAAAAGAAAGCAAAAGGTTAAAAAAAATTAACAAGTCAAATTCACCTATGTTCAAAATTTAGAATAGTGGTTATCTTTGGGTGGGCATATCTGGGAGGCTTGCTGGAACAACTAATTTACTTCTGAGCTATATCCCCAGGTGTATACGAATATAAACATTGAGCTGGACACTTGAGATTTGCCTATTTTATTGTATGTGGGTTACATTTCAGCCCAAACCAAAAAAAAAAAAAAAAAAAAAAAGCAGCCTTCCTTCATTCTGTCCTTCTTTCCTGAATAATTCAGTACAAAAGGGAAAGTCAGAAAAGTGACCAAGCACTACAGCCCATGTAAGAAAATCAGCTAAGTACAGGCAGCAGAGGTCAGTGGGAACTCAGAGCTTCACTGGACAGCTATGGCCTGGTGGGGAGTCAGCACGTGCAAGGAAGGTAGCCAGCAGGATTGTGGTGCAATAGATTTGTTTTATCTAGGGGAACCTAGGAAAATAAGTAAGTGTATTCAGCCGGGCATGGTGGTGCCTGCCTGTAATCCCAGCAGCTCAGGAGGCTGAGGTAGGAGTATCATGAGTTCAAAGCCAGCATTGGCAAAGGTGAGGCACTAAGCAACTCAGTGAGACCCTGTCTCTAAATAAAATACAAAATAGGACTGGAGATGTGGCTCAGTGGTCAAGTGTCCCTGAGTTCAATCCCTGGTACCCCCACAAAAAGAAAGAAAAAGTAAGTGTACTGAATGAGCAGGGTTTTCATTATCCATGAAGTAATTATAATGGAAAGAGGAAGACATGAAATAAACTTTGTAGAGTTGGTTGTAATTAAAGACACTGCAGTAGTTCATAATTTTCAAGGAGTATGTGTTTGTCTGTTTGTGTGTGTGTACGTGTACATACAGATTGTGTGAATGTATGGAATTACACATACGCAAATATATATGCTTTCTGGCTTTGTCAACTGAGATGGCCTGGGAGCAGCAATCTCCAATGCAATGAACATACTCAGAACTGAGATTTTTATTTCTAAAAAGCCATTCCTCACTCAAAAGTCCTAGGACCTCTCAAATAGACAGCTGATTCTAAGACTGAGGCAGGGAGAATACAAGATGAACATGAAGCATCTCATGTCAGAGAAAAAAAATTCTCAGAAAATGATGGGGGGCGGGGCATCACAGAACCCAGATGCCAACCTGAAGGGGTTCCTGCTGGCTAGATATGGGACAATTTGAGTATCAAAATAAGTAATGTACTAATGGATGTCCTGATAGACTCCAGAGTTGGAGCTTTCTCCCTCTATGTGAGAGGCATCTAGAATATACCAAGGGATATGGCCTTCAATCTGGACTATCTAAACTTATCAACAAATTGGGTAAAGACAGAAGGTTTGATGATCAAATGCACAGAACTTATAAATGCTCAGAGAGGCAGTCAGTACACTGAATGTGATGTTCTGGACTCAAATAGATTAACAAATGTAAATAAACAGATTATAATGTAATATATAAATTCCTACATTCAGGTTCAAAAAATGAATTGTAGAGACGCAGAATTGGTAAGAAATGATTTAAAATCATGATTTAAAATTATTTAAAATCATTTCTTGTGAAAAGAGACCTAAACCTACAATTTAAATCAACAATGTGATAATAGCCTTTCCAAAAAATAGGGACTCTAGGCTGCATTCCTAGAAGTATATTGCCCGCAGAAATGAACTGGTCCCAGAATTAGAAAGAAAGCTAGGAGCACTTTTGATAAAATTGAAGCATGCCCAGAATCTAGGAACCTAGGAAAATAAGTAAGTGTATTCAGCCAGGCATGGTGGTGCCTGCCTGTAATCTCAGCAGCTCAGGAGGCTGAGGTAGGAGTATCATGAGTTGGGGAAACATAAAAACACCATTATAGATTGATTGGATTAATGTTCCCAAGTTTTACTACTCCCCATATCTACATCCTTTGCCATGATCTGCCCTCGCACTCTGCAGGGCATTCACTAACTCATCCTTTAATTCTGCACCCAGACATGGGACTTGTTTTTGTAATGGGATGTTAGCAAATGTGACATAAGTAGAGATATGAAAGAGCACTTGTGTATTTCTGGTTCATTTTTGCCCTCTGCCCTTTGCCATAAGAACTTATCCAGGCTAGCTCATTAAATGATGACATGTGTGGAACTGAACTGAGCCACCCTAGCTGTGCTAGCCAAAGATCAGCTAACACCAAGTAATGTAAGCAAGTCCTGCTAAGAACCACTCAACTGAGCCAAAAGCACTCAAACAATACATGTTGAGCACCTGTCATTCAAAATGCGAAAATCTCCCAGGCATGTTGGGACACACCTATAATCCCAGCAACTCAGGAGACTGAGGCAGGAGGATCCCAATATGAGGCCAACTTCAGCAAATTAGTGAGACCTTCAGCAACTTAGCAAGACCCTATCTCAAAATAAAAAAGAAAATGGACTGGGGATATAGCTCAGAGGTAAAGCACCACTGGGCTCAATACCCAGTACCCAATAATCTTTTAAAATCCAAAATCGGAAATGCTCTGATATGAAAAAAATGGGGCATGAAAAATTTTGGATCTCAGAGGATTTCAGATTTCAAATTTTTGGTTAAGGATGCTCAACAATGAAGTCTAAGAAAATACTCCAAAAGCTAAAGAAATCTGAAATCTGAAATACTTCTAGTCTAAGCATTTTCAATCCGGGATACTTAACTCTAACTGTTATTGTTTAAAACTACTTATGAGTTATTTGTTGCAGCATTACTGTGACAGTAAATGATAAAACCAGCAACTAACATTTGTCTAGCACTGAACTGTTTCCACAGCATATCCACTGTCAGTGCCTTTAATCCAACCAAAGATTTCCAGTAACACATGTGTAGCTGAACATACTGGGTTCATTGCTTGCTTCTGTGAAAGAGAAAGCACACTACAGGGAACCATGTGGGGCATCTCAGTAAGAAGGTACAGCAATTCCTCAGTATCTATATGGGGTTGGTTTCAGGATCTTCTCAGCACAAAACTCCATGGACACTTGAGTCCCTTGCATAAAATGGTGTAGTATTTGTGTATAACCTACACACATCCTTTATATTTCAAATCATCTCTAGATTACTTATAATACCTAGTATAAAGTAACCATTATATAAATGGTTATTTTATTGCATTATTTAAGGGAGAATAATAAAGGAAAAAATCCTTACATATTCAATACAGTTGCAATTTTTTCCCCCAAATATTTTGATCCATAATTGGTTGAATTCACAGATGTAGAACCAACAGGGGCAGGGGTGTAGTTCAGTGGTAGAGCACTTGCCTAGCACTAATGAGGCCCTTAGTTTGATCTCAGTACCACAACAAAACAAAACATAGAAAACCAACAGACAGAGGGATAAATGTATTAAAAAGGATTTATAAGATCTTGGCTTTAGAAGGGCCCAAGGATGTGGGGGTACGCTCTGAATTAGGTTCTGTCAGAAAATGGGACAATTCTGATTGATGGTATAGTTTGGATCTTGAATGTTACTAAAAGGCCTATGTGTTAAAGACTTCTTCCCCAGTTTGTGCCACTATTAAGAAGTGGTGGACCCTTTAACAGGAATAACCTTGGGAACATCCCCTTGAAGAGAATACTGGGAGTCTGGTTCCTTCCCCTCTCTCTTTCATTGCTTCTGCTTCCTTGAGCAGACAGGCCTCTTCTACCACCATGTACTGTGACAGGCCCAAAGCAACAGAGCCAAATGACCATGGATTGAAACTTCTGAAACTATGGGCAAAATAAACCTTTCACTCCTAAAGTTGTTTATCTCAATAGAAAGCTGACTAATGCAACTATATATCTCAATAAATCTTACCCATTGGAAAGGTAACCTAAAATGAGGCTAGAAGTATAATTGGTAAAGAAGCATCAGCCATTCATTTAACAGGAGAGGAGAATGTTAGTGTTTTGTGGCTTCGACAATGTTCATGTTATATCTGTGTTCAGACATGATTACAGAGGGTCTTTTTTTGCCTCAATCTGCTATGGTCACAAAGTGGCCTGTCTGATGTTGATATCCTGTGAAACAGTTTATGTTAAACAGGAGAATATCAAGACTTAGCTGTGAATGCAGGGCCAACTCATAGCAACACTAAGCCCAGCAGCTGAGAGTGCCAGTCCAGCTTTTGGATATCAGAGGAGGCTTTTCTCTTTTCCATCAATACAGCATCTTGTTTGATTCACAAAACAGCTCTTGGAGTAGATTTTATCATGATTATTTATTTTATACATGAAAAAAATTGAGGCTTGTGTATATAAGAGCCTGGTCCAAGGTCCAACATTTGTAAACCATCTGACCCTGGGCTCAAAGCCTGCACTTTCTGAGCTTTCATTTCCACTCTATAAAATGGGCACAGCATTGCTTCGCATGCCCAAAGCCCTGGGTTCAATCCACTGGCCTGAAATAAATAGATAGATAGACAGATAGACAGAGGCATAGCAGTATTTACCTGACAGGACTGTGAAGATTAAATGAGATCAAGTATGTCAAAGAACCTAACCCAACTCCTAGTACTTGGAAGTAGTTCGATAAATGTTACTAATTCTATCTCCCTTGATATCCCCTTTTTTGATATTACAAAGCCTCTAGAAAACATGTCTTTATACACAATCAATATCAAGGTAATTTTCACTGTGATTTTAAATACCGGCCTCTCTATAGGAAGGTTCTCCTGCAATGAGTATTTCATATTTCAGCAGGTTGCACACCTGTCTGGCTCTGTGCAAGTCACTATTATCCATGTGCAGAAAGGTCTTGTGTATATGCTCTACTTCATGCAATGCAATGAGTATGGATAAATGGGCAGATATATATGGGCAGATCAGCTTTGAGGTTAGAAAGGTAAATGTAATCCCAGAATATCAAACTTGACGGGCTACACAGGATAAACTGTGGCTCAAACCAATGTTCCTTCAACAGAAGCCCATAGGCATGCAGAACAAGAGCAGAACAAACTTGCATCCTAAGGCCCGTCACACAGAGAAAGAACATCTGAGAAATGTCTTAGTTCTGGCCTTAGCTCTTCCTGGGAATTCTGCAGCAGCTTTCTGGATGTTCTCTCCCTTCTAACATCTCCCTCCTCTGACAACGTTCTCTTCCTAAAGTATATGTGGATTATTTTGCTCTCCATTTCCTAAGCCCAAATTCCTCTGGCTGATATTTAAGATCTTCCATAGTCTGAACCCAATGTAGTTCTCTATCCTCTTTCATTAGTAGAATTATCCACAAATACTTGCCTTCCGGCCTCATTTGACCCCTACACACATCATCCCACCACCCTGCTCCTTAACACACCTGACTCACATTATGCCTTCTGCTCAATAAAACCTTTACTACTCATCTTTGGGTAGGAGGAACTGGGAAGAGGAAAAGGAAAAGGATTGCTAACATTTATTGACTAGTAAGCCCTGTTTTAAGTACTGTATATGCATTAACTCATTATATCTTCATTTTATAGATTAATTGAGGAATAGGGTAGTTAAATACCTTGGCTAAAAGCACATGGCTAGAAAGTGGCCAGGTCATTTCAGAAGTAATTGGTCTCTCCTCTGGGCCCTTCTATAGAGACAGCACTTATTCCATTTGGTATTAAGTGGTTCACACATGTACCTATTCCCATCCTGTATAGATTATGATTTTATAAAGCACAAGAACTACATCTCATTAATTTATTTTCAGTGCCTTTCACAGTACTGCACACATAGTATGTCTGAATCAGAAGTTTGTTGAAGTTACTCAACTATGTACCTTCACTGCTTTGGTTTAGAGGCTGGTGAGGTGCTCAGGAAATGCTATATCAAGGATATTGAATTTATCTCTGAACTTCCTCTGCTCCTTACCAGAGTTTTATAAAAGCTTTGAACTCTGTAAATAATGGCTGCCTTCATAAACTAGATGATCCTTCAGATGTCCAGATGTTCAATCAGTGACTTAACAGAATGGCCTCCTAAGACATGACAGGTATATCTTACAAGGCCTGAGGTAAAGTCCCTGGGTAATGCCACAGGTTAGGAATAGTTAGCACCTGAACATGGGTCCTGACTGTAAGGCCCTCTGGTACCCCAAAGCCCCAACACTAAGCATTACTTTTGCTTTTTAAACAAAAACAAACAAAACAAAACCTACATCCTAAAGTTTTATTCCATCTGAGATTAAAAAGTTAAGAACGGAGATAAGATGTGACAGAGAGATCAAACTTATCATAACAAGAGTGTGAACAGCAGAAGAATGATGAGTGTATCTGCTGCAACTGACTGGTGCCCTGGGACCAGTCTGACATACTGCCTTCCCAGGGACAGCTTGCTGGAATCCTACCTCCCGAAGGATGGTTCTTGGCTGAGTGCTCATCACAGGTACCCTTAATCTACTGACGTGACTCTGCAACTTTTCTGCCTAAAAAAAGTTGTAGATTATCAGATTCTGTTCTGGTCTATGCCAACATACACACACAAAATAATATAATGTGATGTAATATAGCAAATTTCCTTTCAGTCCTTTTCCTATCAATATTTGTGTGTGAATAAAATACATATAATTTCAGAAACAAACACAGCTGGGGCATATATTGTTATACTTATCTGGTTATATTTCCCATGTCATTATTTTTATGGCTTTACAGCATCATAGGTATGGGCCCTATTTCATTTTTTCCCTTCTCTTGAGTACCTAGGTTGCTTTGAATATTTTGCCATTATAAATTGTGTTGGAACGAACATCCTTTTTCTTTTTTATTTTTCTTCTTGTGCTATCAGAGATAGAACCTAGGGGTCCTCTACCCCTGAGCTCCAACCCCAAGTCTTAAATTTTGAGACTTGGTTAATGAAATTAGCATTGAACTTGTAACCTCCTGCTTTAGCCTCCCAACTCACTGGCTATAGCTATGCACCACCATACCCGGCTTGAGATGAACATTCTCAAACAAAAATATTTAACTATATCCCTGATTATTGCCTTGGGATAACTTTTCTGAAACAAAACTACTGCAAAAGAGACTATGAACTTCTTTAAGGTACCTACACATTTTATTTTAATTAATTAATTGATTAATTTGTTTGTTTAGTTAAGTATTAGGTATTTAACACAGGAGTGCTTTACCACTGAGCTACATCCCCAGTCCATTTTATTTTGTGACAGAGTCTTGCTAAGTTGATGAGGCTGGCCTTAAACTTGCTATCCTCCTGCCTAAGCCTCCCAGGTTATTGGGATTATGGCATGTGCCACAATACCCGACTGGCACCTATACAATTTGGACAGTACATTTTTTTAGAGTCATTGACAAAGTAGATCATACTCAGAAGAAAAGACACAAAATGGGGAAAAGGTAACAATATTGAAATAATATCAGATAACATACATTGAGTGCCTATAATGTGACAGAAAAAGTACCTAAGAGCTCCATTAGTTTATTTAAACTGTGAATTGATCCTATGAGGTACATGTAGATAAAGAAACCAGAGTTTAGAGAAGTTAATTTGTCCAATATCACAGTATGGCATAGCTGAGATTTAATTCCAATTATGTGGAATCCAAAAAACTTAATGATATATTACTACATGTCACCGAAAAAAATAAAGGGAATAAGATGTGTGTTTTCAGTGTAGAGAAAAGAAAGTTTGGGCCACAGTACAAGGACCACAGGACAGGACAAGGTGAATCGGGTGGCAGAATAAGATGGCAGAATAAGGATTAATGGATAAAAATGCTTAAAATGTCAAAGTATAGAAAGGTCATTCTAAAAATAAAGTTGAACTAAAAATAGAACAGCTGTCTCCAGGTGGACCTAATATAACCACATATACCCTTTTAAAGCAGAAAGCCTTCTCTGGCTGATGGGAAAAGGATAAATTTGGAAGACTGGCAGCACAATAAGGCAGCAATATTGGCTTTGAAGATGGATGACCATATGCAAGGACTTGAGAGCAGCATCTAATTGCTGAGAACATCCCTGGGCTCAACACCCAGCCAGGAAACAGCGACCTCCCTCATATAATCTCAAGGAACTGAGGCCTGCCAACAGTCTGAATGAGGTTGAAGGAGATTCTTCCCTAGAGTCTCCACATAAGTTCCACACTAGCTGACACCTTGATTTGGGCTGTGAAATCCCAAATAGAAAATCCAGTAGATCCCACCTAGATCACTGACTTTGAGAACTATAAACTAATACATGCTGTTTTTTATCACAAATTTGTGATAATTTGTTATGCAGCAAGAGAAAATTAATCCAATGGGTAAATGGATAAACAAACTACAGTACAATGCAATACTCCTCCTCAACAAATAAGAATCTACTGATAGACATAATAACACGGATGAATCTCAAAAACACTGAACTTAATGAAAGAAGCCAGACTTAAAAAAAAAAAAAGAGAGAGAGAGAGAGAGACTGCATGATTTCATTAATATGAAACTCTAGGAAAGACAAGTTTGATTTATAGTGATAGAACAAATAGAAAGACAAATCTAATTTACAGAGATAGAAAGGCTGGGATTGGGATAGGTGGGTTTACTGGTCCCATCCCCTTCCTGCCTGACTTTTCTGCCACTACCTATACCTTTATAGGATATAGCCAAGGGGTCTGGGTTTGTGGCTCAGCGGTAGAACATTCTTCTGGCATGCGTGAGGCCCTGGGTTTGATCCTTAGCACCAAAAAAAAAAAAAAAATTTATATATATATAGTATTGTATCCAACTAAAACTAAAAAAAAAAAAAAAAAAAAAAAAAATTTTTTTTTTAAAGGGTATAGCCAAGTTTGCAAAAGGCTATGCTATACAGATGGCTCTAGTCAAGTTCCTTTTAATATGTGCCACTTATAGAGAGGGCATACTGGGAGAGCTGAACATTCACATTAATTTGACACTATTTTGAAAAGTATTTTAAATAAGTAGCAGGAAGCAATGGTGACTAATTAACTTGGGAATCTGGCCCAACCCTGCCTTAAGCAACACTGAGGTCAAAAGTTTTTGAAAGAATTTCTTCTTTCAGCAGCTCTAATGTGAAGCTGTCAACATAAACTGCCATCCTCAGGCCTGTGCAACAGGAAGGCTGAGTGGTCAGAGGGAAAAAGTAAGGACTCTGCAACCATAGAGGGTCAAAATCTACTTCAAAAGTCCAGATGACCCAACATCTATTATTCTGTGAACTTAGCCAAGTTACTAAGACTTTCCTCATCTGCATAACAAGAATTATAGTGACAACTACAGGACTATCCTGAGAATTGAACTCAATTACCACTATTTAGTACCTTAGACATGGTAGATGCTTATACACCAGCTCACTTGCCTCTTTTTCCATTGGCTATCTAATGGCCCAGAGAAACAAAAAGAGGATTACAAAATTAGTTAAAGATGGGAAACATTTCCCCCAGACTTCTTTTATCTTTCATCAAAAAAAAAAAAAAAAGAAAGAAAGAAAGAAAGAAAGAAAAAGAAAAAAAAAACGGAAGAGGAAAACAAGTCTTCTAAACTTTCTGAACTTAATTTTCTCTAAATGTGTCTATCATGCTAATTTTATAAACAAACAAAATATTTTTGCATCCATCAACTAACACAATGATTTTAGACCTCTAAAGGGCACTTTAAAAGCATTGTGTGACAGAGGGCAGACAACAGCTCACCTTTACAGGCTTACATCCAAAAGCCTTTTTCAGTTGCATGATTTCAAATTTTCTATCCATGATAATATAATCCAACATTTATTGAGTGCTATGTGCCAAGCACAATGATACATTTTACAAGGATTATTACGTTTAATCCTCACCAAAGCCCTACACAAAAGGTTCAACCATTATTTTTATTTTATAGATAATAAAACTAAGGTTTAAAGAGGTACAGTAATTTATCCAAATCTATACCAAAGGTAGAGCTATATCTACACATTATACTTCTTCTGTGAAATATAACACCTCTAGCAGCAACAGTAGGAATATATGCCAGAAGAATAAGAAATCTCTTTGCCTACTTTCATTTCATATCAGATTAGGAAAAGTGACCTGGAAGGACATTCATTCATCAAATATTTAATGAACACATACTATGTGTCAGGCACTGTGCTGGCACTAGGGATATAGAGAGAAAGAAGATAACATCCCTGCTTTATAGGAGTGAGATTACAGTGGGGTAGACTTTCTTTTAAATCATCTTTCAAGGCTGGCTGATATATTACCAAAGGGTAGGATGCTTAGTGGCTAATACTGCAGGCTCTGGAAACAAAAAACAGTTAATCCTGGCTCCCCATCACATCCAAACTATATGACCTTGGTCAAATTGCTTAACTTTTAGTTCTTAGTTTCCCAGTTTGCTGTTTTGTGAGGTTTTTATGAGATTTGAATTTATTACTGTAAGTAAAATGCCTAGAACAACATTTGTACAAAGGAAGTATCCAGCACATGACAGCTATTCTTACTATACATAAAACATCAGTCTCAGATTTGATATCATCTGAATATACTTTTAAATTTGATTATCCCTTCCAACAGAGTCTATCTTCTTATAGCAACTAAAAATCCTCCTAACTTTCCTATTTGATATGTGCTAATGGCTTTAGTTGCATTTATTATTAAACTACAATCTACCATTTATTCTCCAATAACCTTTTTATCTTACTGAGGCTCAATGACCCTGAATCATGTAGGGGATCAGCAGGGAAGTCAACATACTTCTGCCCATTCTAAGTGCTTTGTCAACCATAAATGTTCATGCAACGTGAACTATAATGTTACATTAATTACAACCACCAAGCGCTCATCCCACAAATACAGGTATACTTATGTGTGTGGAGGCACATGTTGGGGAGCCTGGAATTAGAAATACCACATTGGCACGAAGTACCTGGGGGCTTTACTCACCTATATTGTGAAAAGCAGCCAGAAGTTTGCAAAATAAAGAGGAAGGACAAAAACAGATGGGGCGTGAGGATAGTAGTGGTGAAGAACGCTGAGTTCAGATGTGAAATAGGCAATTCACCTGAACCTAAAATTCAACCTGCACAAAATAGAACATACCATCTAATACCACCTCACCCCTTCTCAGCCCCAAATCTGTTTCCACTCCTGATCCTCCTGTTCTTTTTAAGTGCCACCATCATTTTCCTTGCAGTCACCTAGAAATCATCTTTGATAACCCCCTCCACCCAAGTTCAGCCAGTTACTGAGTCCTGTCAGTCTGCATCCCTGAGTCTGCTCTAATGTTGCCCCTCTTCTCCATCTCCACTACTACTGTACTGTTTCAAGATCTTGGAACAACTATACTGGGCAATGGTAATAATAGCCTTTTAGTTTTTCTTCTCTCTGCTGTTTCTAGGTCTCTCTCTAATCACTGGGTGCCTAAGGTTACCTTTTTTTTTTAATTGTAAATGGATACAAAACCTTTATTTATTTATTTTTATGTAGTGCTGAGGATCAAACCCAGGGCTTCACACATGCCAGAAGAGTGCTCTATCATTGAGCCACAACCCCAGTCCCAAAGGTAATCTTTTTAATTCTCAGCTCAGACTAGTACCCTCTGCCCCTGCTCAAAACCTGTCAACAGATCCCCTGTGCCAACATAATAAACCATGAATCTTTTTTTTTTTTCAAATTTTTTTTAAGAGAGAGAGAGAGAATTTTAATATTTATTTTTTAGTTCTCGGCGGACACAACATCTTTGTTTGTATGTGGTGCTGAGGATGGAACCCTGGCCGCACGCATGCCAGGCGAGCGCGCTACCACTTGAGCCACATCCCCAGCCCAAAAACCATGAATCTTTTAGCCAGATATTTAAGTATTCATCTACAAACAGACTACAGCTCAACTTTATAACCTTATATTCTACTCCATCTTGAATAAACCCTGTGTTCCTATTAAAGTAGGCGGTACACTGATGACCTCCAATGACACAAGGGCATTTCCTCTCTTGTGCCTCTGCAAGTCCCATCTTTCTATCCCTGCCTCTTAGCTCCTTCTGTTGAAATTATTGCTCATCCTTCACACTCAATGGAAATTTAACTTCCTCATGAAGTCTTCTCTAATCCCCCAGCTAGAAGAAATCCCATTTTCCTCAGAACTCATACAACTCCAAAACTATAGTTCTCAGGACAAGGAGCATTTTCTTCCACAACAGCTGGTTATGTGCCAGCTCCTCCTGTCAGCCCTTCCATATCTAGTCCTAAGTCTGTGGCACAGAAGAACATGAATTTTTTTTTCTCAGAGCCTTGGTTTCCATATGTATAATATGCACATAACAACCTAACTCACAGGAAAAGAGGATTAGATAAGATTAATACATGCAAATCACCAGCACATAGTAGGTAGTTCCCAAATCCCAAACCCACTCTTCCACATAGGAGAGTATTTGTTGAACAGTTAACTTTGCATGCCTTACAGTTTGCAAATATTTGATACTACATATTTTTACTGAAGAGGAGAGAAAGCAGTAGAGGGAACAAATGAGGAAAGAATTACTAAATATGTAGGAGACATGAGTAGCCAAGTTTGATTGGTGTGAACCACTCATACTGGGGATGGAGGGTTGATTATAAAAGAGCTAGAATGTGTGACAGGATCACTTCATGAAGTTTTAGGCTCAAAAGTAGGGCAGTGTTTGCAGTCTATCAGTGAGCATAATGGATGAAGGACAAAGGACCAGATCACTAAGAGGCTGTAACAATGGTTGAGGAAAGGGAACATAGACACCTTGTTGTGGCTGGTAGCAGCGACAGGGAATAGGCAGGAAAAGTTGAATTTGTAAGGTACATCTGTTTTAGTCAGCATTTTCGCTGCTGTGACCAAAAGACCTAACTAGAACAATTTTAAAGGAGGAAAAGTTTATTTGGCTCATAATTTTAGAGATTATAGTTCATAGGTAGCCAACTTTGTTGCTCTGGGTATGAGGTGAGGCAGAACATTATGGCAGAAATGTGTGGAGGTGCAGAGCAGCTTCGGACATGACCATCAGGAAGCAGAAAGTTTAGTTCACCAGGGACAAAATATATTTTGGGAGTCAAAGGCACAGCCTCAGCAACCTACCTCTTCCTGCCATACCCTATCTGCCTATATTTACCACCCAGTTAATTCATTCAAGTGGATTCTGGCACTGATTAGATTAAGGCTCTCATGACCCAATCGTTTCACCTCTAAACTATCTTGTTTTATCTCAAACATGATTTTTGGGGGACACTTCACATCTAAACTGTAACACATGTTCAAGGAAGAAAATGGTTGAGCTGGGGAGTGCTGACAAATGAAATGACTGGAGAACTTTTATCAAGCTGAGTCACAGAGGACACCCCGCCCCCCAGGTCTGGGGAACTAGAATAGGAAAAGAACACCTAGAGAGAACAGAGGGCTTGCTGGAAGGTGAGAAGGCATAGGGGAAGTACCACATGTAGGAAAAAAACACAAGTTTATCTATTTGAGGTAGAACACAGGCAAAAATAAGGAACTAGAGCTTAGTGGTCCTGAGTAACTAATAAGCTACTTTAGAGACAAAACAAAACAAATCCTTTTGAACATGAGGGACCATAAGGATTCATTGAACAAGATGCATACAGGACAAGAGTTTGTTTCCACATGTTGACCTCATGAGATTTCTGGGGGACAAAAGAATTTCTACCTATCCACCAAACATTACCGCCTGGAAGAAGGTGGCTTCCAGGCTGCCTACCTTCCCTCACATAGACAAGGCATGGTATTCTAAAAGGGTGTATTATTTTTATCTGCACAGAGAAATCCAGAGAATTGATACCTTCTCCAAATTAAGGCTTGCCCAGAGAAGATAAAGTATATTTATAGCCTAAAATATAGTGTGGCATTAGGGTCCAAAATTTATTAGTTGGATGGCCATAGGTTAGTCACTTAAACTCTCTAGGTCTCTGATCTTTTATTTGGTAAGCACAATAACAGTATCTCATGTGCCAGAAAGGACCAGAAGATTTCAGGAGGTCTCTCAGTTCTAAGATCTCTGATTCAGTACTTAATCTAAATCCTGCAGGTCAGATTCTAATCTCTCTGAACTCCTGGACTGGAACTCACTGGAGAAGCCTACATAGTATGGAGATGATGAGAAATTTGGCAAAAGCACAGAGTTTACAGTAGAGGCAGAAATTTCAATTGTCAGGCTCCAGTCACAAAAGATAAGCTAGAATATTAAAGCTGGCCCAGGGACAAGAGATAATTAATCTTCAAGGCAATAAAAATATTTAATTCATTCATCTGAGAGAAATGACAAGAGAGAAGATAGATATTTGCTTTTTCTCTCTCTGTTCAGACAAGGTTGTCCTGGATAGACTGTAGAACATTTAGAGTACATTTAAGAACCTGAGATGCAAACAAGTAAGTGATAAAAGGCTTGGCCAGCAAGCATTGGAAGTTGACATTGTAGAGGCTACACCTACAACATATATTTCCAGAGAAGAGCTCTGAGAAGATACTTATTTGTAATTGTTCAAATGGCAGCAGAAATAACAAGATGGGAAATTTTCAGGAGTGAAATCATGAGATTTGCTAATTGAATGAACAGCTATAAACAAAAGGAAGAGGCAGACTGAAGTTGCCTGAGTGTCCTAATCAGTACAACTGGACAGTCACAAAAGCAGGCAAGAGGAAAGATGTGGAGAGAGAAGGAAAGGGAATTCTCCATGTCCTATATGTGGTCTTAATCTATTAAGTCCCAAGTTTGCCACTGCAAACATAATATTCAAATATTATTTCAAAGTTATCATAAATGGTAAATTTGTTCAGTTAAGTTCTATAGATGTTTTACATCTTGGACTATGGGACAAAACAAGTTAAGGGATAGGATAACAGCAATTAGCAATGAACATTACAATCCCTCCTTCACCTCAGCTTAGAGGCCTTGAAAGCATGACCACCAAGCTTCAGATGAGCCAAAAAAACAGAGGAGAGTATCTAGGACCAGGGAGTATATTTTGGAAAGTAGTCAGGGGTTGGGATAATAATAAAATGGCAGGAGAAAGAAAAAATATAAGAAGCCAGTTGCTGCTTTAGACCCTAGGCTGATTTTGTGAATCATATACTTTCTTCCTCACAGAGGCCTAATGAGAGCTCTAAGAAATAGAAAAGCATTCCTAAGGCTAGAACCAGGAGCATGGGCCACAGCATGAACCAGGAGGGCAGAGAAGGATTTCTCAAGGAAATGGGCCTGGTCCCCCATTTCCTTATCTCTGGCAGCAGCTAAAGCAAATGGTTGAGGACTAAGGACCATTCTTTGTCCCCACCCATATCTCAGCACTAAAGATTAAACCCAGGGACACTACCACTGGGCTATATCCCCAGAACTTTCTATTTTTTATTTTGAGACCAAGTCTTGCTAAGTTGCTGAGACCCTCCTGCCTCAGCCTCACAAGTTACTGGGATTATAGGCATGTGCAAATGCACCTGGTTAAGGACCATTCTAAAAATGTATCAATGACCAAAGAAGCTGTGGTCAGGGATGATAAGTTTAGGAAAGGCTATCCAAAGGGCATCCACTGTGCCACACTGAACCCTGCTGGAGAACTGCACTGTAACTATAGACTCTGTCTTCCACTTCCCTTTGTGTAACCTCTCAACCAAGGCTGAACTTCAAATTCTTATCTCTGTCTGTCTATTCCAACCACTTCTATGAACTCTATTAACAATCCTAACTTGACCCCAAAATAAAAATATGTGGAAATTTCTAAGAATGTGCCAGCCTCTGAATGGAAACCTATCAAGAGGTTTTTCTTTTTTCCATTCCTCAATTAGATAAAAAACCTATAAACTTGCAAGTTTAAAAAAAAAAAAAAAAAAAAAAAAAAAAACTTTTGAGACAGGGAAATTATTTAGAGGCATTTAAAACTACCTTCTCTGACCCAAAACACCATACAAACATTACATGATACGATACATTACAGAACTGATGCTAGAAGAGTACTGGATCTACACTGGTACCTGACCCCCAGGGTCACCAAAGCCTGATTTTCACAGCCAGAATGATTCTAATGGGCTTTTTTGTCTATTCATTCCACTTAACACGAGTCAGAGACTACTTGACATTTGAATTATCAAGTATCTTCCAAAACATAGTTCGCCTTGAAGGAAAAGGCACAAATCATTCATTTGATTAACAAACTTTGGTACATCTATCAGAAAATGGGTACACATTTCTTCATTTTGGTACATCAGTGCTTGATCCCAAAACAGCATTCCTCATACTGAATTGAGACCATTCAAAAGACATAGAGAAAATTATTAGAGAGATTGTTTTTAATCCTCCCCTCTGATTTCTTTCCAAAAGGAAAAGAGATGTTATACAGAATTTAAAGTTTCTAACAAGTTATCTTTAAAGTAAACTTCAGTACATTTAAGTATAATTTATTAAAAACAATTTTAGTAAAAATGAGCCCAATTTTCTCATAGAATTACATAAAGGGACAATGACCCAGGTTCCTACCACATTCAGCTTTTCCAGTTGTGAGAATTTAAGCCCTAACTCTTGAGATAAGACCCATTCCTACAAAGTGTTCTTCTGAAAGCATCATACCCAGTGAACAACTCTAACAGGTCTGACTTCACTTGGCCTGAGGCAGAAGAATATAGTTGGATAGCAGGGTTCCAAGTGACCTAGGAATCCAAGGTCTGAAGGACTAGGGCTCCTTCCCTAATGCATAATTTATAGGTGGAGACCACTGGGTCTCAGTTCCTATGATAGGAGTCAGAAAGAAGATGGATATTCTAGGAGCCCCATTAGAAATAAGAAAAAAACACACAAATAGGTATTGTAATACTGGCTGGGTTCTAGCCCTTTCCTCTCTGTGTCTTAGTCTGCCCATCCATAAAATAGGAAGCTTGGATGAGCATATTCTTAGGGTTCTAGTCAGCCTCAACCTTCTGAGACAGATCCCCCTGTCTTAATACCATGAAGGTCTCCAGCACCCATAGGGCAGTCCTGAGACCAGGAGGGCATCTCTTCTTCTTATCTCTTCTTCTCTTGATCCAATTCTTCCCTCAAAGTCCAGCTCAAATGCCACCACTTTCAAACCTCCATTGACCCTTCTGGCATAATCACACACTCCTTCCTCTTGTCTCAGTGCTGAGATTCTCAGAAGGATGTGATATAAAGGGGGAGGAGGAAGTGAGAAAGGAAGGAAGAGCATGAGATAGGCAAATTGAAACATTACTGACCCTTTTCTCATCAATACGTGGAACTCCCAAACCTAGTTTCAGATTCCTCACAACACCAGCTCTGGAAAACCAAAAGACTCCATGGTTAGGAAAACCAGTGTCCAATGAAGATTCTATCTAGATCGTCTTTCACTTTTTTATTGAGGAAAAGCCATTCCTGAACAGCCAGACACAAAAGCTTTCTGTATACAGAGAAGCAGAAGGCAAAATGGCCACAGGAACAATCACCTGCAGGGGGATGAGGGGCTGCAGCACTGAGCTAAGTGGGGGTGGGGTGCTCAGTGGCTCAGGATCTAGGAGACAGTGCCATGCTGTGGCCACCTGCCGCCTCTGCGCCACCTTCTGCAGCCTCTGCAGGTACCAGAGGCCTGTTTCCTGACCCAGTTTTCTCCCCAATCTCTATTTAGCTGTTCGCTAGTGATGCTCCTGGCATGCCAATCAGATACTGCAGCCGGCAGTGCAGTTTGTTACAACAAATTCACAGTTCCTAGTAAATTCAGTGGAAAAGTACTGTGTTGAGCAGCCTAATTAAACTGACGTAATTTCCCCAGCCATACATTTTTATCAAATAAGAAAAAGAAAACCTAAGGGAAGAAAGAAAAAAGAAAGAAATCACATCTTTTGGACCTTATGAAATCAACTATGGTTACAGTGCATTTGAAGAATGATTCTCTTCATTGCCCTTGGAGTCTAAGCTACCCAACTTTAGGCCCTGGGTGAGACTTTGGATATATGGGGAAGAGCATTAGACTTTAAGTCTACAGGATGCTGTACCTCTTGATCACTCTGACCTTGGACAAGCTATTTCCAGTCTCCTGGGGAAAACAGGAACTATCAAACTGATTGTCCTTAAAACAACTTGTAAATCTCATTCTCAAACTGTCAAACTGATGACAAAAAAAGTCATGTACTTTTTATGGGGCCAGTGAAACAAGAACTAAATTAGAAGTCCTCCCTTCTAGTCCCAGTTCTGCTACTAGCTAATTGTGACCTTGGGCAAACAAAATGACCTTAGAGACTGCAAAGTCTTCATCAAAATGAGTATGATGACCTGGATGAACTCTAAGGCCCCCCTCCAATACCAATGCTGTATTTTATTCCATAAAATCTTAACTGGTTCAACACTACCATGGACAGAACAATTCTAAATGTCCCCAACCTAGAACAAGTCACTCTGCCCACACTGGGCTTTCTCTTCTCTTCATGGGAATTAGTTATATGTTCTTTACTACTGTGTTTAAAGACCTAATCTAAGGATGCAAGAGAGATACCTGCCTCTTCCTTCTTTTGAGATAACTTAGAAAGTAAGGTCACCCTTTACTGACTTTCCCCAGGTACCACTCATGAAAAATGATGGCACTATCCAGGCAAAGGGGGAGTTAAGGTTATGTAAAGGGATACTAAAAAGGTCACTCAGGTTTCCAAATGCAAATGGAAATAATGCCTTGATATTGATTAAATTATTGGTAAGGGTAAGTTTGGTCAAAAGAAGAAATATCTCAGAGATAGGATGGGATAGGACAATGTGGATGAGTAAACAGAACCAACCAAGAAACAAACATCAGGTTTCTGGGCTCACAGCAAAAATGAATGACATGTAGGGGACAGCAAGGCAGACAAATAAAAGGGTAAGACAAAACAGCACACATTCTCTTCATTGTAGGGACAGCTAATCAGCAGCTAGTCCTAGAAATTCTATCTCTCTGGTATTCTGAATCCATTTACTTCTCACCATTATTGCTTCCATAACCTTAGTTCAAAGTTATGAACTCAACTCAACTGAATCACCTCTTATCTCTGTCTCTTTCTCCAATACATCCTTTACCCTGCCCCCACAGTGCTCTTCCTACAACACTGTTCTCAACAAGCCACTCTTCTGCTTCAGATCTTTCAATGGCTTCTCAACATCTTTAGAACAAGATAAGGTCCTGCACAATCTAGTTCTAGATGACCTTCCCTGCCTGGCCCTCACTCTTCCTACATCTCTGCTATGGCCAAGCTGAAGTTTTTGCAGTTCCTTGAACATGCTACTTTGGGTCTTTACATAAGAAGTTCTTTTTGCCTGGAATGTGCTCCTCTCCATGATTCCCCAACCACTGCTACCATCACTACCACCACTCACTCTAAACAAACTTCAACCCATTCCTCAAGACTCAGTTCAGACATGATCCATTCTAAGAAGACTTCTCTGACCCCTCTAATTTGTGTTACATATACCTCTGCCTATGCTCCCCCCCAAATGCCTTATGTTTATGCCATCACAACAACTAACATATTAATTTTAAAGAACCCCTCATTCCGTGGTCTCTTTAATCATGTTTTAATATCTTGGAAATTCCAATCCTAAATACAGTACATCAGTATTTACATCAATAAATGAAGAGGAAATAAATGAATGAATGTGGGAAACTGAGGCTATCTGATAAGAGGGCAAGACTAGAAAGAACAGAGAGAAAAATGGAAGGGCTGAGGAGACAAAGCAGGGTCTAAAATTCAGACCAAGGAAAATCCGACAATAGGAAACACGAGAGCAGAAACTAATAGAAGCTTTAACTAAAGAACAGTGATGGAGTTCCGACAATCAGCTTGGGAAGCCACAGAAGAATCTTAGGGTCTGAGAGGAACAAACTCCTGTTGGAATCTATGGCATTTTTCTAAGATTAAAAGGGTACAGAAGCAGAACAGAAAGTAATAAAGAGTTTAACCTGGAATCATAGGAAAAAACTAGGGATACCACCAGAACAAGCCTAAGAAGATTGCAGGAGAAGGTCCTGGGAGGAGAACAGGGGCTCCACCACTCACTGGCTTTGTGATCTTGGGCATAGCACACCTTTTTTTCTCTAGGAATCTTAAATTCTTCATTGGCAAAATTGGAACATAATACTCTAATACATAATTCATAATTCTATTTCATGGAACTTTTTAAAGAAATACAAGAGACATTTTATAAGTTGTAAATGAAAAGAACAATCTAATTGGCACCTATTCTTGTGTTGTCCAGAAGCAGTATCTTTTCTATCACAAGGCACCCAGTACTGCTGAGTTATGAGTGTCTTGTGAAAAAGGAAAGCATGGTGATAAAGGACTGTATTCCAAGACATGAGGGACCCAATATATTACCCTTCCCAGTGGGAAATGCTTCTTGACAAGGCACAGCACAGAATAATGTGGCATTCTGCATGAGCAATTATCAGGGTATGGATGCCTTCTTGATGATATGGCTAAGGTATCATTATACTCTCAGACTTGCAAAGAGGACAAACCAGAGCAACGTGTCATGAATGGAGTGTCACCCAAATGGTGATCACCCTGGGCATATCTCTAGGAACTAGAAGAAGGAAACATGTAGTCTCAAAATAGAAATCAGGTTCTCTAACATTGGACACAAGAAGTCAGGTGTCCAAGAAGGAGTTCCTGGGAAAACAGTTTCAGATCAGATTTTCTATAGAGGCAAGAGGCTGCAGCTAGAAAACAGGCCAGAGTTGAGGGAGTTGCATCCATCCCTTGGGGCAAGAGACTAATTGTCTTCGAGCAAGCCAGACACTCTCCTCTTTGCCAAATTTCCTCTCATGTCATCATTGGTATTCAGAAGAGCCTTTAGAATAGTGCCAGCTGCCTCAGCTGTGCTCAGAGAGCTAAGAGAAAGGTCTAGGTTCAAACTTGGGTGCTCAAGGAGGTCTACAGTTCTCTGGAGACCCAAAAGGAAGAGTGAGCTCAGAAAAGCAGAATTGGGAACACTTCTCACCTATAAACACTTAGAAAATTTCCCTCCAGAGTTAAATCTTGTAAATTCTGGGTTTATTTTAATAATGAGATAACTGATGGGAATTTGTCATCAATATTTTGAAAATCAGACATTCATTCATGCATTCCACTTTTACTGTGTACCTACTACATGCCTAACATAGGCAAAAATTCAGAAATGGCAGGCACCCTTGGAGAATGTCCAATATAAGTAGAGAGGAAAAATAGGCGCCCAGGGTGCCAAATGTACTAGTGCAAAACATCAGTTCTGGATACAGGGGAGGGTGGCCAGCAGAGCCTTATGGACTCAGGTGGGTAGAAAAGACTTTACAGAGCAGACAGAACATAAGCTGAACCTCAAAAACAAAGCAATGTTTGGATAAAAATTAGGGGAGAGGGAAAAACAGTACTTCAAGATTATGGCAGCATTCATTCATTCATTTGATAAACACTTATCAAATCCTATTGTGACAGACACAGTGTACTTGAGGCAAATAAGAGAGGAACAACAAGAGAACACTTCCAGAGACCTTAATATGTGACCTACAGTACTGTTTTAAACACTTTACTTGGATTAACACACTTAATCCTTCCAACAATCCTACACAGTAATGAACTGTTATGGGATAGAGGGAAGTTAAGTAACTTGCTCCCTGAGGGAGCCAAGATTCAAGCCTAGGCTGTCAGGCAATGGGAAGACATGTTTTGTTTTTAACAACAACAACAAAAAAAAAAATGTATATAACTGACATATATACAGTTAATGTATATAATTCGGTAAGTTTTGACATATATACATCCTGCAAAACCCTCACCACAATCAAGATAATGGACATATCACTGAAACGTTTCCTTATGAAGACCTGGATAGTTTTAATAATACTCACTGGTAGAAATAAGGAATTCAAACACAGTACTAGTTTGAGGTTTAAAAAATGAGAAGTTTAGTTTTAGATGTAGGTTAGAGCTTATATTCAGCAAGGAGGCAGAAACGGGGAACCACAGAAGGGCCTGGCAAATGGAGGAGGAAATACTGATTTCAGAATCATCAGATAAAGATGAAAGAAAGATTCCATCTGAGGAAAAAATACAGGGAGAAGAGCAGGGGCCGAGAACTAAAACTGGGAGACAGAGTATAGAAGACAATGACAGACACAGAGATTTGAGAGGATAGTGAGACATACACCATATTATGAAAACCAAGGAAGAAGAAAACTTCTGGAAAGTCACATGCCACATACAATGCAAGTCAGAACTAGGGAAAAAACTCAAATAATCTAGTCCATGGGGAGGAGGGCAGTAATGCTGGGGATTGAACCCAGGGCCTCTTGCATTCTAGGCAAGTGCTCTACTACTGACCTATATCCCCAGCCCTCCAATTTTTACCTAAAAAGAAGATGTGAATAAAATCTGTAGTCTAGTTAAATAGGTACTATGCCAATGTCAATTTCCTGGTTTTAATACCATAATATAAATATATAAGACTCCCATTGGGGGAAGCTAAGTAAAGGATACATAAGATGCTTTTCATCTACTTTCCTGTGGATCTGTAATTATTTCTAGATTAAAGGATTTTTAAAGAGATTAACTGAACACCTAATATCTGTCAGGCATTGTACTGGACACTTAAAATAAATGCTCATTTTAATCTTCAAATTGAACCTAGAGCCTCACGCATGCCAGACAAGTATTCTTCCACTGAGCTATACCCCAGTTCCTACATTTTCATTTATAACTGACAAAAGTGAAATGCATAATGAAGAACTTGCTCAAAGTCACCCCCTGGATAATGAAAACATTAACTACTTCTACTGCAATGTGCATATACTCCATCTAAAGCAGCTCTGCGAAGTGGCCTATTGGCTCCTGCTTGAATAAATCCCAGCCTTCATGTTTTATATCTACACGATATAGAATAAGCTACCTTACTCTATCCTAGTCTGTTTTCTCATCAATAAAATGGAACAATAACTCCTATGTTAATAATTGACAGGATTTCTGTGAGATAAAGGGTGTGAAAGCTCCTTGAAAACTATTAAGCCTGTGCATCTCCCAGGGACTGACATTCCGAAACGACTGGCTGTGAATAGGTCAGCCCTGGCTAAAGAGACAGAGGGAAGGAACAAATATCTGCACTAGTAACTCTTGCTTGCCTGCTCTTTTAGGCATATATGACCCTGGGGATGCACTGACTACTAGCATCATCTGGCCAAGGGCAGGCAGTCCTCTCTGTACAAGTGTGTATCAGCAACTTTAGACCCAATCACTACTTTCCCTCCTTAGTCCCATTTTTTTCAACCCCAAACACATATGGTGCCCTTGCCTATGCAGATGCACCATGGCCCTAGAAACTTCAGTTGTTTGTAACTGAGTATTCTGCTATAAAGCTACTAGAAATATATCACCCCTCTCCACATCCATGGCCCCCACCCTAGCTCAAATCTGCCTTGTTAGATGCAGGCTGCCCTCAACAGACCCAGAGCTTAAGAAGTTAGCAGCTCTGGATCCTAGTAAAGATACCCTCACTCATGGTAATAAATTAGGTAAAGAAGCAGCAAAGTCATATATGCTGCCATATTAAGACAACAGAAACTTGTCTCAAAGGCAGGTTGGAATGGAACTGAGTTCCTTCTGTAGCAATGCGTCTCTGGATAAAATGACCTATCATTTCAAGAAGACCTATTGATTCATCAGACATGCATAGGGAAAAGCTGGCTAGGGAGACTAGTACAGTGTAACTTGCCTGGCTCAATCAAATGGCTCTGATTGCTGCAATGCCAGTGATTCCACCAAAAGAGAAGAGAGCAGTGGCTGGAGGACAAACAGGTCTCAAAGCTTGGTTGTTCAAGCTGTACCTTAGCACTTCTCTCCAACATTAGTGATACAGCTTTAAGCAAAGCCCACATTTTACAGGCCACAGAAACTACCTCTTAACTGGTTTCTCTATCTGCTTCAAACCACCCTCTCCAAGTGTGAAGGAAAAGGAAAGGCTCTGATCACATCATTTCTGTTTAGAAACCATTCACAATTCTCACTACATAACCAAATACAAAGCATTTGAAGTCATTCTCAAATCGACCCCAGTCAACCTTTACAACATTGTTTCAATTATTCCCCTTTGTGTTCTTTAGGCTCTGGCCAAAATGAACTATTCATTAATCCTTGAATGCCGCCTGGGACTCTGCCTCTGGACTTGTTCATGCTGGTGCATTCCATCTGGAATGCTTCCTTCTTATCCAAATCCTACCTGATTTTCAAGGCAGCTCAAATGCTACCTCCTCCTTGAAGTTTCCATGATTATTCTAGTTCACATTATTTTACCTATATATTATTGTTATGTGGGGAGCACTTTACAGTATTGATGCCTAAACATCACATTCAGAGATTCTGATTTAATCAACTTGGCAGAGGACCTAGGCAACTGACATTTTTTTAAAAAGTTCCAAGGCATTTCTAAGGTGCAATTAGAGTTCAAAACCATTATCCTGGTTGGAAGAGATCTCTCCCCTCCCTGAGCTTCTAAAACACCTAATCTAAATATCTTTTACAACACATAATTTTCAGCTTCTTTTATAGATATTTTATTTTTTAAATATTTTACTAAATATTTATTTTAAGTCAGGTACTATTTTGGGCACTAGAATATAAGAGTTATCGAAACAAAGCCCCATCTCCCATGGAGCTCACATCAAGATGGGGAGATAGATACTGAACAAATTATAGATGGTCAGGTAATAAGTACTATTAAAAAGAAGATAAGGATACAGAGAATAAAAAGAGAGGTCTTTTAGAGAGGGTGGTTAGAAAGAGCTTCATTTATTGTGATCTTACCGCCCATTTGGACAGCATATCCCTAATTCATCTTTGTATCTCTCATAGCTTTTTAAATAGTGCTTGGCAAATAATTGGTGCTCAATAAACAGATGATTGTTGCATGAGTGAAAGAAAGAGTGAGTGGATCAATAGGCCTTATGCATAGCTGTAACCCCTACCATGTACAGGGGCATGTGCTCAATAGATATTGGCTGAGTGGTTGAACCTGACTGCATTTGGGTACAAGTTTTTATGATGGTACATTTCCTGGGACTAAGTCATCATAACATCAGGCTAATCCAGAGATCACTGAACCCAACCTCTTCATTTTAGAGATAAAATCAATGTCCACAGAGATGATGACTTAAGCAGCTCAAGAGCACAGAATAAATCAAAGGGAGGGTTGACCTGAGTCCAAAGCTCTTCTGACTCCTGGACCAGTGCTTATCCCAACAAACTGAAACACCAGAAAACTATTTTGAGGGCTGTTCACTCAACTGGCCCACAAAATAACTAAGATTAGCATCAGCAGAACTGAAGAAAATCTCAATTTTCTGGTTTCAGACCAATCTTTCCTAATGGCCCAAATATGGTACATTTAACAGACAACTTCACATTCAATACACCTCACCACCCAACTCTACCACTACACCCACAAAGACAGGTAGACAGGACCTCCCAGAGCAGGTAAGGGGTTGGTGAATTTCCAGCTACAAATACAATTCTGCACTTTTCCCCTTTTCCATCCTTAGCCACAATTTCAATGAAATATGAAACAACCATCTGAGGCATAATGGGAAATTCTATGCAAAGAAGCCAGTAGCTGAAAAGACAGAGAGGAGCTGAAGGCCCTAGCCAGGAGAGCAGCAGGTGGCAGAATTGTTGATACAAAGATGCTGTGTGCTCCAAGCAAGTGATTGGCCAGAATGGCCTTGGTATGGGCAAACAAACTGTGGCCTGAAGGGAGACAAGTTAAGCATCGTCATTTCTCCAACAATCCTGTGGAATCAGAATCCATCTGGATGCAAAGAAGACCAATTTCCTAGAATAATCTTCCAAACAATTTTAAAGCTTAAGAGAGCCCAGAGTTACAGTCAGCATGGACTCCTTCATCTTCTTAGTAAATAAGACTGCTTCGTCAACTGGTCTTTCTACACTTTTACAAGTCAGGGATGGACACAATAAAGACCCTAAGGCATTTGGAAATTCTGAAGCATTTTCTGAATCATCAAAGAAAAATTTAGCTGAATCCAACTTTTAGTGTCAAATATTTTATGTTATATTGGTATGTTATTGATTCAAAATTGACACTGTGTTAGATATAAATGAAAAAGAAGCAAAGCAGCTGATCATCTATAGCAAAGATTTCTAGCTTGACCTGATCATACGAATCAGAGACACAGGACCCCACGAAAATGAGAATCAAGGTAGAGAGTTAGAAATTTGTATTTTAGCAGGCATACCACCTGATTCTTAAGAATTTGTCATCATGGGGAAAACCAAACTAGAAAACCATAGTATCTACTTCACAGGATTATTAGAATAAAATGGAACTAATGGGGAAAGGATACAAACTTTCAGTGAGGGGGAATAAACTTCAGTGATCTATCACACAGAATGGTGACTATAATAAACAATGATACACTGTATACTTCAAAACTTCAAACAGATTTTAAATGTTTTCACCATGAAAAGTAAGTATATGGTGTGACAAAATTATTAATCAGTCTGATTTAATCATGCTACATTGTAAACACATATCCAAATATCACCTTGTATTCCATAAACATATACAATTTTCTGTCAATTAAAAATAATTTTAGAATTTTTAAAGAATGGAACTATACAAAGTTCTTTTTGACACAGAGCTTGGCATATAAGTGCTCAGTAAGTGTTTTTTTGGTTGTTATTTACTTATTAAGATATTCCAAAGTCTAGCCAGATGTGTGATCCCTGAATCTGCAGATCAGTGTGATTCACCTAGGAAATTATTAGGAATGCAAACTCACGTGCCTCACACCGGACTTACTAAGTGAGTACACCACTAAAGATGAGATCTAGAAATCCATTTTAACAAGTTCTCCAGGTGATTTGGAAGCAGGCTATAGTTTGAGAACAAGTACCCTAACATCTTCCTTCTCAAAGTTTGATCCCTGGATCAGCAGCATAGGAATCTCAGAAATACAGAATCTCAGGCTCCATCCCAGACCGACTAAATCAGATTCTGCATTTTAATAACATCCACCAAGTGATTCATATACACCATATCAATTGAATTGCAGTGTCCACAGGAACTTCTCAGATGCAAAGGAAGTAAATTTACTATTGTTTTGATTGTTGGTAACGGGCATTTAGAAATACTAGGCTCTTTCCTTTACACAGGTTACCTTGTTCATCCTTATTAAGCCTAATGTTAGGTACTTTAATTTCAATTTTACAGATTTAAAAGCCGAGGTTCAAGTCAGTAAAGTACCTTGCTGAAAGTCACAAAGCCTGTGTATAGTCTTTGATAGCCTGTGGGTTAAGCAGACACCACCTGCCTGCTGGTACAAACAGAGACTTCAAAGTAGAGGCAGCCTCCAACTTATGGAAAGAGCAGGTCCCCAAAATTGTGTACTTCTAAGTCAGATGCTTGGTCCTAGTGATGGCTCGTAACTACTCATAGAGACTATCTCATGGCTTCTATCAGAAAAAGCATTCTGAGTCTGAGTTACATCACCAGAAGGTAGCAGCTTCCTGCAGGGTCAATATATTTGGGCTCCGGGAACAATAATTATTAGTACTTCATTCATATCTGATTAAGAAAGAGCACCACCAAAGCAAGTCGCTTCCCAGATGTTATGGCACCTTCCAGACATTATAGCATAGGAAACACTCATTCATTCCCTCACTAAAAGAAATACTGAGTGCCTCCTCTGGAAAAGTAGCTGTGCCAGGTGCTATGGGTGATAAGAGATGAAAATGATCTATGTCTAAAGGAATTTGTACTCCAGCATGGGAAAACACATAAACACACAAATACACATATGCATGCCTACATAAAATCCAAGTGGTAAATGACGAGAGAGAAATGCTATAGAAGTCTGGAGAAGGGAGAGATTTAAGACCTGGGGATCAGGGAGACTTCCCACTTCCCACAGAGATGCCATCTAAAGTTGAATCTAGAAGGATAAGCAGAACATGGATTAGGCAAAACCAGTACTCCTGGCAAAGGAAGAATGTGAACAAAGACATGGAGTTGTGCAAGAGAAGCCCATGTCATATATGGAAATTCAAGTTATCCATTTGCCTGAAGTAAACGTGGATATGTAAGATGAAAGTTAGGTCTGTCCCTAAGCAGACCTAGCTACTGGGTTGAGAGAGCAGAACTTTATCTTAGACATATATAGAGAGCTGCTCCATATTACTCATCATATTACATAATAAATCATTGAACCCAAAATCTTTTCTGAAACAAGCTAGGGTAAAAACAAACATTTCTAAATTGGTACTATAATTATTTCCAAGTATGTTTCCTCCATTAGACTGAATTCAGATGACTTTGCATGCTAGTAGATGTTCAAAAGATGCCGAATGTATGAACAAAAGAAAGAATAAATGAGTACGCTAATGAGCAGCTGAGGGGTTATGAGCAGGGAGAGACGGCTTGATATTGCATCAGGCCTGGAAAGGAAGGGGGTTATCAGAGGGACGGTGAGGGAGAGATTGGAGACAACAAATCTAATAGTATGAAGGCTACTGTGACTAAACAGGTGGGAAGCTACCAAGTACGTTAAGGACACTGGGAACAAGGAAAAGGGTCAGAAAGAAAGACAGGATTAAAGGACACACAGTGATTGGCAATGGGGGTAAAGAAAAGAGAGACATCAAGGTCTCACTGTAGTCTGGAACTTGGGTGACTGGGAGGGTGCTGGAAAAATGGGGAGTCTAATGAAACAGCAAGATACTTTAGAGATACCATTTCATTAAATCCTCACAACTCTGGGGATAGTAATACCATCATCTCTCTGGTAATGACTTCTCTTATTCTCACCCAGAATCATTCTGCTTGAGTCTTGAAAACTTCCTTTCTGTTTCTGGAATGTGCCAGGTCTGCTCCCACTTCAGGACTCTTCCCCAGTTACCTACATGGTAAAGTCCCTCATCAAATCTATGTCTTTGTCACCACCTCAATGAGGCCTATTAGAATTGCAACCCATACTTCCCTAAGTCACTCTCCAGAATTACCAGCATCTCTTAACTTGCTCTCTTTTTTATTCTTTTTATTGTTCTTATTACCTTCAAATATCCTGTATTATTTTTTATTTATTATACCTAGGTTTCAATGTCTATTTTCCCTCACTAAAATGTAAATTCCATAAGGATGAGGATTTCCCAAATGCCTTGAACAGTGGCTGGTATGTAATGGATAGTTGGTAAATAACCATTCAAAGAATTATCTCCAATTTTTTAGATGAGGAAACTGAGGTACAGAAAGGGAATGGACTTTCCTTAAATAACACAGCTGTCAATCCTTGGTAGAAGCCTGAATTCAAATACAGATCTGTCCATCTCAAACTTCCACTCTACTGGGCTGTCTCACTTTAGACAGGCCAAGTTTGAGGGACCAGTTTAGCTTATCTGGGAGACAATGATATAAGATTAGAGGCAAACATAACCTTCTTCACAAGGCCGTAAACTTGGCCTGGCTGGAGGTTACTCCCTATGTATAGGTCCTGAAATGCCCACAACCTGAGAAACAAATGCTCTAACCAGAGATTCACCAAGAGAATGAATGGTTTCATTTTGAAATGCAAGTTTGAAGAATCAGGCCAGCTTCTCCAGTGAAGCAGCTCCTAATGTTTCCAGCTGCCTAGACTGTCAAATTACAAACTCATCTTCAGGGGAATGTATTTAACAAAGGGACATGTTCTATTTCCCTTTTTACCACCCATCCAGTGAATTTATACTCAGTTTAATTGTTATTCCAATATCCTCACTAATCTATACATCACAAGGCTCACACAGTGCAATACATTAATACACTGGAGCTGCTCAAAATAAATGCGTTTGGCAAAGTGTAATTATTTCCAGCAAAAGAGTTGGTTCTGCATTTTGACAGTCATCTGATACATTATTGTACTCAATGCTAAACTGTGAATTTGCAAAATTAAAAGAAAGCATTTTTTTAAATTTCAAAAGTACTCATTATTAAATTATAAAGCAGATAATTTATGATGAGTCAGTACAAAAAAACAGAAGGATAACATGAAGGACTGCAGGAAGCTTGAATTCTTTGCATAACCTCCAATATCCACAATCCAAGGCTATTATGAAGATTAAATGAGACAGCACATGGAAAATACCTAGCCCAATACCCAGGACATAATAATAAATGTTGATTTTCTTCTTTATTCGTGTTCTTTTCCAAGCAGCAGAATTTTTAAGCACCTTGGTTTGTGAACAACAAATAACACACTTAACAGATGTGTTTATGTATTCCATGATTCCACCATCCCCTCTCAATCCCTGAGAGGGCAAACACACAGATAACTCACACAGGGGAATGAATGCCAAGAAAGAGGTAGACACAAAGGACTACGAGGAAGAAAAAAACCTTTATTGCAAGGAGAGCAAGACCTGGAACTACACTAGAGAAGGAAAGCAGAAGTCAGCTTGGGGGAAAGGTAGAGAAAGACAGAGACCGAAAGAGAGACCAACATATGCAAAGACCTGGAAGCTAGAAAGAGCATACAACTTGCAGAAATTGCACTTGGAATCAGACTGAAGCATAAGATATAGATGGTACTGGTACCAGCAGTGGCCCCTCTTTTTTGTGTTCAAGAGACTAAATGCACTGGCTTCTCAGCACAACAGGAAATGACTGAGTGTGTCCCTACGGCCCACTTGCCCTAGTCCAAATTCTCAGTAAGGTGATCTCCAGCCTTAGCCACCAAGCCTCGTGGACTTGTTCTCAAAGATGAGATAGGTGAGCTCTCTCAAGAGGACTCAATGAAATCCAAGCTACCCAGTGGCAGCATCTAACCATGCTGAATCAGCTGCACTTCAGGAAGAAGAGTGTCCTTTGGAGGCAGGGAGTATCACTTACACACAGAACCACTCCTGTCCATGAAGGACAAGCTGGAAAACGTTTAACACTAGACTTCAATTATTAAAGGAGCCCAAATGAACAGTGGAAGTAAAATAGATCACACACTCGGAGAGGGCTCTGACAAGTTGGCCTAAACCATCTTGGTTTATTCATCAAGGCACCAATGGGCAGGGAAAGATGGAGGGATCTTTTAGAGATTTCAGAGTCAGATTACCTGGGTCTTTTGGGAACCCTTGGAAGAGACAGCTATGCTCAGAGCAGGGAAAAGAAAGTAAAAAGAACTTAACTCTTTGTGGAAAATATTGCTTTTTTATAAGGATAACACAGACCAGACTGGCAAAGATCTTAACAATCATTTGCTCCCTGGTTGGCATTTTCACACTGGTCAGCTTTTGGATTCCTGTGTGGTACTCAGAAGTTCACTCAGTTGTCTCCCCTGGAAGTCTCAGTCCCTTAGGAACAAGCTGCTGAGATGAAGCTCTGGAATCATACCTGGCATCAAACATTGCTCTCCTGTTTACAAGCTATATGACTTTCAGTCTCAGTTTCCCCATCAATAAATGTAAAGTCCTGGGGTGGTAAAAATTAAATGACATACCATGAACCTGGCATGATGCACTCAAGGGAAGCTCATTTCATTTTGCTCCGTTTATTCCTTATTTTGTGTCCCTGAAAATCTCCTAATTGGATACTGAGTTCATCTTTTTTGATTATAAATCAAAACTATTATCTTTAGCAGTATCTGCTGGGCTCCACACTCACTTCTACCTGGGAGCTTTCCTAACGAGGAAAGAAGTCAGGTAATGGTCCCAAAACCAGCTCTTTCACATCTCTCCTTACTCAGACCTCTAACAGTTCCCACCCTACCTGGTTATACATCCACTTGCACCCCTTTCTGGCTGACCCCCCTATGAGGGGCTACCAGATCCTGAGGCCCGGGAGAGCAAGGGTCACACCTCAGTGCTTTTGGCACTGCAAGCAGTAAAGGATCCAGCACACAGCAGAGGTGGCCAGAGCTGGTGGGGTGAGACGGACACAGTGCCAGAGAGCCTGATCCTGGGATATGTTCTTAGAAGTTCTGTCTTGAGGCCAAGAAAAAATTTCCTAGGATGGAAACACTCCAGGAAGCCTAGGCAATGACAAATGAGCTGAACACAGGCAATCTCCAGAGACTCCTGGTACTCCAGAACCCTGTACACTCTCATGCACACTACTCACATGCTGAGAGTCCCTTATGCAAATGGGGCGTGTACAGATTTCAGACCCACAGGGGAGGAAGGTGCAATGGATGAACCTATAAGTGTTTAGAGAGTAAAGCAAAAGATGACTGAGATTTTGAGGCCTAGTCACAGGGAAAAACAATTAACACAGTGCTGAATACTGGGAATGCCAAGATGGGTATGTGCATGCTCCAAAACAACCCCCGGGATAAGTCAGCCCCACATCTGCTCCCATACCCCAAGAATGCCCTCATCACTGCACCTGGCATCCTAGACTGACATTCTGACTTCTCTCACCTACTAGACCACAAGTTCCATAAGGGAACTTTATATGAGACTTTATAGTATCTATCATAGTGCCTGGAAAAAAATACCAGGTCTAGCAAACACTATTTTTGCCAAGTCACTTAAATTCTCTAAGCCTCAATTCCCTACTCTGTAGAGGACAGATAGCAATAATCTCTACATCCAAGGAGGAGGAAATGAGTGAACGTACAAAAAGCTCATTGAGTCCAAGGCCTGAATAACAGTCAGTACTCAACAATGATTAGCTAGAGAATGAATTTGCCTAATAAATTTGGGATAAGAAAAATGGATAAACATTCAAATAAATGATTACAGAATTGTGTAATAAATGATATAGTAGGAATACATCTGAATTACACAAGAGCAGAAAGGGAAAAAAAGCACCAAATTTTTCCTTGAAACATAAAGAAAAGTTCACAAAGGAGATAACATCTGAACTCAGATCTGAAGAACTAAAACCAGGCCAAAGGAAAGGCATATGCAAGAACACAGAGGCTGGCAGGGTGCCTGTGTGTTCAGGAGCTGCAGGTGTGGCTAGAGGACTGTGCAAATGAGTGGCAGGTGGGGGTATCAGGAAGAGCCCAAAAGCCCTGCACACTCTGCCATGAAGAATAATTTCTTGAGGGAGACAATGAGAGCCACTGCAGGGTTGTTGGTTTGTTTTATATATATTTTTAGTTGCTGATGGAACTTTATTCTATTTATTTGTATGTGATGCTGAGAAATAAACCCAGTGCTTCACGCATGCTAGGCAAGCACTCTACCACTGAGCCACAACCCCAGCCCCACTGTAAGGTTTTGAGCAAGGAAATTAATGGCACAGGCACTCTAGTAGCTATGTGCAGGGTAGCAAATGGAGGGAAAAACTGGGGATAAAAATAGGGCAGTGAGGGAGACCATTTTTGGTTGAGGAGAGAGGAAAGAGGATAAGGGTGGAGAAAGAGGGAAACAAGGCCAACAGCTCAAGGAGCTAAGCAGAAACTGAGTCTCAAAACTTGCAACTGGCCCTTGGCACTGCCCAAAGCACAGGTCTCTGAATATATAAATCATTTACTACTTTACAATTTGTGTAACAACAGAGGAACATAAGATGGAGAATTCCAGCTGCAACTTTGACCAGAGTGAACAGGCCCAGAGGTCACAGTCACCACCAATGACTGGACAAAACCAGCTATAACAGGCCTGGGATCAAGGCCAATACTTTTCCACTTACATGCAAACTCAGAGCCCAAGTTTCAGCAAAAAAAACCTCTCAGGTGTACTTTTTATTTCAAAGCCATTTACTGGAACCCATGGCAGAAATGCCTTGTATTTAATTTATTCTTAAAGAAAAACAATAGCCTCTTTGCCCTACGTGACTGTGCACCAAGAAAGATATAGTAATTCACCAGCTCTCTAAAGTCCCATGAGTCTGTCAGTCGTCTGTCTGTCATAGACACACTTATGGCCAAAGAAATACACTACTGTTCAGTGAGAGGAGTTTCATTTAATGGCCTTCTGTAGGGCAAAGGGAAGGAAAGAAGGGATGCAGGAAAGGAGAGAGTGGGTGGGTTAGGCCATAGGTGACCATTCCTGCTAAACACAAAATGGTTGCCTTTGCGGCTTCCTTCCTTGGCTTCAATCTAATTAGAAAAAAAGAGCTAATGGTGCTTGGTTCAGCTATTCTAGACCCCAGTGTTTTTCCCTTATTAAAAATAAAGAGACTCAGGGGCTCAATTTGGTAGAAATGCATACAAAGAGGCACATTTCCTTTTCAAAAAAAAAAAAAAAAGTTTTGTATTAAAAAACAGTATCTGTTTAATAAGTACCAAAATTCAGATGTACAAACAGCAAGATCTCTGGAAACACCTGTCCACATTTTCAGAAGAGTCTTCAGAGACAGAACATTAAAAGGAGATCCAAAAAACCTAAGTTCTGGTGTCATCTCCACCATTCACCAGCCATGTGGTCTTGGGCAGAATAGGCAAATTTTGAGCCTCAGCTGCCTTCACTATCAAATGGGTATAATGTTCTTCCTATCTTACAAAGTCTGGGGGAGAAAACATATTTTGAAATTTTGTGAACTATAAAGCACTTTTATGACACCTACTCAGTCAACAAATACTGCTGGCCTACTAAGTGTCAGGCATTGTTCCCCTTTGGCTGTTAATATCATTGACAACATTGCACCTATTCCAGCTCAGCCATTAGATGCCCACTGCAATGCAGGCTGCCCTGCAGTCTCAAGCTAAGCTCCTACTCACTAGTTTTTTCTTTTCTTTTCTTCTCTTCTCAACAGGGGTGTTAAATCACTTGCCTCCACAAGGAGATATCTAATGAAATCTCAGCACTAAAAAGCCCTGGGCATATTGGTAAAAATGATGATAGGGACAGGGTCTCTTGCCACCTCTGCTGTCTGAAAGGGACTGATACTGTGAAGTTTCCAGAATCTTATTCTTCCTAACCACAGAACAAAAGGTTCTAATAAGCAGGGTCAAAGATAGGACAGGTAAGCAGGTGAACAGCTGGTAAACCTTTATGGCCTTGTCCTTCCACTTTTAGAGTACCTAACTATACTCCCTAGCAGGTGACCTTGATTTGCAGGCTCAGCCCAGCCCAGCTCTGTCCTTGGTCAGGAAAGTTCTAAAATATCTGAAGCTGGCAGCTCAGATGCTCAGTGTGCCGCATATCCTGCCCTGACCTTGTTCCTTATTTTTCATCACTGGGCATCTGTCTTGTTCCAAAAACCATGCCCTGCCTCAGCCAGAGGTTTATCAAGTATGACCTTGAACATATTTCCTCTATCTCCTCACCTAACAAATCATTCCAAGACCAGAGTCCTGCTTTGCCATTACTCCAAAAGAGTATCTTGACACAAAATCTACCTGCAAACCTCCTGAGACCAGGGTTATAGGAATTCATTTCCACATCCTCCTTTGAACAGCTCAGCATCTGACAAGCAAATATTTCCAGAATGCAGTTTTCCCACTTGCCTGGGTCACCATGGACTGTCCACTGCCATGCCCCATCCCCACCTCACAGCATCTGCAAGACAGACACACTGCTGCTGCATGTTGCCATGTTCCCACAACTCCAGGCACCTGACTGGGTCTATGGGCCAAATCTACTACCCCATTTCCAGTGTGTCCTTGTTGCCACTTAGCACATCATAAGCACCAAAGTACTATACACATTCTGAAGTCTGATACCTGGCTCATTGGCCCAGACCCACCCTTCACTCCTGCAATCTGTTAGTTCAACCTAAATACTGAGTTGGCCATCTGGTACCTTTTGACACCACCCACTCTGCATGGTCCAGAGTAGAAGACACTCAAATCCTGTTCAACAAGCACTACTGCACATTACACTTGGTGTCAGAAAGGATCCACGTAAGATACTGAGGTTAACACAGCAAATATCTCACATAACCAAGAAGAAGGGCTCCAGGGATATCTAGATATAGCATATCAGATTTGGATTCTATGAGCTGCTCTAAACCTGATAATACAAGTAGGAAAGTTTATTTCTACTTCTCTGCTCTTGCAGATCATCAGAACACAAAAGAAAAATGATGACCTATGATTTGGTACTGGTTTCTCCTAATAATTCGCTATGTGACCTTAGACAAGTCAATCTTCTTCTCTGCATCTTATATCCTTCTTTGTAATAGCACAACCTTACATTTGGTGGTCCATTTATAAAATCTCTTCTATGCCTGACATGTAGCAATTTCCCCTCTACTCAAAGGGTGTTTCTTAGATCACAGCATCAGCATCCCCTAGGAGCTTTCTATAAATGCAATGCAGACTCAGACCTACAGAATCAAAATCTACACTTTAAGATCTAATGTAATTCTGCATGCTGAAGTTTGAGTAACACTATTTTACAGCTTCTCCGAAAGATCCGGGCCAACCTGGAACATGACATCTTCTGCAAGAAGCTGGAAGAAGAATGAATTTGTCCCACAACTCTACTGAATCTGATTAAAGCAGCTGGCCAGGGGTAAGGTCTGGGGAGAAATGCTGCAAGATCTTTCCAAACTCAGCTGCAATCGGTAGAGTGTCTCTCAAGGACTGAGAGTCTCTCAATTTGAAATCTTTAGATAAAATGACTTTAAAAATACTAATTATGCAAGGAAGTCTAACCATGAACCAAGCATTAGTGAATCCAGAGCTCCTTCTGTCCTGGCATACTGCCAACAGGCACTGAACAGAGCTCTAAAATCAGCAAAGAGGTCACCTCTGAAACCACAACATTTCTCCCCATAGCACTGGTCTCCTGACTGGCCCTCCTGAACCAGAATTTCATTCTCAGTTAGAATTCCACAAACAAGACTGCACTTAAAGGAATACTGCCTGGACCTGTTCCTGGACCACCAGGAAGAGGTGGAGAAGGCCAAAAGCTCTGGGGTGATAGACCCACAAAGAGCCAGTCCCGTGGAGCAGAAAGGGATGTAGGGAAGAAGTGGCACAAACAAAACTAATGAAGGAGACCCTACTTCCAAATCCAAGAGAAGATCAGTTTCTGGCTTACTAATCATCCAGCTAAGAAAGTCTCACTCAGCCAATGAGATATTGAGACAAGCCAAGAAAGCATCCTAAGCAGTGGGTTGTAGTCCTGGCTCTAGCTAATGTGGTATGCAACCTGGGTGGGTGCCCTCCCTCATCCCCTCATCTAGACAGCAGGGGAAGATATCACTTTCTTCTATTACTACTAATCCTGAAATGAAATTCTATTTCATGGTGTAGAATTATTCATCTTTATTCACATGGCCACATCACCCACTGTTGGGTTAAACATCAATCAGTAACTAGAAAAGTTTACAGTGAGATAAGAAGATCTCTAAAAGAATATGGTAATGAGGCAAATGGAGAAGCAGAGATAGCCACTCCCCTTATCTTCAGTCCCTGGGAGAGGATCTTCAGAGAGTGACCTTCATTGCAAAGTAAAGGAATGTACTCAGAGAACATCTAAAGAAAGTTACTAACACATAGGTTCTGCTTACCTATTTCAGGTGCTGCAATGTTTTGTGCTACTCTTCCCAGAATTTTCAAGTCAAAAATTTATTCTTTAGAAATAGGATACTGTTTATATTTTTGTTATTAAACACAATGTGAAAGTACCTAGTACATAGTCATTGTTTAACATTTGTTGAAGCTCAATCTATAGAATTCTATTTCTCTATGTCATGAAATAGGAATTTTGCAAATAGTGGGTACCACCCACTTTGGGGACTATAAAATCACTTAAGTAAGGCAAGCTGACTTTGGTGGAATAGCCTCTATTTTTCGCCCACTTATATAACTCTGCATTGTCAAAGCGCACCAATAACTGGTGCTGTCATCTCTCATGCCCCCAAGAAAAAACTCCTTTGGGGCTCTTTCTACATTTATTTTCAATTGTCAGATCCCTAGAGGAAAAAATCAAATCACTGACGCTATTTCAAACTTCATGCTCAAGGCAGCCTCTAAGAGGATAATAGGGCAGCTCTGCTTTTGCTCTCTTTGAGGCAGGAAGACACCCCATGGCTGTGAAGGCAGGCAGGACATGTGTGTGGAGTTCAAAATATAGCAAGGAAACCCAAAACAACAGAAAGACAAGAGAAGCCGGAGGATAAAGCTGTTTGGAATTATGAATCATTCCAAGATAACTTATGTTATTATGTAAGAAGTGAAATGAGCTTTCAGGCATTGCCATTGATTCATTGTTTCAGCCATTCATGCATTCATTCAGCAAACATTCACTGGGAACCCATTAAATGTCAGGCACTGTGCTAGGCAGGCGGGCAGCATAAGATAGATTTCAAGAAGCAGAACATCAGCCTGCAAATTCTCACTGTGTCCCTGCTATACTGGCCTTCCTTTGGGTCTCTTTGTGCAAGGTTCTTTCATACTGACTCTATTTAAATGTTTCTTCCACCAGTTCTTGCCTAACTTGCACCCCCACTTGACCCAGGACTAAATTAGGCTTACCTAATATGTATCCCCTCTGAAGTCCACCTCCTTTCCTCTCCCTCCCTTTCTCTTCCCCCCAGCCCACCCATTAGAGACTGAAACAGTGGTAGTGCCCTACCAGTGCCCATTTATTTTTAATTTTGAATCAAGGTCTCACTAAATTACCCAGGCTGGGCTCAAACTTGTGACCCTCCAGCCTCAGTCTCCCAAGTAACAGGATAATAGGTGTGCATCACAAGGTCTGGCCCATCACTTCTCCTTTTTAACACAGCACGCTCATCATTATTTTGTCTTCTCTAATAGATAGTAAGATCCATTTGGATAGGAACTGCCTCTCCAACGACTAGCATAATTAGAATATTTTAGGGTTCAATAAATATTCTGAAAAAGAATAAACTGGGGTATATGGGGCAAAGTATAGGCCCTGAGTAGTATAGTGAAGTAAGTGTGGGTTTTAGAGTTCAACAAATTCAAATATGAACCTTACCTAGCTTCACCATTCATTAGCTATATCATCTTAAGCAAGTCCCATGATCTCCCTGAACTTCAGTTTTCTCATCTGTAAAACAGATAATACTTCCTAGAGATGCAATAAAGATTAAATAGTATGATGAAGGTAAGGTGATGGGTACAGAGTATAAGCTCAACAAATGTTACCCACAAGTCCCTACCACATCTCCCAGCTCTTCCTTCCATAGTTAAGAAAGAGTTGATAACAGTAAGATAGGCCCAATCCTTCAGGAACATATCAAGACAGAATTCAGACATAAGTTAACAACACAGGAACTTGGACAGGATATGACAGGAACAACAGCCTAGATGAGATCTTATTAACCAGACAGGCTGTGACCTTGAGCTCTCTCAATCTGCCTGACCAAGGTACAGGGCCAAGACTGGATCTGCAGATGGAATCAAACAGCTCTAATCATGGGTGATGATGGCAGACTATGCCCACTCTTTATGCCAGAAAATAGCCTTTGAAGAATATAGACAAAAGCTTACAAAAATATCATCCCCAACTTTGCACGTCCAAAGGTCACTCAGAGGAATTTAAAGGTCTACAAATAGGCTAAGACCAATGAGGGGAAAGGTAGCACAGTGCTATGGGAGCAGCACTAAACCCAGAACCACAGAGCAGAGCTCAAATCCAAACATCCACCTACTAGACACGTGATTTGGGGCAGGTCCTTTCCTTATCTAGGTCTCATTTCATCACTTGTACACCGAGGATCCATTCAGGATGATGTCTAGAGGCCCTTGAAGTGCTACAGATTTGAGATTTTAGATGCTGTCATCATGGCAAAGAAAGAACTCCTCAATCACACACAACACTGAACTGATGTTCTGCTGTGCTGCTCTCAATCACACAAAAGGTAAATGGTCATAAGGAAGAGTTAATACAGTATTTCCTGAGACTGCTTAGCTCGTGATTCAGCACTGCACCTGTTCCTTCTGCATTTGCAGTTTACTACATAATATCATCACCGGGACTCCCTGAAACAGCTACTATTTGTCACTTGCTTAGTATTTCAGGTATCTGTCTTGTTTCCTTTCTTTTTAAAAAAAAGATTAGCTAGAATATTATAAAGACTAATCAATAAAATTGCTATATAAAATTTGCCCAGAAAACCTTTCTTTGTATCCACTGTTGTAAGAGCAATGCCTTTAATGACTAATCAGCACTAAAAATCAGATTATTACCAGAAGGGACATGGGGGGCAAAAATATTCTATTACTTCACAAACAAGTAAGGTCACACAGGGTAATGTAACTCATTCATAACCCAGAGCCTTTTTCTTATGGAAACCCTATAAACGATACTTAATAGTCCAGACATACAATACTAACTACCCCTACCTAAATACATACCAGTGTTCACTAGGTATCGTTTAATAGATTCTAGCCATTTCTTAAGGCTGGAAAAACAGAATAACAAAACACAATCACTACCCTTAAACAAAGTCTGACCCTAAAAGTCAAGTAGTCCCAGCTGTAAAATAAAAAGTGGCAGCCTAGAATCCAGTCCATATGCCAGAAAATGCCCTCTGCATAAGCCTAGACCGAAGAATGGACTACAAAACACCGTATGGTGTTTGTATCCATCTAAAGATAGTTTATTTCTATCATCTTTCATTTTTAATGGGGGCTTAAGCAAGACCGAAGAATGGACTACAAAACACCAGGTTTTGTCTGGGTACATTTATCACTGCTATTATCCAGGAAGAGATACCAGACAAATGAACCTATTGACAACTTAATCTGAATGTTTCTTTAGCTGCTATATTAATAAAAGGTAATATAATACATTGTAAGTATGTATTCAATAAAACAAGAGCTTTCAATCTCTTGATTATTATTGGATACCCAAATTCACACTGCCGAAGGCCACATAACTCTAGGGCTGTGGTTCTTAAAGTGTGGTCTAGACCATCAGTACCAACACAACCTGAAAACTTGTTAAAATTCAAATTCAAGTGCTCACTTTGGCAGTACATATACTAAAATTGGAATGATACAGACAAGATTAGCATGGCTCCTGCACAAAGATGACAAATTCGTGAAGTGTTCCATATTTTTTTAAAAAAATCAAATTCAAATTCACCCTGGACCCTAGTCAGAAACTAGGAGTAAGGCCCAGAACTCTGTATTTTAAACAAGGCCTCCAAATGATTCCAATGAATGCTTAAGTGTGAGAATCACTGCCTTAGAATGTCCAAACTGCTGCATGTTTGCAGTAAAATTAGTAGAAAACTAAGTTCTCTATTAAATCTCAGAAAAATAACAATACTGGGTAAAGAGTTGGGTTTAAAACGTATCTTAAATGTTGGTATTTTGGAAAAAACACGTTTACCAGAAACGGAAGGAAGAGAGGAATGCTGGTTCTGATGCAGCAAGGGATGTCTACACTTGTTCAGAAGCCTCTGAGGTGGAAGGCCCCAGGCCTTTCCCTGTGTGGCACTTCACTTCTAAATATAAGTCTTTTCTGTTCCTTCAGCTGAGCCCATCACTTCAGAGGGTGTCCCTACACATTTACTAGCAGTGATCTCAGACAGCAACAATAATTAAGGTCACTTTTTAATTTTATTTCTTTTAGAAGGATGAAAAGCAAAAAGAAAAGGAGCTGTAAATGTTCCTGGGGTCACTAAATTTAAAGATGAAGGAAGAACTGGGCACAGTGGCACACACCCGTAAAACCAGTGTCTTGGGAAGCTGAAGCAGGAGAATTGCAAGTTCAAAGCCTCAGAAACTTAGCAAGGCCTTAAGCAACTTAGCAAGACCCTGTCTCAAAATAATAATTTTTAAAAGAGCTAGGGATGTGGCTCCGTGGTTAAGTGCCCCTGGGGTTCAATCCCTGGTGCATAAATAAATAAATAAGTGAATAAGTGAATAAATAAATAAAAAATGAAAATAAATAAGAAGGGAGAATCAACAGGAAGGTAAACAAATAAATCTGTAGGTAGAGATGAGAAAGAGATTGCTTAAAGTAGGATTTACTGAGCTCTGAATTACAAAAGAAAACTGGAGGATCAGCCTTAGAAGAAAAGTAACAAAGAAATAGTGAGACCTTTTTTGGCCTCTACCACCAGGTGGCAAAATCAACCACACACAGCTAAGTTGCTGCCAGAAGCCACTGTTTATGTGTCTTTTCTTGTTTTGCTATTGCTTTGAGGTAGGAGTGGAGATGCAAAGCAACTTCTAGTTAGGTGCTGTCGACAGAGACAACACAATGAGCAATGGATTGTTTTAAACATATTAATTCAGTCAGTGACCATAATTATGGAATATCATTACATTTTTAAATATATGAACTACCATGTAATACAAGTAACCACAATGACAAAGGCTATCCTGAATTACACATTAATCTTTTACTACAACTAAGTTTTAAAATAAATCATTTGATTTTGAAATATCTATTTTTCTTCAATGAAAGTCAATGTCAAGTTAGGTCTAATTTTATGGTTCAAACGCAATTTTCCTCCAGCACACTACAAAATGTTAAATACCAAGGAAGACAATAATTTAAAAAAAAAAAAAGTCAGCTGTAATGTAACAGGAAATTTCCTGTAGAAATGATTTTGAGGTTCTACAGGTCACAAAGAAGAGATACACATGGTTAATCATAAATCCATCTAAAGATAGTTTATTTCTATCATCTTTCATTTTTAATGGGGGCTTAAGCAACTTTCTGGGATGGACGGTTGTAAATTTAATAATATTTCAATTCACTACTAGTTTCCGTTGATTTTTCTTTCATTTTAATCTGTTTTGATAGATTAATGTTGTCTTCTGACTTCCAAATGGCAGGTTGAGGAAGAAAAATGATATGCATTGAGTTGTACTTCTACTAGAAAGAGTACTAACCTGGGAATCAAGACCTGTGTCCAAGGCTTGGTCATTCACTACTGCTTATCATTCCTAAGAAAGTCACTACATCTCTCTGGGACTCAGGTTCCTCCTACTTAAAATGAAACAACAATATTTGCCATAATTCACTAATTGTTGTGATAAGCAGATAAGAAAACAAGGAATACTTACTACTAGATAGTACCTAAATTCAAAACAACCAAATAAACCCATTACTAAAGAAAAATTCCAGTCAGCCCTCCGTATCTACAGGTTCTGCATACAGGGATTCAACCAACCGTGGATCAAAAATATTTAGGGAAAAAAATGCATCTGTACTGAACATATAAAGACTTTTTTCTTGTCATTATTCCCTAAACAATATAGTACGACAACTATTTACACTGTATTAAGTATTACAGGTAATGTAGAAATTATTTAAAGTATATAGGAACTGGGCTTAGTGGCACACATCTATAATCCCAATGACTCAGGAGGCTGAGGCGAAGATTGCAAACTTAAGACTAGTATCATTAATTAGGGAGTCCCTGTCGCAAAATGAAAACTAAAAGGGGCAGGGAATGTGGCTCAGTGATTAAGTGCCCCTGGGATCAATCTCCATTACCAAAAGTAAAAATAAAGTATACAGGAGAATATGTGTAGATTATATGCAAATACTATACCATTTTATATAAGGGACTTGCATATGTAAATTTTGATATCCATGGAGGATTCTGGAACCAGTCCCCCATGGATACCAAGGGACAACTGTATTTTTAAAAGCTTTTTAAATTAGGCAAAGAAAATATGCTTCTTTAAGGATTAAAAATATCAAAGTGGGCACTCAAGAAAATTAGAAACCAGACCTCAGTGTTGTTGGATCCTTAAATTTTGGATAATTGAAATAAGTTTCTTTCGATAAATTGAGTTTGAATAATTTCAAATGTTGCTACAGTTACCATAGCACCAGACAGGACCAGTCAGTTGGGGCAATCAATAATAACCATCAACAAGTGTCTCTGCATTTTCTAGCATAACAGCCTCAAGAAAGTTTCTACTCAAAGTGGTACCTCTATGCTTTTACTTCTCTGAAAAAGAAAGTGCCAAAATGCTTAATAAATTAACAGGATCAAGTGAGTTTTCAGAATAAACCAAGTAATAAAAAAAATACCAAGATTTGGGGTATTTTAAGTATTAATATCCTTAAACAAAAGGTTTTGTCTGGGTACATTTATCACTGCTATTATCCAGGAAGAGACACCAGACAAATGAACCTATTGACAACTTAATCTGAATGTTTCTTTAGCTGCTATATTAATAAAAGGTAATATAATACATTGTAAATATGTATTCAATAAAACAAGAGCTTTCAATCTCTTGATTATTATTGGATACCCAAATTCAAACAAGCCAAACCATCCCTCAAACAATTCAGAGCATGGAGCTATGCAAATATTAACTTAGCTTGCCTCCCAGCTGGCAACCCAGACAGAGTTCAATCTGGTTACACATTCAGAAGAAAAAGAACTGCCAATGTCATTTAATTCACTGTCCTATTGAACTCCTTTATCTAACAACTGTCCTCCACCTAAGAACCACTGCTTAGATATTAGTTCTAATATTAACTTTAACTTGTATGTGATAGGATTAGTGATGGGGTGATGACTAGGAGAATCTTTATGTGAAACTTCATAAAGATCCCTTCATCCTCTGGCAATTCCAAAACAAAAAGATCTTTACATGCCTATATGACATTTATGCCCATGGGGGGGGGGAACTATAGACAAAAGTGTATTGAGGGACCTTAACCAAATGCATTCCTAATAAAAATACATTATCAAAAAGTTTATCCTAGACAGATGCAGTGGCTCACTCCTGTAATCCCAGTGGTTTAGGAGGCTGATGCAAGAGGATTGCCAAGTTCAAAGCCAGCCTCAGCCACTTGGCAAGGCCCTAAGCAACTTAGCGATATGCTGTCTCAAAGAAAAAAACAAAACAGACTGGGAATGTGACTCAGTGGTTAAGCAACCCTGGGATCAATCCCCGATATCAAAAAAAAAAAGAAAGAAAAAGAAAAAGGAAAAAAATTTATCCCCCCCCCCTTTTTTTTTTGAGAGAGAGAGAGAGAGAGAATTTTTTAATATTTATTTTTTTAGTTTTCAGCAGACACAACATCTTTGTTTGTATGTGGTGCTGAGGATCGAACCCGGGCCGCACGCATGGCAGGCGAGCGCGTTACCACTTGAGCCACATCCCCAGCCCCAATCCCTTTTTTTTAGATTATCTGAAAAAAGAAAACTTCATCTACCATCTGCCACCTAACACACACATCTTCTTTTTCATTAGTCAACATTTCCTTCAAATCCATATCTGAGCACAAACAGAATTTTACTCAAAGACATGATCTATACCTAATATTTATTTATTTTTATGCATTTTTAATAAGTTATTATTGTGGTGCTAGGGATCAAACCCTGGACCTTGCACATGTTATGCATGAGCTCTACTACTGAACTACACCCTGAAACCCCACACTTAATTTAGAAAAAGCTTTCTGAAACTAACTTAAGTCCTATAGATCCCTAATGTTCCTTGGATGTGCCTCAGAAGCTACCACAAAGAAAGGACTTTCCAGCAAGCAGTAGTGGGAGTTTATTCTCCTTCCCTCAACTTTTCTATCCCCACTCCTGATTCAGTCAGAACAGTTACATTTTTATCTGTTTTGAATTTTGAGGTCCTGTGTAAAAAAACTTTATTTGAAAGTTAAACAACAAAAAAAAATGGTTCTATGCTTCTGGGTATTTAAAAACTAAGAATGTACAGAATCATGGAATTTTAGAGCTAGAAAGAAACTTAGAGCCAATATTTTTATTGTATGGATGTTGAGTAAGCTTAGACTTACTCAAGCTTTTATAGTAATTAGGAACTACATTTAGACTTTAGGTCTTCATCCCTAACACAAAGGCCCTATTCCTAATTCAAGAACTATTTATTTATTCATTCATTCATTCATCCATTCATTTAATATATATCAAATTCTACTATGTGCCAGGTACCACTTTGAGCGCTGAGGTTTTTAAAATCTTGCCATTATGGTGCTTACAGTTTAGTAGAAGAAGACAGACAATAAATGAGTAAACAGTATATAAGAAGGTAATGAAATAAAGGATGGTGGTACAGGCATGAGGGTGAGAACATTACAGATTATAATTGGTGAATTTCCACAAAAATCACTGCTGTTAAGTCTTTATGTACCTTGTAGCAATATGTATGTGCTGTAACATTCATTAATTTAGGCCCACTAATTAACAAGAGGAAATAATCAATTGATAAATCTATCTAAAATTTCCATCTATTTTTTTAATGGCATACAAAGCAAATTAGTATACTATTAATACACAGGATATTAAAACTACTTGGCAAAAATATTAACTAGAACCCCCCAAAACACACATGAACATGATATTTGTCATTGTACTTGGCTCTAGGAGAAGCAAAGAAAGTGGCAAAAAAAGAAGTGAGGAGACCTGGCTGCCAGGCTTATTCTGCTAGATAATATCGGAGATGATTGAGTTCTCCGAGCCTCAGTTTCCTGTAAAATAAGGAGGCTAGAGAGTAGATATTTTTGAGGTCTGGTGCTACCGTTCAAATATTGAAGCCCTTTAATGTGTCAAAAGAATTATGTAATATTTTAGTAGCCGTATCCGTATTATTATTTGAATTTAAAGAAATCCAAATAATAACACATTACATTTATAGAGTTCTCAGTTCTCGATGTGTTTCACATGCACTATTTTCATCTGTCAAGTCATATGACAGCCTTTTTCTTTTCTTTCTTTTTTTTTTTTTCCATGTTCTAATAAGGCTGGTCCCTCAGTCAATCCAAGGTCCAAGGTAATATGAAGTTTCCTGTGCTCTATGGGCCATACTCTGAATCCAGTATGGCTCTGGCCAAAGAAACCAGAAAGCACCTTACAGAGAGACTTGCAGAGTTAGGGGTACCATTTAATAGGAATAATGAGATACACAAACACTTGCCACTATACCAGCGGTAAGCACAGGGATTGGGGACTAGAATGCAAATTTTAAAGATTCTTGCCATACTAAATATATGTCAAAAGTCTTTTAAAAATCTGTGTACTTTCAATTAGGAATCATACTTCTAGAAATACTTCCTAAGGAAACAATCAAAAATTTGACCAAAGATTTAGGTATGAAGATGCTGGTCACAGCCCAATTCTTAGTAGCAAAAACTTATACACAACTTAAATTTCCTAAAGCAACCACATGAATTATGGCATATCCAAATACTATATTGTTTTTAAATAAATTATTATTAAATTATTATTTTAAAGAATATTTATATAACATGGACTAAATGTTACCAATATTACTATAGGTGGAAAATCTGGAAATGAGGTAAACACATTTTGTATAATACCTCATAATTTTTTAACAACTACATACAGAAAAAAGATGGAAAAATACATTAGGATATTACAGTGGTTTTTTCTAGGCTATGAAATTACAGATGATTTTGTTGTCCTATAATTTTATAATAAGCATACATTATTTTCATAATCAGAAACTTAAAATTATTATTTTTTAAATTTCCTTTTCTACCTACCTCACAAAGTAGTGATGATAACCAACATAGAAAGAGCTTTCTAATAGTAATTATTGTCCTAAAACATAATCCCTAGAAAGAGGGTTCAAGCCAGTACTGGGTGACCATATGGGCCCTGATTAGGTTAGACTTTAGGAACCTTGGATTCTAGAGCCTCTGTGAATCTCTCTGCCCACAGGATATGTCTGCGTTTTTGACAAGACTGTACTGGATTGGCCCCATCCTTCCCACCTGGGGTCCTGATGCTCATTGACATGCACTATCAGGGGTAAAGCAAATAGTAAGTCGTCAAGAAAGAGAGATTCTCTGGGGACAAACCCTAGTACTCAAAGGCCACTATGCCCTTACCAGCTTCCAACACCCAAAGTGGCAAAGGCCCTTCTGCCCAGAAAACATGTTGCTAGGACCTCTGCTACTGGCTCTGGGGTACTATGCTCATGGTTCAAGTTTTCTTCCCTGAAGACCAAAACTCGTTCTAAGGCTTCACTCTGTAGCTGTAGTCCTACACTTACCAGAGAGAAAAAAGTAAAAATGAAATTATAAAAAACCCTCAGACAGTTTTTGTTTGTTCCACCATTGCTTTGATCCACTGTTTTAAAAGGCAGTGTACCTGGGTAAAGATTAGGCTTGGTTACAATACAGTACAGGCACCTTAACTCATACCTGTAACCCTCCCTACAAGCACCTATCCTGACAAAGGAAAAATGCGACCCAAAGAAGAAAAGTGACCTGTTGAAGGCTAAGCAGAAAGTTGCTCACAAACCAAGGCAAGAACCCAACTGTCCAGACTTCCAATTCAATGTGTTACATTACAGAATCTCGTAACCTTCCAGGGACTCTGGCATCTGATAGTAGGAGGGAGTCCATACTCTTACACCTACTATGGTTATCTTTACCCTGAATTAAGGATATATTAGTCATTAAATTCCCAATGACAAAGACATGAGGAAATAGAAAGTTTACACATGGGAGTAAGGTCTAATTGACAGTGGGCAAACAGAGAAAGACAGAACATTATAGGAATATATAGGCATATGAAGTAACATAGAATTGAAGTTCTATGAAGGAAAAAAATGGCAAACAGCATCTCATGCTAAGTAGATACACAAAGTTGCAATCATCCATAAAGCTCACCAGAGAAGACAGCAGAGATATTCTGCAGGGAACAAAAGAGGCTGAAGTGATAGAAGAAATGGGTATTTAGGGCTGGGGTTGTGGCTCAGCAGTAGAGTGCTTGTCTTGCTTGCATGAGCACTGGGTTCAATCCTCAGCACCACATAAATAAATAAAATAAAGGTATTGTGCCCATCTACAACAACAAAAAAATGTGTATTTAGGAAAGACAATCTATTTCTACCTAATTTCTTGGTCTTCCTTTGCTTGGCTGCAGACGTGCTATCGTTGAACAGTAAACAGTTATATGACAGAGCATAACAAATGTGACAATGCTGAAAGAGTAAATATTACATTCTGGAATACCCCTTTAAGATGGCAACTCTATTACCCATGGAGTAGGACAGGAGTTTGGTGTGCTATATTTTTCCCACCATTCCATATTTTCATATTCTCAGAAAATAAAAACAGAAGATGGGGCAGCATCTGGAGAAAGAGAAAGAAAGATTAGGGTAGAGGAAAGAACAAACGAGCATATTTTAATAGTAAATAAGCTAGATGACAAACCTGGAAGCATATGGTTTTTTTCTTTCTAATAAAAAAGAAAGTTAACTTCATTACTCTGACTTCTATCCACCTACCCACCAGTCTCCACCTCCCTCCCTAGCCTGTTGGTTTCTAATAATGAAGTACCAAGGTAAACCAGGCAAGAGCCTGGAGTGCGAACAGAAGAAAGCACCTCTCCTCAGCCTCACCTTCTGCAGTGGAACACCCTGAACTGCCTGCCATGCGCCTTCTCAGCTGGGAGGGCTGTTATCAACGGTGAATTAATTTGGGCATTTCAATGTAGGAAGCTAAGGTGCCACATCACTGCATGAATACAGTGTGCTGCTGGCTTCCTCTGGATCATCCAGGTGTGCCTAGGCATCAAGGCAGCATGACTCCTCAGGGATGGGGCAGCCTTGTGGGGAGGGAAAGGGTTAACAAGCCAGCAGGGAGCAAAGACACAAGGGATATTCCAAGAGTGCAAACATAAAGAAAAGGCTAGCCTCTGGGCCAAATCCTTAGCTCAGTGGAACCTCATCCATCTGGCAGCAGATGGCCGTTCTATTCTAGACCCAGCCATTCCCTGGAGGAAACCTTTTCAAGTAACAGTGGTGTCGGCCCCATTCTCAATTTTCACCTCAGAGCTCGGACATCACTAGGATATGCAACTAGGAATACCAGAGACTCTTAGCTATTTGGAAGGGAGAAGGAACAGTTACTTACTTTATTTTGAGCTACTTATTTTATTTTGAATTAAAGGTGTTAATTACAAAAGAAAGAACACCAGAAAAAAAAATCATTCTAATAAAACAGGGCATTTAATGCCTGTCTCTTCCTTCCCTCTTCCAACTAATAAAGAGGAACACTGAATGGGCAGAGGTCTAGCAAACCAAATGAGTCCATTCTAGCAGGCTCAATAGGGAAGTTGGAAGAGTACTTTTCAGATCAAAAGGAGTCATCAAAGGAATCCTAGGCCACCATGCACCTTCAGCATTTCTCTCCTCACGGGCAAGATATCAGTATCCCAGGATACTAACAAGGCCACCTGGGATAGTGGAAAGGACAGTTACTCTACAAGTCAAGCTATTTGAGTGGCAGCCTAGTTCTGCCACTGACCTGTTGTGCCGTTTTGGGCCAGGGTGCTTAGCCTCTGAATTCCAAGATCCCCATATATAAAACAGGAGACAGTAATGTGTACCTAATATTCTTGAGGATATAGGAAAAGGAAAGACAGTGGAATGAATCTTACATAAATTTTCCTATGTACATATATGAATGTACATATGTGATGTTTTCACAGTGAATCCCACCATCATGTACATCCACAAGAATGAGATCCTAATAAGATATATTCCATGCTTATATAATTATATCAAAATGGGTTCTACTATAATGTATAACTATAATGAACCAATAAATAAATTTTAAAAATACATATTCTTAGCAGAAAGAAATGAGACAGTGTATGTGCACAATATATCACTTTGTTTATCCATTCATCCATCAGTAGACACTTGTGTTGCTTCCACCTTCTGGCCACTGTAAATAGAGCTGCTATAAACATGGGTATGCAAATATCTCTTCAAGATCCCGCTTTTAATTTTTTTAGATATACACCCAGAAGTGCAACTGATTGATCACATAATATTCTAATTTTAATTTTTTTGAGGAACATCCATGCTGGTTTTCACAGCAGCTGCACCATTTTATATCCCCAATAACAAAGCACAAGAATTCCAATTTCTCCACATCCTAGACAACACTTGTTTCTGGGGTTTTTGATAGTAGCCATTCTAATAGGCATTAGATGGTATTTTATTGTGATTTGCTTTACATTTCCCTAATGATCTGTGATGTTGGGCATTTTTTCATATGCTTGCTGGCCAATTTGTATATCATCTTTGGAGAAATGTTTATTCAAGTCCTTTGGCTTTTTAAAAATTCAGGTTGTTTTTTGTTATTGTTTTTATTGATACACCATAGTTTTAGAGCAAATGTTGAAATCAGATAATATGAACCCTGAAACATTATTCCTTTTCAAGACTTCTTGGATATATGGTACTTTATGTGTCCACACAAATAATAGAATCAGTTTGTGAACTTCTACTCCTCTTGAGACTTTGGTATGGTTTTAAATGTACAAATCAATTTGGAGAGAACTAACAGTATTGAGTCTTCCAATCCATGGACATGATATATTTCTCCATCTATTTTTGTCTTCTTTAACATCTCCCAGCAATGTTTCGTTTTATATGTAAGTCTTGTACACTTTTTGTTAAATTTATATCTAAATAGATTATGTTTTGGGATGTAACTGTAAAAGCAACTGCTTTAATTTTTTTCCAATTCTTTGCTAGTGTTATATAAAAACAACTGATTTTTTAATATTGACTTTGTACCACCTTCTTAGTTCTAATATTTATCTTCTAGATTCTTTAAGATTTTCCATCTCAACAGTCGTCATTTGTGAAAAGAAACTGATATGTACGACTCTTCCTCTCTGATTTTTAAGCCTTGTCTTGATTTTTGTTGTTGTTGCTTTATGGGATTGGCTACAATCTCTATCAAGTATAACACTGAATAAAAATTCTGATAGGGTACATACATATTTGTCTTATTTTTCACCATTAATTATGAAGTTGGCATTTTATAAATGCCCTTTATTAAACTGCAGAAGTACACTTATATTTTAATTTGCTAAAGGTTTTAAATCACAAAAGGGTACTAAATTTTTTCCAATGATTCTTCTGTATCTGTTGAAATATTAATATGGTTTTTCTTCTTTATTTTGTTAATACAGTGAATTACATTGATTGACTTTGAAATGTAAAAAGCAAACTGTCATTCCTGGGATAATATAGTTTGGTCATGATATATTATCATTTTTAAATATTACTGATTTTTTTTTCCTTTAATTTTTATTGTTGGTTGTTCAAAACATTACATAGTTCTTGACATATCATATTTCACACTTTGATTCAAGTGGGTTATGAACTCCCATTTTTACCCCGTATACAGATTGCAGCATCACATCGGTTACACATCCACTGTTTTACATATTGCTATACTAGTGTCTGTTGTATTCTGCTGCCTTTCCTATCCTCTACTATCCCCCCTCCCCTCCCCTCCCATCTTCTCTCTCTACCCCATCTACTGTAATTCATTTCTCCCCCTTGTTTAATATTACTGAATTTGATTTGCTAACATTTTGTTACAGATTTTGTGTCTATGTCCACAAGAGATGCTGGCCTATAATTTTCCTTTTTCGTAATGGATGTCTTTGTTTAGGTTTTGGTCAGAATTATTCTGAGTCCCTAAAATATGGTGGGAAATGTCTCCTCATCCTCTATCTTCTGAAAGAGTTTATTTCTTTCTTTAAACATTTTTTTTAAATTATCAGTGTAACAATCTAGGCCTAGAGAGCTTTTAGTGAGAAAGTTTCTTACAGAAAAGTTCTTTATTTCTTTACTAGATACCAATGATACTCACATTTTCTATTTCATCTTGTGTCCATTTTGGTACATGAAACCCTTTTCAAATGATCCATTCTACCAATGTTGTCAAAATTGTTGGCATAAAATTTCTTTAGTATTCTTTGATGTCTATAGACATCACCTACTTTCATTCTAATATTAGTATCTTGTAATCTCTTTCTCTATTCTTTTTTTAATTTGTTTTAATTAGTTATACATGACAGTAGAATGCATTTTGATACATCATATATAATGGAGTATAATTTCTCATTCTCTGGTTATACAAGATGTAGAATCCCACCAATCATATAGTTATATACGCCCATAGGATACATAGGATAATAATGTCAGATTCATTCTACTATCTTTGTTACCCCCTTATCCCCTCGACTCCCTTCACTCCCTCTACCTAACCTAAAGTAACTCTGTTCTTCCCTAGCCCCCCACCCCATTATGGGAATTAGCATCCACATATCAGAGAAAACATTTGGCCTTTGTTTTTTTGGAGATTGGCTAATTTTGCTTAGCATGATATTCTCCAGCTCCATCCATTTACCAGCAAATGCCATAATTTCATTCTTCTTTAAGACTGAGTAATATTTCATCATAAGTATATGACATTTATATATTTATAGAATTTTTTGACCCATTCATCTGTTGAAGGGCATCACAATTTGACCCAGCTATCCCACTTCTCAGTTTATACCCAAAGGACTTAAAATCATCATATGACAGTGATGTAGCCACATCAATGTTTACAGCAGCTCATCTCACAATAGCTAAACTTATGGGACCAATCTTTCTCTGTTTTCTTGATCAGTCCAACAGGAGTGCTATCAATTTTGTTGATATTTTCAAATAATTGCTTTTGGATTTCTATTTTTTTTCATTTTTATGTTTTTTATTTCATTAATTTCTGCTTTCACCCTATTTTCATCTTTTACATTTTTTAGGTTTCTTTTTCTAATTTTTTATCATTCCTAAAGATGGAATCTTAGGCGATTACATATAATCCTTTCTTTTTCAAATATTTACATTTAAAAATACAAATTTCCTTAAAAGCACCATTTTAGCTGCATTCCACAAATGTGGATATGTTCAGTTTGAACTTTTTAATGATCTTTTTATTTTGAAGTAACTGTTTCCCCGTCACTCATAGTCCCCAAATCTTCACATATTACCATCTTTATTCCCTTCCTTTTTTTTCTCATTTTTTTCTCTGAACTATATCTGAGTACTCTGCCAAAGGGATACCTCACCATTCAGCATGTTAGTATGTTTGTCACCAAGATCAAAAACACTCTCAACAAAAAAATAAATAAATAAATAACCATCAAAACTAAAAAGCTATGTAACTTCAGTGAAATTTCAGGCTCCATTTAGGTTCTATCAACTATCCTCATACAGTTGGCCCTCAGTATTTGTGGGTTCCACATCTGCAGATTCAACCAACCATGGATTAAAAATGCCCCAAAACAAAAATTTTCATCTGTAATGAACATATACAGACTTTTTTCCTTGTCATTATTCCTTAAACAATACAGTATAACAACTATTTGTATAGCACTTACATTGAATTAGGTATTATAAGTAATGTACAGATGATTTAAAGCATATGGGAAGATATACATAGGTTATATGTAAATAATATATCACTTAGCATACACAGATTTTGGAATCTTCAGTGTTTCATGGAACCAAATCCCCCAAGTTTACCAAGAGATAACTGTAATGTTCTTTATAACAAAAAGATCTACATAGATGTAATGAACATTTCATTTAGTTGCTATTTCTCTTTACATTCCTTCAATCTGTAACAGCACCTCAGTTTTTTCCCCAACTATCAGGTCTTTGACACTTGGGACACTGCTCCTGGTCATTCTCTAGTTCTTTCAGGTAGTTGCTTTTTAGGTTTTGTGTAAGTTTGTATGGCTGTTTTCTATAGAAGAGTTGGTCTTATAGGAACTATTCCACCACTACTAAGTATAGAATCGAGATGTAATTCAATCCTTTTATGACCATAGATCCAGCATTAAAAACCTGTCTCTGTTTGATTGGCATGATAATTCTAAAATCTACAAAATAAGAACCTCTCATGTAGTCTTATAACATTTCATAAAACTTTCCAAATATCTACTTTATTTTAATTAATGATACCTATATAAAATTTTACACCTATAATTATGATACCTATATAAAACTAAAAAAAAAAAAAATCAAGTAGCAAAGAAAGGCATACAATTAAAACAGCAAGTTCCCTAATATTAAAATAATTATGAGCAGAGTCTCTCTATTCAATGCTTGGCACATCAATAATAGGAAAACTAAAAGAAACGTTGAGAATTCAACATTAATTTTCTAGTCTTGGTGTTACTTCTCACAAAATAGTTTTGATAAGTCACTTAATCATGCAATAAGTATCTCCTCAACTTCCACTGTTCCTTAGTTTCTTTATATGAGAAAATACATGACACTAACCATCTTTCCTATATACCTCATAGGCAGTATGAGACAACTGGAGAAGTCAGCATTCTGTTTTTGCTTCTCTCCTTTCAGAACTAATATATCACAATTCTGTTAGCAACCAACACAGCTCTCCGAAGATAGACCTCTCCAAGCCTGCTTCACAGTAGGTGGAGCAGTCCCTAAGAAGTCCCTAAGGCTTCTCCAAGTGCCTTCTATGTGATCTAGCCCCTCCCCCACTGCTTAACAGGGAGTGATATTCAAAAAGTCACAAGATGCAGTGCCCATTCTGCAACACCATATACTTTCCCCTGTAATACCACCATACAAGAAATAAGCAGATGTTACAAAGGAATCAAATACTAAAAGGAAATACAAAGTTACATGTACAAATCTCAACCACTTGCTTTTTGATAGGCATGTGCCCTGCACTGAAGTTATAGCCACAATCAAGATATGGGAACTGGGCTGGGGATATGGCTTAAGTGGAAGCGCTCTTGCCTAGCATGCGTGAGGCACTGGGTTCCATTCTCAGCACCACATAAAAATTAAAAAAAATAAAGATGTTGTGTCCACCTAAAACTAAAAAATAAATATTAAAAAAAAGATATGGGAACTGAACTCAAATGACTCTTATTTGAACTGGCAAACAAAGCTATGCAGAAAAGATAACAGGTCAAACCTGATCTAAACCTTGTAAAGCGGTACAATTTTGAGTTGCAAGTAAGGAGGACAGGATTGAGAAAATTAAAACTCATTCTTGCTGCCACTGTGAATGCAAACAAAGAAAAGGACTAAAAAGAAATCATGAGGAATTAAAATACCCTATAAGTCTTCAAAAGCACTCCTACAGTCCCAGCTTTAACACAGTAGTATCTGGGGAAGGAAGGCCCCTGGGTGCCTCTGCTCACCTCCCCAGTCTGTTGCAAGGAGGGAAGAGTGAACTGTCATGGGCTATGCCTCTTCTGGCACCATCTAAACTTTTAGGGGTTAAGGTGTGGGCAAGCACCATTTCACAGTCACCTCCTCTTTACCCTCTACACTGAAAAACCACCACCCAGGCCCACCCATATGTCCTCTTAACTGCAAGGAAATTATTCTACCAATCACAGTCCATTTAGAAAGCCTGAGGATTCTGGGTCTTCTCTAATATCACACTCCAAGTTTAAGTTCCTTGCGTAATGAGTGCAACCAGATTATCTGACAAGTACCAATGGATAAAGAAGAACACAAGAATCATGGAAATGATTCATATCAAACTCCAAATCTATGATAATAAATAATGATTTGCAAAGAGCTCTAAGAAATTAAGGTTTCCTGAAAACCCACAGAAGTCCACTAACAAAACTCACATTTTTAATTGCTTCATAATTGATAAAATGCTCTCACATTCATGATATCATGACAGTAACCTGTAATTATTATTATTATATCCATCTAATTATTATTATTATATTATTATTGTATCCAGTAATTATTATTATATCCATCTAACAGATACAAACCCTGACTCAGAGAAGTAAAGCAGCTTGCCCACAGAGCAATATGACAGTATAAAGTTTCTTGCTTTTTCTAAATCCTTCCCCTCTTTATCAATTCCCTCATGGAGACCTTATCCTCAAATGATGTGTGTGCTCCATACAATTAGTGAAAAAAAAATCTTACCCTGCCGGGACCTCAAGAAAATAAAACCAGGGAGATGAGGCTCAGAAATGAATACCTTACCTTTTTGAAGTAAGGAACTTTCCTTACTAATCTAGGGCGCACTGTCTACAATGACACATACATTTGTTCAGCACCCATGAGCAACCTTCCCCAGCTATCTGGATCTCTTAAAGTGGTACATGAAGGTTCCCATGAAAGTTCCAAATAGCTTCCCTGTCCTGTGAGTAGACCCCCATTTTACCTTCGACTTTACTTTCTCCTTAGACATCTGGTCATTCTGAAAAGTCAGGGGTTTTGTGATTGGCTATTGTAACAGCTGTTCTTTTTACAAAGGTATCTTATTGCTTCCATTTCTGCTACCCATAGTCAGTATCCCCCCAGGATGGATGATATCAAATATCCAGGAAAAAGAACTCTCTTCTAAAAAGCAATCTGTAGGTGCAGAAGGTGGCCACCACCACTGACATTCCCATGGAGAACCACTGCATCGCAGAAGAGGATTATGTAACCACACAAACCCTAACCTCTCCCTTCTAGTCACAATTCAGAAGCTTCTTGAACGACTGGCTTGGGGTCTTGAGGTTCAGAGAGCTGCACACCAAGGGAATTGCCTGCTTTGCCTTCCTTGGAAGTGACAAGAGCAATGTTTTTCCTTTATTTATCTCAAGGAGCACCTACCAAGGCAGTGACTCAAGACACTGCAAACAAAAAAGAGGTTAGAACCAAATGGGAAAAATGTTCGAGGAAGAGAGATGAAAACAGGACTGGCTCCTAAGGCAGACAACCAGTAAAAAGTACTCAAAAAAAAAAAAAACTGGCAAAGAGTCTATTGATTCAGGTCAATGTCAACAATAAAGAGGTCCCATTAACTGAAAGTCCTCCAAGCAGAAAGCTCCAAGCAGCAGCAACCCTTGGAATTAAGCAGATGGCATTATATTGAGGAATCAGTCATTTAGAACAGGATCCCACACAGCAATCAAGGATTCAGGACACAGTCCAATCCATGGGCAATAGGACTAGCAAAATCCAGACCCTGTTTAGGATAGGGTTTTTGTGCAAGTAGAACTAGCAGAGATACCCAGTTTCCCAGATGGAACATGTGGAAGGGAGAAGGTGTTTGGTAAAGACAAAGGGTGACCAAGGTTCATTAGCACATATAACCAGACTGCCAGTAGTCTAACAAATTCCAGACCTGAACTCTAAAGAAGGATCAAGGATAAAGAGGTAGAGAGAGGATAGAAAAGGCTACAAAGACATTTCAATAGACTGGGTAAAAACACCAAGCAAAGAAAAACTCCGTGGAGAAAGAGAGACATGGTTGTTAGGCTGGATGGCAGAAATAACAAGATGTATATAAAACGTGATCCTTGTTATCTGTTGGAGAATAGGGAGCAGTTGTCCAAGCAGCCAGGACAAAAAGGGAAGGAAAGCCAGCATGTGCAAAGACCCAGAAGCATCAAACAACATGACACTTTTACTGGTTTGGCATGGATGAACTGCACAATACAAGGAGATCTATAAGAAGGTGAGACTGAATATTTTGACAGGGCCTAGATCAGTAGAGCTTTTTATGATAAGCCAGAGATTTTGGACTTCATCCAGGATAAGAGTCATTAAAAATTAAAGGCACATATTCATCTCTATAACAATTATTTGATGAGTACCTACAGTGTGCTGGGCAATAATCAAGGTGACAGGGACACAGTGGTGAACAAGGCCAACAAGCCTGGAGCTTATACTTTGATAATTTAATTCTTTGCATACTGGCTAGAAGAGTATGGGTTGTATATTGCTCAAACCCCTTGTTAGCAGAGGCTGAATCTTACTCTCTTCCATATCCTAATGGTTTTTTCCATATAGTAGGTGTCCCATAACTGTTACAGAAATAAATGTTTTCAGGTAGGGAGGATTGTTTTTGTTTTTTGTTTTTTACAGTGCTAAGGATGGAACCCAGGGCCTTGCACATGATAGACAAGTACTCTACAACTCAGCTACATCCCCAGCCCTGTTTTCTGTATTTTCTAAGGATCAATTTATATTTTTAGTCTTCATTTTAGCAACTAGGTGGGGACATCACTATAAACAGGCAATAGATAATGGGGGTCCAAGCTAGAGGAACTGTCGTGGAGGTGGAGATAGCTAACAGATTCTTGAAAAACCCTTTCAGACTTTATAGACACAGCCTTTCTTTTATCAGGCCATTTGGCATCCCCCTTTAAACCCTCAATGCCTTTTGTTTTCATTCAAAAACCTCTGCAGGATTTACTTTCACCCTGGGAAATACCAATCTTCAAGGTCAAATACAACAAAAGACACTGGTCAGCTCCAGGGTGACCCTGGGCAAGGGACTGGGTCAGTCTTACTTCTGCACAGTGTGGCAGTGATACATGAGGTCACTGGGACTCTAAATCAGTGCTGATTAATTTCCTCTGCTGCTGAAAGAAAGCAAGCCAGAAACATCCTTGCTATGCATGTGGATGGCTACCTCAAAAGGAATTCATACTCTGTGGAGCTGCGTGAAGACTGTGGATTACTAAGCATCTGGACTCCACTATTTTCACTGGGACTGATTCTAAGAAGGGTTCATCACAAGATCTAGGACAGCTACACAGTGCTCCTAAAAGCTCAAGTAATTAGCACAGAAGAACAGCTCTGATCCATACTTATAACAAAACCTATCTCTGAAACACAGAGTGACTTGAACCCAATAATAATCCTTTTGTATAGCACTTTACAATTTACAAAAGTTTTAATATATGGTAATTGCATCTTACAATCTTGTGTATAAGATAAAATAGATATTATTACAACTTTGTAGATAAGAAAACTAAGGCTTAGAAAGCCTTTAACTGGGAGAGCATGGGAGGAATAGATGAATTCTAGATAGGGAAGAGGGATGGGAGGGAAAGGGAGGGAGTATGGGATTAGCAAGGATAGTAGAATGTGATGGACATCATTATACGAAGTACATGTATGAAGACTTGAATTGGGTGTCAACATACTTTACATACATAGATACAAAAATTGTGGTATATATGTGCATTAAGAATTGTAATGCAAAAAAAACAACAAAGTACATATATAAAGGCATAAATTGGCATGAACATACTTTATATACAGATATGAAAAATTGTGCCCTATGTGTATAACAAGAATTGTAATGCTTTCCACTGCTGCCATGTAGTTAAAAATAAAATAAAAAGCCTTTAACTGACCACAGGACATGAAGATGGCAGGTAAGGAGTCGATATTCCAATCCAGGTCTTGTTCCATATTCAAGATTCTTTCCATCAGACCTCCAATTCCAGCAAGCAAAATGGTTTACTGTAATCATGAATTAACTTCACTGCCCCAATGCTACCATTTCCTTACCACTTTTCCTTATAAGACACTGTCCCAAAGCCTGAAGAAGGTCACCATATCTTTTGTTAGTCAGAACTACCACCCAGATGGTGAAAGCCAGAGCCTGAGGACACATCCTATTCAGAACTATCCAGAGAGGAAGTTGTTGGAATACAGGAATAGCAATGAGAAGAATGAGGAGGAGTCTAAGAACAGGTTCTCACTTAAACTATTGTCAAATTTCTCTCTGAACTTCAGTTTCTGCACCCCTAAAAGAAATGTCCACCACTCAGGCATTAGAGCACAAAACAGTGTTTTTCTTCTCCCATTTCTAGACAGTCACCAGACTGTGTTGGATGGACTCACTCACTGAGGAGAGCAAACTAGTCCCATCCTTGTGGTCTCCCTTGCATAAGCTTACACATTCTTTTTGGCACTCTTTCTCAGACTATTTACTTTGTACCAAACCTGACCCTAATTATACAAAGAAAAAAGACCATGCCTATCCTCAAAGAACTCAAAGTTTGATTTAGAGATGAACATAATAATTACTGTATCACTAGTAAATACTGTGTTGCACAATTGAGCAGCAACTTTGTCTTTTATTTGTGAATTCTTGATGCCTTGCACTGTACCTGGCCCAGGGTAGGACACAATAAACACACATAATAAATAAAACATTCATCATGATGATACACAAGTTCAATAAAAACACTGGCTTCTTCACCTCAAAACTTCTATCTTCTCATATCCCTTTTTTCTTTACTCCTAGGTTGAAAAAAAGAAAAGGTATCCTTCCTCCTTCTCGGAACTAAGTCCTTCACAGTGACCTCAAACTACTTCTCATCTCCATGGGGGCCTGGCTCAAATCATCCCCTTCCCTCATGCAACTTTGCCTATAAACATTCTCACTCTTTGATCCTTGCTTTCAGCCTTCTGACAAACTCTGATTTCTCCACACAAACAAAACTAACTAGAACCAGGTTCTCCTGTCAAAGGCATGAACTTGTTCCCATTCTCCTTTGCTACATCTCCCATAAGGTGTGCTCACACCAGCAGCCTGTATTTGCCATCATCCTCTAGTAACTAAGCTCCTGCTTTGGCTTCCACCTCTTCAATGAAGTTGCTGTCAAAAGTATGATCATAGCCTTCCCATTACTAAACCCAGTGATCTTATCTCCATCCCCAACCTCCCTGACCTCCCTGTTGAAATCTCTTCACCTTCTGGGACACTTCTGTGATACTTTCTCCCCTCTTATCATACTTAATCTATGAACAGCTACTCTGCTGTTCTTCCTCTGCTTTCCTCTTAAATTCAAGTTCTTGCCAAGATTCCCCTGTAACTTTACATGAGCTCCCTTCAAAACTAATGTAACATTAAGACTTTCTGTTAAGGAAGTCTTTTTCAGTCATCATCCCCTACCCTAACCCTGAAGAACCCAATAAACCACAGGGACTGAAAATGCAAGAAAGAAAAGGTCCCCAAGTACATGGGATGGGATGAACAAATTTTCATCCTTGGACCCTCAAGAGCCTTTGTCACCTTCTGCTTGTCTTACAATAAACTTAACCTAACCCTACTACTTATGCATAATCTCCTAAGACAGGAACTGTTCTACTCTTGTCTGCTTCTCCCATCCTTTTATTGCAGTCTAAGAGAGAAGGGCACACCTAAGCATCTGTTGGACTAAAGAAAGAAACCAAAGGTGAATAAGCATAAAAGTACTCAGTGAACTGTTAAGAGCTGAAGGACCAGAACCTCATCATCTGTGGCCTCTGTAAGAAACTCCAGCGCTCTTCTGAGCATGGTACAGGGTCAAAGCCCATCTGTGCTGGCTCTGCAGTGCATTTAATGACCAAATGCCTGAAAACATAGAAATACCTCTTCCTGAACTAGCCTGGGATTAAGAAGCACAGATTAGAAGGAGGGAGAATGAAAAAAGGAGGTGAGAAGGGGCACGTATCTCCAAAACCATTTCTTTCATTCACTTTTATTTTATTCAATCATTGAATATCCACTAATTACCTACAAGGGGGTAGAGGTTACTCTAGACACTGAGACCATGACTTTGAACAAGACACACAAAGCCCTTGCTCTCTTGGAACTTATATTTTAGTGAGAAGAGCAAGTTAGTACATACAGATAAATAAGAAAATAGCAGGCAGTAGTAAATGCTTGCCATGTCACATCTTTTTTACCAACTCCAACAAGACGACCCTGTCTGGTGGCTCTTTCTCTCCTCTGAGTGTTCTCAAGGACCGATCCAGCCCACTGCTTTGAGGGTTGATGTTATTTCTTCCCCTGCTATGTCAGCAACTACAGCACAGATGTGCTAGAATTTGTAATCACCAATGGAACACTCTTGGGTGAACACTGCTACACATTTTGAGCACTGTTACCCATTTGGGGAGGGCTCTCAAATACTAACCCCTGCTGTGCAAAAGGTTTGGGCTGTGGTGCCCCCATGATCTGAGACCTTAGGCTCCTCCAGAAATGGCAGTGATGCTCTGGGGTACTTACCAGAGAGCCACTTGGGAATGCTTTTTTCAGGTTGTGTTCAATTCTGTCAGAACCCTCCGGACTCAGCTGATTGCTGGTGGTAGATTTCTGTGTTATTTAGGGCACCAAAGTCCCACAGTCTTGACACAAACTTAAAATTAGAAATGCATTAAATATAGGAAAGGAGGAAGGTCATTCAGGAAAGGCAGCCTTCCAAGGGAGCTGCAGGACAAAGACGCCCTGGAAACTTCCAGGTTCATTAATGGATTTTACACAGCATTCAAGTGGTATTTCTCCTTCAGAACTAACACTGTGGAAAGCGTAGGGACAGGCTCAAACCTCAGCTAATACAGCTGAGTGAGTGACTCTGCAAACTAAAAATAGCTTCTTTCCCACTCATTCTGACAGATTTCACTTAGACCCTGTGCACAGGTTGATTCTCTAACAGTTTCAGTCCTGCAGCAAAATGAGGGCTGACGGCATTTGAGCTTGACAATTACCCAAACTCTGGTTCAATTCTTGTTTATTTCCACATTTCCTACTCCTGCTCCAATGACTGCATGTGCAAACACACACATGCGTGTGAATACTGGGATTTGGAGCACCTTAACCAAATGTGGGCAGAATTTAAACCAGGAACATGACTCAGGACTGTGGCTGCATACTGAGCCCACAGCAGGCCCCCAGCAACACTGGCAATTGGGCCGTTTGTCTTGGATCTTCTCCTAATTCCTAGCTAACCTCCCTGAGCATCAGTTTCCCCAATTAGAAAATAGGAATACACATTCCTCTTCTGGCCTATTTCACAGCATCATGCCCAGATCAAACGAGACAACATAGGTGAAAGTTATTTTCTTTCATTACTATATAAGGTTCAGGGACAAACCAGACAGGTGGCCACATAGCAAAACTAGGCCCAACCCACTAGAAGGCCCAAGCATCCTGAGTTAAAAGCAGATCCAGCAGAACAGTTTTAGTTCATGGTGTCCCTTGGCATGGGATATCTTTCTACCTTTGCTGTACTCCTCCTACTCATTCTTAAAAACCTAGTTCAAACAACATTTTTTTTTTGGATAGTGTCTTCGGAAGTAATCTTTCCATCTTCACTGCTCCCTTGGTCTTTTGTATCTACCTCTAATAGAAATTTTCACTCTGTACAGTATCTTATTTACTTATGCACCTGGAAGTTCTCTGAGGGCAAAGACCATCCATTTTTAATGTTCATATCTACCCCCATACCACAAGGCAGCAGGCACTGGCACATAGCATATGTCAGTCAATGTTTTATGAGTTAACTAAGGAAAGAGTGAGACCTTAAAGTCAACATGCAGATAAATGACAGAGATGCAGGAGAACAGAAAAGGCAGAACAGTCACATACAAAGAGCCAGTGGAAAGTGTTGCAGGGGGCAAGGACTCCAAAAAGGCAGGGTCACCAAGGTCTGTCCCAGTCAACAAGGGAACAAAAGTCAAAGCCAAACTAAAAGTTCTGGGAAGACCAGGCAGAGATCTGGTCCTGAAAATACTACAGATCAAACAGAAAGCAGGGACACATATTTGAGTCCAGGTACTAAGGAGCAAGGACATCACACCAAGTTCCACAAACTAAACTGGAATAGGAAGGCTGGCACAAAGAACAGGAGAGAGAACAGAACAAGGGCAGTCAGAGCAAGGTTGAAGCCTGGAACTTCAATTAACAGCTAGGGATTAGTAACCTTAGTTATGAAACTAAGGAACACCAGAAGCAGAAGTCATTACAAAGTAAAGTAATGATCATTTCTAAGAAATAAGAATTAGCTATGGAAGAGATTCTTGGATCTAGTAAAAACACTAGAAATCATCTGGTCTACCTACATATGGGGAAGCCAAGAACAAAAGAGGAAAAGGGGCTTGCCCAATTCACTCAGCCAGGGGAGAACCAACGAAAGAACCCACGTCTTTAACTTTCAGTCCAGCAGGTCCCCCAATGGCACCACAAATAACCAACTCTAGCTGCTGCTGAATCTTAGGATACACCCACTGAATGAGCACAAATGCTTCTACCCAACTGCAACACACAGGCGTTCACTTTTGGGTGGGGGTTGGAGCCAATATTCCACAGAAAATGTGCTGGCAGCAACTACACAGAACTTGGAAAGTAAAAGGTTGCTGTGGTATATTTTTGCTGTCAAGGAGCAAACAGACCTGTTCACACACATCCTGTGCTGGCAATGTACATGGGGGCAGGGAATAAATCTCAATCACTGTGCCACCCCTGGAATTTTCCAAAAGAAACTAGAAAGCTCTAATATCTAAAGTAAAGCTGACAGTGCATGAATTAATACCACTGTAAGAACATTAAAGAAAAACCCACCATGTCTAAAATCTCAAGTAAAACCTTTCTCAGGTTAGAAGTGAGACAAGGCTTAAAGAAAGAAATTGAGACTCAAGGAATTCAGAGACTCTAATTCCCAGAATTCAAAAATTTTCATTCAGGGAAGGGTACCCATAAAAAAGGACATAGGGAAATCATCCTCAATTTTACTTCATCTATGGAGAAAGTATTTGAGTGTCTTTAAATACTTCAAGTTCAAGACCCAGGCCCACCATTTACCTACGATGGGATTCAGGGGCCACTTAAGTTTCCCATTCTGAATTACTCATTCTGAGTTACCCATCTATGAACAGTCTTCTTGTTTATAAAGCAATGATCTTATTTTTTTATTGGTTGTTCAAAACATTACAAAGCTCATGACATATCATCTTTCATACATTTGATTCAAGTGAGTTATGAACTCCAATTATTACCCCAAATACAAATTGCAGAATCACATCAGTTACACATTCACATTTTTACATAATGCCGTATTAGTGACTGTTGTATTCTGCTGCCTTTCCTATCCCCTACTATCCCCCCTCCCCTCCCCTCTCCTCCCATCTTCCCTCTCTACCTCATCTGTTGTTGTTCAGTTCTCTCCCTTGTTTTCCCCTGCTTTCCCCTCACAACCTCTTATATGTGATTTCGTATAACATTGAGGGTTTCCTTCCATTTCCATGCAATTTCCCTTCTCTCTCCCTTTCCCTCCCACCACTCGTCTCTGTTTAATGTTAATCTTTTCCTCATGCTCTTCCTCCCTGCTCAGTTCTTAGTTGCTCTCCTTAAATCAAAGAAGACATTTGGCATTTGTTTTTTAAGGATTGGCTAGCTTCACTTAGCATAATCTGCTCTAATGTCATCCATTTCCCTGAAAATTCCATGATTTTGTCATGTTTTAGTGCTGCGTAATACTCCATTGTGTATAAATGCCACATTTTTTTTAATCCATTAATCTACTGAAGGGCATCGAGGTTGGTTCCACAGTCTAGCTATTGTGAATTGTGCTGCTATGATCATTGATGTGGCAGTATCCCTATAGTACGCTCTTTTAAGGTCCTCAGGGAATAGTCCGAGAAGGGTGATAGCTGGGTCAAATGGTGGTTCCATTCCCAGCTTTCCCAGGAATCTCCATACTGCTTTCCATATTGGCCACACCAATTTGCAGTCCCACCAGCAATGTACAAGTGTACCCTTTTCCCCACATCCTCGCCAGCACTTATTGTTGTTTGACTTCATAATGGCTGCCAATCTTACTGGAGTGAGATGGTATCTTAGGGTGGTTTTGATTTGCATTTCTCTGACTGCTAGAGATGGTGAGCACTTTTTCATGTACTTATTGATTGATTGTATGTCCTCCTCTGAGAAGTGTCTGTTCAGGTCCTTGGCCCATTTGTTGATTGGGTTATTTGTTATCTTATTGTTTAACTTTTTGAGTTCTTTGTATATTCTGGAAATTAGGGCTCTGTCTGAAGTGTGAGGAGTAAAGATTTGTTCCCAGGATGTAGGCTCCTTATTTACTTCTCTTATTGTTTCTCTTGCTGAGAAAAAACTTTTTAGTTTAAGTAAGTCCCATTTGTTTATTCTTGCTATTAACTCTTGGGCTATGGGCGTCCTATTAAGGAATTTGGAGCCCGACCCCACAATATGTAGATCGGAGCCAACTTTTTCTTCTATCAGGCGCAGAGTCTCTGATTTGATATCAAGCTCTTTGATCCATTTTGAGTTAACTTTTGTGCATGGCGAGAGAAAGGGGTTCAGCTTCATTTTGTTGCATATGGATTTCCAGTTTTCCCAGCACCATGTGTTGAAGATGCTATTCTTCCTCCATTGCATGCTTTTAGCCCCTTTATCAAATATAAGAAAGTTGTAATTTTGTGGATTGGTCTCTGTGTCCTCTATTCTGTACCATTGGTCCACCTGCCTGTTTTGGTACCAGTGCCATGCTGTTTTTGTTACTATTGCTCTGTAGTACAGTTTGAAATCTGGTATCGCTATACCTCCAGATTCACACTTCCTGCTAAGAATTGCTTTTGCTATTCTGGGTCTTTTGTTTTTCCATATGAATTTCATGATTGCTTTATCTATTTCTACAAGAAATGCTTTTGGGATTTTGATTGGCATCGCATTAAACCTGTAGAGAACTTTGGGTAATATCGCCATTTTGATGATGTAAGTTCTGCCTATCCATGAACAGGGTACATTTTTCCATCTTCTAAGATCTTCTTCTCTCTCTCTCTTTAGGGTTCTGTAGTTTTCATTGTATAAATCTTTCACCTCTTTTGTTATGTTGATTCCCAAGTATTTTTTTTTTTTGAGGATATTGTGAATGGAGTGGTTTTCCTCATTTCCATTTCAGAAGTTTTGTTGCTGATATACAGGAATGCCTTTGATTTATGCGTGTTGATGTTATATCCTGCCACTTTGCTGAATTCATTTATTAACTCTAGCAGTTTCTTTGTAGACCCTTTTGGGTCTGTTAGATATATTATCATATCATCCGCAAATAGTGATAATTTAAGTTCTTCTTTTCCTATTTTTATGCCTTTAATTTCTTTTGTCTGTCTAATTGCTCTGGCTAGTATTTCAAGAACTAAATTGAATAGAAGTGGTGAGAGAGGGCATCCCTGTCTCGTTCCAGATTTTAGAGGGAATGCCTTCAGTTTTTCTCCATTTAGAATGATGCTAGCCTGAGGCTTAGCATATATAGCTTTTACAATGTTGAGGTAAGTTCCTGTTATCCGTAGTTTTTCTAGTGTTTTGAACATAAAGGGATGCTGTACTTTGTCGAATGCTTTTTCTGCATCTATCGAGATGATCATATGGTTCTTATCTTTAAGTCTATTGATGTGGTGAATAACATTTATTGATTTCCGTATATTGAACCAGACTTGCATCCCAGGGATGAATCCTACTTGATCATGGTGCACAATTTTTTTGATATGCTTTTGTATTCGATTCGCCAGGATTTTATTGAGAATTTTTGCATCTAAGTTCATTAGAGATATTGGTCTGTAGTTTTCTTTCTTTGAAGTGTCTTTGTCTGGTTTCAGGATCAGGGTGATGTTGGCCTCATAGAATGAATTTGGAAGAGCTCCTTCTTTTTCTATTTCTTGAAATAGCTTGAAAAGTATTGGTATTAATTCTTCTTTGAAGGTTTTGTAAAACTCCGCTGTATACCCATCCAGTCCAGGGCTTTTCTTGGTTGGTAGACTTTTGAGGGCTTCCTCTATTTCTTCCTTTGTTATTGGTCTGTTTAAATTGTGTGTGTCTTCCTGACTCAATCTGGGCAGATCATATGACTTAAGAAATTTATCGATATCTTCACTATCTTCTATTTTATTGGAATATAGAGTTTCAAAATACTTTCTAATTATCTTCTGTATTTCTGTAGTGTCTGTTGTGATATTGCCTTTTTCATCCCGTATGTTAGTAATTTGAGTTCTCTCTCTTCTTCTCTTCGTTAGCATGGCTAAGGGTCTGTCGATCTTATTTATTTTTACAAAGAACCAACTTTTAGTTTTATCAATTTTTTCAATGGTTTTTTTTGCTTCAATTTCGTTGATTTCCGCTCTGATTTTAATTATTTCTTGTCTTCTACTACATTTGCTGTTGTTTTGCTCTTCCTTTTCTAGGGTTTTAAGATGTAGTGTGAATTCATTTATTTGTTGGTTTTTTCTTTCCAAAACGAACAGTGGGAGGTATCTCAGTAAAGGGGGAGAAAAATAACCAAAGAGGAAAAACTAGCCAAACTAAAATAAATAAATAAATAAACATGACTGGAAGTACAAACCATATTTCAATTGTAACCTTAAATGTTAATGGCTTAAATTCACCAATCAGAGACATAGGCTAGTAACCTGGATTAATAAAACAAATCCAATAATATGCTGCCTTCAGGAGACTCATATGATAGGAAAAGACATACACAGGCTGAAGGTGAAAGGTTGGGAAAAATCATACCACTCACATGGCCCTCGGAAGCAAGCAGGAGTGGCCATACTCATATTGAATAAAATCAACTTCAAACCTAAGTTAATCAAAAGGGATAAAGAAGGACGCTATATACTGTTAAAAGAAACCATCCACCAACAAGTCATAACAATTATCAATTTGTATGCACCAAACAATGGTGCTGCAACGTTCATAAAACAAACTCTCCTCAAGTTCAAGAGTCAAATAGACCACAACACAATAATTATGGGTGACTTCAACACACCGCTCTTGCCATTAGACAGATCCTCTAGACAAAACCTGAATAAAGAAACTATAGAACTCAATAACGCAATCAATAACCTAGACTTAATCGACATATATAGAATATATCAACCATCATCAAGTGGATACACGTTCTTCTCAGCAGCACATGGATCCTACTCAAAGATAGACCATATATTATGCCATAGGGCAACTCTTAGTAAATATAAAGGTGTGGAGATAACACCATGCACCATATCTGATCATAATGGAATGAAACTGGAAATCAATGATAAAAGAAGGAAGGAAAAATCCTGTATCACCTGGAAAATGAACAATATGTTACTGAATGATCAATGGGTTACAGAAGACATAAAGGAGGAAATAAAAAAATTCTTAGAGATAAACGACAATACAGACACAATATACCGGAATCTATGGGACACAATGAAAGCAGTTTTAAGAGGGAAAGCAATGATCTTAACACATGCACAAAGGTTTATTATAAAGGTGAAATAATATGTATAAAGTATTTAGTACATTGACCCATGATAAGCACTGAGTAGCTCTGTATTTATTTGCTTTCTTTTATCAGGGGAAAGAAAGGTTATACCATATCCCAGCTCAGTTCACCTTTCTACTTGGCTGTCACTCTGGACCAGTAGACATTCCATCTGAGATCCCAGATCCTTACTCCTTGGATATTAAAGGCAATTAATGCAAATTAAACTCAACTGGTCAGCTATGTTCCACACAAGTGCTTAAAAGTCACGAATTGTCAGCTTAGCCCAAGGCTGTTCCTGCTTCCCCAGGGATCCCTATATTTCCCAACCAGGGCAGCATCTAGTTTAATATGGCTCTTATCTTTTCCAAGGTGAACCCACTCCACCAGCTTATAAAATCCCACTGGTCTGGCTCTCTCTGGTCCTCAGAAAAATGGATGCTCAATGGGCCAGACTTAGGTATCAACAACTGGATATAACTCCCAAACCAAATTTACCAATGGGTAATAGCCAGGAGTTTAAATCTACAGGGAGACCAGTGTATAAATACCAGCACCCCAGACACTGGAAAAGAGGAGGCAAACATTAAAATGAAGCTGCCAAGAGGACTGAAGCACAAACCCACTCCCATATTGCTCCACTAAGAAGCCACATAAAAGACACACCCATTAGATTCTTAGGCTACATGTTTACACTGACCACATCTGTCACAGTACTGCACATTGTGGCCACCTCAAGACATCAAAAGCTCTCAAAGCAGAAGAGAACAGAACCAATAATTACTGAGTACCTACTTCAGGCCAAGAACTATGCATGCTATTCTCCCTAATATGTATTATTACATAAGGTATATCTTAAGAACTATTCTTCACTTCACAGAAGAAGAAATACAATCAATCAACAAATATATGAAGAAATGTTTAACATCTCTAGCAATTAGAGAAATGCAAATCAAAACTACACTGAGATTCCATCTCACTCACTCACAAATGGCAATCATCAAGAATACAAGCAAAAATGAGTGTTGGAGAGGATGTGGGAAAAATGGTACACTCGTATATTTCTGGTGGGACTGCAAATTGGTTCAACCATTATGGAAAGCAGTATGGAGATTCCTAAGAAAACTTAGAATGGAACCACCATTTGACAGTCATCCCACTCTTAGATTTATACCCCAAGGACTTAAAATCAGCATACTACAGTGATGCAACCACATCAATGTTTATGTCAGCTCAACTAACAATTGCTAAATGATGGAACCACCCTAGATGCCCTTCAACAGATGAATGAATAAAGAAACTGTGGATGGGCTGGGGTTGTGGCTCAGTGGTAGAGTACTTGCTTAGCACATGTGAGGCCCTGGGTTCAATCCTTAGCATCACATAAAAAATAAATGAATAAAATAAAGCTATGAAAAAAGTTACCTCATTAAAAAAAATTGTGGTATATATACAATGGAATATTACTCAGCCTTAAAAAAGAATGAAATTATGGTATTTTCCAGTAAATGGATGCTTTCATGGGTAGGTAATTTGAGACTTTGAGGTTAGGTAGCAGAGGCACAGGGAGTCATAAAGTTTTTGAATCTCTGGTTCTTCTGGTAAGATGAAGAATAATTCTTTTTTTTATTATTTGTTCTAATTAGTTATACATGACAGTAGAATGCACTGTGACAAGGGCTGAGGATATAGCTCAGTTGGTAGAATGCTTGCCTTACATGCACAAGACCCTGGGTTCAATCCCCAGCACCACAAAAAAAAAAAAAAAAATGCACTGTGACACATATATAAATGGACTATAACTTCTTATTTTTCTGGTTGTACATGATATAGAGTTATAACAGTCACATAATCATATATGCACATAGAGTAATAAGTATATGATTCATTCTACTATCATTCCTACCCCTCTCTTCACTCCCCTCTGTCTAGTCCAAATTACCTCTATTCTCCCACGTGATTATTGTGAATTAGCATCCACATATCAGAGAATTAGCATCCACATATCAGACAAAACATTTGGCCTTTGGTTCTTTGGGATTGGCTTATTTTGCTTAGCATGATACTCTCCAGTTCCATCCATTTACTGGAAAATGCCATAATTTCATTCTTCTTTAAGGCTGATTTTAAGTCCTTGGTATAAATCTAAGAGTGGGATGACTGTGTCAAATGGTTGTTCCATTCTAAGTTTTCTTAGGAATCTCCATACTGCTTTCCATAATGGTTGCACCAATTTGCAGTCCCACCAGAAATATATGACTGTACCATTTTTCCCACATCCTCTCCAACACTCATTTTTGCTTGTATTCTTGATGATTGCCATTTGTGAGTGAGATGGAATCTCAGTGTAGTTTTGATTTGCATTTCTCTAAATGCTAGAGATGTTAAACTTTCTTCATATATTTGTTGATCAATTGTATTTCTTCTTCTGTGAAGTGTCTGATCAGTTCCTTTGCCCATTTATTGATTGAATTATGTGGGGATTTTTTTTTTTTTTTGGCATTAAGGTTTTTTTGTTTGTTTTGTTTTGGTTTTTTGTTTTGTTTTTTGTTTTGGTGCTAGGGATTGAACCCAGGGCCTTGTGCATTGGAGGCAAGCACTCTACCAACTGAGCTACATCCCAGTCCTAAGTTTTATGAGTTCTTTATATATCCTTGTTATTAATGCTCTACCAAGATCCTATCTTAAAGAAAGAGTTCAACAGGAATTCACTGCAGGGTTCACAATAGTTATTAAAAACTAAAAAATTAAAAAGAGAAAATGATGTAAATATCCAACACCCAAAGAATGGCTTAGAAAATCTCACAACCTTCTGATCAAGTAATGTGATATAGCCATTTTAAATGATCATTTTAAAGACCAAGAGGAAACAAAGCAAAGAATTTTTGACAAAATAATGAAGATTATCATTACAATTTTTGGAGTATACATATGTGTAAATGCAAAAAAGAATGTAGCTATGTAAAGGTGGTAAGATTTTGGGAGGGTTTATTATTACTATTACCTTGTATAAACTGTCTTTGTGGTGTTATTTAGTATCTTTCAGTCAAAGAGAAAGAGAAAGGAAGTAAAGGCAGACTCAACCTAACACTAAGAAACACCCAGGAGAACCAGGGCTGGGATGTGAAGTAGAAATTGAGAATCGTCCTACATACCCGGAAGGAGGAGGCCAAGCAGTCCCCAGGGGAAGGGAAGCCCTCCAGGTATGGAAAGGGTTGTAATTAGTCTGATGCTAATTACAGAAGTCTCACTAGCTTATTAATTTTTTGACAGAATCTGAATGAAGGCTAAATTCCTTCATTAAACCAACCTGGGTTCAGAGGCATATTTCCTGCATAGCCATTCCTCTCAAAAAACTAGCCTTTCTTTAAAGCAGTAAAGTAAAATTTAGTAACAGAAACATGCACCCTGGAGAAATTAAGCCTCCTGCCTTAAATGCAGAAATTCAAGCCATTTTAGAGAACCAAAGGGGCTTGAATAAGCAACTGAAGTACAATGCTTTGTATACTGGGAAATATAAACAGAAGTGCAAAATATTTAGCTCAGTATTAAAGCCGCCCCCCGCATCAGGTCCCAACCCATCTTTCTGATATTACCTCGTAATTGCCCCATGCTTCAGCCAAATTTAACCACCAGTGACCCCAAAACATTTTCTTCACATTCCTACCCCTATGATTCTGTTCCTGCTGTTGCACCCAACTAAAAGTCTTCTCCTCTCTTCCAAGTGTTTGCTCAAGTCTGAACCATCCTCCACAGAACAGCTCAAAGCCATATCATTCTCTAAGATCAAGCCAACCCCTGTACCCAGAATTCATTTCCCACTCCTCATAGTAGACCCAAAATATTGTATTTTTAACCTCTTTAGAAGAGTTACACACAGTCTGCCTTATGATGTAATCACCTGGGTAACTGGGGAATAGACTTTTCTAACATATTAAACCATGAGCTCCTTGGGGAAGCCACTTTAGGTTTCTACATGGAATCAATCATAATGCATGACACACAGTAGGCCCTTTGTAAACACTTTAAAGAAAAACAAGGAAAAGAGACATTTGTATGTGAGAAGTCACTTCCTACCTCAGTTGCTCCTGTAAGGCAATGCAGAGATGAAGGTGGGCTGTTCTGTGGTCTCGAGCAAGGGAAGGATGAATCTTGTTTTTCTAGTTTCCAGCTATCATGAGACTCCAATTTCCTCCCTAGTTGACCATAGTCTGCTCGGCCCCAGGTGAACACCTTGCCGGTTTCTAAAAATAAACATTATTTGAATTAAGGCTTCATTCCAGGGCTGTGATTTCATGGGTAGGTTATGAATTACTAGAGGAAGTGTGAATATTTACATTAGCACCAACTACTAGGTACCAAAAGCCTTCCTATCTTCCTGTAAAGAAAGTACAAGTATTTAAACTTTTACAGATGTGGAAACTGAAAGGTTAAATGACTTGCCAAATATCAAGTAAGTGGTGAGCACAGAGCAAGAATCAGAGGATGATTCTAAAGCCTGTGCTCTTGCATTGAATATAGATATACCCTTGAATATTACTACAGATCAACTTCAACCACTCTCACAGCCTATCCACCTCTCCTCTTCTTTGCACCCTCCTCAAGCTTTGCACAGATGCCTGTTCTGAGGCTTTTGTCCCTTCTACCTAACCCAGAGTCCTTCACCCCCACTGAAGTTCCCCACACCACAATTTGTTAAGGCTTTCCTCCTAACTCAATTAATAGCCAGTTTCTTTGTTTTTTCTTTCTCCATTTTTCCCTCCACATAAGAGTCTGTGTTCCCACCCAAGCTGAAGCATGCTATCAAATCCAACTTCTTAAGAGGTTCAAAATACAGAAGCAATTCTAACAGTCCCAAGACAAGTGTCTATGTGTACTTGAGTTAAGGGAATAACAGAAGAAAGGAGAAAAAATTAAAAAGACAAAATTATTTGGAGCCATAAAAGCATTCAGTTCCCCATTACCACTCAGGATGCTAGCCAGTGCTATAGATAAAAGAAAATGAAGTTTGAAGAAGAAGAAATGGCCTTTCTTTTCCCAGATAAGAGAAAATTCACCAAACTTATTCAGTTGTGCCAAATGCCACATTTGTTATTTCAACAGAAATCAAAATCCAATGAGGCATAGATTATTAACAGATTCTCTGCAATAAATATGCATAACCATGTGCGCTGTGTAAATTCTTTATACATGTTTATTTTAACAAAGAAAAATTTTGCTTAAGAGACAAAACACAAAGTAATGCATATTAAATTCTAGACAAATCTACTACATACTCTGTGTTTGATATCAAAGCTTCATCTGGCCCACATTCAACAAATGGTTCATAGTGTTGGCTAAAAAACTACCATAGATTCATGAAGGAAATATCACAGGGATACAGGGCTCTGCAGGGATATAATTCTCAGGTTTAACATGCTTGTAGACACTAAAGTACATACTAAGGAATTCACTGGAATCTGACTCCTGGGCTTCCTCAGAACAAAGCCTATGCAGCCCACAGGGTGTCTGGTAATATTATGAGAACTGGAAGTGAGTCCACTCAGATGTGCTATTTCATGCATCAGCATGTGCTATTCCTTATGCTACAGATACCCCTTCCTTACCTGGTAAACCATGAATCAACTTTTAGAGTCCAGCTTATGTACCACTAATTCTATGAAAACTTTCTTAGCTCCCAAAATCTTCCAAGAAAGGATGAAACTCACCCTCCTTTTAGCCACCTTTGGTATTGTATTCAACAACTATGCTGCCATTTAAAAGGCTCAGAAAAGTGACCTGCTTAGGGACACACAGCTAGCCACATCTCTTTCAACTAACCCATGGTACCACTCTGCATCAGTTATTCACACTGATCCATGCCACTGTATAATCACACAACACTCTTTCTCTATTTATGCAGTATTAGACTGAAAAAAATCAGGTGCCAAGGACCCAGGAAGCATCCAAAACTGGCAAACTATCCCTCTACCTAAGCTTGGCTAGGATTTATAATCAGACTGCCTTAGCCAGAGATTCCCAAGAAGCCAAAGGATGAGACTGTTGCTTCTTAAATGACCCTAGCATTCCTCAGCTGGGAAGAAATAGAAAGCTGCTATGTGCAAGACTACAAGAAGAAGTGTGTTATCACAATCACACAATGAAAGCCTTCTTTCACATTAAGCAAAACATCTTAGAACTTTCTCTTATTGATTACTGATGTCAAGACAGGCAAGAATGCAGAATATGGTGCCACCATTATTACATCTCCAATAGCAATTCAACCATTCCACTTATGTAGCACTTTTCACCTTCAAAGCACTTTACAAAGATTAACTAATTAATCTTCATACTCTCTGGGAAAGCCACAGACATTCTAGTAGAGACAAGTCAGAAACCAGGCCAACTCAACACTCAGCCTTCAGTCTCAAGCCTAAGTTTGGCACACTCTCTGAATCTGTTTGTCAGTTTCTCATGATATACTCTGTTTCAGAAGGTCCACAGAAGACAGGGGAGACTCTTATTTCTTCTTTTGTTTTAAACAAACACTTATGAACAATCTCCCAAGTACATAGCACATTCATAGACACTATCTCAATCAATCCTTATAATTCTGACACAGAGATTATTAACTTTACATTTCAGATGAGGGTTAAATGACTTGGTCAAGTTCAAACAACCAACAGGTCATGGAATCAAGATTTAAACCTGTGTCTTCTGACTCCAAGTCCAATAACATCTACAATGATCTACACACTGCTATCACAAACTGGAAAAGCTTGGCTGATAAAACAGCCTTTTTTAGCATGTTTGAGGAGGGAGAACTAGATTGAATGGATCTGCTCTGCACGCCACCCAGCTTTCCTCACAAGAATGACCACCCTAGGAGGCCAAATAGAACTAGGACTATAACTGCTAAAAGAAGGGCATTAAACACATGGATTGTGATTTTTATAGAACTGGGAGTAAAAGAAAATAAAGAATCTACATTCAAAAATGTTCATTAATGCACTGTAGATAAATGTCTGCCTCAAGCTGAAGCATGCTATCAAATCCAAGGTTTTGCAGATCACAAATTTAACAAATGAATCTTTTCCTTAAGGAATTATATATTACCATGATAAAAAAGATATTAATGTCATCTAAAAAGTAAAGGTACGTGTCTTGAATAAATGATAAATGAGAGAAATGACAAAACAGCTCAAAATAAAGTTAGCAAGTGAAATATAATTTAAAGGCACGTCCAGTAAGAATTAACAATAACCAAACTATACAACCAAAAAAGTAACATTGCAAAAGATCTCAACACAACACAGAAAAACAGGGGACAAGTGAATAGTACTAACAGAGAACATTTACAAATCTTGGAGGAAACATTTCAAGCTAGAATTGTCCTGGCAGGCTCAAAGGAACAAGTAGCATTTAAGGTGAACTTCTGGATTAAAAAAGACAATGAGAGAATGAAAGAGGATATTGGAGGAACAGGGAAAGAGGATACACAATAACATAGAAATTGAAAGGCATAAGAGAGGAGCAGGAGAGAGAAGGAGGGTCACAGGAGGGACACTAGGAGGAAAGTCGGTGGCCACAGTCTAGGGCCAGTCACAGAGAAATGACATGCATGGGAATCTGAATCTCATCTTACAGGGGGTCTCCAAACTTGGTTGCTTGCCCTATTCTATCAGTAACATATTTTTCCACATACCAACAGATGATTATCATTTATTTATAAAAGAATACACTTGTATTTTATACATTTTTAAATGTTGAATATGTACCCTTTCTCATAAATATACAGAATAAAACATACTCAAAAAATAGAAAATATAAAAGAATGTGAGAAAAATATGCAAGAAATCTTAAGATTCTCTTACCACACTCTGGCACTTTGCCTTGCATGCTCACTTTAGGGACAATGCTAACTAAACAATGGGGAGACTTCAGGATTTGAGCAGGAGTATGGCCTGATGAAAGCAATGTTTGGAGATGGTACCTCTGGCAAAGGAATGAAGGAAGCTATCAACAATACTCTTAGCTCACACTTCTGTAACACCTGTTATGTACCAGACACTTTCTAATCATTCTCTATACAGTATTCTGTTCCTTTCTCCAAACAACCTTGTGGCACAGATATTCTCACCATGCCCATCAGGAAACATGGTACTCAGTCCAAATCACAGAGGCAGTTATATGAAATAATTATTTCACCCAAATAATAATAATTATTATATTATTATTATTATTATTATTATTATTATTATTATTATTATTTGGGTGGCTTGGCACCCCAATAGATGTGAGGAAAAGGGAACAGGAAGATATAAACACTCTAGGAGATTTCAGGATTTCAAGATTAGTAAGAAGGTGCCATTAAAAGAAGTAGATAAGTGTGTAGAGATGCTAGGTCAAGAGTCTCATAAAATCTTATTTCATTATCAAATTATTTAACTCTCCTAGGGCCTGTGCAAACATATTATCAAATAGTCAGAAGAGGAAGAGGAAGAAGAAGAAGAAGAAGAAGAAGAAGGAGGAGGAGGAGGAGGAGGAGGAGAAGGAGGAGAAAGAGAAGGAGAAAGACACTGAGGAAAAGGTGAGTGGGTAGTGAATATTCCAGGGACCAACTCTAGCATCCATCCAGGGCTGTCCAGGCTAGTGGTGAAGGTAGACACTTATTTCTATCCTGTTTCAGGAAGGGGTTCCTGAAAGTGACAGAAAGATTAGAGAATATTCATATTTTATTAATCTATCCAAATGGAACAGAGTATCATTGATGATAACAAAATGCAGTTAGTAGACAGAGGTGGATGTTATTTAAAAAAAAAAAAAACTATGGTCAGACAGAGACAAAGCCACCAGATCTTTTCATTCCCTCCCCTCTATAATCCCAGGATGCTACAAGGCCTTCTAAAAGACACACACATGAGAAGGATACCCTTCTCTACCTATTAATTTGTTATATTTATCATTCCTCTGTTTATAAACACTAGTTACTCTCAGCATATTCATTCTAAGTCTTCAGAAGGTTTTGCAACTCCTTCTTTGTTTTACCAGGTAAACAGAAACTTTATAAAAAGATATTTGATGATAATAACCAAGAATTGTTCAAACACAAAACTAACTGCCTGAGAGTCATCCAGTATCATCTTTCTGGGTAAGGAGCAGGAAAAAAAGAAGAGGGCACAGAGCACAGGTGCCAGCAGTCACACCAGGCAGCTTTCCACACAGAATGTGCCATGCCAGGCTTCCACAGGCCTCCATCCTCTGTCCCCAGCTATGTCTATGATCCTACTCTGTTCACCTACTCATCTCCTATTCACTCTCCAGTTCTGCTGACTCCTCAGCATAGATCATGTTCAACAATCCCAAGACCATGAACTCTGTTCATACATATATATATTCATTAGGAGAACTATTCTATTAATGTCTGTCTCCTCCAGAAAGCCAGGTCTATGAGAGTAGGGGCCATTTTCATTCATCCGCATATCCTAAAATAATGTCCAGCACAAAGTAGGTACTCAATAAATACTGTTAAATGAATGAACAAATGATCTAACCATATCCCTACCTATAAATCTACCTACCTCTTATCACCCTACTGAACTTTACCATTCACTAGCTCTGTAATCTTTAGGAAATTATCCAGTAGCTCTAAGTCTCATCTGCAGAATAATAGCATTTCTAGTAGGGATGTTGCAAGGATATTTTTGCAAAAGGTGCATGACATATAGTAGTAAATATTAGCCACTGTTACTATTCTCCCAAAATGAACTTCATTGCCTGTCAAGGACTTCTATGGTTCCACCCAGTTTCCACCAATTTGTCAAACCTTTTTTAGCCAACTCCCACCTAGCAATGTCTTAAGGTCAATGTCTCTAAATCAAAGATGAGAAAGAACACTGAAGTCACCATTATAGAACTGTGAATTTTTTTAAAGATTCAAGCATAGTGGCAGGCACATTAGAAGCCTCTGATGTACACGATACAAATTAATCAAAGCTAGGAAAGAAGAGAATGAAAGGGAGCAATAGAGAAGAGAGGTGAAACAGGTGAGTTAGAAGAGAGGAGAGGAAACTTTAGCCCAAGACTCATAAGACTTGGATCCTAATTCTGGCTTCTGTAAGCTACATGGCCTTGAACAGATCCCTCCTCCTCCAGAGGCCTAGCTTTCCCATCCATAAAATGAGAGATTGGAACAGATCACTCGCAGACATCCTCCAGATATAAACTTTAATAATGATGTCTAAAAATCTTTAGTGTCAAAATGAGTAGTGTATAATTTAATTTTATTGGCACCTTTGGAATCTTCAGTCTGATCAGTGTCCTAAAATAAAACATCCACTCTAATTTCAAAGACCATTCATATGGTTAATAATTTAAATAAAAATTGAGACAATGATATATCCTTTTAAATTTCTCAAGTTTCCAAAGTCATATCATGAACAATGTCACATAATAAAAGGTTTAGAGTTTTTAAGAAGTTAATACAGGAATAAAATGTTTACACATAGTCCCCAATGAAAAAGAGGAGAAACAGCTTGCAAAGAGAAGAAACAAAGGTAGGGAACCAAAGAGAATTTGTTTATCAAGAGCTGACTCAGATTAGGACTTGCTTTTAATCGTTATCCTTTACTTTAATGATTGGTGTTAATACCATCTTATAGATAAAGAGACAAATCACTGACGTTAAATGACTTGCCCCAAATTATGCACCTAGTAAGTGGCAAAACTTCAGTAACAATAGCTAATATTTTGAGGGCACTTATTTCATGTTAGACTCTTTTACATGGATTATCCCATTTAATTCAAAGAAACACCCTATGAGTAGGCATTATAACCCTTAAAATTAGAGATGAGAAAGTTATTATATACAGAAAGGTTAAATCTTGGGCTCAGAGCAAGTAGCTGTCATAGCTAGGATGGAACCCAGGAGCCTGACACCAGAGTAGGTGCCCTCAGTCATTTTCCTGCAGAGGCCCATTTGATCTGAGCTCCACTTTTCACTTAGTCACTAAGCCTCTTGAAAAGTAAATATTCCCAAGGTCTTCCAGAGGTTGCTAAGAGTCACAGGGACACAAGCCTGGGTACAAAGAGATCCCAATTGATGAATGACTGAGTGAGCTTCATACTTGACCTATATGGCAAATATCAGGATTCCAAAACATACAGACATTCTACACAGCTGCTCAACTGTCACCAGTGGGACTTTATTAGCTACCAAATCAGGGGCACCAGTGACAAAAGTCAAGACAGACTGCACACAAAGTATCCTCAAACTGACTGCAGGACTGTTTGCAACATGCAGGGTTGGAGCTTCCCAGACAAAAGCAAAGAGGAATCAGGCTATAGTCTTCTCCCAAACTGGGCAAGGACATATCAGGATCTCCAGGCCTAGACAGGGAGCTGTCTTTACAGCCGTGCCTCAAAGCACACATGTTCTCTCAATGCTGGATGATTGCACCTTGTGAAGAGCATATTCCACTTCCTCCCTTCTGGGCCTCAGGGCCATGCTATGCTCCCAAACCAAAGTGCTGGCCATGCTCCACCTACAAAACTCCTTCATATCATGCAGGGCCCAGCTCAAATGCCACAGCCTCCTAAAGTGTGCCTTCAACTCCTAGTCAGAATAAGCAATCTCTTCCTTTTTTGTGTGGTGCTGAGAATTGAACCCAGGACTTTGCACATGCTAGGCAAGTTCTCTATCACTAAGCTACATCCCCAGACCCAGCCATCTCTTCCTTTAAAAGCCACTGCCATGGTGTTTATACCCCTGTTTAAACAACTATTTTATTCTATGCCTCCAAATATAAGACTATCTGACTGCGTGTCTCACATTGCCTACTAACAGGTAGAGAACAGTGATTCTTTCTTATTCTCTCTATATTTTCTCCATAGCACCCAGCACAAGGCCTAACTCAAAGCAGATGCTCAATGTTTGTTAAAAGAAAAAAAAAGTAATAGGTATTGCTCTTATCATGAATTTTTATATGCTTCCAAAGACATCAGAGACCATCCAATCTAATTCCCCAAAGAGGAAGCAAAACTGAATAAAATAAATAACCTCTCAAATCATATGGCCAACTCAGAAATGAAGCCAGATGTTCACAATATTCAACAAGTAGCTATGAGCACTTACTCTATGCCAAGTACTGTCCTAGGTACAAGAAGTCACAACATTGAACAAAACTCTCTAACAGACCTTACATTCTAAAATGGGGGAAAGAAAATTAACAAGCATAAAATATACCCCAAGGCAAATGGCTTTAAGAATTATAGAAAAAAAGTAGGGAAAAGTAGAGAGCAAGGGAGGGAGGTGGTGGCTTAGGATCAGTGTCTAGCTCCTGACTTCCAGTCTAAACCTCTTCTATAGCACAACATTTTCTTTCTTCCTTTCTCTCTCTGAAATGACACATAAAAATTATACATATTTATTGGGTACCATGTGATGTTTCAATATATTAGCATGGTGTAATGGTCAAACATCACCTTAAAGGAAGAACCTTAAATTAAAAATCTCAGCCAACTCACATAGAAGTAATGAAACCTGCTTTTACACTTGTCAGGACTATGATGAAAAGGCAGGCAATAAACAATAAAGCACTTTATAAATTCTTAATGCAGGTGTTAGTAACATGACTATCACTCTCTAAGCCAGTTTGCAAAGTTTGAAAACAGCCCCTGTTCTAAGGTGGCTGCTCTAGCTAAATGCTTGGGTTTCTTGTTCCTGTGGTGATCAGTGATCCAGCAGCACATCAGTCTGCTAGTCACACCTAGAAGACACTGGGCACCCTGAGAAAAACCTTGATTGGGGTCAGTGCCTCTGCAGACGTTTCACAACTCATTTCACATTCAAACTCCAAAGCTTCTCTGCACACTTTTAGGTTCTTATTAATAACACTTTAAAACGTAGATTGCTACCTAATCTTAGCTGCATAATTAAAAAATAATCTTGCTTCTCTCCCTCCCTCCCAGCAAGAAAGGAAACTATACCCAATAGGGCTTCTAGAGCTAAGAATCACACCCTGCAGAAAAACTAGTAGGAGGCTCAAGTTGAGGGGTGGGGATGGAGGAGGACAGTTGAAGGCAATAAATCTAATCCTAAATGAAAATGAGATTGAAGGAAGGGAATAATCTTCCCAAGGACATTACACATTTTGGCAGAGCCAAAACTAGAATCCCAGTTTCCTGCTTTCCAGTGCCCATTGCCTCATGGGAAGAGGAAAGCAGGAAGACAGACTACAAGGTCTTGGTGGGTAGAAACCAAGTCTATATGATTTTTCTTATACAGTAAACAGAGCACTGTTCATCTTGAGAAGAGAGCTACTGGCTTTGATTCATATGAGGACTACGAGGACAAGGTTCAAAGTTCTTTTCATTCAATTCAGCCTAACAAACCCATCAGAGTAAGAAGGGCCCTCAGAGAAATTCTTAACACATCAGTGCAGAAAGGAAAGAAATTTATTTACCCAAGGTCAAAAAGTGTGTTAGAAGCAAAGCTAAGACAAGAACCTATTCCAGGCTTGTATAACTATATCAAAATAGATTCTATTGTCATGTATAACTAAAAAAAAAAAATTAAAAAAGAAAAAAGAGAGAGACACGAACCCAGGCCACTCTTTCTATCCTTAGGTTGGTAGAAAACTATCAGTCAAACCTGTCTAAGCTTCCACTGCTATCTTTCTTACCCAACTACCAAGGGGTTTCCTGGGGTCCTTGGCATTGAATTGCAGACAGTAGAGGTCCACACTGGCCCTCACTGCCTACGTCCAGGGGATGGCTTCTTGGATGGCTTCTTCCATCTTTTTCCAGGTTCTATTCTCTCCATCTAGAATTGCCATCCCTACCCCTAGATAACAGCTTTAATTGTGTCCATTAAAAAAGATCATCAGCAGTTTCCATCACTGTGAAACAGAGAAAGAGAGAGTGAGAAAAGGCCAAGCACTGCACCCAGCTGTTGGTGAGGCCACAGTTTCCGTTGATGATGACTCACGGTGCCCAAGCTAAAGGCTGGAGCTGGGAATTTAACTTGGGAGACTGCACAAGCCACAGTTCCCAAGCATGTCTGGACCTGCAGAAAGGAGCAAGCGGCTTGTGGCCCTTTGGTAAAAATCCCAGCACCTGGCCATGAGAGCACAGCTCCCCCTGCAGACCATACTGAGGCCTCATAGGAGCAGGAGCAGGGACAGAATGTACACACTGGAGCCAGTGAATCCTGTAAAGCCTGCCAGCCTACCCATCACATACATAAACAGTTGTTAGGAAGCCAAGATCTCACCTCTGAAACCCCAAGAGATCCCCCTAGATACACCATTTGCATCCTCAATTTCCAAAAATATTAGCATTCAGTAAATGAGAGATCATGATTTAAATTTTTGAACAGGAGAGAAAAAGACTGCTCCCAAACTTTATTCACCTAGAGGCAAGAACAAAGAGGGGAAGAAGTCTATCTACCCTGGGATGACAGTCCGTGGTCTACCAGTGCAAACTTCTTGGAACATGACCTCTCAAATTTATTCTAACCCCACGCCTGGAAAATTGTCCCAGATTCTTCAAGAGAGGTAGGTATAAGGGACTTATTTCAGTCCTAATAGAGCTATTCCCACTGATATAGGACTATTCTTCTGCCCTCACATTTGGGGACCCTGAAAGGGTGATAACTGAGTAGGAGGGGTACAGACAGAAGACTCAGTGGAGGTGATGCCCATTCCACTGTCAGTGGTTTGGGGACTTGTCACAGCAGAAACAGTAATAAGTATCATCAAAGGAGGCAACTGAGGAGAATTCATTATATCTAAGAACTCATCAAGAAATGGAAGATAATCAGAAAACTTAAGAGTCCCAGTGATTTCAAAGTACGGGGCTGGGAGAGGCTTGAAATCAAAGTCCATTGTGGAGACTGAAGGGTGGTGTGACAAGTACCAAGGGTTCATTCAGATGGCTCATTTGGCAATCTTTGGCCTCACAGTATGGTAAAAGAAGAATCTGTAGGGCACTGCCACAGTGGGACACCTGTCTTTCCCTTCCACATCTGCTAATTTCCATTCTGTTCTGCTCCCTGTTCCCATTTGACTTTCAGACCTCAGAATAGACACCCTTTACTAGCAAGCCACCTGCCAAGAATCTCCAAGCCAGCAGTGTGACTTGTGTGAAAACCTAATATGGTTTAAGGCTATCCCCACAGAGTTCACATCTAGTCCCACCAAAGACATGAGAAGTAAAGCTATATGCCTTCATTGGAGAGGCTGACTTTTCCATGGCCAGGGACTGGGAGAGGCATCTGCTACTCAGGAGTTTTCATCTCATAGGCTCAGCTCCAACCAAATCAGCAAAGCACTGTTACTATGGACCATCTGCCAGGACCCGGAAACAGCCCTGTTACATAAAGGGGCTAGGATAATGAAATTTATTAAACTGGATCTTTCCTCCATAAAGGAGACAAAACATTTTAAGTCTCTGTTTAAAGGGGCAATGTGGGACAGTAGAGAGGCCATGGACAAGGGACCCAGTGGGTTCTTTTTTTTTTTTTCCCCCAGTGGGTTCTAATACTGTTTCTATTATCCATTATCAGTGAGACCATGGGAACAAATCATCTCCTCTCCCTGAGCTTCTATATTCTCAAACTTCAAATCAGGATGATAAGGTTCCTTAAAGCATTTAAATTCCATGATTTATTATTATTTTACCAAAATGACAAAAAGTAAGCTTACCTTGATATTAATTTTGCACTACAGGGTTAAATTTCTAAAAATAAACAGTACTTTCATATCTGTGGGCTTAACAGAGAAAAGTAATAAGTATAGCCATTGAATCTAGGACTAGCTGGAGGAGAAGGTACATAGAGGAGAAACTAAAGGTCAGAACCTTCTAGCAACCCACACAAAAGAGGCCCTACTAAAACTGAAAATAAGAATTTGGTCAGGATTACAGTGGCATATGCCTGTAATCCCAGCTATTCCGGAGATCGAGGTAGGAGGATCACAAATCAAGGCCAGCCTAGGCAACCAAGTAAGATTCTGCCTCAAAATAAAATCTAAAAAGGACTGGGGAAATAGCTCAGTAATAAAGCACTTGTCTAGCATGCACAAGACCCGGAGTTCCATCCCTAGTACTGCATTAAAAAAGAAAAAAAAAATTTTAACTGGGAGCAGTACTAGTAACACCCTGCCTGTGCACACAGTACTTTCCAGTTTACAAAGCGCTTTCACATCCAGGACCTTATTTGATCGTCTCCACACCTTCACAGTTAACAAGGTAACACTGACCCTCATTTCACATTGTACAAAGTTACTAGATGGATTGAGCCTATGTCTCATATGCCTTCAGTTCCCTGTATAAAATATGGGAGTGAGCCTTACTTGACAACATTTCCATATGGATTCAATAGATAGTGTTTGTAAAGCCCTGACAAAATGTCTGGCACACAGTGTCTCTTTAATAAATTAATTAACCCCTTCCTCACATACCTCCATCTCATCAGGGAGGTGTAGGAAGAAGCCCCAAAGCTGCTCCTTTTTAGGCCCTGAAGAAATGCTTCAAGATGAAATGTAATATGATGGCTTCCTAAGTGACTACAAGATAGACCAATGAGCCAGATGACTCTAGTCCCCACCCATCTCATGGATTTATAACAGTCACCCAGTCACTGGAGGAAGGGGCTACACCTTGAGTCCAGAATACCTCAATGTCAGCCACAGAGATGAGACCTGGAGTAGAAAGCAAGCATGAGCCTTCAACAGAGAAGCCTGCAAGAGCCACCCTGAGTCAGGGTCTCCCTTTCATTTTTCATGATTATCATACTTTGTCCCCCACAGAAACCTTCAGTGGCTCCTTCCACTACTCACAAGGACTCACTCCCATTAAACTCAGATGTTTCCAGGCTATTCTCATCATATATGGCCCAGGTCAAGTAAGCTACAACAGGGTACACTTCCTACTTCTACAGCCTGGCTCACAGTATCCCTTCTGCCTGGAATACCCTCCTTTCAGTTCTGCCTATGCAACAACAGTTACTAAACAAATTGGAGAAGGAATGAAGGAAGGAATTGTAAATGAGTATATCACATAATATACCTTTGCAAAGCAGAAAAATTAGGGATTATGATTCTCCTTTTACAGATGAGGAAATTCAGGCCCAGAGAGGTGCTCAGGATGATATAGCCAACAAATTGTCAAATTAGAACTTGAAACTAGCTCTTCAGGGCTTGTTTGTAGTATAGGGATAACCTAGGGCCTAGTACAAGTGCTCTACAACTGAGCTACGCCACCAGCCGTCTTCAGGGCTCTTTTGACCACATCAAGCTTCCTGGTAAGGTAAAAGTCACTCTCAGATTGAGAAAGAGCTGATTCTTCCCAGATTCCTCAAAATGGGCCACTCTCCTTTTGGCACACACTGAGAGCACTTTAAGGAATTGGCTGTCACTATGATTATTGAAAGCTCCCGCAGGACAGGCAAGGTCCCCTGAGAAAGGGCAAGCACAATGTCATCTGTCAAGAATCTAAAAGTGATGGCAAAATTATAGGCTGGTCACTTAATGCTCAGTTTTAGAGAGCTCCTAGAACAAATCAATCTCCACCAGGAAAGATGAGGATTTCTTGAATGGAAATTGAGCTCTCTGCCAGGGACCTCTGAGCCCTTCCCAGAACCATCTTGTGAGTTCAAAGCATGGCTGGTGGCCCCACTCATTGTAGACAGACAAGGAAGCCAAGGACCCAAGGCAAGGTCTTGCAGACAGGCAGGGACAATGTTGACTTAAAACACTGGATCATCAAACATTTTTGTCCTTGAGGTTCTCTGTCCTGGCCTTCTCCAGCAAGGTGGGAAGAGGGCAGAGCCATAAGCCTGGTCTCCTGAGCACAGCTACTAGAGATGGCATAGTTTCCACATCCAATAGCTCCAGCTATTTCATGCCACCAGCACTCGCTGAGCCTTTATTCTATGCCAGGAGATCCAGAGCTGAGTGAAACAGTGAAACAGATGAAAACTGCACAAGGCTCCCACTCAGTGAGGAGAGAATGGCAAATAAGCAATAAATAATGACACTATGAGTTCAAGCAGTGAAAACTGCTATAATGGAAAATAAAATCGGGTAGGGAGTAGATTGTGAGAGGTGGCCTTTGGGAAGAAATCAACAGAAGGGAAGCAGTAGCTAAGTAGGAATCAGAGAAACAGTATCCCTGCCAAAGAGAACAGCTAGAACACAGATCAAGAGAACATGCTCACCTTCTTTGTGAGGGCTTTTCCAGCCACCACTCCCTAACCCGCTCCATAATTACCTGCTCCATCAGGCACTGCTTCAAAGGCCTTTGCTTCAGCAGCCCACCACAACTTCTTACAAGCTTTCATCAGGGAAAAAAGACAAATATTTGTTCCACTCTGCCCTAAAATTTAGAGGACTCTGTTAGAGACTGAATGTATCCTACCAAAATTAGGGTTAGGTTAGGTTGAAATTATAACTCCCAATTTGATGGTATAAGGGAGTGGGGTCTTTGGAAGTTGACTGGATCATAAGAGTGCAGCCTTCGTTAACAGGAAGTATGCTCTTATAGAATGGCCTCCAAAGAGTTCCCTCCCCTCTTCCACTATATGGGAGAAGATGGCCAACTATGAACCAGGAAGCAGGACCTCACCAGAAACCAAATCTAACAGTGCTCTTATTAAGACTCTCCAGGACGGGCGCAGAGGCACACACCTGTAATCACATTGGCACACTCCTATAATCTCAGTGGCTTCAGGAGGCTGAGGCAGGAGGCAAGTTGAAAGCCAGCCTCAGCAATTAGTGAGTCCCTAAGCAATTCAGTGAGACACTGTCTCTAAATAATACACAAAAAAGGGCTGGGGATGTGGCTCAGTGGTTGAATGCCCCTGAGTTCAGTCCCCAGTACAAAAAAAAAAAAAAAGACTCTCCAGGCTGTGAGAAATAAATTTCTGTTGTTTATAAGCCACCCAGTCCATGGATCTTTGTTATAACTGTCAAAAATAATACAGTTACTTGCTATATTTCCAGTGAGGTCACTTTGAGGGGAGGTAGCATGATGAAATTAAATGAGTATGAGCTTTGACATCAAACCAGTAGGGTTCAAGTATCAGCTTTCTTTAACTAGCTGTTACTTTAGAGAAGCCATTCGGCCTCTTTGAACCTCAATATTATCCAGAATGTAAGGAAAGTGAACTTTACCTCAGAAGGTAATGAGGAAATCTGTAAGTGGCAGTACCAGTAATATATAGTGTTTGCCAAAAATTTGTCCCCTGCCCAAATCTGACTCCCTTGGGAATATGAAAAACATTTTTGTGTTTGTTCAACCAATTATGTTAACTCACATCTTACTGCAACATGCCTCTGACAAGGCTTTAAGCCTACCTACTAGTTGGATGTGCAGGCTAAAGGATGACCCCCAATTCCATCCACAGCACAACCTGATGGGAGGCCTTGACCTGGAACAAAATGGCCACAGGGAGGGGTGAGGAGTTGGTCAGAGCAGAGGGAAGCTAAAAAGATAATAGGTGGAAATCATTAGCATCAGACCCTCAAAGAAATCAGGAACAATGTCCTTCCTATCCCATCTCTAGCTCACCTAGAGAGGTTCCAATTTGTCGCCCGGCTCCTAGGTGGGATAGTAAACTGAGGGCCAGTCCAATTTCAATTCTTCTCACAAGAAAGCACTATATGGTATTGAGGTCTTTTCAGCCCTGACCTTGCAAGAAAGCCTATGGATGCTGGCCCTACTCACCTCCTCCCCTAAGGCTGTCTGCCTGCCCATTGCTGCCATCTGGTGGCCCCCCAGACCTTACTGCACTTGGCTTTGGGACAAGCCCTTTATCCAACATACCCACTTCACAAAGGGTGAGTCTTGTTTCTGTTTCAGGTAAGACATACTTTGCACTTCTCCAGACCACAGATCAATGGGTATTCATGGCAAAACACAAAAGCCAAAAATAACACCAGATCTCCATCTCTTGTGACAGAGATGACACAACTACAGCTGAGAGACTGACCTCCCTGCCCAAAGAGAGGAATTAACTTGCCCAAGGTCATGCAGCTACCTGACTTCCAGGAAGTGCACAATTCCCCTCTACCACAATGTTTAGGTCTGGTGGGCACCTGCAAACCAAAAATAAAGTCAGCCCACAGCCTAGGTATCAAAGTCTCTGGAAGGTGGGAAACAAAACTGTCAGCATTCCTTGCAAACCTCAAGAAATGTAAAGGCATGTCATATAAACAGGCCAACCACTGCTTGCAAGAAATTCACTAGAAATAACAAACTGGGTGTGCCCAGGGAATCTCATTAACCTTGAAGGCTATCATTCATTAAGATCACCTGCAGGATCTTCCCTAAACAGCCTCCAAGCTACCACCACAAGCTGGATCTGAGACCAGAAAGAACACTAGGCATGGAAAATACATACTAGAGTCACATCCATGTTTGCATGTGCTCTCCCTACCAGAGATGAGCTCCTTGGGTCAGGGTTTTATCTTTTCTTCTCTATCTCCAGGCCTCTCAAGGTCAGTTAAGGTATATACTGCTAGATCCCTTAGGTTCCTATCCAATCTTAGGAACTGTTCACTCTTTCTGGACAAAAATGATTACATGCTGGCTCTATCTGTAGCTATCTTCTGCACCTATAATGCAGACCCTGAAAGAATAATGCATGACTTAAGTAGGTCACTTGCCTGTCCTGACATCTATCATCTCACACCTACAACACATTGAGAATATTACTGGGTGATGTTCAAAGTCTTTTTTTTTTTTAAATTCTGGAACCCTAGAATCTGAAACCTGCAGACAAATCAAGGATATTCTTCACCTGCAGATAGAGCAAATAACAAGGTGGGAAGGGGTCGTAATCAAACAATGCTTCCCTCTAGTGGTTTAATATGCTTTCTACATCCTGCCAGCTCACATCACCATCAATGAGCTCCCACTCCATTCCAAACCTGAACTATCAACAGCAGAAATCGCCTTCTCTGAGCCTGAATTCAGAGAAGCCAAAGAGAAAGTAAGGAGGCCAGGCTCAAGAATCCAATCAGGCCTCTCAGCTGGTTCCACAAAAGTGAAGAACTTTAGGAACAAATTTATTTTGAAACTCAAAGAAACTTTTGTGACCTCCAACTCCCCTTTTCAAAGGAGGAAACCAAGGCTCAAGGATGTTCAAAAGGTCATCAAGCTGACTCATAACTAAGACAAAAATAGATACCCACTTTCCTGCCTCCTGCTACACTCTCTTGCCTCTTTTCCATGAGACCTCTCAACTGAGGCTCATGGAAAAGACTTGTCAAGGACATCTACATAGGAATGGCTGGAAAAGGATCCATAATCCCTAGACTCAGGGGAAAACCATTTTAATTAATTGTAAAATAACATTTGTGAGGGACATAATCAGATTGCAATTACATATTTGGAATAGAAAATAAAAAAAAAATTCACTCATATCCCACCAAATATACTATTCACACACTTCTCCTTCTATTATTTTCTATACAAACATTCTTTCTTTAAAAAAGAAAAACAAATTAGGAGTTAGAGTGTAGTAATTTGTAATCTGGTCTTTTCATTATCTGAGGAGCCTATTTCTCTGTCACTAAATATTCTTCTAAAACATTTTATATAATGACTATATATTCCAACATATCCTTGTACCACAATTTATTTAACCAATCTCCCTTGAGTTTCATTTATCTGTCTTTGTTTTTGTCCTTATAAATTAAGCTGCAATGAATGACTGCATTATATTCATCTTTGAATACAACCATGATTATTTTCTTAGGCCAGTTGTATTTTTCATAGGACAGAATTTCAGAACAGAAATGGCCCAAAAAGTTCATTATGTTCACAACATCCTATTGGCCAGATGGGAAAAAGCAAGCCAGGGAGTTTAGTGTATTGCCAAAGGACAAAGAGAAAACAACGGAACCAACTCTCAAGCTATCCACCTATTAGAACATGACCTTCCCAAAACCTAACCACAATTTCACACCGTTCCCTGACCACTCTCAGCCACAGTGACCTTTCCTTCTCCTGAAACCTTAGAGCTCTGGATGTCTAGGCGACTCCTCAGGACCCATGCCACATTTTGATTTTTCTACTAAATGTTTAATTTTGTTCATCCAACCACAGTTTCCTGAAGGTAGCTCTGATTTTATAGTTCCCTGTATTCTACAACACAATACTATGTGCACATAGATAAGTGTTCTACAAATGGCTGCTGGAGGATCACACATAACTAAGAATTTCTTTATTCATTGCTTGGAAGAATGTAGTGTCACTGGCAAACGTTGGGAAAATATGCTTCTTTGAAGCATAAAAGAAGCTTAGTTAATGAGTTAGAGCATTCTGAGAAATATATAAATTGGATTTATAGTGGGAGGCTTGTGGAAAAAAGACTGGGTTCAAGTTTGGCTCTGCCCATACACATAGTCCAGGGAAATGTAGTTTACCAATGAGGGACTCATCTGAGGTAAGCATAACATTCATCTTGCCACCTTCATATAATGTGAAAGCACTTTATAGTAATAAAGATGATCCATCAGATTATAATTGCTGTCTGTGTTATCATAACTAGAAATGCAGCTACTTCTATGAATTCTCGAAGACACCTCCTGACCCCTCACTCCTAGGCATTATCTCAGTTTCTACTCCACACACATATCCACTAAGAGAATCTAGGGCTACACCCTCCAGGTAAGAAGCAGAGCTTTCCTAAAGCATAACTTTTTATAAAGAAGGAATCATCATTCCTTGTCAGGTTCCTGGATTTAAGTTTTAAGTCATCCACATTTCTTCGTCATCCCTAGAGAGAACATGAAAAGCAGAAAGAGGACTGGATGGAGAGTCACAAGACAAGTTCTGATCCTAGCTCATTCACTCATTACCTGTGCCTTCCCCTGCTTAGTCCTCAGCTTCCCCATCTCCAAACCGCAAGTAGTCAGGCCATTAGAATGTCATTACTGACATTCTAAGGATCCTAAAATAAAAACAAATGACTCTAGTAATAAGCAAAACATCCATTTCAGAGTAGTCTTTGGGTTCTGTTTGACTTTCAATCATTGGGTTTTAAAAGTCCTAAAGAACAAGCATCATCAATTCCAAGGCACCTACTTTAAATAGAGCCCATGAGGTCAGAATCTCCCTGGGCTCGGTTGAGGTTTCATGATATATGGTCCCAAAGAAGATGGAGTAATGTACACTGTCACCCTATTCTGCAAAGGATCTTGGCCCCAAAACAGAAAAATCAGCATTAGGTATATTTATAAACTCAGTTTAGTGTGAATCAATGGCTGAGCTTGGATTTCACTAATGCTCAGACATCAAATACAATAAAACATTTCTTAGTCTGTGACTTCTGAAGAAAGAAGATAGGCTCCGAAGTAGTCCTTTCCACACATACCATGCAATTCCTCTCTTTAGAGAAATAAAAAATATTTCATTCAAAAGGTATTACCAAGAATCAGGAGGAAAGTGAGGGAGAGGGAAAATATTTACTGGAAAGCAGAAATGGAATTCTAGTTTAAATGTTGCCATAAAAATCACTTTTTTTTCTCTTGGTTTCAGTTTTTTCATTTGCCAGGTGAGTAAGATGTTTTTTCCATCTCTGATTCTCTAAAACTTTCAAGACTCTAGCACTTTATTAGGTGACACTGAAGAAAAAAAGTAAAGAATGTCAAAGAACTCTCTGTATTTGATTTCAGTTTTCAATCCATATCCCTTGTGAGACCACAAGGCTACTTTGGGATACAGCATGGTTCAGGGAAAGCTTCCAGCATCCGGAAAGCAAACAGATTCTAGACATTCTGACTAACCCCACATTAACATTTGGATCTTGGGAAAATCATTCCCCTTGAAATTCTAATAAATCACCAGCAACCATCACTTAGCATCTGTAAGCACTGATCTTTCTGTATTCTTCAGGATAGTCCTGAATAAAACTGTTAAAGAAGCACCCATAACCAGAGACCTCTTCCGGAAAGAGAAGAGCACCCAACCTCCAAAAAGCTCCAAAGTTCCAAAGGGCAGATGTGCACTAATAGGCACATGAGCCCAGTCCTGTGCTGGATGATGTACTACGTCATCTGATTTAATCCTTATGCCCAGTCAGCAACTGCTTTCCCATTTTCCAAATAAGGAAATACATTCAGAGAAGCTAGGTTTAACTCATTTGTCCAAAATGTATTAAGCACCTACTTCATATATGCCAATTACTTTGCTAGGAACTAGGATACAATGGTGAACAAAACCAAACATGACTCCTGCCTCATGGAGCTTATAGTCTAGTGGGAGGGGAAGTTAGTCAAAGAATCCTACACACACACACACACACACACACACACACACACAAAGGAAAGGGCCATACCTCCATGAGAACTAAAGAGACTAGACAACTATAACAGTGACAATAGATATGGACACGAGGGCACTGCCCACAGCAATGCTGTAAGTAAGCTGATGAAACTAAGATTAAACCTTGATCTGTCTGATGTCACAGCCCGTGTTTCTCTTACCTTTCCATTTATTTCTTCATTCAGCAATTTGCTATGAATCATCCACTTACTAGTGCCATGCCTAGGTTATATGCTAGGGATGCAGCCATGAACAAAACCAACATTGCTTGCATGGAATTTATGATCTATATGTTAAACAAGTAACACTACAAACAGATGTACACAATGAAAAATTGGGATGAATGCTATGAAGAATCAATTTTAATAGGTAAAATTATCTACGGAGATCTTCCAAACTGTTAACAGCCTGAAAAAGCCACTTGCCTACCACAATGAGTGAAAAAGACTTTAGGAAACTTGGCCCCATCAAGATGTAGAAATTGGAGCTGGGACTGTAGCTCAGTGATAGAGCACTTGCCTTGCCCGTGTGAGGCACTGGGTTCAATCCTCAGCATCACATAAAAAATAAGTAAATAAACAAAGATAGTGTGTCCATTTACAATTTGAAAAAAAAAAAAAAAGATGTGGAAACTGTCACATCCCCTAGCCAGCTTATGAGCCATCGGGGCAGAAGCTAGTGTGTCTCAAATTCAGCACAGATCTCGCTGGGATAGAAGTCCTTCTATAAGCAGCTACTGACTCCAGAATGCACTTACATATCCCAATCTCAGGCAATTGTGCATTTTACAATTAGTGGGATCTTTCACACAGATTCATTTGAACCTCACAACAACCCTATGCAGAATACAGGTAGGTTTTAATATCCTACTTAAGAGATGAGAAAACTGAGGCCTAGACAGGTGATGTGACTTAATCAAGGTCACCAAAATAGGAAAGGACCAGATCTGCCATTCAACTCTCACTAAACGCACCACTAGCCAGGAAATCATGAATCTCAAATGATACAGCTGCAGGTCACTGAGCCTGGATAGTCACCCAGGAGTCCCATGAAGTTCCTGAGAACAATGATCAGGATTATCAAGCAGCTTGAGAAAGGTTTCTAGAATGCGGTTCCACCAGCCTGAGACACAGGTACCCTTGCCAACTCTCCCAGATTAGAACAGGTTCTCTTGGACTCTTTCCAAGTGGCTGTGACTAACAGAAAAGTATTTTTCCATTGCGAACACTGCAGGCAGACACCAGACTGAGGGGAGCAGAGAGCACATCCCAGATTCCCATAGTCTGTAAAGTTATCTGATACCATGTGAACTGCCCTAGCTAAGCACCTACCACTAGGGATATTATGTCAATCTTGGACAGAATTAACATTTGGGACTAGATAATTTTTTTGTTATAGGAGTAGAGGGACTATGTTTGCATTTTAAGATGTTTAATAGTAGCCTTGGCCTCTGTTCACTGGATACCAGTAGCAGCCCCCAGTTGTGACAATCACAAATGTCTCCAGCCACTGCAATGTCTCAACCTCTGGTTGAGAAACACTGGTATAAACCCTATGGAGAAGGGGAAAAGCAAAGTGCTCTCCCTTTTTCTCATCCTATCCCATTCCATCTTTCTGGCCAGATATATGGTCACTATCCACAAACTCTTTTATTCTCAGTATCACACAGCCAGCGTTTCTCAGACAGATAAGAATAGCTATGTGCTCTTACAGCCTACAAGTACATCCCAGGAATAATTTGCCACTGGAGCTTATGAAAACAACCAGAGTCAAATAATTCCTTGTTCCACTAATGAGCTGCTTCTGACCCTGCAAGGAAATCTTGTTCCCATTAATGTGAGCAGCTGAGTCTGATTAAATGGAAGCCCTGGGTGTTTCTTCTCAATGACATCAGGCCAGGGCAAGGGCTTCCACTGCTAGAAAAAACACAAAATTGGTGAATCAAATAGTAGGAAACTCCCATTTACCCAAAATTCAGTACAACAAGCAGGACACTCAAACATTCCCAGCTTTTAACCATTATGGACTCAGAAGAAAGGGGAATGTGGCAATGTACATAAACAAATGAACTAAATTAACAAGTTAATTAAACAGCGGAAATGTTACCAAAAATCATGCTCTCAAGTGGAGGTGGAAACCTTAAGCTGAACTCCAAAGCAACTGGAATGACTCAGACAGTGTCAGGGATGTGGGTTCCAACCTCCCACTCCAAGGGCTGGGCTGCTGACCCAGACATGGGAATCAACATCAGTTACAGTACTTGAAAAAAAAAAACCTTTCTGTCTTTCATTAGTCTACTTCCTAACTCATTAAAGGGTATGCTGACAGACTCAACCAAACTTACTACCATTTGATAGTAAGTATAGTGTACTGCACTGTGACTCTTTGAAGACTAACCATGAAATACCTACCTGTTAACACCTAATTACTCAGACTATGGCTAGTTTGTGTCTACTTTTGTATTTAGCAGTATTGTTGCACATCATACTGGAAATGTGCTGAAATTTCATTACAGGTCTGTCTCCCCTGGTAGACACCTTAAAGGCAATATTTACATCTAATACCAAGTATGGCACATCAACATAATCACTATTTGTAGGGTGGATGGAAAAGTTGTCCATCTCCATATTCTTAGACTTAAGTCTATCTACAAATTCTCGAGAGAAGCATGGCCCATGTCTTTCTCCTCATTTCTCCAAGGCTTATTACATTGCTTAATAGGTGTCCAATACATATTAACTGCTTTGCTTGGGATCCTGAATCCAAAGAGACAAACTGAAGCCTTCTGTTCAAGAACCAGTGAGTCCCAGGAAAGAGATCAGAAATCCTAGCTGTCTATCCTGTCTTAAATGTATTTGAATGTTTAGTCTCTTTTAAACTGGAAACAGTCTGACAAAGGAAAACAACTACATTCTCAGATAGGCAGTGGAGTCACAGAAGTGAATAAAAGCAATATGGTGGCTCCACAGAGCTTACTGACTGAAGGAAAAAAAAAATTCATATCAGCAGGCATACAAATAAGCAGTTACTATGCTCAATGTCTCTTCAAGCAAAGCTTCTCTAGATGGGCCCAATCTTTAAGCAGTCTGAACTTCTCTGAGATATAATCTTCCTCCAAATGAACAATACATTTTCCTTCGAGCATCTTCTGAAGTGGTAATATGAAAATTTTACTATACACATTTGTTATACAGGCCTTTATTCCAGAATGATCATAAAACTTTTTAAATATCAATTAAAAGCATCACAGAAATTAATGCTTACAAGTCTGTTTGTGTATACAAATGTGTAGTATGTGTGACTTACCAAAAACAGAAGAAGCTGACTGAAAACCTTCAAGAACCAGAAACTCCTAGAATAATAGTCACTAGGCATTTGGGAGTCTAGAGGTGGGTGAATTGCTAGCAAAGCAGACAAGAGCAGGCCAGGGAACCCTTGAAGTTCAGAAGGCCTTTACATGACAATAGACCCAAGAATTACAAACTGTCTGTCCAAGGAATTGTGTATAAGTCAGCAGGAACTCTTAGACAGCAGGGATGAACAGAGGCCATAAAACACAAAGTCCAAGAACAAAGTCAGGGATATGAAGGCCACAAAAGAGCTCCCCTAAGGGAAAGATGAGAAACAGATGAAGACTCAAAGAAAGATGAAGATGCCAAAAGCTGTATGGTATGATAGCATAGCATCTGAGGGAACAAGAGATGTCTGGATCAATGTACATAGTTTATTAGGGTAAATACAATTTAAGTCAGAATATCATGCCAGCTATTATTCAAAATTATGTTCCTGCCTCCATCTTTCCTTGAAATATTTACTTTGGCTGAACTTTTTTTTTTTTTTTTTTTTTTAGGTGGGGGTTACCAGGGATTGTTGAACCCACGGGCACTTAACTACTGAGCCACATTCCCCAACTCTTTTTATTTTTTATTTTGAGACAGGGTCTTGCTAAGTTGCTTAAGGCCTCACTACATTACTGAGGCTGGCTTTGAATTTGCAATCCCCCTGCCTCAGCCTCCTGAGCCACTGGGATTACAGGTTTATGCCACTGCAACCAGCTTCTGATTCTTTTAATTTAGACTGACGTGGAAATACAAACCGTCATCTCCTCAGCTCTATTAAAGTAAGGACTCCCCAACAACCTGGACAAATTTCTGGGTGATGCTTGCTACAATGGATTCCTTTTTAAAACCACACAGACTTTCAGGATCAGGAGTTAACCTAATCCAGTCTTTTTGGGTACAAAACTGTGATCCACAAAGGAAAAGCCATATATCTGGCTGATAGCAGAATTAGACCCCAGGATTTCCCCCTCCCAGTCCCTAAAGTTTTTCATGAACAAAAATCCTTAAACCCTAAGCATTCTTGCCTATTTAGACAGTCTTCCAGTAGCTCTTACCAATACCAAATTTTCTGCTGCATTCTCACCTGTCTGAGCAACCAGGTGTGTCCACCCACTCCAGATGGCAGTGACCTTCTCATTCTGAAAGCAATGTGCTTCTATTTTCTGGGGCACAGGAAGAAAAGCAGCCTGAGCAGCCAGTTGCCCATGCTTGTTACTTCCCCAAACATACAGCTCTCCTGCATCTTAAACAGAAGGGAAACAGAGATGAAGAAACATTATTTGAATATTATGGAAAATAAATCAAGTCTAAAAAAATGGCTAAAAAATTGTGGTTTTTTTAACTTATAATATAATGTTTAACGGAGCCAAGCAAACTACAATGTACATGTGTAGCATAATCAAATGTAAGATATATGAAAATTCTACATATAGAAACAAAGTCAAATATTCTTAGGACTTTAAGGAGTAAGAATGTGTAGTTATTTTTCTTTATTCATTCACTCAACAAATATTCATTCCACATCTATCCTCTATGAGACGTATTTCTCTATTTTTTTTAATATATGCTCACATTTCCTTTGGGGGGAAAATTTTTTAACTTGTTAAAACAGTAAGTTAAAAGACAAACTATTTCTATTTAAACTTTAAAAACATAGGATTATTTTCATTGTTTATCCTGTCCAGCAGAAAATATAAAGCTACCACATCACATCTGTGCAGCATTTCAACCTCACAATAATCTTGTGATATAAACAGAAATGACTGCCATTGTGATTTAACAGAAAAAAAAAGCAAATTCAGAATCACGTGACTCTGGCTTCTATTCCTGGATCCACTAACTAGCTATTGACCTTGGACAAATCACCACCTCTCTAAAGCCTGTGTAGTGGAAAGGAGGGTAGTTGGTCCAGAAGGGCAGATAACATGACTGACGATGCTGGAACAAGAACAATTGGTGGCAACTGTGGTAAACCAGAAAGCACATGTCTGTCTAAAAGACATTCAAGTTCAAATATATCTTTTAGATAAAAGGTCAAACAAAATGAAGCCATGACTACTCAGGTGCTCTATAAGCTTTCTCAGCCCTAACACTTCAAGATTCTAAAACTGTATGAACCAATAGCACTAGCCATATGTGGCTACTGAACACTTGAAATATGGGTAGTCCAAACTGAGATATCTTAGAAGTAAAAAAATACAGAGTGAACTGCAAAAACTTGGTGCAAAAGAGAAGTGTACCTCATTAATAATTTTAATATTGATTACACACTGAAATACTACTTTGAATATACTGAGTTAAAGTACATATAATATTAAAGTTCATTTCCAACTGTTTCTTTTTACTTTTTTGAAATGTGGCTCACATTTTATTTCTATCAGAAAGCACTGTTCTAGAAGATAAGTTAATCAAACTTGGAAGATGTTAAATGACTTTTGAAGCTCACATGGTTAATAAGAACTCATAGTCAATAAGGGAACTAAAAACCAACTCAGCTTCCACTGCATTTTGTGACCTGCCAATAAAACTTTATAATATTGCTTGCCCTAGGGCTGCTGATATATTTCCAAAAACTAATCAAAAGCCAAAGAGTAGCATGAAAGGACACTAGAGCAGGGCTCAGAGGTCTCTAGTTCAAGTGCCATCTACTATTTGGTCACTATTTGAAACTGAGCACTTCACTCCACATTCTGGGACTCTTGTTTCCTCAACTCTAAATGGCAAAATGTAAATCATTGAAGCCTTTTTGCCACCTAGGAAACCCTGCAGCACTGATATTCTGCAGTTTTTTGAAGTGAATTTGGTATACTTCATTGTCAGAGAAAGGGCAACCTCCCTGGACTTCATCAAGGTGTATGAAGTATGAGAATCCCATATAAGAGGGCAAAGAAGGCCCCTCAGCAAAATACCAATCCATTAAGTAAATTGGTGAGCTATGAAGATGCCACTGGTGATAAAGCACAATTTGTATTAAGCCTTAATCTATCTTAGTTCATCTAACATCTTTTTGAAAGACAAACTGACTTCCACATGAGGATCATTACACTGTTGCATCAGCAGGTAAAATTAAATTCTGCTGCAATGCCAAAGAGTTACACAATCTACAAGGACTCCAGAAAAAAGGTCTAAAGAGCACTGAACAAAATCCAATGTGTTAACAGCTTGAACTAGATGAGAAAGGAGGATTATTAATCTTGACAATTTTTTAAAACATTTATTTTTTAGGTGTAGATGGACACAACACAATGCCTTTATTTTTATGTGGTGCTGAGCATCAAACCCGGGTCCTGCCCTAGGCAAGTGCTCTACCGCTGAGCCACAATCCCAGCCCTTGACAATTTTTAAATCACTTTCAAAATACTGAAAAACAATTCAGTTTGTGAATATACTAAAAATGACTAAATAGACACTTCAAAATAGTCAATGTCATAATTAAATCTCAAAAAATATTCAAAGTTTAGATGTATAAAAAATACCATAGGAACAGTGCCACATATGAAATAATTTACTAATCACGAGACTTTTTAAGAAATCGACATTAGCAGGAGATCAGACAATTTCTATGGTGTATATAATGTCAGCCATTTCAAATTGTTTAGAACACAGGAGAAATGTCTGCCTCAGTCTACTTTTACACTCAGAGAGAAGCTCCCCCTCCCTCATTGACTGTAGGCTTGAACAACTCACTTCTCATCTTGGAGTCTCCAATTCTTCCTCTGTAAAAGGAGAGGTGAAACCAGGTGCCCAGTAGTGTTGCTTACACTTAGCATTCATTTCAACTTAACACTTTGACAAACAAAAATCTATCTAATGTGAGTCGAACACTAAAAGTAGATGTTTCTTTTGTTACTTTGTGTTTTAAACTCATTAAGCAACTAATTATGCATAGCTCAGAATTTGTAAAGTATTTAAACTCTCTCACTATGACTCTGGTGCTCTGGAAACAACAGGAGTGTCCAGTTGGACAACACTGTAAATTTGATATGGGAGAATGCATGCCATCATTAATTTACCTTTAATACACACCTGAGTTTCCACATAAAACACAAAGAACACTAAGTATGAATGTCCCTCCTTTTGCTTAAAAATGAAATGCATTCAATTATGAGTGGAGGTCTTATAAAAAATATTAAATCTCTGAGAGGTACAGCCTCCAGTCTAGCCCTACCAGCAGAGAATAGGACAATATGAATCAAAACAAAAGGATAACTGCTGCCTAGAAAACAATGCATTGCCTCCTAAGGAAAGTCACTAGAAAGTTCATACTATGTTTGATGAGCATGTCCAATGGATGGGTGGACACATAGCCAGATAGAAAACTATAGTGTGAGAAAAAAAATATATTAGATAGAAAAATGGATATGGAAAAGATAGAAATAAAGGGATGAAATAGGAAAATACATAATAATATAAAGCAGATCAGAGAATAAAACTTGTAGGCTTATTTATATATAGGTACTTAAGTTAAAGAATAGATGAAAGAAAAAATATATATATATATGTAAGTTAACAAAATAGAGAAAACAGAGACAAACAAATTAAAAAGATATAGATGAATAAAATAGGTTAGTCTGAGACTAAACAGCTAGAAAGTATAGAAAGATAGCATTTAGTTATATTAGACATAGAAATGGATTAGGTAACCCCTTCACTGAGCAACTCATGACTATATATAAATTTACTGTTCATTATATGATTTAACCATTGCAATTACCCTGAGAAGATATTCTCATCCTTCTTGTTTAATTGAGAAAGCAAACTCAGAAGAAAATGAAGTAAGCCTATGTTTTATGTGAGTGCTTAACATTATCATATTTAATTTTCATAATTACCCACAAAGTATTTTATAGATAAGGAAATGGACAAAAAATGGTAAAATAATCTGCATAAGATTATACCAGTGGGGGCATCAGAATTCTGGCTTTAAAATCTATTACCTTCCCTCTGTATCCAAATATCAACACTCTAGGCCATCACTCACAAAGTTCTGAATGGCATATTAAACTGTGAAAGAGTTGGTACCTACCTGTTAATGAAGCTGAGTGGTCTGAGCCAGCAAGAACACATATTGCTTTAGAATTCTCTAGGCCTACAAAAAAAAAATTTTTTTTTCTTTTGAATTATGTTGATAACAGAACAAACTGGGTGGAGGAGGGACCGTGAGCCATCACCACCTAGGTGTGAGGAGAAACTCAGCCAGCACGGGCAGGTGTGAGTCAGCAGCACTGGCCAAGAAGATGGCTACACGGTGGGAGACTGGAACCTACTAGGGAGTGAAATAGAGAAGTAAATATATTGAGAATAAAGAAGACAGGTTCCTCAATACCAGAGAGGAAAGGAAGGTTCAAATGTGAAAAGTGAGAAAGCTAGAAACAAGCTTCTGGTATTAGTTGGTAATAGAAAAATCAGTGTAAATTAATGGTTTCTAGAAATAGATAGGCTTATGTGTGTAAAAATGTGTGTGTGTATGTGTGTGTGTACATTTCCTAGCTCTGTCTGCTGTGTGAGAAACAATGACATCTCATACATTCAGCTACTATCATATGCAGGATGTAAATACAAACACAGACCTCCTCAAGACAGAGATAGAACCAGAACTTGAACTAGACTTCCATCTCCAAATCTAGTATTTTTCCTTCCTTAATTCCACTGCCTTTACTGACAAGGTAGAATCCCAATCAACCCTTCTAGAAATTGGGAAAACCTGTAGAAACGTGTGATTTAGCATGCAAATAAATGCAGTCTATTCCATAACTCTATTTCTGATGCTTCTGTTTAATTAGTATCTTCACAAAAGACTTCTTCAGGTATCCTGTGGAATGATATAAGACATTTCCAGCCACATTCACCAGAGAGGAAACCTGGGCTACTAGTAGCAAACTGAAGAGGAGACAGTAAAGGATCTAGCTCCAGAATCTGTGAAAACAGGGTGACGATGGGAGAATAAAGAGTGAAAGACTTTGAAGGCAGGAAGTTAATTTTCATTCTAATTTTTCATCAGAAAACTTCCCCAAATCAACTCTCAATCTAAACTGTTACTCCAAGCAGACCTTAAATAGGTTCAGTTAAATAAAATAAACAACTTTTACTCCTTCTAGTAACTGGTCCTGTGGTAATACAGAAGAATGCCACATAGTTCTTGACCCTTAAATGCACATAACCCTTGGCATATGAGAAAACATATAAACAATCCCTGCCTATGAAGAAAATGCAATGGATGCTAAAAGAGGAAAGATTCTTTACTGAGAAAGCTGTATCTCAGCTAGGCCTTGAAAAATTCTTGAAATTTTCCCAAAAGGAGCATGAAGGAAAGGCATTTCAGGTAGAGGAAACAGTGTGCCCACAGGCTTGGAGGTCATGAGAAAGCAGGGAATACCTAGGGAGCAGTGAACACCTTGATGAAAAAAGAAAAGGGTTTGGGAAGGGTTGAGCACACCCTCCCAACTGAACCTGTTGGCATCAGAAATCTAACCCCAGCTCCAGCTGAGAGACACTCTAGAACTTAGAAAAATCAGAATGATCCCAACACTCAGGTACATCACTCCCACAGCAGCTCCCCTTTCCTATTCTTTCCACACACATTTCCACCACCCTCAAAAATCCCTCCTTTGTTCAGGTCTCTTGCAGGTTTTCCTACAACCAACCTGCAGTAAACAGAGTCACAAAAGTCAGAAGAGGAGATAGAAACGTGGTGCTAAATATAGAGAGACAAAGGCCCACAAAGAGAATAGAAAACAGAGAATAAGAGCTCAAAGAGAGAGGCGGGAAAAGAGGGAAGGAAGGAGGCTGAGGAGGAGAAGCCTCTATAGACCAAATGACCAACAGAAGATCAACCAACAGACCTATGAGCAAAAGGAACACTTATCACCTACTCCTCGTATTTTCATGTAGAGAACTCCCTAAAGGGGCATTCCTGGTCCTCTCTACATCCTTGCTCACTCCTGCTTCCCTTTTGGGAGAAGAAACTAGGCATGTGAAAAGTAGCCCACGGTCCTTTTGAGGAAACAGTGCCTGGTAGATTAAGTTCAATCTAAAATTCAGAATTTACAGGCTCATTATAAAACTACTCCAAGTAGTTTTTAACAGTTCTAGAGCTACCATTTTGATCTCCACCCTTTGATTCTCCATCTTTTGATCTCTATCTGACTTACATCTATCTCTCCACAGGACCCAAACTCTGGCAGCCAAGAGGGTTACTTTTACTGGACGCACAAAAATCCCAACAAGACTATCATACCAACTAATAGAGAGAGTAAGATAGATAAAGAAAAAGCAAAAGTACAAAACCATTTACCCATTTTCTGCATGTCTATGTCTCTTACTTTCTCACAAAAAATAAATAAGGGCCTCACCTGTAACTCTGCTTGGTTCCTTTGCTGTCAAAAATAATGGGAGAGTCTGCCTGAGGGATGACCATCGTCCAGATGATGCCAAACCAGTCCCCCACTGGAACACGATGCCACTCACTTCCCAAAAGAGCAGAAGAGAAAATAAAGAAAATGTACATCAGGATAAGACCAAATTGCCTTTTGAACCTCACTACTATGGGAAATTCTGAATTCACTCTGTCAACCTGAGTATTATGGAGAAGCTCAATTGCATCAAGGGTTCCAATCACTGGTCACAGGGATTACCTCCAAACCAATCAAAATTCCAGTCGTCAGGGCAATCTAAGACTATCAAAGAGAAATTCAATATAGTAAAACTTATTAAAACTTATCCAAAAAATTCAAGGACACTCCTGAGTCAAATCACTAGAATGTACCTTGCTCAGGGTTAGCCTGAGAACATAACTCAGACTCTAAGCCAAATAGAAAGGACTTTGAAGATCATCAAGCTCATTCCTCATATCTACTAGATGAGGAAACTGAGACCTTAAGAGAGGATTGTGATTTGTGCAAGATCACATGGGGATCTTGTACCACAAAGAAGAAGCCAGGACTCAGCTCTCCTAAGGTAGTGTCCTTCCCAACACACCAAGATGAGTTCAAAGATTCTCCATTGCCAAAATAAATAAATATTTATGACTTTGAGACAGGTTAATAATCATGATTTCAATGAGAGGGCTTTTATTACCATGTCCACTGCATCTCATATTCTGAATACAAATACACAAAAAAAATCCATGTATTTTGCCTACACTCAGATGTGTGCAATTGTACCTATAATCCAACACCAGCATTAAGGTCTATTCCTCTGGAAGCATACTATAACCAGTGGTCCCTTGGGCAGTAAACAGACAAGTTTGCTTAATGAAAAAATAAAGTATAGGCACAATATAAACAAAGCACAAATTTATGTAAAATAAAACTTAAAAATCCCCTCAACAAATAAATTTCAAAGAGAAAAAAACTACATAATAAAAGGATTTTCAGATAAATGATAAAGGATTAATATCCACAATATATATATGGAACTCCAAAAAGTCAATCAAAAACAAACCAAAACCCAATTTTTAAATAGTCGAAGAACGTGAATAGACATTTCTCCAAGAAGATACATTAATGGCCAATTAAACACAAGAAAAAATGCTCAACATCACTAATCATTAAGGAAATGCAAATCAAAACCACAATGAGAAACCACCTCACACCATTTGGATGCTATATCTAACAAAACAAAAATCCCAGAAAATAACAAGTGTTAGTGAACCTGTGAGAACCTTTGTGCACTGTTGGTGGGAATGTAAAATAATGTGACTGCTATGGAAAACAGTACAACAGTACCTCAAAAAGTGAAAAAATAGAATTACCATGTTACCCAGCAATTCTGCTTCCAGGTATACATTTAAAAGAATTGAAAGTAGGATCTTGAAGAGGCATTTGAACACTCATGTTCATACCAGCATTATTCACAATAGCTAAAACATGGAAGCAACTCAAGCACACTTTGACCGATGAATGGATAAACACACACAAACACACAACAATAGAGTATTATCAACCTTAAAAAGTACAGAAACGTTCCTGGGCAAGATGGTGCACATCTGTAATCCCAGCAACTCAGGAGGCTGAGCTAGGAAGATCACAAGTTCAAAGTCAGCCTCAGGAACTTAGCAAGGCCCTAAGCAACTTAGCAAGACCCACTCTATATAAATAAAAAGGGCTTGGGATGTAACTCTGAGGTTAAGCGGCCCTGAGTTCAATCCATAGTTAAAAAAAAAAAAAAAAAAAAATGTTGACATGCTATCATGCTATTCCGTGGATGAACCTTGAGAACCTTATACTAAGTAAGCCACTTACAAGAATAAATACTATATGATTACATTTATATGTGGCAAAGTATACATAGCATAAATGTTCAAAAGAAACAAATACATTTTTAAAGAGATTTGAAATATATATCAACCAATTATAATACATGGATTTAACAGATCCCAATTCAAAAAACCATAAAAACATGTTATAGAAAAATTTAAATCCCAACAGGATTCTTACTGATATTACAATTATTTTTTTTTTTTTAGGTTTGATGAAGGTAGTACAGCAACATTTTCAAAAAGAGTACTTACTTATCTTTTAGAAATACACGCAGAAATATTTACAAATTAGATGGTGGTGGTGAAGAGGCCTCGACAGAATGAATAAGTAGTAGCAATTATATTCATCAATGTCTTGCAAGCCATCTGTATGATAAGGGGTTAATTTCTAAAATATAAGGAACTCTTTCAACTCAATAGCAAAAATTTTGAAAAGGACAAAGGAATTGAACAGACATTTCTCCAAAGAAGACATACAAATGACTAACAGGTATATGAAAAGACATTCAACATCGTTCATGATCAGGAAAATGCAAATCAAAACTACAGTGAGACTTTACCTCATATCTGTTAGGAAAGCTATTATTTAAAAAAAAAAAGTGTTGGTGAGGACAGGAAGAGACTAGAGCCTAATACACTGTTATTATGAATGAAAAATGGTGCACATGTAACAAAAAAACAATATAACAGTTCCTCAAAATATTAAAAAAAGAACTATCATATGATTTAGGGATCCCATTTCTGGCTATATAATCAAAACAACTGGAATCAGGATCTTGGAGAAATAGCTGTATTCTCATGTTCTTTACAGCATTGCATACAAAAGCCAAGATATGAAAACAACCAAAGCAGCCATCAACAGATGAGTGGATAGAGAAAGTGGCAGTATATACATACAATGGAATATCATTCAGCCTTAACAAAAAGAAGGAAATCCTGTCATTTGTGTCAATGTGAATGAATGTGGATGATATTATTCAGATACAGAATGAATGCTGCATGATACTATGTTTATGAGGAATCTGTGATAGCCAAATTCATAGAAGCATAAAGAACAACAGTAGTTGGTGGGGCAAGGGGTGCAGAAGAAATAGAGAGTTGTTGTTCAAGGGTATATAGCATCAGCTATGCTAGATGACTCTGCTGTGCAACAGTGCCTGTAGTTAACAATACAGTAATGGGCACTTCAACATTTGCTAAGAATGTAAGTTTCACGTTAAGTGTTTTTGACACAAACACACACACACACACACACACACACGCACGCACAAACAAAACAAAGGGCATCAAGGAAACATTGAGAGGTACTGGATATGTCTGTGACCTTGATGATAGTGATGACATCACAGTTATTTGCACATATCCAAATCCATCAAGTTGTACACATTACATATGAATAACAACTGTAGCCCAATAAAGCTGTTTTTTAAAAACGTAAAGACTGGCAATTACAGAAAGTTGGTACAAAAGAGGGAAGAAATGTACTGACAGGCAATTCTCTTGCCCTGATGATTTCTAAGAGAAGAACCTACTTATAAAAGTGTAACCACCGCCATACAACTCAGCAATCATACTGCTGGGCATGTATTTCAAAGAAAAGAAAATTTATGTTCATATAAAACCTGTCCACAAATGCATATAGTAGCGCTATTCTTAATAGCTCAAAACTGCAAATAACCCAGATGTTCTTCAATGAGTGATTGATTTAACAGTTATTGTTATAGACTGAACTGTGTCCCACCAAAATTCAGATGTTAAATCCCTAATGCCCAATGTGACTATATTTGGAGAGAGGACCCAAAGGAGAAAATAAAAGTTAAGTGATATCATATGGGAGGCCCTAATCCAGTAGGACTGGTGGTTTTATAAAAAAGGGAAAGAGACACTGGAAATCTCTCTTTGCACAAGTTCACAGAGGAAAGATGCTATGAGGAAACAGCAAGAAGGTGGCCATCTACAAGCCAGAAAGAGATGCGTCCCCAGAAACCAATTCTAGCAGCATATTGATGTTGGACTTTGAGTCTCCATAATGGTGAGAAAATAAATTTATGTTGTTTAAAGCCCCCAGTCTGTGGCATTTTTGACAGCATCCCTGGAAGGCTATTATAGTGAGTGATACATTCATACTATGGAATACTACTCAGCAATAAAAAAGAGTGAATTATTGGTACACATAACTTGGAAGAATCTCCAGGGAACTGTACTGATTGAAAAAAGTCAACCTCAGAAAGGATTAGGCACTATATGATACCATTTATATAACATTTTTTAAATGAAAACATTATAAAGATGGAAAATGGAAGAGTACTCGTCAAGGACTAAGAAGGAAATGGGGACAGGCAGGAAGCGCATGTGGCAGTAAAAGGGCAACATCAGAGACCCTTATGAGGATGGAACTGTTCTGTGTCTTGACTGTACCAATGTTGATATACTAGCTGAGTATACACTATAATTTTGTAAAATGTTACAATGGGGAAAACTAGAAGAACAGCACATAAGGTTTATTTCATTTTTTATAATTGCATATAAATCTACAATTATCAATATACATAATTTTAATCTTTTTGAAAAATATATGATCAAGGTTAAGCTGTAGGAGATGATCAGTACAGTGCTGCACTGAATTTTCCTTCCCCACCTTCTCTTCTCTCCACTCTACAACTGGACAACGCACAGAAGCTTGTCTGCCACCACTAATTAGTATTGTGCATAAGGACAAAAGGAATGTGACCGGAAAAATAAAAGAGAAAAGGTCAAAGGGTCACTGTTCTCCCACCCATCCCTGCATTTCAAATTCTCTCTCCTTCCTAGTTTCTCTCCTGAAAATATGCTCTGAGGCTGGGGCTATAGCTCACAGTGGCAGAGTACTTGCCTAGCATGTGTGAGGTACTGAGTTTGATCCTTAGCACCCCTTAAAAATAAACAAATAAAAATAAAGGTATATTGTTAATCTACAATTATCAAAAAAAATTTAATATGCTCTGGTTGCTCTCTTTTTTTAATTATTTATTTTTTGGTTGTAATTGGACACAATACCTTTATTATATTTATTATGTGGAGCTGAGGATTGAACCCAGGGCCTCACACATGCTAGGCAAGCGCTCCACCACTGAGCCACAACCCCAGTCCGAACTCTCTTTTTTTTAAAGGAACTGTATATGCATTAATCACTGTATTTGTAAACTTTAGGACTCCTAGGGAAAAACCTGACTCTATTTACCTTTATGCCCAGGGTCTAAGCAAAATCCACATGCTGTCTCCCTTCTCCATCTCACTTACATACAGTCTTTATCACCCACTCATGGTACAGGAAACAAGCTCATGTCAAGCTTTGAAATTAATACATATTAAAATCTGCTAGGAAGGCAACGCAGTTCCCTGAGAAGACAATGTGACTTGGAATTTCAACCATCCCAGACTCTGATCCCAGCTCTACCTCTTCCCATCTTACCACACATAACCTTACACGAGCACTTTAACCTCTCTGGGCCTCAGTTTTGTCACATGTAAAAACTCAACTCATATCACTTCCTGGTTGTAATGACTAAATGAATCAAATCAAGAAAAATTTAAAACCATACCTAGAATTAAAAATTTTTTTTTTCCTTCCTTCCTCCTACTATAGGCTTTCCTACATGACTTCTGCCCTACATTCCCTCCTTTTAATCAGAACTACAACAGGTGAGGACCCTTTGAAATACTCCTTAAAGCATTTTTCTCCTAAAGCTCAGTTCCTCCTTACTAAAGTGCATTTAGAAAATAAAGGCAAAATGATCACCTGTAGCAGCTAACGCATGCCTCAGTCCAGCAGCAACACAAACAATCTTTTCCCTCAGGAGCTGTCAAAACAAAGAAAAGGACTTAGATCATCCATCTACAGAATTTTATGTATTTTATACCCAAATACAATGCAGTATGGTCTTCAATATGTGTCCGGCTGCGTTAGCCTTCTTCTCCCAACAATTCTACCCAAAAATACTTCTATATTTATCCTTAAAAGAAAAAAACACTTTAAAAATATGTCACAATGCCTCATAGGGCTGGGAGAGACCTTCAAGGTCATCCAGTCCAGGGATTAATAAATGTTTCCTAAAAGGACTAGATAGTATATATTTTAGACTTTACAGGTAACATGGTTCCTGTTGCACAACTCTGCTCTGATACTATAATGAAAACAGCTATAGAACATACAAAAATGAATGGGCACAGCTATGTTCTAGTTTTCCCACTTCTGATTTAGTCCAATCCCTCTCCAATGCTAGAAACTCCTCCAGCAGGTGGTCATCCAACCCCTGCCCAACACCAATCTCCAGTGACACAGGGCTCACAACCTCCCCAGGTGCCTGTTCCATCTCTGCAGAGTTTCATTTCTCTCTTTCAGTGGAGCCAAATCTATCTGCCTGTAGCTTCTGACAATGCTTTCCAAATATTTGAAGACAGTTGTCATGTCCTCTCTAAGACATCTTGTGGTGGTTTTAAAAATAGGTCCTCAAATTCTTTGATACTACTCACTTCAAGATGTAGAGCTTAATTCCCCTCCCCTGTGTGGGCTGGACTTAGTGACACACTTCTAATAAAAAGAATAAGGAAGAGATAAGTGACTCAGAGATGAAGTGATAAAAGGCAGGGAGACTTCCTGCCTGGCATCTCCAGCTCTCAAATCACTCTTGGGAGAAGCCTCCCTACCATGTCTGAATAGTCTTTTAGAGAGGCCCACATGGCTGGAACTGAAGCCTCCTGCCAACAGCCCTATGAGACAGCTAGAAATGGGTTTGCCAGACAGTTTCTCTTTCAGAGACCATGTATACACCAGCTGATATTGACTGACACCTCGAGAAAAACCAGCTGGTGGTTCCTTGATTCCTGACTCTCAAAACAATGGAATAATGATTATTGTTTTAGGGTGCTGGGTTTGGGGGTAATTTGCTATGTAACAATGAATAACTAATGTAGATCTCTTCTTTAAGCAAAATATCCCCAGTTCCACCAGCTATCATTGAGCTTCAAATTCTCTCTCCCTCCTGGTTTCTCTCCTATAAATATGCTTTGGTTGGCTCTATTTCTTTCTCTTAAAGGAATTGTAAATGCATCAATCACTTACCACAGGAGGCTTTAATCACATTTGTTTATTTAAAGTCCATAATGTATTTCTTTGGGGACCTCAAGGGCAGAACCTGAGTCTTATATACCTCTATGCCCACTACCTAAGCACCAAATCCACACAGAATACAACACCCAAAGGCAGTCTGATCAGCACAGAGGACAAAGCTCTGGCCTTCTTTATTCTGGAGACTTTACTATTTAAGTGGAGTCCCCAATCACATTAGCCTTGGAGAAGGGCAAATCTTCCTGCTGATAAAACTTGAATATACCTTCCTTTTAATTTTTCTTTCTGTCATCCAATATATTTTAACCTTTGTTCCTCTGTCCTCTTTAATTATATGAATTATAATTAAGCTAAATTAATTATGACTTATATGTAGGTTCTTACAAGGCCATCTACTTGCAATTGGGAGCTATAACATTTCCCACAGCAGGGAATATAGAGCCTAGACTTGTATGCATACTATGGGAACTATTACCCCCAAATAACACATCTCAGATCACAACTCAATTCAGCACGATGATAGGAACAGGACTAAACTCTCTCCAAAGAAAAGAGATTTTCCACTCTTAAATAGCTTGGGTGGTGAACTTATTTTAGTTTTCAGCATATTTCTTTAAAAATTCCATATTTATCTTGTGATCACATAAAATATAAACTTCACAAAAGTATACATTTTAAGTTTGAGGCAGTGAAAAGAGCTCTGAACTAGGGTCAAAAGCTCTGTTTCAGTCAGGTTTGGTGGCACATGCCAGTAATCACAGAAGCTTGGGAGGCTGAGGTAGAAGGATCTCAAGTTTGAGGCCAGCCTCAGCAACTAAACAAGGCTCTAAGTAACTTAGTCAGACCCTGTCTCAAAATAAAAAATAAAAAGAGCTAAGGATGAGGCTCAATGATTAAGCACCTGTGGGTTCAATCTCTAGCCAGATTAAAAACAAAGGTTAAAAAAAAAAAAGAGAGAGAGAAGAGCCTGTGTCACACTGTACTATCTGATGTATAAGTCACTAGCTACATGTAGGCAATGAACACTTGAAATGTGATTAGACTAAACTGAGATATACTCTAAATAAAAAATATACACCAAAGTTCATAGGCTTAGTTCAAAATAAAGAGTATAAAATATCTCAAGTATAAATTTTATATTGGTGACACACTGAAATGATAATAACTTGGATACATTGGATTAGTTTCAAAGTAATTACAGTTAATTTCACCTGCATGCTGCAACATGGATAAAACTTGAAAACATCACATGAACAGAAAGAAGCTAGACACAAAAGGTCAAATATGGTACAATTACACTTACGTGAAACAACCAAAACAGGCAAATGCATACAAAAATAAATTATTAGTCACTAGGGACTGGGGGACAGAAAAATAGAAAGTGACTGCTACTGAGTAGTTTCTTTAGATGGTGATGAAAATGTTCTAAAATTATTATATTATGGTAACAGCTGCTCATATCTAGAATACACTAAAAACCACTGAATTCTATATCTTAAAAGGGTAAATTTTATGATATATGTATTGTAGCTCAATAAAGCTATTATTTAAAAATTAATTTTGTTTACTTTTTTAAACAAAGCTACTATAAATTTTTAAATTACATATGGGGTTAACATTATATTTCTATTGGATAGCACTAGCCTATAATGCTTAGCTTAATGTCTCTAGGCAAGTCATTTTTATCTTGAACCTATCTCTCACATAATTCCCATTATTACTAATCTTGGAATTTTAAAATGTCATTATTATCCTTATGGGGTATATTAACTTTATTATTTTGGTTTATAAAACTTTATAATGTGTATAAGGATTAACCAGAGGTGTGGGTTTTTTGCTCATAACATCAATTCCCCCAAAACTAATTTTTTCCCATAAACACTTATTTTCAGCTCAAATTCTGCTACTCCATGGATTTTCTATGGGTAAGGATAACTGTAATAGACTGGAAACACTTTAACAGGACACAAGCAATATTAGATATCCTCCCATATTAGATATCCTCACCTCTATGGCCTGGGGAACCACACATCTTCGAGGCCCATGAGGGACTCCTAACTGGCCAAAGGAATTGGATCCACATGATAGAACTTGACCATTTTCTGCAAAATACAAATAAATAAACTGCAAATCTATAAAGTGAGACATGTGAACAATGGGTGAATACTAAAGTGTAAGAAATGCAAAAACATGAAAAAAACATAGAGATGCCAAGCTTCAGTACATTCAGAACCAATTCCCTGCTGTTATTAATCTAGGAGTGAAAGTACGCGGCACTGGGCAAAGTGTTCTACATAGATTATTATTACACTCTGTCATTAATGGCAGATTATCTGTGCAGAACACAGGCTAGCACCTAGTACTGGAATGAGAAGGTACCTATTCCCTACTTTTCAGGTTTCCATGTGACAGCATTTCCATCACTGTCATGGTTTAAATATGAGATATCCACCAAAATCTCCTGTTAATACAGGAAAATTCAGAGGTTAAATGATTTGATTATGAAAGCTGTAACTTAATCAGTCCATCCTAGTTTGAATGACTGGGTGGTAACTGTAGGCAGACAGGCATGACTAGAGGAGACAAGTCACTGGGGGCATTCCGTGGAAAGAGGTATGTTCCTTGTGGGTCCTTTCCTCTCCCTCTCCCTCCATACCCCCCTCTTTCTCTCTGTTTCCGGATCCCACCATGAGCCAAGCAGTTTTCTTCTACTGGGCCTGGCACCCATGATGCACTGCCTTGCTTTAGGCCCAGGGCAATGAAGTCAGCTGTCTAGGAACTGAGATCTCTGAAACCATTAACCCAAAATAAGCTTTTCCTCCTCTAAGTTATTATTTTCAAGTATTTTGGTCTCAGAATAGAGAGTCTAATTGTCCATTTTCAGAATACAATATTTAGCCTTAAATATAAAATTACTTGAGATGAAAGAAAAGCAGCTAGAGGGGAGAGCCGAGTGGAAAGTTAAAAGCAGTTAACCAGAGTAGGACAAATTCACAGCTCCTTCCCCCTCACAAACAGGAAGTAGGGTGAAGGGGTCAGCCTAACCCACAAAGATAAATTATGTATGTGCCAAGATACATTCAACCCAAAAAGGCCTTCCTACCACAATAGAACAAAGGGAAGTGGGGACAATTAAAGGTACATTTCTTTAAATAACCCAATAGGAGACAGTAAAACCTAGGCAACATTCAGGAAGACTGTACACCCCATAGTACTCAACCAATGAGGAACTGGGGGAGGGGCATTGCAAACTATGGAATAAAATGCTGATTGTAATAGCTCTGGGTGTGCTTTCTCACACAGACCTAATTTTGCAAGACTGTCATTAAAAGCCTTGCTTTCTCTATACCTCTTGTCTCTCAATCCATTCTCTGGGTTTGGACAGGTGAGTGTGTTTCTCACAACAGTGATGCAAAATCAGTACCAAGAAGTGAGGTCATTGCTATGACTAACATGACCATGTGGTTCAAAAGCCTTTGGAGCTGGTTTGCAGGAGAAATTTTGAAGCTTAGAGATGCAAGCTGGGGCTGAAATTGTGGCTCAATGGTAGAGTGCTTGCCTAGCACTTGTGAGGCACTAGATTCAATTCTCAGTACCACATATAAATAAACAAAATAAAGGTCTATCAAAAACTGGAAAAAAAAAAAAAAAATTTTTTTTAAAAAAGATGAGCTGGGCCCGGTGGTGCACACCTGTAATCCCAGAGCTCAAGAGGCTGAGGCAAGAGGATAACAAGTTCAAAACCAGCCTCAGCAATGGCAAGGTGCTAAGCAATTCAATGAGACTCTGTCTCTAAATAAAAAACAAAACAGGGTTGGGGATGTGATTCAGTGGTTAAGAGCCACACTGAGTTCAATCCTTGGTACCCACCGCCCACAAAAAAAAAAAAAAAAGATGAAAGCTGGGAATTTTTAGAATATTATAAGCAGAGCTTAATGGGTGATTCTTGTAGGATCTCAGAATCCCAACAGGAACATGGACTGTGTTCATTAGGTTTCAGAGGGAAATGAGGACTGTCTCAGAAATTGGACTAGATGCCACTCGTGTTATATTCTGATAAAGAACCCGTGTCTTGAGAATTTGTGTGAGCCTGAATTTAAAAGTGACAGACTAATTAATCTGGCAGAATAAATTCCAAGGCAACACAGTATTCAGTCCATGGCATAGATATTGCTGGCAGCGTTTAGCCAAGTTTACGGTGAGAATTGGGAGCAGAAAACAACCAAAGAATTTTTAAAATTTGCAGTTTGGCCCAAAAAGTGCATGTAAAGCTAAGGTCAAGGAAGATGTGCTTGTTGAAGAGATTATAACCCCTAAAGAGATGGTAAGTACTTCACACAGAGACCATAGGAAAGATGCTTTGAGGGTAGGGTATCTCAAGAATTTGCAAGACCATACCCATTACAGGTTCAAGGTCTAGAAAGGAAAAGTCCTTTGCAAAGAGAACATGGTAGTACCCTGATTGCACAGGGCGGCCTAGAAGTTGTTTCACCATGCTGAGACACACAAGCACTCAAAGGCCACAGCAGCCATGACACCAGGGGGCCCAGACCTTGGCATTATTCACATGGTGCTGGTTCTACAGGAATACAGGATGCTTGAGTTAAGGGGTCATGAAGGCTTCCACCAACATTTCAAAGGAAAGTCTGAGAGGACAGGTAAAGTGCAGTAGAGTCACGATCCCTATACATCGTTCCTGACAGGATGATGTGTGAAGCTGTGAAGGTGAAGTCAAAGCTGGAAAGGAGACCCCAGGAATTAAGAGAAGTCAGTAACATGGACTGTCTGTCAAGAAAAGCCACTGGTTGTAGAGAAAGCCAGGCTAAAAGAGAGCCCATGTGTGCTACAACTGGCAAAGCAAGAACTGCCCAAGTCCTCAGGAGAGTACATAAAGTCCTTGAGGCTGTATGCAGAGTTACTGGCAGGGTTATGGGACTAGTTTGTCCAGCTGGGTTTCAGTCTTGCTCTGGCCTCATTCCTTCCTTCTATACCTCTATTCCTCCCTTTTGAAATCGGACCGTTTACTCTGTGCCACTGTATATTGGACAAAACCTGCTTTTGATTTTTACACAGGCTCACAGCCAGCAGTTTGCCTTGAATCTCAGATAAGATTTTGGACTTGGACTTTTGGGTAATGTTAAGACTATGGAACTACTGGAGATGGATTAAATGCATTTTACATTGCGAGATGGACCTGAACTTTTGGGGCCATAGGCCAGAATGTTATGGTTTGGATATGAGGTGACCCCCAAAATCTCCTGTTAATGCAAGAATACTCAGAGGTAAAATGATTCAATTATGAGGTGTGACCTAATCAGTCCATTCTAGTTTGAATGACTGGGTGATAAATGTAGGCAGGTGGGCATGGCTAAAGGAGGTGAGTCACTGGTGGCATTCCCTGGGAGGATATATCTTCCCTATCCCCTTCCCACCCCACCCCCACATGTCTCTCTCTCTCTCTCTCTCTCTCTCTCTCTCTCTCTCTCTCTCTCTCTCTCTCTCTCTCTCTCTCTCCCTTTCTGATCCCATCATGAGTTGAGCACTTTTCCTCCACTGGGCCCTTCCCCCATGATGTGCTGCCTCACCTTAGGCCCAAGGCAATGGAATTGGCCATCTATGAACTAAAACCCCTGAAACTGCAAGCTCCAAATAAACTTTTCCAAGTTGTTCTTGTCAGGTATTCTGGTCACAACAATGCAAAAGCTGACTATAACAATTATTATAACATTCCAGACCTTTCTCCTGGCCCTTCCCCATAATCACTGCTTCCTAGGAACAAAAGGTCACCTAACCAATTGGTGAGTCTGGGAGAAGAGACAGGACATGTGTGGGTTAGCCCCTTCCTCTCAGACATTCTAGGCTGACATACAGTAAGGGTTTCCCCTGTAGGAAAGGCCTAGAATTGGAAGTGGGAAAATAAGTCTGAACCAGAGGAGTATGAGAACCACTTGTCCTCCTAATTAAGCCTATCTCCCACCAGAGCCTGATGAGTAAAAAGCTGATAGATCTCCCACTCTGACTGCCATGTGCCTTTCTCACAACTGGTTCCAAATGTGAGCAGGAAACAGTGTTATCTATCAACTCCTACAACCCAGACACAGACACACAATAAGCACTTCATAAACAGCAGCAGATGATAACTACTATTCAAAATTCTACATATATAAGGATGCATATGTGATGTGTATGTTGCTGATCAAACCCAGGGCCTCTTCCATAGTAGGCAAGCACTTACCACTGAGTCACATCCCCAGCCTTCTATTTAGATTCTAATAAATACTGTCAAATGCAACACATATTATGGAACCCCTCTACAGAACAGAAATGGTGACACCTGAGCAGTAGGTCATAAAAGATGGGATAAGTTCATCAGAAAGACTAGTAAACCTGTTCCAAACAGAAAGAAAAGCATGGATTTGTTGGTATTCCTAGAAATAAAAGATAGGAATTGTGCAGAATGAGAGACAAGGCAACAGAGATAAGTAGGGAACAGTTATAGAAGACCATGTGCTAAAAAAGCTTGGGATTTATACTATGCAAGTGACCCTCTAAGAGGGCAGAAGAGTGACGTGGTCAGAAGATGTCTGTGCCAGAAGACTATGACAATGGTCAGAAACTATAGATGGCCCTTTAAATCCAGTATGTCCAGCTAGAAAGGGCAAAGCTGAACAAAGAAGTCAAAACTGTTTCAGAGAAGTCAACTGACAAAGTAACTATTACCAGCTGCTCCCATGAACATTATCTATTACCCTTTGACCATACCCCTCTACACTCTATTGTCATCTAGCTTCAAAAACCAAAAGTTCTGCCCAACCATATCTGTGTGTGTGTGTGTGTGTGTGTGTAAATCCCATGGTGGGAAAAAGCTGCCATCACTGCTGTGACAATCTCCACTTCCTCATACTTCCCCAGCATATTCCCCCATGATAACCCTTAACTGGCACTCCTGACCAGTTAGCCCAGGCACACAACTACCAAGAACTTCTGGGTCAGGAAGTGGCCACCAAAGGCGATCTAGTCCATTCCCAGACTTTTGCAAAGTTTTTCAGCCCAATTCCAGACTCTTTTACCATTGAAACTCTCTTTATAAAAGTACTCTGCAATTTTCCAGGGCAACCAGAGAGAATATTTGAGTAAAGAGGTTTTCATTTTATCACCAGTCACCACCACCTCGCTATTCTCACTCGAATTTTTGTTTGTTTGTTTTAGTTATACATGACAGTAGAATGCATTTATGCATTTTTGATATATCACACAGATGGGATATAATTTCTCATTTTTCTGAGTGTACATGTTATAGAATCACATTGGTCATACAGTCACATATATATGTGAAGTAATGTCTGTTCGTTCTACTATCCTTCGTATCCCCACATTCCCTCCCCTTCCTACCCTTCATTTCCCTCTACCGAATCTAAGGTACCTCTATTCTTCTCTAGTTCCCTGCCCGCTTTATTGTTAATTAGCATCTGCATATTAAAGAAAACATTCAGTCTTTGGTTTGGGGGGATTGGCTTATTTCACTTAGCATGATATTCTCTAACTCTATCCATTTACTGCCATAATTTCATTCTTCTTTAAAGCTGAGTAATATTCCATTGAATATATATACCACATATTCTTTATCCATTCATCTATTGAAGGACACCTAGGTTGGTTCCATAGTTTAGCTATTGTGAATTGAGCTGGTGTAAACATTGATGTAGCTGAATTACTGTAGTATACTGATTTTAAGTCCTTAGGGTATAAACCGAGGAGTGGGATAGCTGGGTCAAATGGTGGTTCCAATCCAAAATTTCCAAAGTCTTTATAGTGATAACAATTTATCTAGGCGTGAACTTACCTGTGAGTATAATAGTAAAGTCCCAGCCACAGGCCACCTGTTGGATAGGACATCCAAGAAGGGATTTGCAGAGGGTAAAATACAGAACATCCTCTGTGTGACCAAGTCCCAACTGCCCATCTTTGTTCAGGCCACAAACAAAAAGGCCTCCTCCATCTGCAAAATAAAGGTTTTGGTGCTAGTGTACACAAGAGAAATCACAACTACCAAAGTGAGCAAAGGGGATTCGCTATTTGAAGTCAAAGATAAATAATTTTTTCTCTCCCAAGTTAATGTTAATAACCCATGCATGTTCTGAAGACAAATGACATAGGGTCCAGGATCTCAAATCTAGTATCTAAATGGAAACTCCTAGTCCTGGAGCAGAGGCCAATCAACCTCAAAATGGAGCAGCAACTATAACAAGAAGGTCAATGTTCATTTAATAGTTAGAATGTACTAGGGACTGTTCTAAGAACTTTATGTGTGAGGTCAATTCATCCTTTAGATATAGTATCTGGGGTCCACAATACTTTCAGAAGTCCATAAGAATGATTTAATTTCAAATTGTTTGAAAACGAAGACAAATTATATAATAGTAATACATATGTAACACAAAATCCAGTCTGGATTATATTAATCTTTACACAAATACCATTGTAAAATATATTTTTATAAGATGTAATTTTCAATATTTCTTTATAGAGGAAGGGGTCCATGAAAACAAAGTGCCAAAGATCCATGAAAGTTATAATGTAGCCCTGTTAATTCACCAAATTTCTTCATCCACCACTGTTATCCCCCCATAACAGATGAGGAGACCAAGGCTCAGAAAGATTATCTGCCCAAGGCCACACAGCTAATCCATCATAGAACCTGGACTTGAACCCAGGTAGTTTGATTCCAAGATCATATTCTGAACCAGCTGCAAATGCCCTCCTCTGCAATACTGTAACACATATAGTACTCAGTAAGTACTATCCTAAATACTGTGAAATCTAGCAAGATCCTTGCTCTCAAGGAATATTCAATCAAACCGCAAAGATTTCTCATTCATGTGAAAGTTAAATAATAACACATGGTATAAAATATGATACATGTTGCAACTCTACCACTAATTAGCCTTGTGACTTTAAGCAGTATTCCTCCCTGAACTTCATTTGTATAATGTGGTGGATCTGGGGTGGCCCAGAAGATCTCTGAAGTTCTTCTAGCTCTAACCACCTAGGATTCTCCAATGGTTATGTGGCTCTTTCAGAAAAATGTTCTCCTCTGCAAAATACAAAAGGCTGAAAGATGGCAACATAACAGCCTAGGGGAAAATGTCCTAAGAAAGAGTAGCTATCTACTTTTGAAGGAAATCACCTGTGACAATTGCAGAGTGGCCCCCTCCTCCTGTGATCCTCCTGACACACTCAGGTTTACAGAAGTCATTCAGTTGCTGGGGCAAAAGCACATCTTCCTTATGGCCAAGGCCAAGTTGGCCATAGCTATTTGCACCCTAAGGATAAAATAAGCCAAGGATGAAAAAATATAAAAACCATATTGTCAGTGTCTATTTACCTGTCCCAATCTTCCTCACTCTGACATCCTCTCAGAGCCTACAATGGTTAACAGCTCACTAATTCTTAAAATGTGGGTTCTTACATGCAACCCCCATTAAGATGGCAACGCTCGCCTCAGGAAACAGTTTCAAGAGGGATACTTTGCATCCACAACTTACCCAATGATAATATTCACCTTTCCCTTCCAATGCCCCAACACCCCTGTATTGCTTTTGGGAGACAGCATAGAGCTTTCTTCATGATAAAAACTAATTACCTAAGGAAGCTAGAGAAAGAAAAACAAGGGGGAGACGAGAACAAACTGGGCAGAAAATACTCTGGAACTAGTTCTTGATGTTTCTCCCCCCAACTTCACTGGAAAACTGGCAACAACTTTCTGTAATCAAAGTTAGCTAAGGATTTTGTGCAAGGTGTGTCATTATTTCATTTGTCCAATGAAAAAGGCTGACAGTGATCTCCAGGGGTCTTTCCAAGTACAATGTTTGTGACCCCAAGATTCACATGGTAAGATTCCTATGAGGGAACAGAGATTCCCTTAGTAGGCCATGTCTATTGTTGTTATAACACAATAAAATTCCATAATCCCTAATCTGAAACCCTTGCAATAAATATACTTCAGAAAAAATGTTTACAGGTTTTAAAAGCAAGATGGTATATATATATATATATATATATATATATATATATATATACATATATATATCATATATTCTGCTACAAAGTTCTAGGGCAACATTCCATAACCAAAACAGTAATATTTTTGCAGCCTATAAATAGCCTATGTCCAATAAGTTTTGGGTTTTCAGAATTAAAGATAAGGGATCATGGACCTACAGGGAAAATCATATTAAGATTTCAGGCTGGGCGCAGTGGCACATGCCTGTAATCCCAGCAGTTTGGGAGGCTAAGGCAGGAAGATCGCCTCAGCAAAATTTAAGCAACTCAGTGAGACCCTGTCTCTAAATAAAATACAAAATAGGGCTGGGGATGTGGCTCAGTGGTCGAGTGCCTGCCCCTGAGTTTAATCCCCAGTACCAAAAAAAAAAAAAAAAAAGATTTCAGAAATTCTTATGATTTTTTTTTCTAGTTATCTATTCTACATTGCTTCTTCCTGGATATGGGATAGTAAAAGCTTCTAAATATATTGTTTTTGAATTCACCTAAACAAAGAAAAGTTACTTAAAATAATGCATGCGAAACATAAAACAAAATCTTCACAGTGATCCTGGGCTGCAAGAACTATAGGATGCAAGAATAAGACATGGCAGGGGCACAGGTCCCTGAGGTCCTCAGGGGCAATACAAATTCCAAACAACGAATACTCTTCATACTGGGCATTCACCTTTAACTCTCACAGCAACTAAGGAGAAGGACACTATCACTCAGGTTTTACAAATAAACAAACTAAGACTCAGGAAGCTTAAGTAACTTTCCATAGTTATACACCTGAGTAGGCAATAGGTTAGATTCCACATTCCTTTCACTAGACCCTACTCTTGTCTATAAGGGGGAAAAAAGGGGGGCAGGGGGAGAGGTCAACTATATAACCCTATCTAAAATAGCACTTTACCACCTTTTTTTTTTTGCTTTGTTTTTCTTCATATCACTCCTTGACAGTATAGCATATATTTACTTGTTTTCTGTCTACCTTCTCCACTAAAAAGTAAATTCTATGATGCAGAACTTTGTTTTGCACACTATTTGCCCTGTATCTGAAACTGTGCTGGCCTAGAGAAGATGTACATTATTTATATGGTGAGTGAATGTAAGGCTCTATAAGTCCCCACCTAGGAAAGGTCAGATCAAAGGCACAGTAAGAAGTATAATGCACAGGACTTAGTCAGCCCCAGATCTCCGTGCTGTCCCATAACCAGACTTGCAGGCTGTTGAACATGAGAAAAGTGAGACATGAGCATTCTGGGGTTCCGAATATGGTACCAATTTTTGTAAAATGTAGCAAGATACCCTAAACCCAAACTAAAACGATGAAAGAAAATTTAATTCCATCTTTGTTTGTATCCGTTACATTCCAAACACGCCCCACTCTCGTCTTTCTCTCTCACACACACCCCTAAAGTAAATCCCCTTGTAATGGACTGAACTGCGATCCCCAAAAGTCTTATGTTGAAGCCCTAATCTCTAATACCTCAGAATATGACTGTATTTGGAGGCAGTATCTTTTCAGAGGTTAATAAGGTTAAATAATGAGATCATAAAGGTGGAGCCTGAACCCAATATGATTGGTCTTGTAAGAGACACCAGCGATGCTCACAAAGAAAAAGCCACATTAGACCTTACAAGAAACCAAAATGCTGACATCTTGATCTTTGACTTGAAACCTCCAGAACTGTGAGAAAATAAATTTCTATTAAACCCCCCCAGTATAGGATATTTTGTTATTGTAGCCTAAGGAAACTAATACATGCACACAAAGATTTCAAAACAGTTAGAACATACCATCAGCCCTCCAAATACGGGAGCTAGGTGAATTTCAATAATATTTCTATTTCAGTACATTCAAGAACATATATGAAAAGCTTTTTCTATCAGATATTTCCTCTGTCCACAGACATCAGTCTCCTGATGTGAAAAAGCCAGAAACAGCATCTCCATCCCCAGCTCAAGTGCTACCTCAGAGAGTCAGCCATACAGGCCACACCACCCTCTCCCTTCTGCCACACTGCAGCCTTAAATTCAACAAGTGCCAGGCATGGGCTGATAATTATTTTTTTAAATCAGTCAATAAATGCTGATTTCAATACCAATACATGTGTTGTATGTATGTTTGTATCCTCCCCAATACAAGAGTTGGAATCTTTCACAACCAGAACATGTGGCTGCCACACAGGGACTCATTCATTCATCTTTTTTTTTTTTTTAAACCCAGGATCAAACCTAGGGCCTCACACGTGATAGGCAAGCTGAGCCACAACCCCAGCCCTATCATTCATTCATTTTTTTAATCAACAAATATTTGCTGGAGACCTGCAAGGTGCCAGGCACCAAGAGAGGTACTTCACAGTCTCACTGCTTCCCCTCACACTGTAGCCAAGGAGATTAATATTAGGAAATTGTACCTGCCATTACAATCGTAATGCGTACTCGCAAGAACCACAAGACTCAACATTTGCTTTGCTCCTGTGCATGCATGCATGCCACACGCTTCCGTGCACAAAGCATCCTCAGACACACATAAGATAGGTCTCACTAAGGCTCGCATCAAGCCAACACCAGCCCAGTCTCCCTGGCCTCCAATACTGGCAAGTTGTGGTCGCAGCAGGGTATCCGCAAATAAGCAGGGTCTGCGCCTAGCGTGCTGCCACACACCACGGGCCTCACATCCAAAAGATGCTCCCGCTAGCTATGGTGGCGATAAGGAAGGCCCTCCACCCTCCAGGCAACCCGAGATGGGCGGCACAGGTGGCCCCGTGGGCTCTGAGACGGGGCGATCCTCTCTCCACCCGGGCCTCCACGCAGGCATCCCAGGAGCTCTCCTGGCCAGGGTCACATTCAGTAACTCTTGCCCCTCTGCTGACACAGGCCTCCAGCCCTTACCACCCAGTGGGTGGGAGGCCCTGGGAAGAACAGACCCCCAGACCTGGAAGTAGGTTCCTCCCGCAGCGCCTCAGCCCCTCAAGTCCCGACACCATAACCAGCAGGCCCCTAAATCGCCCAGTTAAGACCCTTCGCTCCCGTGCCTCCTCAAACCCAGCCCAGAATCCTCCAACCCAAATCCTGTCTCGGCCCCCGACCCTTTTTCCCTCTGCCGCCCACGCGGACACCCCCACTTCTCAGGCCTGAGAGCCCCTAGGGCCGCCCCAAGCCCGGGGGCGGAGTCACGTACCCAAGCGAAGAGCGCGGGCGCGGCGGGGTCGGCCTCCGAGGCGGCGCACGGCTCGCGCTCCATGCGGGCACGCTCCGCCGGCGCTTCCGGGAGGGGCTGGCGCAGAGCAGGATTGACGCTGCGGAGACCCCGCGCGGGGGCGGGGCTGGCGACGCGGTGGGGCTGGGCGGGGCCGGGGAGCGGGACCTGTGGTAGTTTCGCGCGCCCCAAGAGACCAGTTGCGGACCAACCAGACCCCGCCAGGCCCGGCAGCCCAGGAGGTTCCTCGAAGCCATTCCCCCGCCCCTTTCTTCTGGGGTGCCTGCCATTTGTCTCTCCCGCCCTCTCATCCTCTATTCGTAGTAATAATTCCATACAGGTGCACTACGCTCAACAGTTGGCAAAGCTGCTCCACTTTTAGCTCCTCGGAATCCCACACAACCCAAAGGGGTGTCTGGGCCGGGATTGTGTGATCGCTGAACTGTGGTGCCCTGCTTTTATATGCATTTGCAAAGCCGAAGGAAGATTTTTGGTAGAGCTTGGTGTCCTGCGTTGTTCTTTCCCTTGATTCCCGGAACAGAGCGGGGACTCTCACCTCGCAGCTGAATTGAGTCTGGTTGGCGTCTATTCCTGCGGGCAACCTCCCACCCTCTTTGCTTGTGCATGGCCTGCCCTAATTCTGATGGTTAATAACAGATAATTTTCCTCCAACAAAGATTTTTCATATAAAACGACTTTTATGAAACACCGTCATACTGCTTGTGGAAGTTAAATAAATAAAATTTTCCTGAAGGAAAATGTGCCAGTACATATTAGGAATATGGGATTAGGATCTGGGAACAAATGGGGTCACATTCAGTAACCTTTGACCCTCTGCTAACACAGGCCTCCAGCCCTTACCACCCTGTGGCTGGGAGCCCATGGAAAGTGTTTCAGAGGTGAGCTTCTCCCCAGGCCTTTCCTGATTTTTCACTCCCCACTCCTTAAGGTTTCTACCACCCCTGGCCTTTACCATTCCAGCCTGTGGATCTTGAGAACATCAGTGATGGTAATAAGACTTTAGAGAGGCAATGTGGTCGTCATTCTCTTGACCTTGATGTGTAGAAACTATATGCCATGTTTGGGGGGGGGTACTTTCAGGAATGTAAAAGTTGGACCCTTCCTCTCTCGGCTTTGGCTGAGTCCCCAAGGCAATAAGTGCCAATTACTTCTGTATTATAAAGTGAGGTGGAAGATAGCCAAAGCAGAACTTATAAAACAGGTGTCTAGAAACCAGTGTGTGACTTCCAGTCTAAGAAAGGTTGGGGAGGAGAGAAGTCTAATAAGACCCTCGGGCCACAGTAATCAATGTGATGTGAGTCCCACCCATCTCATGTCCAAGGAAAGTTACTTCAGCAGAACTAAGAAAGTCTGATGTGTATTCCTGCAGATTGGGCTGGCTGCTGTTTAGTTCATGCTGAGAAACCCAGTGTGTTGTGGTCAATAACAGCTCTGATAGCTGAGCAATAAGAAACTGATGCCTTCCGGAGGTCTTTCACATACAGAGTTACTCAGGATACAAAACCAGATGCACACCTGCAGTCCCACCTACTTGGGAAGGTGAGGCCAGAAGATCACTTCAACCCAGGAGTTCATCCAGCCTGAGCAACATAGTGAGACCCTCATCTCCAACACAAAACAAAAAAGAACATCTGAGTATCTCCTGTGCAAATGTTTCGTATGAACAAACTGGTTCAGACTAAGTCTAAGGAAATTTCCAGAGATGTGAAATGACACCCATAGGAGAATTGACCACTAGCTTCCCAGTGGCTGATGGGGATGGATTCAGTAACCCTGTCAGAGAGATAACATTTACTCACATGGAGATGTTTTGTCTTCCAAAACACCCTCAAGAGAGCGAGTCAGCATTAAATACTCACCAAGTACAGAAAGCTCTAGTTCACAACAGCATCAGGCCTAAAAGAACTTTTCTATTCCTTACCCCTCCTCCGCACTACTATTCTCCAATCCTGGAGGAGTCTGAGGCATCCTACTGAGTGGGGAAGGAGGATCAAGGAAGAAAAGAAACTAATGAATTCTTTTTTCAATTCTGGAGAAAGAAAAAAAGGATTTAACCTTAACATTTGATGTTTTAATTTTTTACACAGGACTGGACTTTTAAAATATGAAAGTGTGTGCATGTAAAAGGGCAGTGGGGGGAAGGAGCTAAGGATTTTTTTTTTTAATCTGCATGTGAGCAACAAAGTGGAGGCAGTGACCTGAAACTTCACCAAAGATGCAAAGAAGAACAACCTAAAAAAAAAAAACAGTTTTTTAAAAAATATATATTTTTAGTTGTAGATGGACACAATACCTTTATTTATTTATTTATTTTTATGTGGCACTGAGAATTGAACCCAGTGCCTCATACGTGCGTGCGTGCCAGGCAAGTACTCCACCACTGAGCTACAGCCCCAGCCCCAAATCAGTTTTTAACAGAGTCTAGGAGAGTATATTTATTTTCTAACTTTACCCCATGAATGTACATGCATCAATACTTACCTAACCTACAGTAATGTTATATACCTTACTACAGTTTCTTAGAAGTGTTGAGATGTAGCAACTACTTCAACTATGTACATGCCCCTGGGGAGTTCTTCCCAGGTGCAGCATGGTTGGGTTGCAGTTCTTGAATAGGAATAGATTTCACTCTTTGATGGAATCACTTTCAGATGGCTCATCTCCCCTAAGAGGAAAGTAAAAATCCTTGGGCTCACACAGACTATATTTCTGTACAATATGGGTTAGAAAATTTTTTTTTCCATTTTATAATTTTACTTGATCCTCCCAATAATACTAATATGAGTATTGTTGGGATAATTATTTTGTAATTGAGAAAATGCTCAAAGAAGGTAAATGATGGTGTTCCCAGCTCACATTTCTTCTTTTGATATAGGAAGATCAGCTAACTGCTAATCAATTTTTTTCTCACCAAGAACAACTAGAAAAGCTGGCAGAAAATATTTTTAAAATCTGTTTCAAGTCATTGGAGAGCTATCAAAGCAGCAGGAACTTGAAGGGCCACGATCTGGAAGCTGAGAGATTATATTTGGCACTACTTTTCTCCTAGAAGCACTCGCTAATTAGCAAGCAATGTCTTGGAGGCCAAGAATCTGGGCTGAAGGCAGCAGCTGAGAAACTAAGCAGTAATTTTAGTAATTTTCAGAGCTGAGGGGAAGGAAGGGTGAGAGCGAGGAAGGGAAAAAAAAGTAGAAGTTCAGGTCCCCAAAGAAGTGCAGCCCTGGTACACATTCATAGCTTTTCATTTGGAATCCCTAAAGGACTACACCTTGAGAACAGAAGTGAACTGGAAATTGACCAACCTCACAGAGACCCAAGCTCAGCTTCTCATTACTCCATCCCTAACTGAACTAAGATCATCCCATGCCATAATAATACCTGTACTGCCTGCTAGAAGCAAAAGTTAATCCGCTGGAGAAGAAGATAAAATCACACAGAAACTATGGAGGAATCTCTGATTAGAAGAGTGATTATGTATTATGTATTATGGTGATTCTTTATATGTAGACAATAAAGTTTCTTTTTACAAAGTTCTCTCACAACATGATTTCTCCTGTAACCCAATGCAGTAGATTTAGTTTAGTAGATTCAGCTTATCTTTCAGATGAGAAACATGAGATCAAGACTCTTACAAGAACTCTGGAAGGTAGTTACAGGGTTCCAGGTGTGCTTGGCTTCTATTATATCTCATAGCCAAGGTTTTTTTTAAAATATTTTTTAGTTGTCCATGGACCTTTATTTTATTTATTTATATGCAATGCTGAGAATCAAACCCAGTGCCTCACACATGCTAGGCAAGCACTCCACCACTGAGCTATAATCCCAGCCCCTAGCCATAGGTTTTTTTAAGAAGTATAACACTATGATGGAGTGGGGGTTTTTTTCCAAATATTTTTAGATGATGATGGACCTTTATTCATTTATTTATATATGGTGCTGAGAATCAAACCCAGTGCCTCACACATGAGGCAAGCACTCTAGTACTGAGCCGCAACCACAGCCTTATGATGGAGTTTTTAAACTTAAGAAAATTGTTAACATAAATTTAAATCAGTTTCTAATGTATGTTTGACATGCAAAAAAAAACCTTTTGACAACATGAATTTTGTGTTTATTATCCAGTTTAATAACAAACTTGAAAATTATAAGTGTATATTACATGGTAAGACAAAGACTAGACTCAAATAGACCACAGTTAATATATCCACTTCTAGAAATTAATAAATGGACTATTATATATTCATTTAGAGAATTCCAGGATTTTCTTTCTTTTTCCATTTTTTTTGTTGGAAGACAACTTAAAAATTAAGAATAATTGTGCACATTTTAGTGTGTCATTGCTACTTATAAAAATTCCAAATGACAAAATATAAGGATTAAGAAATGTAGGCATTATGATGACCAGCTTTTCAGCTTTATTCAAAAAATTCAAAAGGATACTATGTCTTTGAGAAGAATAACTCACTGATAAAGATTGTGAACCAAACTTGCAGTTCAACTCAGTCCTCATAATTGTGTAACTGTTAACATAATCCTAGATGGTTCAAAGACATATTTAAAATGCAAGAAAATTCTCAGGATTCCTGGTTTACCAAATATCACAAATCCAGAGGTTAGAAGAACTGAAGTCCAGTATTGAATATTTCCATTGTTCTGAAGTTGTGAATTATAGTGTTTTGCCTTTAACATTCATTTTAGTCACAAAGTGATTTTAATACCATTACTTAAAATTTGATAACTATGAATCATCACTATGATCAGAGTTGTATGAAAATAACCAGATACAATATTCATAATTTGCCATTTGCTATTATGATTTACTTACAATAGATGTCTTGCAATCAAGTAGACTAACTATAACTATAAACTAGCTAATCAACATTTCAAATGGTTTCAGATTAGTTAACATCTATTTACTATCAAAGGTATACATATAGGTTGTCAGCTATCAAAATGTATAAGATCTGAAATATCATAAATTACTCTTATAAATTCTATTTCCTTGTATAATATAGGGAAATTAAATACAGTTTTTAAAGTTTTTTTTTTTTAATTTACTTTGAGACAAGCGTCTTGCCAAGTTGCCCAGGCTGGCCTCAAATTTAAGATCTTCACACCTCAGCATCCTACATTTTTAAAAAATTTTTATGATTTCTTTTGAAGTCTTAAAAGGATTAAAATTGGGTAATATTTTGAAGTAAAACATGTTAAATGATAAACAATTTGACTATTAATGTATTTAAAGTAGCTGATTAAGCCTGGAAAACCAACTGAAGTATGATCCTTAATGTAATATCACTGGAAATTAGATCACTTGGAGAGGAAGCTAATAGGGTATGGCATCCTAGTGCTTCTACATTCCTCTCTGAACCTGTCAAATTTGAAATACTTGGCAAGGCTGCCACATTGTACACCCCATTTCATTCTTATGTGAATAGTGCCATGTGAAATTGTACAACATTGGCCTAATTTATGGGACACCTGGAGGGAAATATCCAGCAGGAAGCTGAAATTAAGAGGCAAAATTTCAAGTAAGATGCCAGGGTTAAAATTGCAAATATAGGAGTCATCTGAAATAAGAATTGAAATCATGGATGTGGTTGACAATCCCCACAAAGAGATGGCAGAGACAGCATTAGTCAAAGACAGAAAATTGAGGGAAATCTTCATTTAGGAGATAGGGAGGAGGAAAGGAGCAAATTAAAGAAGCAAAACATGTATCTGGGAATCTAGGTTCACCCATTTATAACAGGAGTGCTGCTATAGTTTAGATCTGGAATGTTCTCCAAAGCCCCATGTGTTAGACTTAGTTAAAGGCTTAGTCCTCAGCGGTAAGTCTTCCAGTCATTGATTAGGGAGTGCCCTTGAACTGACTGGGGGAACCCTGGTGTGTGTAAGAATGCCCCCCCCACCCCGCCACCTCTCTCTCCAACCCACTCACTTCCCCACTGTGAGGTGAATGGTTTTTCTCTGTCATGTGTTCCCACCATGATGTACTGCCTAAAAACAATAGGGTCAGCCAACCATGGACTGAAATCTCCAAAACTATAAGCCAAAATAAGCCTTCCTCTTTATAAGTTTATTATCTCAGTTATTTTGTTACAGCAATGAGACGCTAACACAACTACTTATCCCTAGGCTACACAGCTAACACCACATAAACACCAGTCCCTGCAATCCTTACATATTTATAGGTTCAGACTTAAACTGCTCTTCACCTTTTGGACATTCTACTTGCTCCCCTTTTCCCCACCTTCTACCCTCATTGTTTGCCTTTTTATTTCTTAGCCTCACCTTATATCTTGAAAATAAAATTCTCAGAAACCTTGTATTTCTTTCGTCTGTCTCAATTTAAACTCTCCCTTTGATAACACTGCCCTGCTAGCCTAAGAAAATACCAGCATGTTACGTGGGACTACATGTCTGAGTACAGGGCCTTGCAAGTGACACCCCCACCAAGTTCCCCTAGGCCTTATAATAATCTAGAACAAAACCAGAATGATGTAATGTCACAGAAAGGAAAGAGGTTCAAGGAGGACAGTCATTTGGGAAGGATCTCTCTAGTACCTATAAAATAAAATGTGAAATTATTAGACTAGTCTTAAGAATTATGCCCCAATCAGCCTTTCCAGACTTAAGTACTTCTATATCCCTATAAGATGCTACACTCAAAATTACTTGCTCTTTACTAGGCACATTCGATGTGTAAAGATCTCTTTTTTTTTTCTCATGCTAGCAACAGGAACAGCTGATGTATTAAATTTAAGTGTGTGAACATGGTTGAGGTTGGCACACATTAAGTGATAAGTAACAGATACAGGCAGGAATATGGATCAGCTCCATAACACTCGTCAAGATATTCTAAGTGATCATAAAGGTCATTTTACTCAAGAAGGCCTGGAGAAATAGAGGCAGGTTGAGACTAGGTCTATCCATTGGGTCAAACAATTTCTTCTACTAAAAATGGATGAATTACATAGTATGTAAGTTATATTTAACTAAAGCAGTTACCAAAATACAAGCCAAAACAAAACAAAACAAAAAAAATAGATGATATAGAGTATCCTGGGTACACATTTTCAAAGACTAGTGGTTGCTTAGTCAGAAATGCTGTGCCTCCACAATCAGGTCTTCAAGAAAAGCAAGAGTTAGTGCACAGGCTCTGAACTGATGCTCAGATGCTTTCTGGACGAGGACTGGCGACCATCACATACTCAGCTGTCTGCTGACCTTAGTGAGGGCATCACTGACTACATCAAGATCACGGCGCAATTCATTCATGGCACTGGTTATGCTTTTGGTGTCTTTCAAGATCTGAATACTCTGTGTGTATGGATTATACTTCACTCCAAATGGACGCTTAATTGTTTTGGTAAATTCTCTGTTTAAGAAAACAAACAAGAGACTGTCAATCTTGAGGAGTGGGGTCCAGATGATGAAAACTAAATAGATGACCTATTTCACATGCTAAGAAAAAGGCAAATCTTTATTAGATATGTGTGCAACCAATTTGACCTAATTCCCCACCTACACATGCAGAGTTCCCCAGGAATGCAACAGGTGGAAAACCTAAAGTAGTCCTAAATACACCTACCCTGACATTACTAGGGCAAGGTCTCTCAATAATAACTTTCTTGGGCTGGGGTTGTGGCTCAGCAGTAGAGTGCTTGCCTAGCACGTGCAAGGCCCTGGGTTCGATCCTTAGCGCCACATAAAAAAATAAAATAAAAGGTATTGTGTGCAACTACAACTAAAAATAAAAGTTAAAAAAATAATAAGTTTCTCAATGATTTGTTACTTTACACAGCCTTTATACAGCTCTATATCTCTTGCATTCTTATATTTTATTATTATTATTATTATTATTATTATTATTATTATTATTATTTTGCAGTTCTGGGAAGGGAACCCCAGGCTTTACACATGCCAAGCAAGTACTCCAGCACTGAGCACCCCAGCCCTATATTTCTCTAGATTACACTAAAGACACCAACCACAGTACCTCTATCAGCAGATAGTGGCAATATTTGACCACAGAGTAACAGATTTCTCAGCTGTACCTTACATAACTATACCTACACACATGCACAGAGTCCAGGAACAGTCCTACCTACTGCACTTGTATTTCTTTCTGCTTAGAATGTTTTCCTCCCAGCTTCCACTTAAATGACCTAAATTCTACCCTTTCTTCAAGCATTAATATCCTGCCTCCTTTATCAAACCAACATTTGAACCTCTCAGGATCCCTAGGGATAACTGTGCAGCTAAGGACAATTGTACATGATAGGGATTGGAATTCAGGTTGTAATCCATCTGGTACACCCAGAGGGGACCACTTCCAATTTACACAAAAGTGCCATATGTGCTAGAGAAAGCACTGCCAATATTATTATTTGGTTCTGTGCATGGCCTAACTCCCTAACTACAGTCAATCTCTGGACGACAAGGAGTATATCTTCAACCCGTATCACTATCTTCACAATGTGACCTCATGACCCTCTCCACCAAATGTTTTTTTGTTAATTCTGCTTACAGTTCTTTCCTTCCTTACTATCATAGTTCAGAGTTTTATTTTAATCAGAAGTATTATACAAATCTCCCCTTAGTAGCCTTCTTTTTTAACCACATATATGGCTGATTAACAATTAAAGTATAACTTTGAATACATTGCACACATCTCTTATTCTTTTTCAACATCCTTACCTTTTTCTATGCTGTCTCTCAACCTAAAACTTAACATTTCTAAATACTATCTATCCTTCAAGTACTTTCTCACATGCAGTTAAGCTTTCCCTATCTCCCAGCTAAAATGAACTGCTCTTGAATAAAACGTGGAACAATGTGTCATCTATATCTTTTTTGGTTGCTTGTCATTTTTCCATATTGTTATATAGTAATTTGTGTATAGTTTATTTTTTCTATTAAGCTACAAACTCTCTAATGGGAAGGAATTGGAATAAACCAGTTTTTCACTCTATCTGATTAATATGTGCAACCACCTAATATCATTACAAATATCACATTCTAAATATTTGTCATGAAAGGGAAATGTGTCACAGGCAAAAAGGCTCCTAGTGTGCTCCTAATTACTTAGCTGCTTATTTCTAGTTCCATCTTTTGCAAAAGAAAATAAAGGCATGAGAAAGATATACTTTACCTCATCTTCTCCTTTGCATCTTCAAAACTTTCAGATACAAAATAGACATCTTGAAAAGTTGTAATTAGACATTCTTGTTTGCAGGTAATCTTGGGTTCAAAGGGCTTTACCTTGGCATGTCCAGAAAGTGCATGCTAGAGAACAAAGAGTCAATGGATCAAGATATATGGTCTATTTTCATGGATCACACAATTGCCAGAATTGGCATACCTCCAAACTTTTTACTTATTCAATGGCCTCAACCTACAATTCCAAACATTTCCTACATCTCCACTAAACCCACATTATACCCCAGCAAAACAAATGGCTTGTACTTCCCCAAAAAAATGTGCCCTGTTATCTCTATGGCTTTAATTCTAACTCTCTTCTACATTTAGGAGACACCCAAGGACCTTTTTTTATTCCTGCATTATGACATCTGCTTTCTACCTGACAGTGGGTGCCAGTAGTTAATCTTATACATGAGTGATACCCACCATTAGGTGGCAGACTCCTTCAGAGCAGGAATGTAGTACCTTGGACAGTGGTAGACATCACTGAACAAGTTCCTTCACTCATTGGATAAACAATAAATCTCAAATAATACCCTAGAAATTATAGATTTTACTGGTAGTATAACAAATGGTGAGGAAACAGCAAAACTTTTTAAGCAAAGCTTCAAAACAGTTTTTATTTATTTTTATTATAGGGCTGGAGCTGGGGCTCAGTGGTAGAGTGCTTGCCTAGCATGCGTGAGGCACTGGGTTCAATCCTCAGCACCACATAAAAATAAACAAATAAAAGGCATTATATATGTGTGCATGTATATCTTACATATCTATATATTATACATGTAGATACATATATAGATATATGTATATATGTACATTTGTATAAATATACAACTTGTATAAATATAAAACTTGGGAAATAGAAACAAGTATTCAAATAATGTTTACTGCCACCCCAAGTATTTTCAATAGTAAGCCCTTGCTCAAATACAAGAACTGTTTTAAGCTTGTCAATTATATTAGGTAAGCAGGGTTATGTGCAAAAATTCACAACTCTTACTTTGAGCTCACTGATAGAAGAAAGTAAGCCAGCACCAAAGACTCTTAGCTGCCCATCTTGTTTACACAAACCAAATTCCACAGTGAAAAAGTAGCACTGCAAAAGAACATTAATAATATTTTCACATCATGAATGACTTAATTAAAACAAATTTCATCAGTGCACTAGCCTAGCATGCACAAGGCCCTAAATTCTATGCACAGCACCTCAAAAAAAAAAAATCATCTCTTAGTCACTCACCTAAAGTGTCTCCAGAAGAAAGCCCAAGATCCCCAGCCCAGTTCACAAGTCTTTACATGATCTGGCCTCATTCTAAATCAGTACTTCTCAAACTTGTTCTGAACACTGTTGTATACAATTAAAAATTACAGAAGATCTCAAAAATCTTTTTTGTGTATAAGTTATAGATAACTGTATTGACCATATTAAAAACTAAGACCAAGAAAAATTTAAAATATTTACTAAGTAACTTTAAATATAGCAAACCAATTTTATGGTAACATAAATAACATCTTTTTTGGTAGATGGGTACCAGGGGTTGATCTCAGGGACACATGACCACTGGGCCACATCCCCAGGCCTACTTTTTGCATTTTATTTAGAGACAGGGTCTCACTGAGTTGCTTAGTGCCTCGGTTTTGCTGAGGCTGGATTTGAACTCAGGATCCTCCTGCCTCAGCCTCCCAAGCTCTTGGGAATACAGGCATGCACCACAGTGCCAAGCCATAAATAACAACTTAGTAAAATAAATAGTATCATTCTGCATTGTTATAAATCTTTTTAATTTTAATTTTTGACAAAATATAATCATAATTATTGGGTACACAATGTGGAATCTAGTTAACATTGTTATAAATCTTTTTAATGTCTGGCTAGACATTATTTAATGTCTGGCTAGAAAACAGATGGATTGTCATATTTACTTCTGTATTTAACCTATTGCAATATGTTGTTTTCATTTAAGTATATGAAGAAAATTCATCTTCACAGTTATGTAGTTGGAAAAGGGTTGGGTATTTTAATAGCCTTTCAGGATAAGTGTGGATATTCTTCATTGAACTACATCAAAACTCAACACATGGTATTTTCTTAAAGTTCATCTGCAATGTGGAATCTGAACTCTGTTACATGAAAATCCACTCTACACTTTGAATGCATCTTTTACCTATGCATAATTTTTACCTCAAGGACCCTATGGAAGGTCTCAAGGACCCCCACCCCCAGGGTCTCCAAACTATAATTTAAGAAGCACTATTCCAACCAGCTAGTCCATCTTACATGACCCTCCTACACTCTCACAGAACTTTCTCCAATTTCCTGTCATTTCCTCAACAAAGCAAGCACCTCCTTGTCTTTCCATGTGTGTCCTCATCCTAGATGTTCATATTTTATTTCTTGGCACATAAGAACATTACTCATTTTTCATCAGCTAGTCCAGATGTCCCTCTTCCATTAAAACTCTTCCAAATTGTTCCCTGGGCTCCTGGAGTAGTTCACCTGAACTTCTCTATAGGCTTTATCTCACTCAAACATGACTGTGTCCTCACGTAGTATAGCAGTTTCTTGAAGACAAGAACAAGACTTTAATCATCTTTGTATTTCCAGAACAGTGTCTGTATCTAGTGCTTAAAAACTTTTAGCATAATTTTTATAAAGCCTAGCATTTTTATTGGGAAAGGTACACAAACTAGTAAAATTATATCAGGCGTGGTGATACATGCCTGTAATCGAAGTGGCTCAGGAGGCTGTGACAGGAGGATAGCAAGTTCAAGGACAGCCTCAGCAATTTAGTGAGTGCCTGATAAATTTAATGAGACACTGTCTCAAAATAAAAAATAAAAAGAGCTGGGGTGTAGCTCAGTGGTAAAACACTCCCCAGCTTAAAAAAAAACTAGTAAAATTAATCTTGTGTTTCTCTACCTTCCTTTAAAGCTCAATAAAAACCCTTAAAATTATTCATCTTCTTTTAATGTCATTTAAATTTATTTAATTATAATATCATCAGCAAAGACAAATTTTCTAATGGTCACTTTGAATATGTATGAACTTTTAAACCACATAAATAAAATGTACCCAGTTGAGAATTACTGAACTATACAGGAATTTCCAGATTTATACCGTTGCCAGTTTTTGAACAGCCTCCTCTGAAGCTCCAAGAGATGCCAGGCCAATTTCTTGGGAGAACTGAGCAAAGCTAGGTTCAGCCAACAGGGGAACATGACCTAAGAGTTCATGGCAGGTATCTCTGAAATAAAGGTACAAGTTTGTCACACTGTGATGCTTAGCATAAATACATAATCAACCATTCAATCAAATCAAAATCCAATCTTACTTTTATTCCAGTTGATCAGGTAGTAAAGGATCAAAAAGGACATTAATCAAATTAAGAAATTATTTTGGTTTAAAACCTTGGCCACTCACAGACTCACACACATAAGTGCATATCAGATACTCAGAGACATCCCCATGTCTCCCAACCCCACCCCAATTGGGTCTCTGCTTATATGTCATCTTCTCAGCATGGTCCTCCCTTATCACCCCTCACAAAACAGCAACATTCACATACACACCTCCATTCTTTTCCTAGATTGACGTTTGTCCATGGCGTTTATTGCCATCTGGCATAATATACACATACATTTATTTGTTTGTTACCCATAGCCCCCACTGGAATACAAGCTCTATGAAGGCAGAAATTTTTGTCTGATTTCTTTACACCCTCTTTGCAAAGAATATCACCTGGCACCTAACAGGTTGTCAATTAATAATTATAATAATGGCTAATTGTATAGAGCATGGAAATGTATTAGGTGTTAGGCACTATGCTAGATGATTTTCACATGCTAATTCATTTAATCCTCACTAAAAATCCATGAGGGGTAACATTATTATTAATAACCATTTGATGAGTGAATGGCTGAAGTCAAAGTACTCACGGTTCTGGGGTATAGAGGGGATCTGAACTGTGTCTCACATATTGAGTGCAGTGAAAAACTCGAAAGGCTAAACCTGATAGGAAATCTCTTGGTGATAGGTAACCAGCCACAGGACGAATGGAAAACCCTGTGCGCTCTGCAAAGAAAAGGAGAAAAATCATTGACTGGTGCATTTTAATTCTGCCACTGGCACTAAGCAACATTGTGAGGGAGAACATAGAAACTAAAACTTATAGTATGTGCATAAAGGAAACTATTAATTATTAAACATTTACCATGACCAGGTAATGAGTTAGACCTTTTACATATCACATCTCCTTTTGTGTTTACAAAATGAATTAAGGATATTTCTCCTTATTATGACAGCTATAAAACTGAAGCTCAGAGACTCAATAATGTGCTCGAGGACATGCAGTAGATGATAAAGGTAGGATGAGAACCTAGTTCTGCTTACACTATCCCTTACTGTCTCATTAAAGGGTTGAGAATATCCCCTAGTCTTACTTTCTTTTTGTAAGAACTCACTTAAAAGATCTATTATTTTATATCAATACCATTTTTTAATCTATGCCATTTTTAGCCAGCATTATATTTTGTCGTTTCTTAATGTTATGTCAACTGAATGGTACTCTTCTGTCCCCCACCTGCCAAGACTGCATGCTTACTGTACAGGGGGCCTGCCACCAGGCTTTAGTGACTTGGAAGACCTCTCTGTGAGCACCAATCTTGTCCTTCATTCAAACCCTCACAATTCTGGTGTTCCATTCTATCCGGTTTGTACTTGGATACTCCCACTCTGATGGGCAGAGAACTATCCAGTAGAACTCTCCACAGTGATCAGAATATTTTGTACCTGTGCTATCCAATAAGGCAACCTCTAACCACAGGTGGCTCCTGAGTACTCAATATGTGGCCAGTGTGAATGAGAAACCAACATTTTGATTTCAATCTAGTTTGATTATTTAAAATTTAAATAATCACATGTGACTAATGGCTACCATATTTGACAATATAGCTATTATCCTTCAGCTAATGTTTTGTTTGAACTTTTATTTTTGTTTTTTCTGTCTTTGACAGTTAGCCTTTGAAATACCTTCAGTAAATATATCCCGTAGTCATCCCAGGCTCTAGATCCCAAGGGAACAGCTATCAGTTTTGCATCCATAACAGAATACTTCCTCCAAATCTCTTGCAAATTTGATTTTCCAACAACTTCTGTAGTATACACTTGTCGAACTTTGTAAGTCCAGCAAGGTCATTTGCATTGACTGGTTCTGTACTATTTTACTAGTCTAGCTTTTATAGGAAACACATGATTTCTTCCCTTATAGAAATAATATTAAATGAATTTCTTATGGAATTCATTTTTATTTTGTTTTTAGTTATATCTATAGTTCTTGAATAGATATGTAGATTTTTATTAATAGTACATGAGAGAAACACAAAGATAGTCATTTCAGCCATTAAAAAAAGAAACTAGGGGCTGGGATTATGGCTCAGTGGTAGAGTGCTTGCCTAGCACGTGCAATGCCCTGGGTTTGATCCTCAGCACCACATAAAAATAAATAAATAAATAAAGGTATTGTGTCCAACTACAAATAAAAAATAAATCACTGTGATTCAAAAATATAACTTCTTCTTTTCACTAAGTCTTCCATTCTGCTGTGATAAAGGGGGCTAGTTCCTTTTTTTTTTTTTTAAGATATTTTCAATCCTGGAAATCCCTGGTCCTTTTGCTTTCTATACTATGTAGAAAAAAATGAAGCTTGAACCAAAAATGTATGAAGAACTAAAAGGAATAAAATTATCCTTACCTTTTGTTCATGCTTCTACTAGCACATCTTTCTTGATAAAATGATAGAATCCTAGTGTGGAAAGGGATCATCTATGTCACCATTCCCCAAGTTGCTTGAATCTTTTCTGACTGGTGGACCTTTCGTACAAACACCTCCATAAATAGGGAAGTAACCTCTCAGAAGTCTTCTGTGTTTTCAAATGGCTCTTGGCTCTTTTAACAAGATATTCTCCATTCTAAGCCACAAGCTTGCAGTTTTTAACCCAACAGTTTACCTTAGGGTCACACAGTATTCCCTCTATTATGTAAGATGGCTTTCAAATATTCAAATATTTAAGTGTTAATAAATGTCCCCTAAATCTCCAAGTTGAACATCCTAAGTGTCCTTCAAATTTGACTTATGAGATAAATGTTCAACTCCTCTCATAAGTTTGCTCACTTTGCTCTTCTCTTGTTCCACGTTATGATCATCCCTCTTTAACTGTGGTGCCCAATCCTGAATGCAATACTCCAAAACAGAAGACAGGAAAACTCTGATCTTCCATACAACTAGATTTTATTTCTCTGTTTAAATGCTGTCAAGATCAAAACAGAGTTTAACATTCCCCTTACAAAAAACCAATTAGCTTATTACCTTTTAAAAAATTTGAGACATCCTCCAATTGTGGGATATTATCTTCCTGATATCCACAATATTTAGAAAGCAAAGGTAAGTTTTTGAGATACTCTTTGCAAGCATGGGTTGGGTAGAGTTTGTTGAGCTCCCGAAAAATGGTTCCCCAGGTCTTAATCTCTTCTTCAGTGAATTCAACTTTGGGAATGGGGTCTCCACTAATGAGATAAAGGGAAGGAGTCATTCTGAAGTAGCAGCCTAAATAAACACAATTTACTCCAGTCATTTATTTTATGATTTCAATGTTGAATATGTTATTAGATAATATACTTACTGTTTATAGCTCATAGCCAACTCTGCAAAATACTTCCGTCTTTTACGGTAAACATTGTCTTTGAAGCCCTAATAATTAAAGATAAGTTTTTAAAAATTCATACTAAAAATTCTTGAAAATTTACATTTAGGAAACATTTCATTATTATTAGCAGAAATATATTAACTGGCTATACAACTGTTACTATGAGCAGGTACTGTGATAATTTTGATTTTGAAATCAGTGTTACACTATCCCCTTTGTACTCTAATGGTGACAAAGAAAAAAGATAGTTTCTATAAAAAGATATTAAGATACTATAGTGGTTATAAAGATAAAGTAGTTTGAAAACTAGGTAAAGCACAGTTCTAGCTAAATCCAAGGCTCTCTTTCACTAGTGAGTTGCTTTGTTTTGTTTTTTTCTTAATCATTCGACCATATCTTCAGTTATATTTACCTGTGGTCAACATTGACAGTTAAATAGTAATTAATAATATTTGAAATAGATACTTAATTTAACCTTAGATATTATCACAAAATGCAAACACTTTCATCATTTGCAGATGCAAAAAGAGACAAAAAAAAAAGACAAATGTGGGGTGTAATGTCACATGCCTATAATTCCAGTGACTTAAGGCTGAGGCAGGAGGCTTACAAGTTCGAAAGCCAGCCTCAGCAACTTAGTGAGATCCTATCTTAACATAATAAATAAATAAAAAGAGCTAGAGGTGTGGCTCAGTGGTAGACCATCCCTGGGTTCAATTCCCACTATAAGGCAAGTGGAAGAACAGATAAAATAGTACTGTTAAAACTCCAACTTGAAAAATATTTAAGGAAAATTTAGGCAAAATAAGAAATAAAAAAAGTAAAGTCCATGAGGAAATAACCAATAATGCAAAAAGAAAAGAAAAGATGAGGACACCTGCAAAGAGTAAATGGGACTCATCTCTTTAATACAAATTTATGATCCCCTTCTGAGCACTTGCCCTTATGTTAAAGTCTGGAGACATAAATATGAACAAAGAACAATCTGGAGCTTCAAGAAGTTTACATGAACCAATTATTAGAAAATATGGTAAGTGCCATATTGAATTTCACAGAATGTCACAGAAACACAAAACAAATGCTCATAATCCAGGGTATAAAAGAGGATAGTGTGGCTCAGGAAAGGATTTCAGTGTTGATTCCTGAGCTAAGTCTCAGGAGGGAGTGGAAACAGATGGAGGAGGTCAGAAGGGACAACACCAACAATAGCACAGAGATTGAAAACTGTATGTTGTACCTAAGAACATCTAAGCAAGTCAATATTTCTGGAGGTTGGAGGGTGGGGATGGAGCATGCCTAGAATAATAACGGGCCTAGAGGTTAAATACCTGCTAAGGAAGTTGATTTGAGCCTTGAGTTGTGGAAGTACCTTGGTCATTTTTTTTTGAAACAGCAACTTTATTGTGATATAATTCATATATCATAAATAAAACATTCCAAAGATTTCAATATAGTCACAGAAATTAACAACCACCTACATCTTCTAATTTCAGAAAAATTTCACAACCAAAAAAAGTTACATCATATTCATTAGCTATTTTCTGTTTTCTATGAGTTTGTCCTATTCAGGACACTTCATGTAAAAAGAATTATACATTTCATGGCCTTTTGTGACTGGCTTCTCTCAGGCTTCATTCATGTTGTAGCATATCTCAGTATTTTATAACTTTTTATGGCCAATAATATTCTGTTGTATGGAATGGAATGTAAGACACATAAATCACCCTTTATCCATTCCATCCATTGATGGACATTTGATTTTTTTCCTACTTTCTTGTTCTCATGCTGCTATGAACATTTCTGGACAAGTTTTCAATCCTCTTAGGTATGTATCTAGGAACCATGGGTGATTTTTTTAGGAGATGGAGATCAGTAATTATTAGGATAATGATCATATTGAGGTTTTAGATCATTCTAATGACTGTGGATGGGTTTGAAGATGGCAGGGATAGAGACAGGGACACCAATTAAGGGACGTGATAGTAAAGATGAATAAAGAACAAATTTAAGAAATACTTAGGAGGTGAAAATTACCAGAATTTAGTAATAGATCAGGAAAACCCATTACCTTTCCATTAACCTGCCCCAGATTTTCTTGCTTCTGAACCTTTGTTAATTTCCCTGAATTATCCTTCCTCTCCATCTTTTACCTGCTGAAATCTTTTAATGCCCAGTTGAAACATTGCTTTTCTCTGATCTCTTCAGCTAGAAGTGTTTGCTCTCTTGTGTATATTTTAAAGTAATTTGTTAATGTCACTTTGCACACTTACATTTTTTTTGCATATTTATATATATGTGCTTTAGTTTTTCAACTAGACTACAAGCTCCTTTCAGACAAGTACTGCATTTCATTGCAACAGTTATTCAATAAGTTTATAGAATAAATGTGGAGGGGATCACTTCTTGACTGCCAAAAGTAGCAGAGGGTCCTAGTCACACAGCAACGAAGTGGAACAAGGTAAAGCAAAGTGCAGGTATGTGGGACTCCACAGTCACAGTCTCTTCCCTCTTCCCAAGAACCTAGAGCTTCCAAGCCTAATACTCTAGATTTACTAATTCTCCAACTTGTGCCAGTAATGTACAGTTTTCCAAGATTTAAAAAAAAAAAAACTTCCCAGTTTATTAATGGCCTAATAAGGCAATCATGCCAGAAAATGTGTGTGGTAAGTTGTTTTTCCAATCCATATTTACTCCCTTTTCCAATAACCCATGCCCATTTTTATAAGAACTGATTGTAGAATTCCCAGGATAGCTATTAATAATAGCAATACCAGGTATAGGATAGATGTCTTAGAACCAATGACGTTAGATGCTTTTCAGGCAGTTCATCTCACTTCCACCAATGTGGAGATCTACTAATCCAGATTAAAATGAGACCCTATTTAGTCTAGAAAAATACTTTCTCAAAAACATTCCCCTTAATTTAGTTTTCTCTAAATTATTTTCATGAGAATATTTATTTTAAAACATATTTACAGAGCTCTATCAGTGATAGAGCGCTTGCATAGCAAGTGTGAAGCACTAGTTTTGACCCTCAGCACCACATAAAAATAAACAAATAAAATAAAGGTATTGTATCCATCTATAACTAAAAAAAAATATTAAAAAAAAAACTTACAGGATGGTCCGCATCTAGTTCAGATCCATACATCAAAACTTTGTTAGCACAAAAGTCCAGGTCAGAAATCTTCTTTGGAAACCAAGGAACAGTTTCCATACCTGAAAAATACAAAAGCCACTAAAAGTTTAAGAAGTAATCTTAAATAAGGCAATAAAGAAGAAGAAATCTAAAGATGAATACATTCTAGATGAGATTTTTATCTTGTACATCAAATCTAAATGTATATAGGTAAAAAAATGCTCTATGTCTAATAGGTAAATTTTATTTAAAATATGTTTGCTTTTAAAAAATCATTTAACAGTGAATCTCCATATCATGTACAACTACAAGACTGGGATTCTAATTAGAATAAGAAGTACTCCATGTTTGTATAAATATGTCAAAAGATACTCTACTATCTTGTATAACTAAAAGAATAAATTTTAAAAAACAAAAAATAAATAAAAATGGTTTGTATCTTCAGTGTTGCAGAAATATTGTACTTCAGTAACAGACCAAAGTTTTAAAAATGTTTTAAGTCACATATTCAGTTATCTTACAAAAGCAGGCTAAGGATGTACAACTTCACAAATCAAGGCACAAGTTTAACAAGAACTTTGAATATTTATTTTTGTTGAGTAAAAGGATCTTAGAAATTCATTTATGTCTTTGCCACCTTGATATTCTCACCATTCCTCAGTTATAGGACACTGGGGTTTGCATATACTATTCTTCTGCCAGGAATACCTATCCCACTCCCACCCAACCCACCTAGCCTTCTGTTTTCCTAAGAATGTCCTTCGCATCCTTCAAAACCCAAATGTAAGGAGACCTTTTCATTTCACATACACTTCTCTTGCTAATTTTCCATGGGTTCCTATGATGGGATGTTTCTAACTCTAGAGGCTTTTTGTGGGTTAGGTTGTGGCTCAGAGGTAGAGTACTTGCCTAGCATGTGCATGGTCCTGGGTTTGATCCCCAGATACCACACACACACACACACACACCAAAAAAAAAAAATCAAAGTGGAGGCTTTTGTTATACTTTACTATAACATATCTGTTTATATGTCTTTCTTTCAAAATACTAATAATTACTTAGAATAGGGACTATATATTTTTGTATCCTTGTTTCTTAGCAGAAATATCTAATAAGTAGTTGGTGTACCCTAAATATCAATTGAGTCATCTTATTATTTATAAAACTCTTCATTTTATAGGTGAGCTATCAGACTTCAGAAAGATAAGGTAATGTACCCAAGGTAATTTGTTTTCAATGGAAGAGAGAGGAACTCAGTCCTTCTTGCTCCAGTACATTGCTTTTTCTACTGCACCCAGGAGTGATATCCAAAATATTTAACAACAGATATAATAGGGTCACACATCCCTCATAATAGATCAGAGTCCTAGGTAACCATTTCTTTGTTAATGGTGGGCACAGGGGTCCTAGTGAAGGATCTGGAGCAACAGTGGCTTTGGGTGTGGTGAAAAATACTCAAGCATCTCAGTGAAGCAACTCCCTGCCAGCCAAAAATGGAGATACACAAATATTTTAACAACCATACGGCTGTACAAATGCATGATAGATGAATCTCAGCCCTGATTATACTCCAAATATTGTGACCTAATCTGAGATTATTTTTATTTATTGGTTCGTTTGATTTGTTTATTTATTTGGAAACAGGGATTGAACCCAGGAGTGCTTAACCACTGAGCCATACCCCCAGACCTTTTTAAAATATTTTATTTAGAAACAGAGCCTTGCTGATTTGCTTAGGGTCTCACTAAATAGCTTAGGCTGGCTTTGAACTCATGATCCTCCTGCCACAGCCTCAGGAGTTGATGGGATTACAGGCATGCACCACCATGCCCAGCAGGAGATTATTTTAGATTGAGTACATAAAAATATGGCTAAATGAATCAATTTGTCTTTTGCACCAAATAAACTACAAGGATTTTTTCACAAATGAAGAACTTAGCCTCTATCTTTGCTCTCTCAGTGTCCTGAGTGTTTGAAGTCTTAGAAGACTTAATTCCTTTCTCATTTGCTTTTGGCGGGAATGCTGTACATGACATATTTCACATCACAGCTGTCAGACATTGTCAACATTCTCAACCAGATACAAATATTCATTGAGTAACTGCTAGATGCTAAGCCCAGAAAGAGTTACTAAGTGCTTACAGAGTGTGAACTGGAGATTTGTAGAATCAAGAAATGATTGATGATTGGAAATTGAGAGATAATTTCTAATCACCCTGGTTCTTACACTTGAAGCTTCCTTTTCACTTGCCTCATCCTTAATCAAATGTTGCTTTATAATTTTCTTTAGTATTTTGTGTTCCCTTCACTACCAGACTGTAAGAAATTTAAAAGACAGTGTTTTATTTTTTGCTTTCATATCTTCAAGATGAATATAAGATTATACATACATTAGGTACTTAATCTTCTTAGTAGTCGTTTCAGTTTCCAAACTTACCATCTTCCTTCACAGTAAAATTATCTGGTGGATTCACAGAGAGAACATTAGTATGAGACTTCAGCAGATGAAAAATATCATTTAATTGTTCTCTGTTGATATCACAGTCAACAAAAATCTCAAATTCTGAATTTCTTCTCTTTGATTTTCGGGACTCGATATGTAACAGGTTCACATGTTTCTCCTTTATAAAGTAGAGGGTAAAGATTACATGCAATAGCTTCAAATATAAATAATTTTTTAGAAGATTACTTTCATTATCACTAAAAACCATTTGTTATAACAGCCAAAAGTGGGGAGACGCTTGGCAGTTTTAAGTGCTGCCAATAGCAAAATAATTCCCCTTAAATATTATGTATAATTCAATAAAAGTTGGCAAGATTCATCACACCTTCAAAAACCAATGAAGTAATACCCAGTAGATTTCCTTCAGATTGTCAGAATGAAATAGAATTCAAATCAGAACACCAAGTCTCCTGGATAAAAAGAAACTTTGGGGTTGGGTTGTGGCTAGGCAGTAGAGCTCTCACCTAGCACGTAGGAGGCCGCTGGGTTCGATCCTCAGCACCACATAAAAATAAATAAATAAAATAAAGGTATTGTATCCAAATGCAACTAAAAAAAATTTTTTTAAAAGAAACTTTGGAAAATTCTCACAAATAAAGCTAGTTTCCAAAAAGTGATATTAATGTTAGTCCTTGTGAAATAAAAATTTCCTTTGTAGAACCCATTTAATAAAATTTGATGAACAGTTTGAACACAGTACTTAATACCTATAAACTTAGGAACCAATTAAACAGATTGCTTCTTCTAATCACTTCCCATGTTAGTGTGGGCTGTAGGTACCATATGTATAAACCTGGGGAGGAGGATATATTCTCTTACCAATGTGGGTAGCTAAGGAAAAGTACTGGGGACATAATGAAACATGAGAACCAATCACCCAATGATTTTTCCACAAAAATGAGTGGGTTAGAGCAGTTGATCTCTAACACTAATTAGTTCATGTTAAAAAATTTAATAAACACTGTGCAGCTAGTAAGGACTGTGAAGAATGTAAACAAGGGCTCAACATACAAGAAACTTATAGTCTAGTTGGCTTAACAACTGGAAGAAAATACAAGCAGTGAGTGTTTCAGTACAGAGATGTTTGGCAAAGGGGAAAAACATCGTATGTTAGAAGGAGGAGAAGGCTTTATGGAGCAGCTGGGAATTGAAATGAGTCTTGGAGAATGACTAGAATAGGAAGGCAGAAGGAAGTAACTAGGGATTCCAAACCAAAGAAACTACGAGCAAAGGTAGGAGTGACATTAGAATGATCAAGGCACATGAGCCAAGAAAGAAGAGTGTTAGGGGATGTTAGGAAATTAGAACAGACAGAGTGTATCTCAGAACATAGAATTACATAAAATCAATAAGAAGAAAGCCAGTAACAAAATTAACTGGAATTGGTCAAGAGTAAAGAAGAGCTTCATTTCATCTATTTCTAATGATTTTTATAACAATAATGCATGTGTAAATATTCTCTAAGCGATGACAAGTAAATATACAGTTAAAAATTATGTTTGTGGAGAAAAGGATGCAAAATGTCCATTTTGAATAATAAAAAAATGATAAAATCAAAATCTCAATGGAATTTGGTGAGGAAATGTAACTAATTAATTTCAAAGTTCATTTGGAAGAAAAATATAGCAAGGAAAATTCAGATAAAGTAGGAGTAATAAATAAGACTTTCCCTGTCAGATATTTCGATTACAGGAACAGAGGCACAAAGGGGTTAAGCAGTTTTCTCAAAGGCACACACCTAATAAGTATCAAAATTGGAATTCAAACCTCGGCTCTTCAACTCCAAGGTCCATGCCTTTAAACACTATTTTCTTATTTTACAGGAAAAGAAAAGTCAAATTGTGGATAATATGGTTCTTCTTTGAACAATATTCTTTTAAAAATATTTTTTAATTGTAGATGGACACAATTTTTTTATTTTATTTGTTTATTTTTTTATGTGGTGCTAGGGATCAAATCTAGTGCTTCAAACATGCTAGGCTTTACCACTGAGCCACAATCCTGGCCCCTATTATTATTATTTTTTTGTATATTTTCTTAGTTGTCAATGGACTTAATTTTTTAAATATGCGGTGCTGAGAATCAAACCCGCTGCCTTGCACATGCTAGGCAAGTGCTCTACCATTGAGCCCCAGCCCCAGTCCCTAAATAATATTCTTAATAATGAAAACTCTAAACATTGTCATAGCCAAAACTGAAACATAACTACATTGAGAAAATGGGAGCATTTGGGGAGGGGTGTTCAAGGCACTATGAGACTAAGGGAGTTGTACAAAGAAACCTAAATACTTATTGTAGAAAATATCTACAATTTAAAAAAAACAAGAAATAAAAACAGAATAAGCAAATTATTAATAAGTGTAGAAGTAAATATTAGCAAAGTGGCTTAAAAAGTTTATAATGTTTGCCTCCTCTAGGCTGAGGACAAGTAAAGTGGGAAGGATGCACGGAACATCATATGGCAATTAGAAGAATTAAGTCTTAAAAAAATCATTCCAAGTGGGGGGAAATTGCTGAAACACTTTAACATTTATATGAAATTACTAACAAATGCACATATAAACATTCATCATATTCTAAAGTGCACATAAAAATAGATCAATGTACACGTCCAATACATTAGAGCAGCTGCTATCAGAAGAGAGAAATGGAGGTTAAATGGAACAATAAAATAAGACAGAAGACACTCATAAATCAATGATGCTAGTGCACATGTGATTTCGTCAGTAAGATCAACTTGACCCTTTGCACCTAAGGTTATCAAAACAATTAAAGAAAATGGAAATGAAGAGAGTTGGAGCAGAAGACTGCTGTTTTCTTTATAAGATCTATAGAATGAGTTGATTTTTTAAACTGTTCATGATTATCAATAAAATAAAACAGAAAACTGATAGAAGAAAATAAATAGGTATATTACTTAAGGACTCAAAGTTAATCAATACAAAAATAATAATATAATTATCAAATTTGGGGGAAGGGGGATAAGGAAAGAGAAAGAAGACAGTATTAAAATCAAAGTTACTGGGGCTGGGATTGTAGCTCAGGGTAGATCACATGCCTAGCATGCATGAAACACTGGGTTCAACCCCCAGCAACACATGAAAAATAAACAAGGTTTCAATAGAGAACAAATAAATGTATAAACTTCCTAACTTAAAAAGAGATATCAAAGCAATATTTAGGTTTACAACTCACCACCAAATAGCTAAAGAAGAGAAATGGTTTTAAAAGGCTGCTTCTAAGAAGTAGGGCTGAGGATATGGTATAGTGAAGGAAATTTTGATGCTGTTTAAAATTTTTTTTCACAATACCTTTATTTTATTTATTTACTTTTTTTTAATGTGGTACTGAGGATCAAACCCAGTGCCTCATGCATGCTAGGCGAGCGCTCTATCACTGAGCCACAACCCCAGCCCAGAAATTTTGATGCTTTTAATCACAAACTCCAGTTCTAAACTATTTGTCTATATTTAAATTTTTAATTATTTGAACTATTATTTTCAAATGGCTATATGTAATATATCATATTGATATAAACTTTATTTTTAAAATATCTTACATTTATTGATAATTTACTTTGTACTACCCAAAGCATTTTATTTATTTTTTATAACTTTATTTTATTTATGTATATTTTATGTGGTGCTGAGGATAGAACCCAGTGTCTCACACGTGCTGGGAAAGAGATCTACCACTGAACCACAACCCCCAGCCCCAAAACACTTAAAATATATTAACTATATTAATTCCCACAATGACCCGGTAAGGTTAAGTAGGGTAAGTAGTGTGCAAAGAGACTAATTAACTCACCCATGACCATCCAGCTAACAAGACACAGAGAAAGGATTGGAATGGAGCAATATTTTAGAAATATAAATTCTTAAGAAATTTCTGTAGCCCATCTCTGAAGAATCTACAATAATTTCTATTTTAAATATAATTTAAAGACTCATTTTTGGGTGGTTTTGTGCAAAAAATGGATAGTGCTTACCTGGAAGATTTTCAGTGCTTTTATAAGTCCTCCAACTTCATTCTTTAAGGAAAAAATGAGAGTTGCTTTTCCCCTTTCTAAGGAATGGTCTTTGTTCTCCTTATTGTCTTCAATCATGATGGATTTGGAGTAATTCTCTAAAACTATGAAGATATATGAATGTATAGACAAAAGGCTAAAAGTGAAGTTGTGCAGCACAAACCATATTTGATAACTCAGGGCACATTAACCTCTCCAAGCTTCCCTTCCTCACCTACAAAACCTGAAGATGCAGATATGCTTTGCAGGACTGTATGAGACCATGTAATGTTAACACATTGACTAACAGTGCTAACAATGCAATGTGCATACAATGCATGCTTGTAGTTCCCTCTACTTTTCTTCAAATCCCATCATTCTTTCAGGGCCTCACTCAAGCCTACTACCTATCTCCCTGACTATTTTTTTAAATATTTTTTTTTTAGGTGTAGATGGACATAACACAATACCTTTATTTTTATGTGGTGCCGAGGATCAAACCTGGGCCCCAACCGTGCTAGGCGAGCAATCTGCCGCTGAGCCACAATCCCAGCCCCCTCCCTGATTATTATAGTCTGATAGTGAGCATTCTTCTTCTAGGAAGGCCTACCTCGCCTTCCAACACAATATTAGTACTTCCTTTTTACCCCAGCTGTTTTATTTGTATATCTTGCCTTCTAACAAAGCAACAAGCTCCTTCAGAGCTCTTTTGCCAACTCAAAAGTGAGGCCAGTTCTGGATATGCATGGTCTACAGGGGTAACTGCTTGCCAGGAGAATTCTGGTACCTTAAGTGTCTCCTTTTCTTTGCACCCATGGATTCCCCCTGCCAAGGGCCCTGAACATTGACCTTTTCAACATTGATCTTTACATTTTCAACATTGACCTTAACAAGACCTACAAGATTTTAAATCCAACTGTGTGTTCAGGGGAGGTAAGAATACTGTAGGGGATAAAAATAGAGTATGATAACTTTGTACTGTTAACTTTCAATTAAGAGATTAACACTTGAGAAATAAAATTTGGATTAATAAAAGGAAACAGCATGCTAAGAGTTTATTATTAGTTGTCCTTTGGTTATTAATTGTTCATAATTGCCTAGTTTCGTGTTGAAGCTCTAATGGACTTAACCTGTAGCAACTTAAAATTACATAACTGAGTTCAGAGTCTTTTTTTTTTTTAAACTGGATAAAGGGGCACTTTACCACTGGGGCTGCATCCCCAGACCTTTTAACTTGTCATTTTGAGACAGAATCTAAGTTGCTTAGGGCCTCACTAAGTGGCTGAGGCTGGCGTAAAACTTGAGATCCTCTTGCCTCAGTCACCTGAGTAGCTGTGGTTATATCTGTATGCCACTACACCCAAGAAGATCACTGTCTTTTACCTGCTCTCTAAGCCTGTGACACCACCATTTAGAGCAGATATGGTGATGACAGTGTGGAAGCTTTCTCTGACCTGCCCAAGCCAACTCCCCTTAGCGTTGGTTATCACAGAGATATATACTTCCCATTCATATCAGCAATCACAGTTGCCTTCATATCATTATTTTGGTGATAATTTGATTATGTCTATCTCTCCAACTAGACTTGAGCTACATTGCAGCAAGGACTGCATTGACTTTTCTCATCTTTTGTATCCCCAGCACCTAACACAGTCCCTGCACATGATAGCCACTGGAGATCTGTAACTGAATTAATTTTCAGTTCCTCAGGGAACTTAGTCTGGTAGGAAGAGAATGATGATGCAGAAGGATAGGAACTGTATTATCACAGATGGCTGAGGATGGCAGTGACGATACTGAATATTCTCATATCTGTTTGGGGAGGCTTCCTCAGATATGATCAAACAGGATCTTGAAGAAAAAAAGAAAGGGGAGAAGAAGATGTGGAAGTGAAAGACTTGAACAGAGATGATGTAGGCAAGGTAAGTGTGGTTGGATATCAGAAACTCTATACAGGTACAGCAGGGGAATTTGGACTTGATCTTCTTTGCTCATGCAAATGTCCATCTCAACACCACAGCCAGTCTGACTAATTGAGAAAAATAAGGACAAAGTAGTATTCCATGAAGCTAAAGTCCTGGCTTTGAAATGCTTTCCTATGGGTATCATGCATTATTGTCTTTCTAACCAGAAGGCTCTTATGAGCTTTCTTTTTTATCCATAAAGTCTTTTTTCTTAATCCATGAGGTTTAACATTTTAGGACCCTTAAAGATAGATGGTAGCCCTGAAGAGACCCACCTGACTTGGTAGAGGGAATAAAGAACCAAGTAGGATTCAATTAATCTTCAACTATATGGTCATGTTACAATAGTCTGATACTCAATGTGCTAGTAGAATACACTTTTCACTTTCAGAATTTATACCTTTTGAATTTAGTTTAACAAATATTTATAAGGACTATACTAAGTTGAAGGACTTCTATAATTAAGTTCAAAGAGTATGGAGATTTTAAAAAGTAATTTGCCACCCTATTAATGGCTAAATTCCATCTACTCTTATCAACCCAAGAGATGGGTAAATGTCAAATGTCTACAAAAATCATGTGCTAATTTTATCACATTTAATTCTCATAAAATCTTAGGAGTGGATAGGAATTGTAACCTTTTTTATCAGCGAGAAAAAATGAAGCTTAGAGAAACTAACCTGTCCATGGTCATACAGCTAGAAGATGTGAGAACACATGTTTAAAATTGGGTCCTTGAAAATGCAAATGTTAGCAAACCCAGGTTGCCCTGAAAATGTTCAGAAAAACAAATGGGAGAACAAAAGTCCTGGCTTCTAGCTGAAAACTATCTTCTCAGAAGATGAAACAGAAAGGAAAACCAACCAAACTCACATGTGCAGAGCACAATGGATTAGTAGTTCATCACTTAACCATTCGGCCATCCTGTCTCACTCAGAAAGGTGAACCAGGTATCTACTTTGGCATCTTCTCAATTACCTATTTACACTATAAAAGGATGTGAGGAAATATGTGAAACATGAAGTCAGACCTATGCCATCATTGATCTGATGTTCATCAGTGTGTAACAACTTGGACATGCTACTTAATATTGCTAAGTTACCAAAGAACTAGTTGGAACTCACAATATCCAGAATTCTCTTACACATTTCAAAACACCATAGTATGACTTGGTATTCTGATGTTTTTCCCACAGAAGAAACTAGGCCATCTCAGGCATCAAGAAGAGATTGATATATATAATTCAAAATTTAACAAATACTCATTAGTTCATTATGTTCAAGTTCCTAAAAGTGCTTATTTTTTTAAAAAATATTTTATTAGTTGTTCACGTACCTTTATTTTATTTACTTATTTATATGAGGTGCTAAGAATCAAACCTAGTGCCTTGCACATGCTAGATAAGTGCTCTACCACTGAACCACAACCCCAGCCCCAAAGCACTTATTTTTTAATTGTGCCAATTTATTCTCTAGAATTAAAGCAATCTCTATTTGAAATGCTTTATAACTAAATGGCCAATTAAAACAATAATGAAGACTTTCTGTAATTCAAATAATTACTATTGGCAAATACCTATAATCCCAGTTACTTGTGAGGCTGAGGCAGGAGGATGGATCACTTGAGCCCAGGAGTTAAAGGCCAGCCTGGACAACATAGTGAGACTAAGTCTCAAATAATAATAATAACAACAACAACAACTAGTAGTAAAATGAATGAATTTCAACCTAAGCACATAAGCACCATGGTTAGTGTTAAGACAGGAAAGATTAAAAAAAAATTGTCTCCAAGGAATTTAGACTTGTGTATGGGGGAGTAGGAGAGGGGAGACAGACTTTCCAATAAATGTAAACAAGCAGAAGGGAAAGAAACCCTGAGATCTCAAAGTATACATTAAGTATATGTAATATACAAGTCATTTTATATTATTTCTATTTGGAGATATAATGAATTATTGTACTAAGATTTTTTGAAACATTCCTATTCCTGTTTAAGTTGAGATAAGAAGATTCTCCAAAGGAACTTTTGCTAAGAAATCAGAAGAAAATTCTCCCTCCCTTTCCTACTCCCTGCCCCCACTTAAAAAAAAAATGCTTACAGAGGATCTAACTTTGGTTGACAGAGTTTATGAGGTATCAGTTCTTTTTTTTCCTTCGTTCAACTATCTCCAGAATCTTTTTGGAAACTCAGTTTTGCCCTTGTTTTCCTTTCTGCCTTCAACCAACTACACTCTCCTATCCCCTCAGAGAAAAAGAAAAAAAAATCTACAATACTAGCCTGGTAAGAGAAAAGGCTACAAAATAACTAATGGGTCAAGCTTGTTTGAATTAGTGTCTTATCAAGAAGTATATTTTCATTTTTAAAGCAACCCCCTACTCAGCCAATGCCAACTGGTACTTTTCCTTTTCTTGTGAAAGGCAGATTCTCCTACTGCATTTCCTTGTCTGACTAAAGATGCACTGGTGTGCACAGCACACCACTGGAAATAAGGAAGACATATCAAGAAGAAGGTCCATCAAGGTGCACACACTGACCAGTTCTTTTTTTTTTCTCTCTCTCTCTCTCTCCTTTATTTTAACCCATAACAAGTGAAATTTAAATTTATCTCATCTAGGAAGCACAAAACACTATCAAATTAAAGTCTTTTGAAAGCATGGATGCTGTTTGAAGACAGAGCTAAAATCTGCAAGGAGGACTGGTTCAGAGAGAATCTCCGAGAGAATCTTGATTTTCTATTCTAACTGAAGGTATGAGGAGTGGGAATGAGGATGAAAGAAGAGATTAAATACAAAAGAAAACTCTTCCCATGAAAAACATTGTTCTAGGATATAAAGACACTGTTAAGAAATGGAAAATTGGGCTGGGGATGTGGCTTAAGCAGTAGCACGCTGGCCTGGCATGCGCAGGGTGCTGGGTTCGATCCTCAACACCATATAAAAATAAAATAAAGATATTGTGCCCATCTAAAACTAAAAATAAATATTAAAAAAAGAAATGGGAAATAGAAGTCATATCCCTACCTGATGATAATCTGACAATAATAATACATGTACAAATAAATTATAGAGATAAAATATGTAAACCACAGATTATAACTTTCCAGGAACATGAGCTAGAGGTCCACCCACCTTTCTTTGGGAATTAACAGGCACATATTGGGTTAGGAAATTTAACTAGCGTCTTTCGCCCCCAAGATAACTAGAGTGGAATATCAATGTGGACCTAATTTTAAATCTCTGAAAATCAAATGGTTAAGTTTAATCAGAGTTATGCTTCCATCCACTTTTAACTAGAGTTGAACTTTAAGAACCTATACTTTTTTCTTTTCTTTTTTTTTTTTTAATCTGCCTCCTTGCACTAATTCTTTGTCCTCTCCTGGGATGGAGGTAGTGAGTACAGAGCTTTGCGTCATTTTGCACCTCTCCGAGATTTTACATCTGAGGCTACCTTTTGTGGAGGTAAGTCTAAGGAAGGGTTTCCTTTGTGGGAGGAGAAGGAAAAAAAAAAAAAGATATATTTCCCTTTGTTGGAAAGAAAAGGAAAGGAAACGTGGAATTATACAGAACAGAGTTTAACTCGAAACTCCAGTTTTCTTGGGTATAAAGTTCAAGAAATACCTATTTCACAGCGTTAGTTGTGAAAGTGAAATCTGATGTCGTGAAAAGAGCCTGTTTCTGGCACACAGGAGATCCTCAAAAATGAGTGTCTTTTCTCCCCCAAAAAGGGGTAGTAGGAAAGAAGAGAACCGCAGGAGTACAAATCCAACCTAGCAGATCAGGTTGCTCTTGGGCATTTACCTCCCAGGAGGGTAATTCTGCCTCCGCCCCGCTCCAGTCCTGAGTTCCCAAATCCCGGTACCTGCGGAGAGGGGCCACCCCACTCACCTCGGGAGCCACCAGCGGTAAGCAGGTTCAACCCGCGGACCCCAGATGCCGGCTCTTATAGAAGATGAGGGAGACGGAGCGGGCCAATGGGCGCCAGAGGCTTCGGTCAGAGGCCAATGAGAAGGGAGAACCGACGGGCAGGCAAGGCAGGAGGTTCTCCCGGCCCGCGGGGCAGCCTCCGCCTGGAGCTGACCTCCTCTGGGTGCTGACCATGCTCGCCAGCTAGCGCCCTGAGATTTACACGCCTTAGTCTTTAAGTGTATTTGATTGGCTTTTTAATTAAACTAATGTTAGGCTACCCGTAACCTCAGAAGTCTGACTAATATTAAACAATGCGGAGTCAGAACTTCCCTCCAAACCAAGATAACCTCGATTACTCACAGAATGACCTCCTGAGCTTGTATTGTTTTTCCTGGAGACCAAAGCAGAATCCCCCCACCGCCCACACATTCTGGTGCTTCTGGGTTCTTTGATAGCCTAGTATTGCCTCGTCCTTCTCTTGGTACCTTTCCTTATTTAAACTGAGCTATCATTGAACTTTTTAGAAAGGAAATGCCAGAAAAAAAAATGTAATAAAATTTCTAAAGCTTCGAGCAGATGAGTATGGTAAATTAACAGAAAGTCATGTTATACGCTATATAAACAACATGACATAGAAGCCAAATTCGGAATAAGTTATTTATTGGTTGAGTGCTCAGTTGATTAGGTCCTTTTCCCAAAGGACTATACAATTACTACTGTATGCTGGTTCCAGGACCCCTATGGATATCAAAATCCAGGGATGTTCAAGTCTGTTATATGTTATTAGCATATAACCTGTGAACATCCTTCCATATGCTTTAAATCATCTCTAGATTAATTACAATAACTAGTACAATTTAAATGCTTTGTAAATAGTTGCTATACTGAATTGCTTTAGGAAAATATGAAGAGGGAAGGAAAGTCTGTACATGTTCAGTACAGAGTTATTTTTTTCCAAAATATTTTTAAACCAAGGATGATTGAATAAGAGGATACATATGCCTGTTGATATGGAAGACCAACTGTATATGTAATACATATACTAGGACATATATTGTAGGACATTCTTTTCTCCAATTTTGAAAATTCAGATTTACTGCTGAGTAGTTTACACACAGTGATATCCACTCTTTCAAAGTATACAATTCTGAGTTTTGACAAATATACAGTGTGTAACCACCAATCAAATATAGAACATTTCCATCACCCCCCCCAAAAAAAAAGTTCCCTGCTGGGTGTTGTGGCCTAGTGGTAGAGCGCTTGCCTAGCACGTGTGAGGCACTGGGTTCAATCCCCGGCACTGCATAAAAATAAAAACAAATAAAATAAAGGTATTGTGTTCATCTACAGCTGAAAAAAATTATAAAAAAAAAGTTCCCTTGTCCCAATCCTCGCCCACTAGCACCACCACCACACTCAACCACCCATTTGATTTTGGTCCCTATGGTTTTGCTTTGTCTGGAATAAGAAAAAATGGACTCCACAGTACCATAGGTTTTTGGTTCTTGGCACTTAATGCTTTTGAGTTTCGTGATGCATGAGGTTATCAACTGATGACTAAATACAGATGTATTTTAAAGTGCAAGTCATTTACACCTTTCACATTTTTCTCAAATCTATGGAATAATTCTATGAGGTAAGTACTTTTCTAATTTTGCAGATAAGGAAACGGAGGCACAAAGATGCTCTGTGACTCTCTGGCACAGGTAAGGAGAATCAAGAATCAATGAAAAACATTCTGATCTAGTGTTCTTACTGCAAGGCCATGAAAAACATTGGTCAGAGAGAGAGAGATCTTTTAGAACCAAGCTAAGGTCAAAGACAGCTTTCCTAAAGTTGAGTCTATAGTAGGACTTGAGCCACACTCATTAAAGAAGAGAGATGGGGCCAATTCATTTAATTATCCCATCCTCAAGAAGGTGAGAATATTGTGCACACTGACCCTGAGGTGGAAAGATCTGGATAGTTGATATCACTGAAGGTCACCTTGAAGGAATGAGAAAAGCAAGAACCTTCTCTGAACCTCTCTGAACATGCATAGCCCCACAGCGCTGGGGAACTCCAAGCATCTGGGTTTTCCCACTTTTCTGAGAGACATCTAAGATAACTCTGACCCCAAACATCTCATCACTTGCCTAAAATTATGCCAATTAAGAATTTTCACTGGGCTCAATGGTACACCATACTCTGAGAAAGCTCAGGGAAAGGACCATCAGTTGTAAAAATCTTTGTATAGATTTGCTTAATTAGAACGATTTAATTCGCTCCTAATATCAAACTGATGTCACAGAGTAAAAAATATTTCCATGGGAGTTCTATAAAAGGTAAATACACTTGAGGAAGAGAGAGTATGTAGTCCTTAGGGAATTATCAGTTTCAAGTTTCCAATTGCTGCTGTAATAAATTATCACAAATTTAGTGACATATTTATTATACTGTAGTTCTGGAGGTTAGAAGTCTGACATGGGTTTACTCCTTTCTCAACCTTTAGATTTTCACTTAGTGTCAATTCCTTCCCTCAACCAAGACTACCCTCCAGTCTAAATTAGGTTCCTTATCTCCTCCTTTTTTACACTTTGCCTTTTTACTATATAAGGAGCACTGGTAACAGTGGTTATTATACAATTATTTGTGTGGCTATTTGTTCATGCCAACAGAGAAGGAATTCATATTCATACCCCCCCCCCATCTGTTAAATCTTCATTGGCTAGCCTGGTGTTCCTGGCACACAGGTATACAGTACTTTCTCATTAAATATTTGTTGAAAGCCAGGTGCACTTTTGGGGTACCTGTAGTTCCAGCTACTCAGAAGGCCTGAGACAGGAAGATTGCTTGAGTCTAGAAGGAGTTCAAGAAGAGCCTGGGCAATATAGTGATACCCCATCAAAACAAAAAAGAAATGTGTTGAATTAATGACAAATGGATGATAAAACCTATCTTCAAACATGTGTGTACCTATGTATTCATCCTAGAATTTCTGTAGAACTGATTACCCAGATGTGGAATACTGCAAGATTGCCTTGCAAAAAGGTTATACCAACTTATTTGAAAGACTATAAAACAACATCCTCATCCTTGTCAATCATGGATGTTATTAATCTCCTTAACTTTTGGTAATTTGACTAGCAAAAATAAGTATTTATTAGTAGAGCTGAGAATTTTTTAGACATTTGTTCACCTGTGAATTCCTTCTTTCTTTCTTTTTTTTCTTAATATATATTTTTAGTTGTAGAGACTGCTGAGCCCCCGTCTGTCCGCTGCCACCCACTCTGGACACAGAACATCCAGTCATGGATAAAAATGAGCTGGTGCAGAAGGCCAAACTGGCCGAGCAGGCTGAGCGATATGATGACATGGCAGCCTGCATGAAGTCTGTAACTGAGCAAGGAGCTGAATTGTCTAATGAGGAGAGGAATCTTCTTTCAGCTGCTTATAAAAATGTTGTAGGAGCCAGTAGGTCATCTTGGATGGTAATCTCAAGTATTGAGCAAAAAATGGGGGCTGGAATTGTAGCTAAGCAGTAGAGCGCTAGCCTAGCACGTGGGAGGCCCTAGGTTTGATCCTCAGCACCACATAAAAATAAATAAATAAAACAAAGATATATATGGCTGAGAAAAAGCAGCCAATGGCTCAAGAATACAGAGAGAAAATTGAGACTGAGCTAAGAGATATCTGCAATGATGTACTGTCTCTTTGGGAAAAATTCTTGATCCCCAGTGCTTCACAAGCAAAGGGCAAAGTCTTCTATTTTTAAATGAAAGGAGACTATTACCGTTATTTGGATGAGGTTGCTGCTGGTGATGATAAGAAAGGGAGTGTGGATCAGTCACAATAAGCATACCAAGAAGCTTTTGAAATCAGCAAAAAGGAAATGCAGCCAACACATCCTATCAGATTGGGTCTGGCCCTTAACTTCTCTCTGTTCTATTATGAGATTCTGAACTCCCCAGATAAAGCCTGCTTTCTTGCAAAGACAGCTTTTGATGAAACCATTGCTGAACTTGATACATTAAGTGAAGAATCATACAAAGACAGCATGATAATAATGCAATTACTGAGAGACAACTTGACATTGTGGACATCAGATACCCAAGGAGACGAAGCTGAAGCAGGAGAAGGAGGGGAAAATTAGCAGGCCTTCCAACTTTTGTCTGCTTCATTCTAAAATTTACACATTCTAAAATTTACACCCATGCTGTCCCACAAATAGTTTCTTGTTTACGATTCATGACAGGTTTATGTTACTTCTATTTGAATTTCTATATTTCACATGTGGTTTTTATGCTTAATATTAGGGGAGTAGAGCCAGTTAACATTTAGGGAGTTATCTGTTTTCATCTTGAGGTGGCCAATATGGGGATGTAGAATTTTTATACGACTTATAAAGGTTTGGCATAGTACTTTATGTACATTGTGGCTTCACAAGGGCCAATGTTAAAACTGCTTCCATGTCTAAGCAAAGAAAACTGCCTACATATTGGTTTGTCCTGGTGGGGAATAAAAGGGATCATCAGTTCCAGTCACAGGTGTAGTAATTGTGGGTACTTTAAGAAGGTTGTAGTAGAAACAGATATCCCTTGGATCCTACATGTGTGAATCTTGGGTTTCTGTGGAATAGACAATCTCAGTGTGCACAGCTTTGACTACAGCTGCAGAAGTGCTCCTTTAGACAAAGTTGTGACCCAATTTACTCTGGATAAGGACAGAAATGGTTCACATTCCATTATTTGTAAAGTTACCTGCTGCTTGCTTTCATTATTTTTGCTTCACATTTTATTTGTATTTAAATATTTTAGGCAACCTAAGAAAAAATGTAAAAGTAAAGATGCAGTAAAAATAAATTGCTTGATATCCATTACTTTATGTATATCAGGCACAGTGGTAAACAAAACAAAACCCATGTATTTAACTTTTTTTAGTTTTTTTTCTTTTGTGATTTTTTTTAATACTTGCCTAACATGCATGTTCTGTAAAAATAGTTAACGGGGAAATAACTTGAGATGATGGCTAGCTTTGTTTAATGTCTTATGAAATTTTCATGAACAATCAAGCATAATTGTTAAGAACCCGTGTGTTAAGTTCATGTAAGTGGAATAAAAGTTTTATGAATGGAAAAAAAACCAAAATATATATATATTTTTAGTTGTAGATGGGCATAATACCTTTATTTTGTTTATTTAGTTTTTTTTTTGTATGGTGCTGGGGATAGAACCCAGTGCCTCATGCATGCTAGGCAAGTGCTCTACCACTGAGCCACAACCTCAGACCAATTTCTTATTTCTTGATTTTTCTTATTGATACAAGAGCATTGTAGATATTAACCCTGTTAGATGCAATGCTGCCACCGAAAATTTCCATCTGTCTTTAACTTCATTTAAGATGTTTTATGCCTTATAACATTTCTGTTTGTCCTTACGGTCAAATCAGCCTTTCATGCTGAAGCTTAGGGGGACCCCAAATCATACCCATATCTCTCCTCCCAGGTCCAAGCTGGGCAGTTGGCCATTAGCTATGGCAACGACAGTGTGGGGGGCAAGGAGTAGGAGTGCAAGCTGGAAGATCAGTTGAAAGGCTATTGAAGGAGTCCAGCTGAGATATGATGGCAGATATGGGGGTAGCAGTAAGATGAAGAAAACTGAGGCTCAACTGAGGACATGCTTTGGAGATAGAATTAATAGTATTAATAATGGCAGGGCAAGGAGATGTAAAGGAAGGGTTCAAGAATGATTTTGTCTATTGGGTAAGTTATGGTTCTGTTAACTAAAATGAGGACTGGGAGGAAGGAGAACAACTTGGCAGGAAGGAGAAAATTGTCTATTTTGGACTTTGAAGATTTGAGATGTCTCCTAGATATCCAAATGAAGATATCATGTGGCATTAAGAAATGGGAGTCCAAAATCAGAAGGAGATCATAGCCAAAGATATAAATTTAGAAGTCACTGGCATAATGATCATATATAAAGATACTATATAAAGATCACCAGCCTGGATGAAATTTCCCAGGGAGAAAAATTTATTGAGAGACAAGAAAGAAGCCCAGTATTGAACCTTGGGGTATGTCAAGGCTCAAAGGACAAGAATAGAAAGAAGAGAAACAAGAAAAGAGGACATAAAGAAGGAGACACCAAAGAGAGAGAAAACTCAAGTGAATGTATTGTCAAAGAAGCCAATAGAAGACTGTTTTAAGAAGTAAGGCACTGTCGATTGCCTTACATGCTGCTTCAAAGTTGAGGACAGAAGTACAACTACTAGAAACAGCAACAGGAAAATCACTGGGATTCTCAACAAAAACAACTTCAGTAATAGGAAGTATAGAAAATTCCATTTACATGAGAAATGATGTCAACTCTTTCAGCAGTTCCATTGTAAAAGGGAGCAGAAAAAGATAGTAGCAGCTGGAGGAGAATGTGGGTTTAAGGGAGGGTTGGTTTTTAAATTTTTGTTGTTTTTTAAAGATCAAATAAACTAGACAGAGAATGATCCAGTAAGACCGAAGAAAAATGAATTAAGAAAGTAGGAGAGTAATTGCAGGAGTTAACTCTTCTGCACTCATTAGTTCTAATAAACCAGTCAAGCAAGGCTCTTGACTTTCATGGTATATAATTATATCATCTGATAATACACCCTCCAAAAAAAACTAATGGCACTTCCCAAGTAAGTGATTGTGATAAAGATCACGACAGTAGTATTTTTTTCTGGGAGGTAACCAAAAGTTATAATGGAGAGGGCATATATAGGGGCTTCTGGATGACTGGTAAAGTTCTATTTAAGCTGGGTGATGCATATGGTTTTTGCTTTTCAATAATTCCATAAAATATATATTTGTTTCACAGTTTTGTTTCAGTTTTACTTTATAAGATTAATGAAAAATAAGCAATGAAAAAATGATAGTATTTTGGCCTTTTAAAAAAAATACCCACACTTATACAGTTTGTTTTTATCCTTTTTGTGTTTGCTGAAGCTATTAGAACAATGTGAAAAATATTGTTGTTTTGTTCCAGGTTTTAATGGGAATATTTCTAATGTTTCAATTAAGAATCATGTCTGCAGTTATGTTAACAGTTTTCTTCTATTAAAGGAGTTTTTGCAGAAACAGATGTTAAATATTATCAGATGAGTTGTTGGCATTACTGAAATGATCACATGGGTTTTTTAAAAATATGCAATGTTAAATCATCTTACATTCCTGGGATACACTCATCTTGGCCATGATCTTTAATGTATATTTTTATACATCTTCTAATATGTGCTGAAACTTACTTGCAATTTCACAATTTTATTTGTAATTTGTCCAGAATGTTTGCATCCATACTAATGAGTTTGGAGTACAGTTTTCCTTTTTTGTGTGGACTGTTCTTATCCAGTTTTATTAACAGGGTTTTGTTATCTTTACAGCATTAAGAAATTTCCCACTATTTTCTGTTGGCTTGAGAGAGATAGCATTAGTTCTTTTGCTGACTTTCAATGTGAATATTAGGTTTTTAAGGTTTTCTACCTCTTCCTGAGTTTAATTTTAGTATTTATTCTCTTCCTAGAAAATTATCCATGTAGTTATGTTCTTTTGGTTCTCATTCTCTCTCTTGGTTTTCATTTTTTAAAAAACATATGTATAAAGTTAAGTACAATGGTGCACACCTATAGTCTCAGCTTCTTGGGAGGCTAAGGCAGGAGGACTGCTTAAGTTCAAGAGTTCAGACCAGCTTGGGCAACGTAGACTCAGTCCCCCGCCAAAAATGTGTGCATGTGTGTATTTTTCTGCTTTATTCCACAGGAGCCAGAGAATGTGCTAGTATGACTTTTCCCTAGGGGAACTTACTAAGATGTTCTTTGTGGCTCATCGCATCATCTAGTTTTATGGATGTCCCATTAAACTCGGAGAGTATGAATTTTCCATTAGTAGATTAGTTATGTTCTAATAAGGATAGAGCAAGCAATCCTGCAGTGACCAATTATCCCTTTATTATGATAACATAATAAAGGTTTATTTCTTCCTCGCTCTAGTCCAACATGCATTGAGTGACTCTCCAGGGCAGCTCTTCATCATGTGATTCTCTGTATGGTTACTTAGGGATTCAGGAAACTTCCATCTAAATGGCTCTGCCATTTGAACCCCTGGCTGTCACCAAAAGATAATTCTGAGGTGCAATACCAGACTTTAAATGCTTTTGTATTTAAATCATTGACAATAACTGAACCACTGGTTATAACTAATCACATCACCCTTCCTTACTGCAAAAGAGCTGTAAAGTACAGTCTTCCCATCAGCTCAGGAAGATAAGAACCAGATATGAGGAGCCCAAAGAGTTATTCCCATAGAATATAAAGATCTATTTATGTGTGCCTTTATAGTATAGGAATGTGGAGCATGAACTGTGAAGCCAAATGCAGTCCTGCCACTTACTTAGCTGTGTGACTTCAGGCAATTTAGCTTTTCCAGGACTTGATTTCTCTATCTATAAAATGCCAATCTCCTAGCATTGTTATGAGGATTAAATGAGTTTGTATTTATAAAGCATTTAGAATAATGAAAAATATGGAAAATCAACATTGTAAAATATCATCATTCACATTCTCTGTCTTTGTGTTGCTTTAGTGCTTTTCCCCTTGAAGTCTATTCTTTGTTTTATAATCCCTGCTTTCTATTTTGTTATCCCTTACCTCATTTTTCTTTATCCATGTCTTTGTTATGTGTTTTTTGTCTCTTGAAAAGAATATAAAACTAGATTTTTTTTCTTTTAAGAATATTTATCCTTTGGGCTGGGGATATAGCTCAGTTGGTAGAGTTCTTGCCTCATATGCACAAGGCCCTTGGCTCAATCCCCAGCACCAAAAGAAAAAAGATATTTATCCTTTAGTAAAGGGATTTAATTACATATGATGGATTAAATAGGTTTTACCTGAATCCTTACACAAATAGATTATGCAGTTTTTAAAAGTAACATTAATATTCATTATTTGTGCAGTTTTTTAAATTTTTTATTGTTGGTTGTTCAAAACATTACATAGTTCTTAATATATCATATTTCACACTTTGATTCAAGTGGGTTATGAACTCCCATTTTTACCCCGTATACAGATTGCAGAATCACATCAGTTACACATCCATTGATTTACATATTGCCATACTAGTGTCTGTTGTATTCTGCTGCCTTTCCTATCCTCTACTATCCCCCTCCCCTTCCCTCCCCTCCCCTCTTCTCTCTCTACCCGCTCTACTGTCATTCATTTCTCCCCCTTGTATTATTTTTCCCTTTCCCCTCACTTCCTCTTGTATGTAATTTTGTATAACCCTGAGGGTCTCCTTCCATTTCCATGCAATTTCTCTTCTCTCTCCCTTTCCCTCCCACCTCTCATCCCTGTTTAATGTTAATCTTCTTCTCATGCTCTTCGTCCCTACTCTGTTCTTAGTTACTCTCCTTATATCAAAGAAGACATTTGGCATTTGTTTTTTAGGGATTGGCTAGCTTCACTTAGCATAATCTGCTCTAATGCCATCCATTTCCCTGCAAATTCTATGATTTTGTCATTTTTTAATGCAGAGTAATACTCCATTGTGTATACATGCCACATTTTTTTTTATCCATTCGTCTATTGAAGGGCATCTAGGTTGGTTCCACAGTCTTGCTATTGTGAATTGTGCTGCTATGAACATCGATGTAGCAGTGTCCCTGTAGCATGCTCTTTTTAGGTCTTTAGGGAATAGACCAAGAAGGGGAATAGCTGGGTCAAATGGTGGTTCCATTCCCAGCTTTCCAAGAAATCTCCATACTGCTTTCCAAATTGGCTGCACCAATTTGCAGTCCCACCAGCAATGTACAAGTGTACCCTTTTCCCCACATCCTCGCCAGCACTTGTTGTTGTTTGACTTCATAATGGCTGCCAATCTTACTGGAGTGAGATGGTATCTTAGGGTGGTTTTGATTTGCATTTCTCTGACTGCTAGAGATGGTGAGCATTTTTTCATGTACTTGTTGATTGATTGTATGTCCCCCTCTGAGAAGTGTCTGTTCAGGTCCTTGGCCCATTTGTTGATTGGGTTATTTGTTATCTTATTGTCTAATTTTTTGAGTTCTTTGTATACTCTGGATATTAGGGCTCTATCTGAAGTGTGAGGAGTAAAGATTTGTTCCCAGGATGTAGGCTCCCTATTTACCTCTCTTATTGTTTCTTTTGCTGAGAAAAAACTTTTTAGTTTGAGTAAGTCCCATTTGTTGATTCTAGTTATTAACTTTTGTGCTATGGGTGTCCTATTGAGGAATTTGGAGCCCGACCCCACAGTATGTAGATCGTAGCCAACTTTTTCTTCTATCAGACGGCGTGTCTCTGATTTGATATCAAGCTCCTTGATCCATTTTGAATTAACTTTTGTGCATGGCCAGAGAAAGGGATTCAGTTTCATTTTGTTGCATATGGATTTCCAGTTTTCCCAGCACCATTTGTTGAAGATGCTATCCTTCCTCCATTGCATGCTTTTAGCCCCTTTATCAAATATAAGATAGTTGTAGTTTTGTGGATTGGTTTCTGTGTCCTCTATTCTGTACCATTGGTCCACCCGCCTGTTTTGGTACCAGTACCATGCTGTTTTTGTTAAAAGTTAGAATCCCAAGATGTTATAGTTCTAAGATAGCAAATTCATGTTGAATTTTTAGCATTGAGTCATTAAATAATATATCAAATGTGGGTATACAGAATGTGAAAAATATGGAGAACTTTCTTCTTTTGTGTGCTGTAAAGACAAAGCAATGTGTAGCCTTGCCACACAGTGAAATATCTCAGGAGACTCATTCTCTGCAAGATTATTCTCAGGCTGATCTACAGAGATGTTGATGATATGTTACACACAAATTGAGAGTCTGAAATGCATGTTAATTATCTTGGGATTGGATTGAGGGAAAAAAATCTTTTCTGGAGGAAGAAAAGTCCATTTAGGGAAAAAACTAAGTTCAAAGCAAAAGTTGTGCTGATTATTCTCAAGCTATTTAGGGTGCTTATATGGATGTGCAGCAAATAGTTTTTGTTTTTTTGATAAGAATCTCTTAAATTTATATAGTACTTTTCATTTTATATTCTTGATATTGGTCCTTAAAGTAACTAAGATTCAAAATGGTTCAGTGTCCTGTCTAAACTGCCAGGGCTTATAAATGGTATGATGTGAACTAGAAACCAGCTGTTCTCTCTCAGCCCTGAGCCTTTCTTTTCTCCTCATGCCACTTTTTCTAAGAGAAAGTGTAATGTGTAATCTGAAGCTGATCACTATATGTTTAGTTTAGATTTCACCATTTAATTGAAGGTGATCCCTGTACAATTTACAACCATCCCCAAGCCACAACCACAGCGAGAAGGCTCCCTAAGTTTACTTCTGTCTATGGCATCATAATTATTTGTTCGATTTGTCTTCTCCTTGATATAAACTCCCTCAGGGCAAGAATTGTGCCTTTCTTCTCTGTGGCTCAGGCTCTGCATAATGCTTGTTAGAGAGAAGGTGCTCAAAAAATAAATTATTCCTTACATGTTTGTTGAGAAGGAATGAATGAACACAAAAACAAGCAAGTCTGTGAGAGAGAAATGAACGATGTGATAATAAAACAAAACACTCCATTGTCTTTAATCAGAAAAGTCAAAGCTCAATTTATATGCCTATGAGTAAGAAGCAGAGGTTGCTTCTCCACCTCAGATATTAGAGGCCATATGGTATTCTACCCATGTTCACGTGGAAGTTAATTTGATGAGGCCAAGAGATGAAGGACTCAGAGATCAAGCTGGGACATAATCTCTTGAGTCCTCAAGATCGAAATCTACTAAATCCCTCTCCAAAGGGCATAGTAATCTTCACAACATGATGTCTTCAGTGAGTACTCAACTCAGATAATATCCAATGGCTTTATGGGAAGAGCTGAATACAAGTCTGCTTACATATAACATATGCAAGTTTTATTACAAATCTGCTTCAATTCTCAATCACACTTTTAAAAATTACAATAGACAACCCTGTTGATCATTTGAACACCTTTGCTTTACCACATCACTCCAAGAAATGTTGGTCATTTCCAACACATTACAGCTCAAAACAGCCCAATTAGTACAGATTGTGACAAGCCTTCCATTTTCTGTGTATAAGAGCTTGCCTAAAGTTACACAGCAAATGACAAAGGGAGACCAAAAGACAAAGGTCTCTATTAGACCAGGAAACTTTTTACCTCAACCTACTGTAAAATTTCAAGAAGTTTCAAAAAGATCCCAAAGGATTTTTTGTTTTTATTTTTTCAGGTTTTAATTCTTAACTTTGGTCCTATAGAAACCTCCTAATCCACTAAGTCCAGGATGCCTCAGTTAGATGAAAAAGTGAATGGTGCCCCCTGTAATTATACAGTGTAGCTTATTAATAGCTGTGTGAGAAAATACCATGACCTATGGAAATAGAGTGTTCTGAATCATTAGGAAGTTAGCTATCCTATTTTTAGGATGAGAGGGGCTAGCTTATGAGAATCAACTGTGCTTGCAGAAATAGGCCCTAGTGCTTGGGTGCAATTCATTTTCCCCAATGTCTGCTATTGTCTTAATGTTTGCTTTGTGCTGTTTAAAGAGGCATTGTCTCCCTTCTCACTCAGTGCAACCAGTCTTTTCTTCTACAGGAAGTCAAACAGCATTTGTTGGGGCTGCTAAAAGCAAAGCCAGTACCATTTGTCTAATTAATGATCAGGGAAAATAAACAAACAAAAAATTATTTTTTGGTAGTACTGAGGACTGAACTCAGGAGTACTTTACTGCTGAGCTACATCTCCAGCATTGGTGGTTTTGGTTTTGGTTGTTGTTTATTTGTTGTTGGTGGTGGTGGGTTGTTTTTGTTTGTTTGTTTGTTTGTTTTGCAGTGCTGGGAATTGAACCCAGGGCCTTGTGCATGCTAGGCAAGCACTCTACCAACTGAGGGTGGTGGGGGTTTTTTGTTTTGTTTTGAGACAATGTCTCACTAAGTTGCCCAGGCTGGCCTCCAGTTTGAATCCTCCTAAATCACTGAGATTACAGGCAGGCACCACCATGTCTAGCTGAATTGAGCAAGTTGATGATGTACATCTGTCCTTTGTTTCTGTAACTGAGCTCAAGGTAGTATGGCTGGGCTTCTTTGACAATCAGGAAAACTGTGAGAGAATCTACATGTGACCATTTGTAAGAAAAGAAAATATGCTGGGCCCCATGGTGCATGCTTATAATCCCAGAGGCTTGGGAGGCTGAGGCAGGAGGATCCCAAGTTCAAAGCCAGCCTCAGCAATTTAGCAAGGCCCTAAACAACTTAGTGAACCCCGCCTCAAAATAAAATATAAAATGGGCTGGGGATATGGCTCAGTGGTTAGGTGCCCCTGGGTTCAATCCCTGGTACCAGAGAGAGAGAGAGAGAGAGAGAAAGAAAATAAACCATGTGGAAATGTGGAGAGACAAAGCATGCCAGCCCCGAGTTCTAAAGAGACAGAAGAGAAAGATCTTCCTCTCATCTTTGGGAAAATTCTATCCACATGGAACTAAACCCACCACCCTCAGTTGATAGAGTGCTTGCCTAGCATGCACAAGGCCCTACAAGAACTAATTAATGTATTGGGCCTCACCCTGGAAGAGGTTACTCATAGGTTTCCAGGTATCAGAATAGTTTACTAGCTCCACTGTGGCAACAAAGCCACTGATCGGATGTGTATATAACCTACATGTGACTTGCTAAGCAATGCTGGGTACATGGAAAGGTCCAAAAGAACTCACAGCAAAGCACAGCCAGGAAAAGGAAGTCTCGAAGCACTTCAGATCAGCCTTTGTACTTTGTAGAGTATATGGGTAAATAGAGCTCACATGGTCAATCAGTGAATGCAGAGCCACTTTAAAATTCTGCTTAGAACCTCTCATGGGTTCCCACATGGTGAGCTCCATCCTTTCCTATTCAGGCTATTCATGCCCATTGAGTCACTCAGCCCACTCCTAGGTGTGCACCTGGCCAAAGGTACAGAAAAGGAAGTTCCACACATAGCCAACTTGTCTGCCAAGCAGCCCACAAGTGCTGTAGAAATGGTTATTGTTTGCCACTGTAATAAAATCATTGAACAAATTCTGTAGAGCCTTAAATCATAGTCATAAGTATCACTAGGCATAAGTGTCACCTCCAGGAAAGGTAGGAGGGACAGTGAAGTACAGAATTCCAGGGACACAGAAAAGGACTATAAGGTGTCTCTTACAAAGGCCTTGCACTGAAAATGCCATGGAATTCAAACAATATAATGCAACATCAGAAAAATTACAGAACGCTGCCATTTATAGCAACTAATTCTTCTACTCTACAGTGATGTATCTTTCAAAAGCACTTCAAAAATCACCATGAAGGTCACAGGCCAAAAAACGAGGCAAGATCATAAAAAGTGACATCTGTTGCTAGTAAGCATTTAGCTTTTGTGTGACTGTAGCCAGCAGAGGACTTAATCTGCATCTTACAGCCAGGTTGCACTTCTGAAAAAGCTCATGCTGGCTAAGTAAGTATCCAATTCATAGACTAAGACCACCTCAGCAAAGGAAAGGTCAGATACATGTTTTGTGGTACCTAAAGCTTATTCAATTTAGGGACCCTTTTTAAGAAAAAGAATATAAGCTTTCAAATCCCAGAGGAAGTTCCAAACATGGCCTAAATTGCTAGGCACTTCGCAGGGTCTTAGAAGCAGCCTCAGCTAGTATGAGGTCTTAAACCAGTGGTTCCCAATCTTTTCTGAACCTTAAAACACTTGGGGAGTGTTTACAAAAACCTCTTGCCCGGTTTGTACCCAATATCAATTAAATCAGAATGTCTGGGGTGGATGCCAGGTATCAGTCTTTATAAAGATCCTTAGGTGATTCCAATGTACATCAAAATTTGGGAACCACTGCCTTACGCTTAAGCTTTATTTGCTTCAGGGAAATTGGTCTCTGCATAGGGAGCATGGTTTTCACTTATTTAACACTTGTGGAGCATGCCATATGCCAGGCACTATATCCGAGCATAAAGCACTGTGCCTAATATGCAGTTGGCAATCAGTAAATACTTGTTGTATGTATAAATGAGAAAGAAAAGATCAGTCAGCAAGGCTCCTAAGTACAACAAAATCTGTTTTTTTAAAACCTATTGCTTTCTTCATTGTTTCTTGGAAATAAATGCATGTGTATGGAGGAATACTGAGTGTATCTGCCTGTAGAGATTCCCAAAGAAGTCTGTAAGGACTTAACTACTAAAACTTTGGCAACTTCATCTCCTTTTTCACTTTTCCCATGTTGTAGGGTCTCAAAATTCAACTCATACTATTACTCAAATGTGGAAAGAAAAAGTAACAGCTTTGGTTTTCTCAAAATAAATTAGATATTTATCTGGAACCCTTGTTAGTAGCAAGAAAATAACCCAAAGATCCAATTCAGTTTAATTTATTCTGATCCAATATAGACCCTTGAAGAGCTGCCCCATGTTCAATTTTTTGAAAAAGGATTTAGTGTCTTGAATGGCTTCCCCTGAAGATGGGATCAAGTGTATGGAGGAGACGGGTAGCTATGAGACTTCTAGTGGGTGTGAGAGGATTACATTCTTCCCAACTCTAGTCTAGCTTCCAGAATGTTAGTTGCTTCACCTCATTTGAGGCTATCTCCTGCAGCTAATGCAAATTCACCATTTTGTCTTTTTTGGATTAGGTGAGGATCCACCATGCTCCCTTGAGTTTCTTACATACATGTCATAACTCTAGCTTCCTGGATCAGCTTCTCCCCTCCTACCTCTGCTGCAGAATCATCATGCCCTGCTATGAAAGACTTGTTGGCATGTCCACTAACTCTTGACTCAGAACTAACATTTTGTGAGAATTTAAGGCAGCTCAGGATAGCTAAATATTGGAGCCTCCCTTTGCAGGGGAGATGTGGCAAGCCCTAGGTTGGACTGGGAGAAAGCCAAGGGGCAATTTTTTAGTTAAGTCCAACAAAAGTAGTGAGAGCAAGCATTTATCTGCTGTTTTTTTCATGGAAGGTGAGCAGTGGCAAAAGAATTGGGCTGCACTACACTGCAGGAAGATATTCACCCACGGAAGAACCTGTATATTGCTTACAGTTGTTATTAGTCTTAAGGGAAACTCAGATGTCTAATCAGCATATAACTTGAAGGAGTGAAAGTACATTGCTTCAGGGGGAGTGACATGGACCTTGGCTTTCAGAAACTGATGGAACAACTATTAACTAGTTTCCTTCCTACCTTGAATTGTCACCCCCTCAGCACCACTGATAGCACAGTGCTTTAACACATGGCAAATTCAAATCACAGCAGATTGTGGAATGAATAAATGAATGAGAAATTTTCATCTACAGTTCAGGTTTCTCTCTTACTAGTTCAATAAACTTCAACAAAGCATTTATCATCACATATTGGAAGCTAATCTGAGTATACCACATTCTTACAAAACCTATGTTCTATTAACATCCCAGTTCTCCCACAGAGACCAATCTCCTGCCCACTGAAACTCTCCACAGCAACAGAAGTCAGCAGTACTAGCATGTAACTGGAGAGACTTGTCAAGAGTGATGATAGGTCTTAAAAAAGAAAAACTCGAGCTCAAATTTTAGAGCCAGAAAGATTGATTTTAAACAAAGATATATTTTACAAACTACAACTTGTAGCAAATAAGCTCATGGAAGCTTCTCTGGTACAGACATCATATAAAAATCCCTAGGCCAACCCAGATCTTCTGATGACAATCATATCAACTATAAATGCCCCCTATCCTGCCTCCACACTTATTCCCAGGACCAGATGACCACCGCTTCATAGGACAATCTTTCAAGTCCACACAGGAAACCACTGTTCAGGGTTTGGAATTATCTAGGCACACCTGTACCCTTCTTCCCGTGCCTATACTTCCTCCCCACCATCTAACTGCTTTCTTCTGGTTCTTTAAATCCAGAATTGCAAAAGGAAATATACATCTTGACTTCCATTGGCAATAAACACTTGAATCTCTTGCTCATCCCCTCTCTAGATGAGAGGCTTAGAGAGGAAATGAGAGGAAGAATTTTTCTTTCTTTTTCAATTAACTTCCATTTCTTTCAAGTCTGAGTAAACTCTGGACCCAGAACAACCAGGATGATATGATTATGGAAACTATTAATCTCCCCATCAAAGGAGAGGCAGCTCATGGTTACGGAGCAGTTGGCACGTTCCTCCAAAGGGCTTCTGCAGAATGAGCCTCCTGGTTTCCCTTGCTTAGGGTATAATCTTTTAGGAGTAAGCAATTTCCTAAAAGACAAAATAATCCTTAAGTACTGGGTGAACCGTTCTGGGATATTGTGTGCTTTCCCACAACTACCCTTAAGAAATAGCTTAAAACATGTTCAAATAGACTGAAAGAGAAAAAAAAAATATAGTATTCTTATTGTTAAGAGACTCAAAGTTCATGTGAAATTGCATCTTTAAGCTCATTCTAGGGACCGGGGTGGTAGCTCAGTGGTAAGAGCACTTGCCTAGCACATGTGAGGCACTGGGTTCAATTCTCAGCACCACATAAAAATAAACAAATAAAGGTATTGTGTCCATATATAACTAAAAGTTTTTTTTTCAAAAAAAATTTAAAAGATCATCTGGTATCACTTAATATGGGCAAAAAACAAAGGGGTGCATTTGGGAGCAAGAAGTCTTTGAATTGCTTTGAATAATGAATACTACAATCACAAATATTGAAATAATTTCTGTAGGTCAATTAGGACAAACAACTTATTGGTTTGTCCAAACCTAAAACATAGAAAGAAATTCAAGAATTTAATTTACTAACTTTGTTCCAGGGTCCACAACAGCAATAGATTTATTTTCTTCCTATGATGACAGGTATATAGACTTCTCTGCAATGAGGGAGTTAAAGGACTTAGGAATTTCCTCCAGAAGGGCTTGCTAATTGGTGAAGTGAATAATTGTTCTTATTACAGGTAGGAAGAAAAAGTCCAAAATCAGTTGTGCTTTGAAGAAAGCACACTCATGAATTATAAATGCCACCATGCTTCCCAAATTACAGTCACAAACAAAGAGTGAATTTCTAGAGATGCCAAGTTCCTCTAATGGTATGGGGTCAATAAAGACCATTTAAAACTATATGATCCTGTTGACTTGAGTGACATAACCAAGCCCATGGTATATGTATCCATTTGAATTATGGGCGATGATTAAAATATACCGCCCAGCCACTGTACTTTGAACATACACTCCTTCCTGGAAGCAAGCCCATACTTGAGGAAGGCAAACTCCTCCAAAATACAGAAAGTCTCCTTGTTCTTTCTTCCTATTCTCCCATTGTCAGAGTCTGTGTGCACATTGGGTCTGGGCAGGAAGGTGTCCCTTCTGTGAAGAGACTATTTCCAAAACTTCAATTTATCATGTAATCACATAAACTGTAAATATAAGGGGGGGACCCATAAAAGTCATTATAAACAGATCCCATGATGTCAAAGGAAGTTTAATAAGCGACCTTCTTTTATTACAATAGGCTTGACGTCATTGATTATTTATTATTTCCATCACTAAAACACAAAGCCATGTGCTTCATTGAGGACCCAGGATGAAAAGGATATGTGGACTTTCCTGAGCATTTTAATATCCTCTTATTGACAGTAGATAGAAGATCTGAATAAGGACTGGGAACAGGAAATGATTTTAGTGATTTCATTACAGTAATAGAGAGAAGCATTTCCAGTGGCAGTGTTTGGCAGATGGTCTGTTAAGGTTTCCATTTCTAACAGCCTGCAGGTTAACAAGCCTAATATTGATACAAGGTTAGTATGTAATTAACAGAGTATCCAACCAAGCAGAAAAGTTTTTATAAATATATGCTGTAGCCTTAGTAGTGGAACACAGGAAGCTGGCATTTGAAAGTTCATTTAAAATCATTTCACAAAGAAAGGTATTTAGAAGCAGCAAAGAGGTATATATTAAGAGTACAGCTAAAGAACTACTGATGTTCTGACATAAATCACATTGCAATAAAACATGGAGTAAGGTACACCTTCATTCAGTTTATCTCTAGTAAAAAACAAACATGATTGTAGAACTTTCAGACTTTTAAGACTTTTCAGATCTCATTGAAAACCTAGTTATCAATCAATTCATTTTTAACACCAAACATCACCTTGCTGAGGCGCCTGGAAATTGATTTCTGTGAAACAAAACATTACTATTTGGAAGTTCCTTTGTTATGCAAGATGTGCAGTCTTTAACAATTTCCAAAGTGTTTTTTTAAAAAATTCATTTAATATAACAATCCTATAAGGTAGGCAGAGCTTACCTCCATTTTATACATGAGGATGCTCAGAAAGGTTAAGTGACTTTGGTCAAAGTTATAGTAACCTTTGATCAATGCCCACCCCCCTTCACCATTACTGTGTGATCTATTTCTGTTCAATAGTCTATGCATTTTAACTTATTAGTTGAAATCATATTTCACATACAATGTGCCTTTTTTAAGGTATACTTTTCACTATGCCATACTTGCTTAAATGTGGGCATGAAATGTAGAGGAAGTCTTTCTGTAACAGGTTGGTGATTTTCAGTGTCAGATGCCAATCTTTTACAGAGCTATTTCTAGTGAGTTCTAGGAGAATTTGAAAGGTGAAAATGGCTGATTTTTTTGGAATACAACTTCTCAATATGTTGTTTCCTTATGAATCCAGTCAGAGACTGTAAACCTCCTAAGTTAGTCCAATGTTTCCCTGTACAACCTCAATTTCTCTTGATGACACAGTTCTTAAAACATCTGTGCTCCCTGGGATTTTGTAGTAAACCCTAAATTTGTATCTCGAACCCCATTTTCTCACTAAAGCTCCAGGTCCATATGGAAATTAGACAGCCTCCATTTGGAGGTCCAACACATACTTAAAGCTCAACATGCTCAGAATCGGACGTATCTTCTATTCACTCTCTGTACCATGCCTCCTCCCACTGGGTTACTTCCCCAGCACAGTGAATGATGCCATCATCCATTGATCGCCCAAGCCAGAAGTTTGGAATTCACTCCTCCTCTCCCTTGCCTCAAATTAATATTCAATTCCTGTTGATTCTATTGCTAAACTTCCCCCACATCAATCCCCTCTTCCTTCATAAGGCTTTCAGAGTTAAATTGTGACACTTCCAAGTTTCTCAGTGCCTTCAGAGTCAAACTCACCATGGTAATGGCACAGAGGACAGGTGTTTTCTTTTGCAATATTTTAAACAAAACCATTTTCCTCAGTCCTGTGAGGTGTGTGGTTTAGACACACATGGCATGAATCAACTGGCTCTTCAGAACCTTCTATCAGGGACAGCTTGCACTGCATCCAGAATTGGGGGGACTTTCACTGCCATGCCTCCCCACAGACATTTTCATATTTTCTAGGCTTATGACTTATAGTTGAGAGTTTTTTTAAAATCTCAAATAAGAATGGAATGAAGGGCATGTTAAGCAAGTAGGGCACAGAAAGACAAATATTGTATGCCCTCACATCTGGAAATGAAAAAAAATTTGATTTCAAGCCAGTTTTTGTGGGGTATACTTGTAACCCCAGTGACTGAGAAGATGGAGGCTGGAAGACAAAAGTATAAGATCAGCCTGGCAATTGCAGAACCCTGTCTTTAAAAAATAAATTAACTAATTAAAACACTTTTTAAAAATTAAAAAAGAGGGCATATAGAACTGTAGTAGAACAACCCTGGGTTTAATTCCTGGTACTGCAAAAAGAAAAGAGCTGATTTCATAATAAAGAGTAGAATAGTGGTAATCAGAGACTGGGGAGGTTGAGGACAGGAGGTAGAGAGAGGGCTAATGGGTAAAGGTGCCGTTGGTTAGGAGGAATAATTTCTAATGTTCTATAGACCACTAGGGTCATTATGGTTGACAATAGTTGATTGTATATTTCAAAACTGCTAGTAGAGAAGAATTTTAATATCCCCAACACAAAGAAATAATAAATGTTTGAGGTGATGGCTATACCAATTACTCTGGTCTGATCACTGCAGTTTGAATACATTTACTTAAATCACACTGTACTCCATAAAGATATACAACTGTTATGTGCCATTTAAAAATAAATATTTAGAGCCGCCCCCTTGCCCCGCACCTGCAAGGTAGGTGGAACTGTGACGACCAACAGAACAGGCCAGACCTGCAACCGACAGACAGAACAGGCCCAGCGGCCTGCTGAGGGGCAGAGCCGCCCCCTCCCCCCGCGCCTGCAAGGTAGGCGGACCTGCGACCACCAACAGAACATGCCAGACCTGCAACCGACAGACAGAACAGGCCCAGCGGCCTGCGGAAGGGTAGAACCGCCCCCCCTCCGCGCCTGCAAGGTAGGCGGACCTGCGACCCACCGGCAAAACAGCCCCAGAGGCCTGCAGAGGGGCAGTGCCGCTCCCCGCGCCTGCAAAGTAGGCAGAACTGCGACCACCGACAGAACAAGCCTAGAGGCCCACAGAGGGGCAAAGCTGCCGCCCGCGCCTGCAAGGTAGGCGGACCTGCTACCAACCGGCAGAACAGGCCCAGTGGCCTGCCGGCATGGTAGGCACATTGCCCCAATTGGAGGAGGGGCAGAGCCGCTGCCCGCGCCTGCGAGGGAGACTTTGCAACTATACAAGACCAGTATAAATATATAGGGGGAAAATTCAATAGCACAACAGTTTCACCAAGCAGAAAGAAACGCGAACAGTATGAAGAGACAAGGAAAGAAAGGACCACAAGCAATGCAGGTCAACTCAACGTTAGAAGAGGTAATATCTGCAGCAGATGGAATGTCAGATAAAGAATTCAGGATATACATGCTTCAGATGATCTGGAGTCTCAAGGAAGACATCAGACAGCAAAATCAGACAATGAAAGATCACTTCAACAATGAATTACATAAACAAATCCAAGAAGCAAAAGATCAACTATACAGGGAGATAGAGGTTATAGAAAACAAACAAACAGAAATCCTAGAAATGCAGGAAGCAATAAACCAACTTAAAAACTCAATGGAGAATACTACCAGCAGAGTAGAACACTTAGAAGATAGAACATCAGACAATGAAGACAAAGTATTTCAACTTGAAAAGAACATAGACAGCTCAGCAAGACTGTTAAGAAACCATGAGCAGAACATCCAAGAAATATGGGATAACATAAAGAGACCAAATTTAAGAGTCATTGGGATGCAGGAAGGGATAGAGTTTCAAACCAAAGGAATGAGCAATCTATTCAATGAAATAATACGAGAAAACTTCCCAGACGTGAAGAATGAGACAGAATCCCAAATCCTAGAAGCCTACAGGACGCCGAATGTGCAAAATCATAAGAGATCCACACCTAGACAGATTATAATGAAGATGCCCAACATACAGAATAAGGAGAGAATTTTAAAAGCTACAAGAGAAAGGAAGCAGATTACATTTAGGGGTAAGCCAATCAGGATAACAGCTGATCTTTCAACACAGACTCTGAAAGCTAGAAGATCCTGGAATAACATATTTCAAACACTGAAAGAAAATGGGTTCCAACCTAGAATTGTGTATCCAGCGAAATTAAGCTTCAGGATGGAAGATGAAATTAAAACCTTCCACGATAAACAAAAGTTAAAAGAATTTGCAGCTAGAAAACCATCTCTTCAAAACATCCTCGGCAAAACATTACAGGAAGAGGAAATGGAAAATAACAATGAAAACCAACAGTGAGAGGTAGGACACTAAAGGGGGGAAAATTAATCAAAGAGGAAAACAAACCATGTTTAGTAACATAAATAAACAAATATGGCTGGAAGAACAACCCATATCTCAATAATAACCCTAAATGTTAATGGCTTATATTCACCAATTAAGAGACACAGGTTAGTAGAACGGATCACAAAACAAGACCCAACAAAATGCTGCCTACAGGAGACGCATTTGATAGGAAAAGACATACATAGGCTGAAGGTGAAAGGTTGGGAAAAATCATATCACTCATATGGAATTCGGAAACAAGCAGGAGTGTCCATACTCATATCAAATAAAATAGATTTCAAGCCCAAGTTAATCAAAAGGGATAAAGAGGGACACTACATACTGCTCAAGGGAACCATACACCAACAAGACATAACAATCATAAATATATATGCCCCAAACAATGGTGCAGCTATGTTCATCAAACAAACTCTTCTCAAGTTCAAGAGTCTAATAGACCACCATACAATAATCATGGGAGACTTCAACACACCTCTCTCACCACTGGACAGATCTTCCAAACAAAAGTTGAATAAGGAAACTATAGAACTCAATAACACAATTAATAACCTAGACTTAATTGACAGATATAGAATATACTACCCAACATCAAGCAGTTACACTTTTTTCTCAGCAGCACATGGATCCTCCTCAAAAACAGATCATATATTATGTCACAGGGCAACTCTTAGACAATATAAAGGAGTAGAGATAATACCATGCATCTTATCTGATCATAATGGAATGAAACTGAAAATCAATGATAAAAGAAGGAAGGAAAAATCATGCATCACTTGGAGAATGAACAATAGGTTACTGAATGATCAATGGGTTATAGAAGACATCAAGGAGGAAATTAAAAAATTCTTAGAGATAAATGAAAACACAGACACAACATATCGGAATCTATGGGACACATTGAAAGCAGTTCTAAGAGGAAAATTCATTGCTTGGAGTTCATTCCTTAAAAAAAGAAAAAACCAACAAATAAATTATCTCATACTTCATCTCAAAATCCTAGAAAAAGAAGAGCAAAACAACAGCAAAAGAAGTAGAAGGCAAGAAATAATTAAAATCAGAGCTGAAATTAATGAAATCGAAACAAAAGAAACAATTGAAAAAATTGACAAAACTAAAAGTTGGTTCTTTGAAAAAATAAATAAAATTGACAGACCCTTAGCCATGCTAACGAAGAGAAGAAGAGAGAGAACTCAAATTACTAGCATACGGGATGAAAAAGGCAATATCACAACAGACACTTCAGAAATACAGAAGATAATTAGAAATTATTTTGAATCCTTATACTCCAATAAATTAGAAGATAGTGAAGGCATCGATAAATTTCTTTTTTTTTAATTTTTTATTGTTGGTTGTTCAAAACATTACAAATTTCTTGATATATCATATTTCACACTTTGATTCAAGTGGGTTATGAACTCCCATTTTTACCCCATATACAGATGATAAATTTCTTAAGCCATATGATCTGCCCAGATTGAGTCAGGAGGATATAGACAACCTAAACAGACCAATATCAATTGAGGAAATAGAAGAAACCATCAAAAGACTACCAACTAAGAAAAGCCCAGGACCGGATGGCTATACAGCAGAGTTTTACAAAACCTTTAAAGAGGAACTAATACCAATACTTTTCAAGCTACTTCAGGAAATAGAAAAAGAGGGAGAACTTCCAAATTCATTCTACGAGGCCAACATCACCCTGATTCCTAAACCAGAAAAAGACACTTCAAAGAAAGAAAACTACAGACCAATATCTCTAATGAACCTAGATGCAAAAATCCTCAATAAAATTCTGGCGAATCAGATACAAAAACATATCAAAAAAATTGTGCACCATGATCAAGTAGGATTCATCCCTGGGATGCAAGGCTGGTTCAATATACGGAAATCAATAAATGTTATTCACCATATCAATAGACTTAAAAATAAGAACCATATGATCATCTCGATAGATGCGGAAAAAGCATTCGACAAAGTACAGCATCCCTTTATGTTCAAAACTCTAGAAAAACTAGTTATGTTCAAAACTCTAGAAAAACATACCTCAATATTGTAAAAGCAATCTATGCTAAGCCTCAGGCTAGCATCATTCTGAATGGAGAAAAACTGAAGGCATTCCCTCTAAAATCTGGAACAAGACAGGGATGCCCTCTCTCACCACTTCTGTTCAACATAGTTCTCGAAACACTGGCCAGAGCAATTAGATGAAAGAAATTAAAGGCACAAAAATAGGAAAAGAAGAACTTAAATTATCACTATTTTCAGTTGACATGAATCTATACCTAGCAGACCCAAAAGGGTCTACAAAGAAACTATTAGAGCTAATAAATGAATTCAGCAAAGTGGCAGGCTATAAAATCAACACGCATAAATCAAAGGCATTCCTGTATATCAGCGACAAATCCTCTGAAATGGAAATGAGGACAACCACTCCATTCACAATATCCTCAAAAAAAATAAAATACTTGGGAATCAACCTAACAAAAGAGGTGAAAGACTTATACAATGAAAACTACAGAACCCTAAAGAAAGAAATAGAAGAAGATCTTAGAAGATGGAAAAATATACCCTGTTCATGGATAGGCAGAACTAACATCATCAAAATGGCGATATTACCAAAAGTTCTCTATAGGTTTAATGCAATGCCAATCAAAATCCCAACGGCATTTCTTGTAGAAATAGAGAAAGCAATCATGAAATTCATATGGAAAAATAAAAGATCCAGAATAGCAAAAACAATGCTAAGCAGGAAGTGTGAATCAGGCGGTATAGCGATACCAGACTTCAAACTATACTACAGAGCAATAGTAACAAAAACAGCATGGTACTGGTACCAAAACAGGCGGGTGGACCAATGGTACAGAACAGAGGACACAGAAACCAATCCACAAAACTACAACTATCTTATATTTGATAAAGGGGCTAAAAGTATGCAGTGGAGGAAGGATAGCATCTTCAACAAATGGTGCTGGGAAAACTGGAAATCCATATGCAACAAAATGAAACTGAATCCCTTTCTCTCGCCATGCACAAAAGTTAATTCAAAATGGATCAAGGAGCTTGATATCAAATCAGAGACACGGCATCTGATAGAAGAAAAAGTTGGCTACGATCTACATACTGTGGGATCGGGCTCCAAATTTCTCAATAGGACATCCATAGCACAAAAGTTAATAACTAGAATCAACAAATGGGACTTACTCAAACTAAAAAGTTTTTTCTCAGCAAAAGAAACAATAAGAGAGGTAAATAGGGAGCCTACATCCTGGGAACAAATCTTTACTCCTCACACTTCAGATAGAGCCCTAATATCCAGAGTATACAAAGAACTCAAAAAATTAGACAATAAGAGAACAAACAACCCAATCAACAAATGGGCCAAGGACCTGAACAGACACTTCTCAGAGGGGGACATACAATCAATCAACAAGTACATGAAAAAATGCTCACCATCTCTAGCAGTCAGAGAAATGCAAATCAAAACTACCCTAAGATACCATCTCACTCCAGTAAGATTGGCAGCCATTATGAAGTCAAACAACAAGTGCTGGCGAGGATGTGGGGAAAAGGGTACACTTGTACATTGCTGGTGGGACTGCACATTGGTGCAGCCAATTTGGAAAGCAGTATGGAGATTTCTTGGAAAGCTGGGAATGGAACCACCATTTGACCCAGCTATTCCCCTTCTCGGTCTATTCCCTAAAGACCTAAAAAGAGCATGCTACAGGGACACTGCTACATCGATGTTCATAGCAGCACAATTCACAATAGCAAGACTGTGGAACCAACCTAGATGCCCTTCAATAGATGAATGGATAAAAAAAAATGTGGCATGTATACACAATGGAGTATTACTCTGCATTAAAAAATGACAAAATCATAGAATTTGCAGGGAAATGGATGGCATTAGAGCAGATTATGCTAAGTGAAGCTAGCCAATCCCTAAAAAACAAATGCCAAATGTCTTCTTTGATATAAGGAGAGTAACTAAGAATAGAGTATGAGAAGAAGATTAACATTAAACAGGGATGAGAGGTGGGAGGGAAAGGGAGAGAGAAGGGAAATTGCATGGAAATGGAAGGAGACCCTCAGGGTTATACAAAATTTCATACAAGAGGAAGTGAGGGGAAAGGGGAAAATAATACAAGGGGGAGAAATGAATGATAGTAGAGGGGGTAGAGAGAGAAGAGGGGAGGGGAGGGGAGGGGAGGGGGGATAGTAGAGGATAGGAAAGGCAGCAGAATACAACAGACACTAGTATGGCAATATGTAAATCAATGGATGTGTAACTGATGTGATTCTGCAATTTGTACACGGGGTAAAAATGGGATTTCATAACCCACTTGAATCAAAGTGTGAAATATGATATATCAAGAACTATGTAATGTTTTGAACAACCAACAATAAAAAATTAAAAAAAAAATAAAAAAGTTACTCAATTGTCTCATAAAAAAAAAAGAAAATTATATTCTATGCCTTTATAATTATGTCAAAATGAGTCCTGGTGTTATATGTACCTAAAAATAACCAATAAAAAGGAAAAAAAAATCTGATGAAATTCACCAAAAAAATAAAATAAAATAAATAAATAAATAAATAAATATTTAGGGGCCCAGTTTGTGGCTCAGTGGCAGAGTGCTTGCCTAGCATGTGTGAGGCACTGGGTTCCATCCCCGGCACCCCATAAAAATGAAAAAAAAATAAAATAAAGGTATTGTATCCTTCTATAACTAAAAGAATATTTTTTTAAAAAATTAATATTTAAAAAAAATAAGAAATGGATGCAATCACCACATCTCAAGTGGAACTCACTGTAAGTGAAATTATAGATATAGGGATATTTCAGACAACTAAAACAGGAACTATTGCTGAGACCCATAAAAGACTATGACATGGAGCTGGAAAGTTGCTGAGCAGTAATGCAGCTTTGCACTCAGGCTATTTCAGAAATCTATCACTTCAATAATGCTGTGTAACAAACCACTCCAAAACTCAATGACTCAAAACAATAAGTATTTAGTTCTTGCTCCCCGGTGTACAGGTTGGCAACTCAGCTAGGTTAGGCTGAACTCCTGACTGCAGGCTATAGAATGGGTTTAGGTTTGCTCCATGTTTCTAATCTCCCATGGACCAATTGCTACCCAGGTCATGCTCTTCTTATATTGAATGACAGGAACATTAGAGGTCAAATTGCACAAGCACATTAGAGCACTCTACTTTCAGTTCTAAAAAATTAGTTAGCATTCTACTGACCAAAGCAACTTGGCCCAGCTCAAAGTCACGGGACAGGAAAATACACTCCATACATTAATAAGCCATGGCAAGGACAGATACACAGAGATAACTTTGAGAATAATGATCCAATCTGCTATAGGATGCATGACCTCTTTTGTTTACCCCTCTATGCAGACCCATTTCTTCCTCTACTCCTCTTACACATCAATTTATAATGCAAGCCCCATTAGGCCAAGATTTTTGTCTTCTTTGTCCACAGCAGTATTTCCTCTATGCATATTTTATTTCATTCATTGTCTTCCTAGTGATTCAAATAATGCCTATAATATAGCAGTCAATAAATGACTGCCCCACAGAGTGCCCTTACCCTTGTAAGGTATATATGATCTTGAGGAGTTATCTCCTGAGTCAACCTGATTTGCCCAGCTTGACTCAGAAATAAATCTCTTGTTCAACCACATGCTGAAAACAAGGAAGAATGTAGGTATATTAGGGGCAACTCTTCAAGAAGTAGATAGAATAAACAGATGTCCCAGCTGTATATACTACATGATATATATGAACACTTACTTTTTCTTTTTTCTTTGGGTGGGGGAATCAATAACTGGGATTGAACACAAAGGCACTTTACCATTGAGCTATAACCCAGACCTTTTTTTTTTTTTTTTTTTTTTGAGACAGGGTCTTGCTAAGTTGTTGAGACTGGCCTCGAACTCATGCTCCTCCTGACTCAGACTCCTGAGACACTTGGATTACAGGGGTGCAGTACTGCAGTCCGTGATATGTAAACATTTTCATGATCTGGTCCATGTCAACTTACAGGATGCAAGTATAGTACAGTGGTTCACGGGACAAGCCCTAGTGCCAGGCAAGCCTAGACTCAAACTGTGGGTCAGCTACTTACAACTTATGTAACGTTGGAGAAGTTACTTAACATTCTGAATCTTCATTTTCCCATTTCCATAAATTACCATTTCCATAAATGGTAGCAGTCATCTTCTGGAATTATTGAAGAATTAAATAACCTACGTAAAGATCGTTATAGAGTATCAGGCAAATAGTAAACTCCACACAAGCGGTGGTCATTTCTACCAGGAAAATTAAGTCTGGTGTCTTATCACAACCTTAAGTAAATTATGCTTCAATTTAATTCCAACTTGATTATATTAGAGATGCACACACATAGCCAAGCCATAGCTAATCAAAAAAGCACAGATGATGTATAGATCCTCTCATCCAGGTCTAATTTCAACTTAACATGGTTCTTTTTCAGAATTATGTTCCTTGTTAGGGCCCTAAAGTAGGAAAAATTAGAGTAAAATGAAAATGATTACTCTATGGTGCTGCTAAATTATAGAAGTTTGCAGGCATGAACATCCAGGGAAATATATAGCTCTGAAGAAAATATAGTTACATGGGCACAATAATCATGGAATAAGGAGTAGTCTAATATTCCAAAATCTTTGGCTAGGAAACTAACTAGAAACTCAGAGATGCTTCTTTATCTTTTATCTTTTTGTATTCTTTAATTTTTTTCTGTAGTTGTAGATGAAAAACACACCTTTATGGTATTTATTTTTATGATACTAAGGATAGAACCCAGTGCCTCACAGGTGCTAGGCAAGTGCTCTGCCACTGAGCTACAGCCACAGACCTTTAGCTTTTATCTTACAGATGCTGCCTGAGTTGTTAAACAATGTATTTAAGCAAATTTGACTTTATGAAAATTAACCTAAGGTCCATCATCAAATTTTAACAATGTAGACTCTGCATTCTATACAAAAATACAAAGCAGATTGATGAACAAATATAAGGTGAGAGCAGAGAGCTGGCAGCATCTACCACAAGGTGTCCTCCTCTTTCCACTCTTTTAGTCTTGCCTGGTTTCCTGTGGTTGTTGCTCTGGGCCTAGGCCAGCCCTAAGGACAACATTTACCTGCTCTTGTAGGTCTGACTAGACGAAAGAATTAAGTATTGGACATAGGTCATCTCTTAAAAAACTTCCGTCTCTATCTCTATGATTCTGCTTCTTTTCTTTACTACTCTACGAGCAGACTACAGTGGCTCAGGGTAGAGTGCTCACCTAGCATATGCGAGGCACTGGGTTCGATTCTCAACACCACATGAAATAAGTGAATAAATAAATAAAGCTATTGTGTCCAACTACAACTAAAAAATATATATATTTTAAAAAATTAACAATAAGAGATTCTGTTAGTAAAAGGATACCAGTAGGTTGGACGCAGTGGCGCAAGCCTGTAATCTCAGCAGCTCAGGAGACTAAGGCAGGAGGATTGCAAGTTCAAAGCCAGACTCAGTAAGGGCAAGGCACTAAGCAACTCAGTGAGACCCTGTCTCTAAATAAAATACAAAAATGAGCTAGGGATATGGCTCAGTTGTTGAGCGCCCCTGAGTTCAATCCCCAATAACCTCCAGACCCCAAAAGTATAACACTATGGCACTAAAACATATGTGACATCAACAATGAGATAAAGATAATAATTCTTACATACTTGGTTATATACTGATAACCCTATCAAGTATTTGTGTTGGTTTCAACTGTTTTGAATTCAGAAATATTTAATATTATAATAATTTGATTCTTATGTGAATAGCATTATTCATAATTAAACTCAGGCTTAAAATCATGGGGTTTGTTTTTAAAAAACTTTAATAGAAAATCTCAAACATACAAAAATAGAGGAAACAGCAGTGTAACAGACCCCCATGTAACCATCACCCAGCTACAGCAATTCCAATTCATAGCCAATCTTATTTCACTTATCCCACCTTCCTTCCTCTTACCCCTATTTTGAAGACTATTTTGAAGCAAATCCAAGACATCATACCATTTCATTGTACATACATGACCGTTCATAATGGTTCTTGGATTAGATCTCACACTAGTAACAAAAATATCGGAATGGATCTCAAGAGTGATACTTACTTATTTTTCCTTCCTTAAAACTTCTACCAAGAATATAGAAAAGATTAAAGTTGCAAAGTGGTAAAAGATATGTTCATATAGAATACATTAACCCTAAATTACAGAAATCTATTCCTTGAAAAAATAGGATATTGATAAGGTTATAAAGAATACTAGTTAAAACAGGCAAGATAATCTATAATCTCAGCATTCCTTTTCTTTAATTTACTCAAACACAGCTCTACACCATCACTATAGCTCAATCCTGTACAACAGAAAGTGATGTTCACTTAAGACTTAATGATTTACTTCAGAGGTTGTTCCTTAATGTCTACAGTTAGTTTCTGCATGCACATCATTAAAAAAAGTTTGTGTGTATGAGTGTGTTCACATGTAAAAGTATACATGTTGAGAGGTGCCTTTTAAACTTTTCCTCACTTAAAATGCCAGAGTTATCAAGGTGAGTAATTCAAAAGTAAGGCAATAGGAAATTAAAGACAGTTGGAAAAGTTCTTCATCTAGAATGACGGATCAGCCAAAAAAAACAAGAGTTTAATAATATCCCATTAACTGAAAGGGACAAAATATCTTCTAAAAAGGCAGAAGAATATGTCTTCTTTTTTTATTATTATTATTTTTTTTAGTTGTAGGTGGACAAAATATCTTTATTTTTATTTATTTATTTTTATGTGGTGCTGAGGATCAAACCCAGTGCCTCACGTGTACGAGGCAACTCTCTACCACTGAGCTTCAACCACAGCCCTGGAGAATATGTCTTTTTTAAAAAATGATTTAAATACTTTGAAAATCTAATTCAAATTTAATTAGAAACAATGACACCACATATAATAAAGGCTAACTCAAGTTCCTCTCAATTTTTTCCCTCTCCTCCTACAAAAAAGTGTAGGGAAAGAGTGAGTTTCAATTTTATTTGTACATGTACTTTCAAATATCATATTTATGTTCTGGAGAACCATCATTCAAAATACCACTGCAACTGATTCAAATATAGAACATTGTAGTGAACTCTTCAGATCATGTAACATTTTAAAAGTTTATACTGAACTATTATTATAATTTACAGATTTAACAAATGTTCAAATGTATCAAAAAATACTACGAAAGCAGCTTATAATGTTATAATAGAAAGAAATAATAAAGAAAATAGGTCAGGTCCAAAGTAAAAGAAATGTGAATCAGAAATAACACATCCTACCTTCCTATAAAATAACCCATTTTTTTTCCCTCTATAACTCATCCTCTGGGTAGCACTCTCTTCCTCAGAACCCCCAAGCCTTGTGTTCCCCCCCTTAAAACATGTTTTCAGGAAAGCAATATGAAAGGTATATGCACTAAGGAAAATAAAGCCAATAATTTCAAGTGTTACTTTTATAGGGTATTTGCATCTCAACCTTATATTTAAAGAAATAAAACTGGAGTTTTAGCATTGGCTAGCAGGTCATTTCACTGGTGCCTCTGAAACTTCATGTTAAATAAACACATTCAGTCTATCAATAAGACCAGCCCTCAGGACATACAAACATAAAGTAAACCTACCAGTTAAAAGTTTCAACTCTAAGATTTTAATTTTATGGTCTCATTCTTTTCAACAGTGATAATTCAAACAATAAAACTTCCTCCAAACTGGAATCAGTCTTCTTTTATCAATAAGAGTTATCTCTGTGTTTTATCAACAAAAATCCCTCAAGGAAAGTAAACAAAGTGTAAGAAAAGACCACTACCTTAAAGATTCTAAAACAGGGGCTGGGGTTGTAGCTCAGCGGTAGAGCGCTCACCTAGCACATGTGAGGCCCTGGGTTCGATCCTCAGCATCATATAAAAATAAATAAATAAGATAAAGGCATTGTGTCCAACTACACCTAAAAAATAAATATTAAAAAAAAAAAAGATTCTAAGACAACTGTGGAATGGGCTTTAAAAGCTAGCTTTATTACTCATAACTGATATTTTCTTTAAATCTATTAGAAATTCCACTTTTTAGTATCTGAAATAATACAAACTGGATGCTTTTTTAAGCATAGCTGGTTGATAGTACCTGAATACAATTCATTCATTAGAAAACACTATACAGAGTAATAAAGTGTGTGTGTACAGCACAGTTTGTAAATCATCAGAAGCTACCAACTCCCCTCAATCTTAATTTTTTTTAAAAAATCTGAATTTCCTCAAGCGAATCACTTTCTGAAATTCAACTACTGGAATAATGCTGAAAAAAGAAATTGGCTAATATGCTTTTATCACAATGTCAACATTTCTACCTTCATATGTCCAATGTAGGAAAATAAAATTGAAATGTAACAAAGGTAAACTAAGAGCAATAACTGCTTTTGAGTAATTACTAACAGTTTGGAAAGGAATCAACACAAATTACTTTCACAAAGTGGCTAAAATATATTTACATGTTATAGCAAAGACCATCAACTGGCTATCCAAGCACCATTCATACCTCCCTTCTTTCTTACTATTCTCTCCTACATAGACTACAAAGAAAAAATTTTAAACATTTACAACTAGGAATGACCATGTGATAAAGAAGGCCAGAGAGGGCTATCCTTTCAATACAAAGGATAAGACTTGCTAGAGGAAACCCCTTTGCCTCTTTTTCTTTCTGAATGAAGAACCCTTAGCCATGAAACAATAAACATGAATATAAAGGTATACATGTCTCATGGAAAGATAAAAGGAAGCAGTGTCCCTGAGTTACTTCTCAGAGCTGGACAGCCCCACTCTGAACTTCTTATTGCATAAATACACAAAATACATAAAAGACTTAAGTTACTAATAAGAGTTTTCTGTTACTGCAGCTGAATGTACTTGTAGGGGATACCAACACAAAATTCTCACATAAAAATCAAAGTAATAGTTATGAAGAAAACCTTACCAACCCCTCAAATATTCTTAGAAGAACCTCAATGGTAAGTTTGTATTTTTGCTCTCTTCAACTAAAGATAAATAACTCATAAGCAATATTAAAAATAGAGGGAGGTGAAGTTCAGATTTTAATACCAAATAATTGAGGTAAGTCTAGAGAGGAAGAAGGGCACAACACTAGGCAATTGTGTCTAGTACCAGTTTTATCTAATATTTCCTTTATGTCAATTTCAACTATGAAAAAAATCAAGTTTATTTCTTAGACAGAAGAAATTCCAACTCATTTTTCAAGCCTGATCCTTCAAAGTTGGGAAGCTTTCCTGCAGGTCATCAGCAAGGACATTATCGACTTCATGTAAGATTTTAATGAAGTCCTCCACCTGGGAGTCAAACAAAAGAATCAAATAAATATAGTGAGAAAAACGGTGATTGAAGATATTCTGACTATAAAAAATGTTCTACCCATGGTTTTCTAAATAGTTCAACAGACAGATATGTTGATGAATTTCCAGATGATATCACGGTCCCCCGAATCATCATGAAGGAAGTGACTATACCTAACTTTTTTATTTATTTATATTTTAATTCTTGAGCTACTACTTATCCTCCTGCTGATTCCCCTTTAAGGTTCATTATTATGTCGGGCGCAGTGTTGTACACCTGTAAATCTAGCACCTCAGGAGGCTGAGCCAGGAGAATCCAACATCAGTCTCAGCAATTTAGTGAGACCCTGTCTCAGAATAAAAAATAAAAAAGGACTGGGGATGTGGCTCAGTAGTGCCTCTGGGTTCAATCCCTGGTACAAAAAAAAAAAAAAAAAAAAAGTCCATTACTATAGTTTATTAATATTTTCCTTTTCAACATATTTCTGCATGCCTTCCTTTTGTACTTATTTTCCTTTAAATTTTTCTATTTAGAAACTGCCTCCAATGGTAGCAAATGTGTTATTTGAAGAACATAAAAACAGCTGGGCAGAGTGGTGCACACCTGTAATCCCAGCTGAATGTACTTGTAGGGGATACCAACACAAAATTCTCACATAAAAATCAAGCTCAGGAGGCTCAGGCAGGAGTATCTTGAATTCAAAGCCAGCCTTAGCAAAAGCAAGGAACTAAGCAACTCAGTGAGACCCTGTCTATAAATAAAATACAAAAGGGAGCTGGGAATGTGGCTCAGTGGTTGAGTGCCCCGGGTTCAATCCCTAGTATTCCCCCCACCCCCCAAAATACCAACTCTTCATAAGAATCTTACTTTTGCTTAATACCTATGCTTTCTACTTTATAACAGAAAGAGACAGCATAAATTCCATGTTGATTTCTTCCTAAAATCAGAATTACACTTAGGCCAGTACTATGAATTAGCCAGTAGCCATCTTCCTGACAGGGCATTAAATCATGTGATGTGTACCATCTTTTTTGACAATGGCCTTGAAAGATGAAGTCCTTCTTGAGAACATTTAGTAATCCTGTGAAATACAGACCCCTATACTTTTACCCATACTCACCACAGGACTATAAAAAGGAAGGAGGTTTTGAAATGCAGAGGAACATTTCTGTTTGCTTAACTGGCCCTCCTTTAGCCCCTGAGCCACAGTCTCCTAAAATAAATAAAAGATTTACTATCAAAAAATGAAAAATTCTTAAGCTTTATTTACTAAAAAAATACAAATCAGTATATATAATTACTTACTGATCCTATGGTCATTTCAAATGTTGCAAACTGAACCCAGCTTCATCAAAATTTTTATATAACCCAAACACATCTCCACTGTGGTCCTTATTTTAATGGCGGGTACTACCATCCACCCTACTGCACAAACCAAAAACCTGGGTACATCCAGGACTTTTCCTTCTGTCCGGCTACTAATTCCCCCCAAGAAGTGATCAATTCTACTCTGCTAAACCTTACCCCATCACTCCTCTCCATTCACACTTCATTGTTTAGGCTCTCATGATTTTTCAAATTATTATTATTATTATTATACTAGGGATTGAATTCAGGAGCACTTAACCACTGAGCCACATCCCCAGCCCTATTTTCTATTTTATTTGGAGACAGGGTCTCACTGTTGCTAAGAACCTCGCCATTGCTGAGGCTGGCTTTGGACCCGCAACCCTCCTTGTCTCAGCCTCCTGGACCGCTGGGATTACAGGGATGCACCACGGAGCCTGGCCAGAATATTCTTGAAGATTATCAACCTTAAGATCCCATCAGTTGGTCTCCTGGCCTCCAGCCTCAACTCTCTAATTCTTCCTCTCTATTGCTTTGGAGGTATCCTTCTGAATTGATCATATCACTTGATGCTTAAAAAAGACTTTAGCAAGGGCTGAGGTTGTAGCTCAGTGGTAAAGCGCTTGCCTAGCATGTGTGAGGCACTGGATTTGATTCTCAGCACCACACATAAATAAATGAATAAAATAAAAATAACATGCATGAAATCCTGGGTTCAATCCAAGCACTGCAAAAAAGCAGCAATAAAGTTCACAGCATTATGCAAACCATACTTTCATTTGCTGAAAAAAAAAAAAAAAAAAAAAGCCAGGCACAGTGGTGCATGCCTGTAATCCCGGTGGCTCAAGATGCTGAGGCAGGAGTATCACAAGGTCAAAGTCAGCCTCAGCAACTTAGTGAGGCCCTAAACAACTCAGTGAGACCCTGTCTCTAATAAAATATAAAAAAGGGCTGGGGATGTGGCTCAGTGGTTAAGCACCCCTGGGGTCGATCCCTGGTACCAAAAATAAAAACAAGAACAAAAAACCATGAATACTTCTTTCCTACCTTTGTTAATGCCTGAAAAATATTAGAAAGAAATTCACATGAAATATCCTTTAAGATTTTCAAGTGGAAGTCATATTGGGTTGGATCAGACTTTTTATTTTCTTCTTGGTTAGACTCTGCAGAGTTCTCTAGTTTCTTCTGACAATCTTCCATATTTTGTAACACCCGAATTAGGCTGTCAATCAGAGGAAGATCTACTGTACAAACAAATAAAGAGACATGAAATTAGCCAGTTTGGTTTTTTTTACTCATTAAGTCATACATTCATACTGAACTACAGATACAGTAGTAAATAAGATTGCTAAGGCATCAGCCTTCAAGAGGCTTATGTCTACATACCTTCACATAAGTAAATAAATAAAATAGATCATTTCAGATTTTGGTAAATTCTATGAAGGAAACAAAAGGGAAATATAATAAAGCAGCTCAACAGGGGAACTTCTCTGAAGAGTTGATACTGAGAACTAAAGGATAAGAAATGTTAGCAATGCAGAAAGCCCAGCAAAATATCTCAGAGGAACAGAGCAAAGACCCCAAAAAGAAAATATCAGGGAAAGTCTGAAAAGCAAAATGGAAGCAAGTATGACTCTGGGCTAGTGAGCAAGGGAAGAGTAGCACAGAAAAAGGTTAGAGAGATAGGAAAGAGCCCTACAACGCAGGGTCTTTGAGGACACAGTGACAAAAGAATATTAAGTTTAAGTTTTAACATCATAAAAATCTTAGACAAAGCTCTTAAATGCTAAATTTTATTAAATTAAGCAGAAAAATTCAGTCTAATTTTTAAAGACTGAATAGTCATTTTAATTAGAATACAAAAAAAACTGAATATAAAAATAAAGCTTATATTCAGGGGCTGGAGTTCTAGCTCAGTGGTAAAGCACTTGCCTCACAAGTGTGAAGCACTGGGTTCAATCCTAGCACCACATTAAAAAAATAAATAAATAAATAAAAAATAAAGCTCATATTCAAAATATATATTGTACCATCAACATGCTAAGAGATCTCATGTAGATTCAAACACTGATTCTAACTTCACCATTTCTGCTTAATAATTATAACTGGGGGGAAAAAAAGAAAGTTTTCTACAGCACTGAAATATCAAGTATATATCAAGTATACTAATTTGAAAAAAATCTAATTTCCTATCCAAACTTAAGTCATTTATGTACAGTATATGGAAGTGACTTTTTAAAAACTTAGCAACCAGGGAAATCTTATCTTTTATTACTCAATTCAGTGTCTTCAGAACACCTCTCTACCTGGCTGCTTTATTATAGTTCCCTTAGATCTACTCCTACTTCCTTATATTATCACCAACTCAAAAGCCCAATTCTTATTCCATTATTTACCTGTAGGTCACATCAATTTATACCAAGCCCTATCTCTGCAAAACCACTATTCAAGGCTGGGACAAGACAAGGAGAAGATTTTAATCAGCGGCTTGGAGTTAAAGGAACATCTTTATACTTTCTTCACCGATCATAAAATTTTACACAGTTTTGGGGTGGCTGCAGCAAAAAATATCTAGTCCTATTAACAGCACAAAAGAGGTTCCTACAAAAATCAACAGTTTTTCCATACGACAAAAATCAGGAAAACTTCATGCACAATAGCTTAAAAAAAAGAAAAAAAATATATTTATGAGTAAGCCTAACCAAAGAGGTGAAAGATAGACATCTACAATGAACATTATAAAACACTGAAGAAAGAAATTGAGAAACACACTAGAAAATGGAAAGATCTTCCATGTTCACGGATAGGCAGAATTAATATTGTTAAAATGAGCATATTTCTAAAAGTGATCTACAAATTCAATGCAATACTCATCAAAATACCAGTGATAGTCTTCACAGAACTAGAAAGAACAAAAAATCCAGAATAGCCAAAGCAATCCAGAGCAAAAAAACAGCAATGCTGGAGGCAACACAATAACTGATTTCAAATTATCCTACGGAGCACAATAACAAAAAAACCAAAAAACAAAACAAAAAAAAAACCATGGCATTAAAAAAGTCAGAGGAATGGAACAGAAGATACAGAAACCAAACCACATGGTTAATTCTTTTTTTCCCCCCACAAGGAAAAAAAATGCATTTTATTTAACCACCAACTGCCACACATTTAAACAGATATAACTAAGATGATATTAACTCTTCCTATGTGGGATACATTGTAAAATATTCTGCTCTGTTCTTTAATTAAAAAAGAAAAACTCGGTAAAAAGATATTGTAAACCACTAATGTCACTACCCTTAATAACTCTAGAACATTACCAATTCCAATTTATAATTTGAAGAAATTTATTGTCTTCCTCCTTCTTAGAATTAGCCCATGATAGTATTCTAAGTACTCAGAGGGGAAAAAACCCAAAAACTATGGCCTTATTTCCCTGTATCCAGTTTGGACATGGTACATGCTTTCCAACGTGTGTTTCAAGCACAGACCTTCCCAGGCTAAAAAGCAGAGAGGATGATTTGCAACTATGTAATAATACATGTCCCTATCTGTATTGCACATTTTATTGTCTTTTTTGCATACATTATTTCATTTGAACCTGGCAACAACCCTGTGAGGTAGGTGAGGAAAATAACAGGTTCACTTTACACATAATAAAATAAAGTCAAATAAACATGGGGTGGGGGGGTTGCTTTTTTTGATGCAGGAAATTCAACTAGGGCCTTGCCCCATGCAAAACACATGCTCTATTAACCTCACATATTTTTAACATTTACTCCTTATTTTTACATTATTGATTCAACTTTTTGTAGGCTACAATAATAGACCTAATTCCAAACTTACCAAGCCAAACTCATGCTCCTCTATCAATAAAAATTTATGGCCACAGAATATGAAAAAAAATATATACATATATATATATGCAATATTTTGTTGGTTCTTGTGTAATGGAACAGATAATATGAAAGACCCTAATGGCCAAGAAAACTGAAGTCAGAGGAAGTGATATTTTTTAAAATGTATTAATGGAAAAGGTCCCTTTCGGCTTCTACTTTTATGAGAGTTCAATGGACAGCTTTAATGCAGATAATACTTGAAGCATTTGAAGAGGTCCTAATTCTTTTTTTTTAGTTGTAGTTGGACACAATACCTTTATTTTATTTATTTTTATGTGGTGCTGAGGATCGAACCCAGGGCTGCATGGGCTAGGCAAGCACCTTACCACTGAGCCACAACCCCAGTCCCAAGATGTCCTAATTCTTGATGTGGTTATCTTACTCAACTTCTGAATGCATAATGATGGTGAACCATGGTTTTCAAAACCTTGCTACTTGCTTTCCCAAAGTGCTAGGATTTGAATGCCACAATACAAACTGATTCATGTTTTTGCCATTAATTGGAGTTCTTTAAATGAAGTCTGTGTCAGTGTCCATAGATATCAGTGCTCTGCAAAAGCTGCTGAGGGATTCAACATTCCCAGTGACCACAGAGGCCAAACCCCACCCACAACCATCTGATTCTTGAAAAAGATGTCAAAAACATGTTGGTGAAGACACCCTCTTTCATAAGTGGTGCTATAAAAAACAGGACATTCATATATAGAAGAATAAAATTAGATCCTTATCTTTTACCCTATACAAATGTCAACTCAAAATTGATCCAAGCTGGGCACAGTGACACACACCTATAATCCCAGCAGCTTGGGAGATGGAGGGAGTTCAATGTCAGTCTCAGCAAAAAGTGAAGTACTAAGCAACTCAGTGAGATCCTGCCTCTAAATAAAATACAAAAAGGGCTGGGGATGTTGCTCAGTGGTTGAGTGCCCCCGAGTTCAATCCCCGGTATCCGGGGGGAAAAAAATGGAACCAAGACCCACGTTTAAGGCCAGAAACTGAAACTATTAGAAGAAAAAATAAAGGGAGCACTTCAACATGTAGGCACAGGCAAAGACTTCTTGAATAGGATTCCCATAGCTCAGGAAATAAGAGAAAGAATAAATAGAATGGTATCAAACCTAAAAGCCTCGATAGAACAAAAGGAAACAATTAACAATGAAGAAACAACCCACAAAATGGGAGAATTTTTGCTAGCTAATCATCTAACATAGGATTTAATACCCAGAATATGCAAAGAACTCAAATGAACAACCCAATCAATAAATGGCAAATGAACTAAACAGACATTTCTCAAAAGAAGTACAATATGGCTAACAACTATAATAAAAAAAAAGGCTCAACATCTTCAGTTGTCAACGAAATGTAAATTAAAACTACACTAAGATTCCATCTCACTCTAGTCAGAAAGGCAATCTTCAAGAATACAAATAATAATAGATGCTAACTAGGATTAAAAGAAACTCTTATACACTGTTGGTGGGAATATAAATTAGCATAGTAACTATGGAAATTAGTGTGGAGGTTCCTTAAAAAGATAAAAATATTTAACTACTATATGATCCAGTTATACCATTCCTTAGTATTTATCCAAAAGAATGAAAGTAAGCATACTTAGATACACATATACCTATGTTTATAACAGCACAACACAACAGCCAAGTTATGGAATCACCCTAGGTGTCCACCAACAGATGAATGGAAGAAAATGTGGTATATAAACCCAAAGAACTTCTGTTCAGCCATAAAGAACAAAATTATGTCATTTGCAGGAAAATTAATGGAAATGGAGGCCACAATTTTGAGTGAAGTAAGTCAGATTCATAAAAGTATTGTTATGTTTTTCCTCATATATGAAAGTTAAGGGGGGCGAAAAGGATGCCATGAAAGTAGAGGGTGACCATTAGGGTAGAGGGAGAAGATGGGAAGAGAAAAAGAAAGGTAGGGGCAGTACTGGGGAGTAAAATCAATCAAATTGCGATTTCATGTATGTGTGAATATGCCACAATGACATCCCCTATTCTGGATAACTGAGCTACACCAACTTAAAAAAAAAAAAAAAAAGTTTCTAGTATGATAAACTTTCTCTATAATTTTCAAGGAAAGATTAAGAACATCAACACTCATTAAGGAAACTACATATGATAAAAAAAGCTAAGCATATTTGTAGCAAGATTAGTTTTTCTCTCATTTCACATCAAGTCAAAAGAAATAAGTAAGGTTATAGAAGATATAAGCAACATAACAACTAACAACTAAACTCCAACATTTAGATTCCTAACTCAGCCTCTCTCCTCAGCTTCAGACTTTAAATTGTCAAATCAACGTCTGCACTTGAACATCTAAAACTTAACATGTTTAAAACCAATCTTCCCCACCTAAATAAATGGCAATTTTTTTGGACAAATATGTTAAGACAGATTCTTGACTTGCATTTAAAGGAACAAAAATATACATATATTTTTAATGGGGATAAATGGGAGAAAGAAATCAAATGAAGAACACACACAGGCCAGGTCTTTAAAAATATAACAGGTTGCAATTTAATTTAGTGAATGACGCAATACCTGCCTTTTTCTGTCTTTAGATGTTCTTGGTCAGCCTGTGAAGCATAGATGGCAGACAACACTGAAAAAATAGAGGCTAGCACTGTTTTCTGTTCTTGCAATATGATGGGTGGGTCATCAGACTGGCAGAATTCGTGGCAGACCAGGTCAAAAAGTAAAGTCCAAGTGTCTTTTCCAGTATCAGGACACTGTACTTAATAAAGAATATAAACAAAGTAGTAATTTAAAAATAAAGAAACTACTAAATTAGTAGCTCTAATGCATCCCAATAAACCATCTTACCAATTGCTTGAATTCCATCATCCACTGTGGTAAGCAACTGTAAGATATGCATGTAAACATCAAGCCCTTCTGGGTTTTCAGAACTAAATACAAAAAGCAAAAAGCAGTGCATCAATAACTTTATTGTCTAGGGAATTTTATCTATTCATTCATTCTACAAATATTTATTACACTGTTTTAGCCATTGCCCTAGGAGCTGAGGACAAACAGTTTCCTATTTTATCCTCAGTTTTTAAATGCTCATTAGAACTTATATTATAATGGGGAAAGAGTAAACAAGCAAATATGTAATATAATCACACAAAGGAAAAGAGGTAAAATTCTTTTGGCTATGTCCCACAAAAACAACAATGCACAGACCTGCTAGACAATGTTTCCATCACTGTTTTCTTTTCAAATAATCAAAACAAAAAAATAACTGAGACATCTTTTTTTCTTACTAAGGATTGAACCCAGCAGTGCTTTACCACTGAGCTATAATCCAGCCCTTTTTATTTTGAGACAGGGTCTCGATAAGTTGTTGAGGATCTTGCTAAATTGCTGAGGCTGGCCTAGAATGCACAATCCTCCTGTCTCAGTCTCCTGAGTCTCTGGGATTACGGGTGTGAATCACTATACCTGGAAATAACTGAAACTATTATAGTATTATAATATTATAACTATTATAAAGTAAGGTCCATTGCACTAAGTATTGACAATGTTCTTAAAACTTCACAAGGTTATCCTAGTTCCATAGCCGAGTACAATAAAACCCTTAAAGCACAATTCTTATAAACAATTTGTTGTCTCAGAAATTAAAAGTGTTGGTTCTTCAACAAAACAATAAAATGAAAAGATAGTGAACAATTAAAACAATAGTTCAGCAAATGTTTATTTATGTACCTAAAATCTTCAGGCACTATGTTAGGGGCTAGGAAGACAGAGATGTTTAAGATGTTACCACTACATTCTTAAAATTTATTGTTTAATAGGCAGGAAGAAAATTAAAGCAGTAATTATAATAAAGTGAAATAAATTTAGCACTAGAAGAAATCCCAGGTGCCAAGAGAACACAAATCATGTATATTTCATTTAGTCTGGAGGGTCAGGAAGGTATCTTAAGAGAAATGACGTTTACACAGAAACCTGAAAGGGTGTTAATATGTTTGAGGTAAGAGGAGACATACTATGCAAAGGCTCGGAGTCAGGAAAACTTTGTTCAGTTTGAAGAATTGAAGAAAATTTCACATGGCAACACAGAATACAAGGAACCAAAACAGAAAGGCATTTTTCAGGGCCACACACCATGTTTTTTTAAAAATATGGACCTTATCCTAAGAAGGGCAACTGAAAAGTTTGAAGAATGGCAATGAGATGATAAATGAGTAATTTGCAAAGACAGCTTTAAAGACTAGTCTTGGACAGCTAGGTACAGTGGCACACACCTATAATACCAGTGGCTTAGGACGCTGAGGAAGGAGGATCGTGAGGTCAAAGCCAGCCTCAGCGACTAAGCAAGATCCTAAGCAACTCAGCAAGACTGAGTCTCTAGATAAAAAATAAAAAAGAGGGTTGGGGATGTGGCTCAGTGGTTAAGCGCCCCTGGGGCCAATCCCCAGTACTATAAAAAGATCAGTCTGGGAAGAAGCAATCCCTAAAACCAGGAAAAACAGGTAACAGAATGTGGCAGTTGTCCAGGTGAGAGACACAGAGCCTGGCTGGCACAAATGGGATCCCGGAAAAAGTCAGGACCATGACTTGAAAGTTGACTGGTTGTAGAAAAAGAGTGGGGTAGGAAGAGTCAGTAGCTTCACTATTTCTTCAACATATTCAAAGAGGATAATAACTGCATCATTTACTGATTGAAAATACTAAAGAAGCAGATTTGGAGGAAGAATGAAAAGTTTAATCTTCACTTAGTAAAGGACATAAAATTAATAGCTTTTCATGTGGCCTAAGAGCACTAAGAATACAATAGTAACCACTAAGCAGATTAATAGCTGCTTATATAAAATATCAATTATTCTAGTGACTAATAGTAAATAGTTTCAGTGACATGTAAGAACTAATAATTTCTCATGGCAAGACAACAAACTGCCCAAATCAATCACCTTTCCAGATTGGTGTACCTACAAAAGGGGCAAGGAACAAGAAAACAAATGTTGATAACATTAATGGAAATGTTTTGAACAACCAATAAAAAAAAAAAACAAAAAAACAATAATGGAAGTTGTTAAATGTTCAATGTAAAATGAAACACAAGAAAACCTTTTCTCTTTGATCTAAATTACATAAAATTGCTGGTGAAGTTAGGAAAGTAACCACAATTATTGCTCAACAATCACCTATAACTAGATGATATTAAAACAAGTATTTTGAACCATTATGATTCTTGCAAAGAATAAATATTCTGCCACCCCAAATATTGGTAGGGAATCAAACCTAACGAAGACTATCTGTACACTTCATCCTATCAAAAAGAAACTAAGACTTCTATATCTAAGGCTACTTCTAGCAGTTGGCTTTTCCAGAACATTTTGCACAAAAAAGCTCACTTACCGTAATTGTTTGGCAGCTTCAAGTACACAGGGCACAATCCTAAATACTGGCTGCTCTTCAGAATCTTCCTGGAGTTGGCCCAAAGGCTGAGCAACCCCATTTCTAATCCATTCCAACATTAGTTTCTCATCCAAATCAAAGAGCTTGTCCACAACCTCCCCCACTTTCACCAGCAAGTCAACTGAAGAAAATAAAACAAGTATTGAAATAAAAATGAGAATGTTGCAGGGCTGGAGTTGTAGCTTAGAGCGCTTGCCTAGCAAGTGTGAGGCACTGAGTTCGATTCTCTGCACTGCATATAAATAAATTAATTAAATAAAGGTCCATCAACAATTAAAAAAATTTTTTTAATGTTTAAAGCAATAAGGTTAAGCAAAATTCGTAAAGCTATTCCAAAAGACATATCTTGCCAAGACAGTACTTATTCTAAGGGTGATCTGTTTATCTCTTATGCTTAAAATGATTATCTTCCTTCAGTAAGCAGAAAATTTATCAGTGTCCTGGGAGTTTCAGAAGCAATTTTACTCCTTAAATCAAAAAACTTTTTCTTGCATTTAGCCTTTTTAAAAACATGACTTCCAGAAATAGTAACATGTTTTCCTAATAATTAAATGTATTCTAAAACATTTTTTCTAGATTACATGGTGACTTACCATTTGTTGAGCTTGACATGATGAAACAAATGCTATCATAAATAGCTGGTTGTTCTCGTATCCTTTCAACCCAGACACTGGCCACTTCTGTCTGGGAAAGGCAAGTAAGCAACAACCTACATGATAAATGTCAACTTAATGTCTATCTTCCAAAAACAGTATAGGAAATTTAAGAATCAAGAATTAACTCTATTTTCCTAGATTCCCTTATGGGTGATTTCATGGAACCCACAAAAAAGAAAAGCATACCTGCTTGTTTCCAGCAGAGTAGGCGGGTCTGAATCATACAAACAGTGCAATAACACTTGCCTACAAAACAAAAGTCCATATGCTTCACATCTCTCATTTCAAACATCAGAATTTTCATTTAATTTTTTAAACATTTTTACTATGAAATAAAGCATATATGCAGAAAGGCTATTAAAATACAAATCTACAGTCAATGAATTATAAAGGAAATGTTCATGTTTATTTTTAAGTTATTAATTTTTTAAAATATTTTTTTAGTAGTTGATGGGCCTTTATTTATTTATTTTATTTATGTGTGGTGCTAAGAATCGAACCCAGCATCTCACACATGCTAAAATGTTCATGTTTCCAAGAAAGAGAAGAATGGTGCATATCCATGACCCCTATGTATCTTATTCTGAATCAGTTCTCTTTCCCATCTAGAAAAGGAAATACCAATTTTTCCAGCAACCAATTCCTGTTCTACAGTTTTATTGTTTTATAGTTTTTAGTTTTGCTTTTGAACTTTATATGAAAGAAATTATATATTTTTTTCCTTAAAAAACTTCATCTATCCATCTATTTGTCTTTGACACATAATTGTACATACTTACAAGGTACAGTAGGACACTTCAATGCACATGTACATATTCTTAAGTCCAAGTTTTGCTCAAAATCATGTGTAGGAAATCATGGAACCCACAAAAAGGGAAAAGCATACCTGCTTGTTTCCAGCAGAGTTGGCAGCTGTTCCTTTAAGTCACTGCTGCAGAGCATTCAGTTGTATGAATATATCGTAACTTATTTTTCCAGACTACTGCTGATGGACACTGAGTCTATTTCAATTTGGGGTTATTTCAAACAATACTTCTGAAATAATGTTTGTGTAAAGGAGTTGGGGGTATAGCTCAATAGCAGAACACCTGCCTAACATTCATGAGGCCCTGGATTCAATCCTAGCTCCAAAAGATGATAATAATAATGATAGTATATGTGTATCCTAATGTACATGTGCAGTTTTTCTTACTACATACCTATGAGTGGCATTCTTGTGTCATAGCATATGCATATCTTCCAATCTGACTAGAAGTACTCAATTGTTCTTTTTCTTTTCTGGTACTGGGGATTAAGCCCAGGGGTACTTAACCACTGATCCACATCCCTAGCCCTATTTTTTATTTTAAAGCAAGGTCTTGCTAAGGTACAGAGGGCCTCATTAAGTTGCTGAGGCTGGCTTTGAACTTGTGATCCTCTTGCCTTCGCTTCCCAAGTCACTGGGATTACAGGTGAGTGCCACTGCACCAGCCTTGGTCATATGTTCTCAAACTGAACAAATTCATATCCCTTTAGCAATATAAACTGTTCTATACTAATTTTAAGATAAACATTAATTGAATTTAAAAGACATGTTAACATTTTTCATTATCAGATTTTTGATAGGGAATGCTAGAGACGAAATGCAATCCTGAGACATCTACTCCATGAATGATTATAAATTAGTGAGAAATAAATACTTTGAACTAGTATCTTAAATCTCTCCACACCTCGAAGACAAAAACCAACTTTTTCCAGAGACTCAGGTACTTGCATCCTATGATAAACTTACATAACCCCATCTCTGTCAAAAACTGTCTAGAACAGTCTCCTTAGCCATTTTGGATACAAATTTCTTTTAGATCCTGAATAACAGCCATGTACCCTATATTGAGAAAATGAATACATTCATCAAATTTAGCATGTAATTTCACCAAGGTTTCCCCCATTGAAAAACCTTCTGCCGAAAACTTTCCTGGCTATAGAAGAGAACTAGCCTCCAAGCAGAAATACGAAAGCCTTTAATCACAGAGTCAATCTTTTATCTTCTAGTCTGTTGGTAAGTTCTGCTCCCTGATCTAAGTGAAAGCTCTCAGAGTGACACTGTTTAACAAATCTAGTTTCCTAAACTCTGGATCTCTGGAGGCCTTGCATTCCCTATGCCTACATTGTTTTAGATTCTGATTCACTGCCCCCATCTCCAAGTTTGACCTCATGGATCCTTCTTCTGGCCTGCTTACATCTGCACTCAGGTCCCTTTGATATTCATAAAGAATAAACTGGCTTAACTCCTGAATCATGCCCATATGCAAGTGTGGAAGTCCTTAGCTACCATTAACATGCAATGAAGTTCCTGCAGCATGTTCATCAACAACATTATCTTTCACATTTTCTCATCTCTCATTTCCTTAGGGATATAAAATATGAATCCATTTTTAAAATATAATTATTATGATAAGACTTACCCAAGATTTTTATCACTGCTGATGGACACACATATCTCTTGGAAACAGGCCATATTACCTAAAATCCCCACACAGATTTCCTGCCAAAGCAAATTTCACAGGTCACAATGGTTCTGAGATAAAAAGACATATACAAAAAAAAAAAAAAAACCCTATTTATTAGCACTTATTAAGACCAGCCATTACATGTTATTTCATATAATTTATGAGGTAGGTATTACTATTATTCCCATCCTTCAGATAGGGAAAGTCAAGCAACATTCAACCAGTATTTCTTCCTGCACACCTCAGTAGTCAAGATGCAAAAGATTAGGGCTGTGATGGATGAGGATAGTGATGCAGGCATGGAAAAAGATGAAGATAAGGAAGACTCTCAGAGTGAAAGCAAAAAAATCTATTGGAAAGTAAAGGAGAAAGCAGTTGAACATGACTCATAGATTTCAAGTTGCTTCATTTCCCCAGAGATTGATTCCATTAACAGAAAAACTGAAAAAAGAAAATTGTATAAAAGGACACAATGAGTTCATGCAGCACAGTATACTTGCTAGAACATGAGATTTGCTCAGGGGGTTTGTTAACAATACTGACTTCCAAGTCCCATCTAGATCAACTGAATCTGAATGTCTAGCACAGAGCCTCAGAAGTTAATGTTTACCAAGCACACCAGGTGGTTTTTATGATCAGGTAAATGTGATAATCACTGAGTTAGAACATATGAAATCTGGGATTAGAAAATGCAGCATGCAAGTAGAAAATGCCTGAAGAAAGTTAGAGATGTGACACCAGTTACCAGATGGAAGTCAGGTTTTTTGAACCCACAATACAGAGCTGTAATATACAAGTGTAAAATGAGGAAACGAATATTAAAAAAACAAAAGACTGGGTTCTGGATCTAAGAAAGAGTTCATACCCAGGGTACAGAAAGAAAGCAGCCAATGAAAGTGACAGAAAAGGGCTGGGGATGTGGCTCAAGTGGTAGCAAGCTCGCCTGGCATGCGTGCGGCCCGGGTTTGATCCTCGGGATCTCACACAAACAAAGATGTTGTGTCCACCGAAAACTAAAAAATAAATATTAAAAAATTTCTCAAAAAAAAAAAAGAAAGTGACTGAAGAGGTCAGAGACCAGAGAGGGCAAGTGTCACAGAAGCTTCAGAGATGGAGTGTTTCAATAAAATGTGGGTAGTCAAATGTCAAGAAAAGATTAAAAGAGAGTAGGGACAGAAAAAAACACATACTTCCCTTATAAACTAATGACAGAACTTCCAATCAAACACCAAGTACCATAGTGCTGGCCACTCATCAGAATAACCTAGGGAATGTCAAAAGTTGCTGCTGAGTGGCTGGGTGCGGTTGCATGCACCTGTAATCCCAGCAGCTCCAGAGGCTGAGGCAGGAGGATCACAAATTCAAAGCCAGTCTCAGCAAGGGTGAGGTACTAAGCAACTCAGTGAGACCCTGTCTCTAAACAAAATACAAAAAACAGGGCTGGGGATGTGGCTCAGTGATTGAGTGCCCCTGAGTTCAATCCTTGGTATTAAAAAAAAAAAAAAAAGTTGTTGAGTGCAGCATGCATGGAGATACAGCCTGAATGACAGGATTTTTAAAAATTCCTTCAACAAAGCTTCTCAACCTATGATTCTGCTGTAGAGCACTAGTGTCACTTGGAAGTATATATGAACCCTAACAAAGTCGATCAGAAACTCGGGAGGTAAGCTCAGCAATCAGTGATCTGGGATTGAAGAAAGTTAGGAATGTTGCACCAGTTTGAGAACGTGCTAAAGTTTGAGAACCTGTGGTATTTGGTCTCAAGACAATTACTGCTGTAGTAGGCTGTGGCTAGAAGACACATTCAACAATATGACTAATTCCTGAAAGGTGCCATTTCTGACATGTTTATTTCTTAAATAATTATGAGTCAATATATTTAAGATAGAAAAATTAAGAGAAATAACACAAAATTGTCAAATTCTTCTATTAGTATAAGGATCCAAGGAAATACTGGTTCATCAGTACCCAATTCAGGTAGAGCATTTTATAAGATAAAAATTTTAATTCAACATTCAATTCATAAAAATATTCTACAGAATTCCATTCTTTGAAATCTCAAAGAAAGAAAAGCAATTCAGTAATGTGTTATACTGGAGTCAGGCCTAGATTCAAATCCCAACTTCATTCTTAATTAGTTTTGTGGCCTTGGACACATCTTAACCCGAGACACAGTTGTCTATAAAGTATGCCTCATAGGAGTAGTAAAACCAAATGCTCTGTAAATAATAATTATTTATAATTAAATTATTCAACAAATACATCCATCATATGGATAGCACATGGCAACTTAAATGGCAATAAAGCACAGGACATTTAACATTACATAAATAAAGACCTCTCATTTAGTTTTTATCTATTATTCTTAGGAATTTACTATCAACAATAACTACTAAGATCTTACTTATTTGGAAAGGCATGGAAGAAAAAAAAAACTACTTTGAGTAACTGATATGAACACCGAGAGGAGACAGAGGGCACACAAAGAGATGGCCATCACAATAAGCTGGTGAGATGGAATGCAGACAGACCTATCCAAATTAGGACCATCTAGACAGTAGATTTTTTTTTTGGGGGGGGGGGTGTGTGCCAGGAATTGAACTTAGAGGGACTTGACCGCTGAGCCACACCCCCAGCCCTATTTTGTATTTTATTTAGAAATAGGGTCTCACTGTGTTGCTTGGCACCTCACTTTTGCTGAGGCTGGCTTTGAACTGGAAGGTAGATTTTATGCTAGAAATATGATTCAGGTTCAGATTGTGGAAGTCTTAAGCAATAGGCTAAGTTTAGAATGGCTCTTAAGCAATGGAAGCTTTTGAGTGAAAAAGAACAATGAACTGAGAAACAGGAGGTCCAGGAACTGTTCTCTGTTTGTCACAAATTAGCAGCATAACATAGTTATATCTATCTAGTTTCTACAATTGTTAAATGAAACTATTGATCTCCCTAATCCAGTCCAAATCTAAAATTCTATGGCTCTAATAATTTTAAGTAGTACATTACCTAGTAATGTTCAATAAACATTTACAGACTGATATTATTGGTTTATAGACAGTAAGAAAATCAAAGTGAAAAAAATGAAATGTATACTTACTCTTAATCGAGGACACTTGGATCTGGCCAGTACTCCCATAAATATGTCAGGAGCCTTAAATTCTTGGAGAAATAAAGCCACATCCTATAAACAAAAATGAATGTTAACTTGGATGCTGAATATTCTTCTTTAAACTCCATAGCTAAGGCAACTATAAAAAAATTTAATTTCATATATACTACCATTAGGACACAAGAGAGAAAAAAACCCACAAGTTACAAGGTTAGGTGAGGAACTGTGGCAACAGATAAAAGCAAGGTTAGAAAGTTTTTGTGGTATTTGGTCTCAAGACAATGGAATAATTCCATAAACAAATCTAAACTCACTGTGATACTCTGGAGAATTGTCCTCCTTTTATTCTGCCCTGATTATATTTACATATCAGGAATTCTCAATAACTTAGTCAAACACACTTGCTAATTTTGTCAGAAGCTAATGTTAAAGGAAAAATCCTAATTCCTATCCTCCAAGGCTTAAGACACAATAAAGGAAACAGGTGAGAACAGCTATTGGGTCATATTAAAAAATCAGAACTTGGGGGTTGGGGTTGTAGCTAAGTGGTAGAGCACTTGCCTAGCATGTGTGAGGCACTGGGTTCAATCCTCAGCACCACATAAAAAATAAGTAAATTAAATAAAGGTATTGTGTCCATCTATAACAAAAAACATTTTTTAAAAAATCAGAATTTGTATTTTCAAAATTCTCAGTAGAAAAAATTCTGATCACAATATAATTATAAGAGTGAGTTTGCTTAGTCTACAATGCCAAACAGGGGCACACTACACAAACCTGGAGTGGACATGTGATCCCAAAAAGGCCAAATCCTGCCAAAGAATGTGAAATGCAATAACTAAATTAGTTAACTATGGAAGGTGGGGATGTGAATTGTTAAAGAGTCATATGCCACACAATGATGTTTCAGTCAGTGACAGACTACCTATAGGATGATGGTCGCATAAAATTAATTGTCTAGTGATATCATAGGTATCTTAGTGGGTTTAAGTACATTCTGTGATATTCACAGGATAATTGCACATACTTTCAGAGACAAATTTTTAGCATTCATAGCTTCTGGGACTATTCCTTGAACCATATATTCAAGTAACTACAGACACTCAAGAAAGCCTTTGCTCAGAGAGTGAAGGACTGAACCTATTCTAAAAATCCACTCACCACCTTCTCACCTAAGAGTCTGAAATTTCAATGTTTCATCTCTAACCTCATACCTCATCCATTGACATATCCCATACTCTGCAAATTTCATTCTCCATTTCTTCATCAAGCTCCATCTGCTGCTCCTCATCATCTGAGCCAGATTTGGTGTTTTGAGGTCTAACAATCTTCAAAAGAAAAGAAAAAAATAAAAATTTTCTATAGTACTTCGTAACTAATATATCCCACAACCACTTAAAAGTCCAGAGACTCTCCTCAAAGTATCTTCTCTCACAAACATCTTGTTTTAAAAATTAATGCCTTGGGTAGTTCTATTCACTCAACACTTATGGATCAAATACTGTTGCTAGAAAACTGGGATAAATAAGATGTAATCCCTGCTTTCATGCATTTTAGGATTAGTGGGGATAAGACATGTAAATTGATAGTCACAAAAATTTTATGACTCAACTGAATTATGAACTAAGAGTTGGAGTAGGACCTATGATGGACCAATTACCTATTCCTGAGAGAAGCTGGGAGTCACTCCTTTTAGGAGGTGATATTTTAGCTAAATCTTGGAGGGAAAATAGGAGTTTGTCAGGTGAAAAAGATAAGAGCATTCAGAGATAAGAATCAGAGTTAAGAAAGTGCCTAGCATTTGGGGAATGGTGTACAGTTTGCTGTTGATGGAACACACTGTACCATGAGCAGAGAAGCCTGGAGAGGCTGCAAAAAACTCTGGATTCCAAGCTAAGAAATATGCATTTTGCTTCAACAGTCAAACAAGAACTAAGAGGAGTAGCAACAACTTTTTTTGTGTGTGTCTTAAGGAAGATTATTCTGGAAGCTGTGTAGAAAAAAGACAGGAAAGGACACAAATTGGAAGAGGGGAATCTAGTTGAGATGCGGAGAGGAAAAAAACCTTACATTTACTGAGTCTCCTATAAGCCAAAAACCATGGTGGGCACTCTATGATCATTATGTCACTTAACCTATATAAAAACTCTATATATGATATTATAGATATTATCATCCTATTTTATAGAAATTGCCTGAGAAATCAAAGTTCTTGGTGGTTAGGTGACTTGCCCAAAGAAATACAGTTAGTAGATGATGAGGCTACATCTTTGACATCCATTTATTCTACAAAAAAAGTCCATGAATCATATAAATTTTAAGGCTTGGGCTTCAGAAATGACGATGGGGCTGGGGAGCATAGTTCTATATCTTTGGAGAACTTGAAAAATTACGGTAAGTGCAAACGTCCCGACATCCCTGACACCAAACATTTCTTGGCGAAAGGCGCACCAAAGTGGCCCCAGGCAGTTTGCGGGTCAGCTGAGGTTGTGAGGCGCCATTTGCCGAGCGCACGCTTGGGAAGGGGTCGTCGGGGGATTTGGTGGCTCCCGGAGCCCGAGGGGCTGCCAGCTACCGGGCCGAACCACCTGAGGGGCAGCCCCAGCGAGCGCGATTTCCACACCTGGATGAGCCCGCTGAGGACGCCAAAGAGCCAGTGTTTGCTGTAGACCGTGCTCCCAATGCAGTCCCCTCCAGCAGTCTCCTCATGCTCCTTCTCGTCCCGACTGGGAGGCGGCGGTGAGGGGTTACGGTCCATGACTGAGCGCGCCGACAGCGCCCGGGAGCCGCGCCGGAAGCCGAGGAGGAGAGGAAAGGTCTCCTCACGCTAGAGGGCCCAGCGCGCCTGGCGCGGCTCCTGACACAGCGCCCCCTGCTGCTCGAAGCCCGCCCGGCCAAAGGACCCGCCCAAAAAGTGGAATGTGACCCGCCGGACTCATGATTGTTACTTGTCACCCTCTCTGGACCAAGTATTCCGTTTCTCCAGGAAATTTTAGTCTGACTGGAGGAGGGGAGGAAGAGAATAGGCCAGTGTTTCTGATACAGACCCGAATCTTGAACTATCGGACCTATTCCACTTGCCTTCTCTGATAGCTAGAATCATCCATCTCTCTCCACCGTTGCTATTCTTAAAAGACATCCATCCATAATTATTCATTCCTCTCTCAGGTGTGATTGGATTTGCAGGAAAGACAAAAGTCGACAGCAAAAATGTCAATATTCCAACTCCTTCTCAGCAAATATTTTACAGCAGCCATTTTAATTTTTAAAAAAATATTTTTAGTATAGATGGAACATATTTTATTTATTTTTATGTGGTGAGGATCGAACCCAGTGCCTCACTTGTGCTAGGCAAGTGCTCTACCACTGAGCCACAACCCAGTCCCCCCATTTTAATTTAATGAAATTAAATTTATAAGTTTCCACATGTAATTTCAAAAATATTAATATAATAACCTAACAATTAGAGGACATCAAATTAATTTAAAATATAATGTGTGAGCCCCGCGCGGTGGTGCACGCCTGTAATCCCAGCAGCTGTGAGGCTGAGGCAGGAGGATCAGGAGTTCAAAGTCAGCCTCTGCAACAGCAAGGCGCTAAGCAACTCAGTAAGGCCCTGTCTCTAAATAAGTTATAAAATAGGACTGGAGATGTGTCTCAGTGGTCAAGTACACCTGAGTTCACTTCCCAGTACCAAAAAAAAAAAAAAAAAAGTGTGCATTTTAATATACTGTTTCCCCCCTTATCCACAGGGATATATTTTCCAAGTTCCCCAGCAGATGTATTAAAATGTAGATAGTACCAAATCCTATGTATATCATGTTCTTATATACATGCATACCTGTGATGAAATTTAATTTATAAATTAGGCACAAAAAGAGTAGCAATAATAACTAACAATAAAAATAGAACTATTATAACAAGATACTGCTATAAAAGTAATCTAAGTGTGGTCTTTTTCGCAAAATATTGCTCCATATTCACCCATTTTCTTCTTGTGGTAATGTGAGATGACACACTGCCTACAAGGTGAGATGAAGTGGGGTGAATGGCATAGGTTTCATGATACAGCATTAGATCATGATGTACGGGTCATTTGAATATAAGTACTGCTATCTGAGACAGTTGATCTAATAACCAAGAAGAGTAAAAAGTGACTAAGTAGTGGATTGCATATATGATGTGGATACACTGGACAAAGGTGTGATTCACCAGAGTGGAACAACTTTATGACACTACTCAGACTGGTGTATGATTTGAAACGTATAAATTATTAATTTGGGGGAATCTCCATTTAATATTTTCAGGCCACAGTTCACTACAGATAACTGAAAATGCAGAAAACAAAATTACAGAGGGGACCCTACTGTATTTTAAATACTCAGGCACAACCTATGCTAACAATTAGAAAGGACAAAGACCAATAGTATTTCTGAAGTATCAGGAGGCATAAATATCACCCCAGAAACCATACTGCAGGGAGAATGCTTCCCTCACAGAACTGTGGGGAGGACTAAAGGAGTAACCTAAACCCTGGGAGAATTTCAAAGAATGTCACTGTATGAGGGATGCCCACTGTCCTCTTACTAAACTTGTCATGTCTTTGGCCTCATGCTGTTCCAAATCTAGGCTCCACACAAATGTTCAGTGTGTCTTTTGGGGTTCCAGGGCATGGCAGCCAGAGTTCACACTGGCCAAGTCATCATGGTCATTCTCACCGTATTGCAAAACAAGGAACATGTGACTGAAGCCCTACACAGGGCCAAGTTCAAGTTCCCTGTCCACCAGAAAATCTGCATTTTAAAGTAGTGTGGCTTTATCAATTTCAATGCAGATGAATTTGAAGATAAGGTAACTGAAAAATGGTTCATCTGGAATAATAGTAGTGTCAAATGCATCCCTAATAGCAGTCCCCTGGGCTTCTACTGTGCAGTGCTATGATTTCTTAATCATACCCATCAATAAAACCTACCTCCAATCAACTACAACAGCAAAAAAGCAAACAACAACAACAACAACAAAAAAAAACCAGGTACCTCTGGTAGCAGTAAAATCAAAAGGATTAAGATTATAATCTTTGTAGGATCTACAAAAGCACCAATCAAAAATTGCCACCAAGCCCTGTAAATAACAAACCTTCCACAGAGTCTAGTAATTGATAGAACAAGAGTGTTATAATAATCATGGGCTGGGGTTGTAGCTCAGTGGTAGAGTAACAGCCTAGCATGTGTGAGGCCCTAGGTTCAATCCCCAACACCACATAAAACTAAATAAACAAAATAAAGGTATTGTCTCCATCTATACCTAAAAATATAATTTTTAAAAAGAGTGTTATAATCAATTCAGAATCTCAGGAAGGAGACATGGAATTGTGTGCCCAGATGCCCTTCAAGGAAAGACTTGCCGCCCAAATATAGGGGGTGAGTCAGCAGCCTGCACTCAGTAGTCAGTTCCTTCAGGGTGGCCTCAGCTGCAAAGAGGTCCCATCCTTCTCAGAACAGCCCTCATGTGGTTACTGAGCAAGGCAGTTGAGGGAGATGGGGGATGTGGTACAAAGACCTAGTTGGTTCAACCTAATGTTGAACAACCTGGAGGCAACGCTCCCACCCAGGCTCCCTGCCAGGTTGTCAAAGATGCACAATACTTCTACTGCTTCTCTCCTGACTTTCCTTGTACTGGTGTTGATCCCTAATAAGCATCATGGATCCTAAACCCTATGCAGCATCTGTATGCAGACAGCACAACTAGAAAATTTGATATAGCTCATTCCTATACCAAGGGTTACCACTGATATATTTAAAGCATCAACATGACTATAGTTCATTTTCAAGACTATTTAACTGAGCTGGAAATTATGACTAGATCTCCCAGAAGAGACTGGATCTCTGGACATGCACAGATAAATTGTCCAGAATTATTCTGAAGTTTTGGGCCAGGTAATTTAGTACTGAGCAATATTTGTTTGTAGGGTACTCCTGGCTCTGTAAAGATATGCCCATTCCCTTAAAACTTCTGAAATAAAAGCTGAGCATTATTCTCTGTGGTAAGCTTTGGAGTAAGATTGTGATGAGCTCTGATTGATTATGCCTCATGTATAGAGGACCAAAAATCAAAAAAACATAAATAGCTGGAAAAAGAGTAAGATTGAGTGAGATTGCAGACAATAACAACTGGATGGATTACTCAAGAATTATGTGCCAGGCATTGTTCTAGGCATTGGGGTTATAGCAGTGAAGAAAATAGAAAAATTCCAGCTGTTGTGGCCCTTGCATTCTAATAGGAGAAGACAACCAAACCTCACTCACTCTGCTTTTGTCATGTGACTTTTTTGTCCAATAGGATAGCAGCAAATGTGATACAAGAAGACGTTTGGTGAATGCTTGTGCCTCCTGGGGCCCGCCTTTTTGGGGCACTACTACCGTGTAAATATCCAGTCTTGTCTCCTTAGTAATAAAGGCCAGTGGAGATAGAGACCCAAGAGTCTTAGCTGTTCAAGATGGGTCCAGCTCCAGTGCCTGCCAACCTTCCAATTGAGTATAGGAGTCCTGGTAAGATCAGCAAAAGAAACTCTTGCCTAACCCATAGAATTGTGAAAAGTAACAAGTCCTTGTCTTAGGCACTAAGTTTCGGGATGGCTTATTACCACAGCAATGGATGACTAAATGGATTACTAAACATGTAAGAAAGTAATATATACTAGGGAGAAAAACAAAGCAAGGAATGTGGGATGTTGTTATCTATCAATACTTGGAATACAGTGTGGTGTTGGTACAAAGGTAGACATGTAGGTGATTGGAATGGGTCCCACCACCCTCCCTTGCACAGGGGGAGACTTGAAATGCTATAGAAGTGAGATTGCAGACAACAGCAACCTGATGGATTACTCACGGATTAGTAATAGGAAACCAGATATCCAAATGGAAAAAATAAAATAAAACTAAATATTTGACAAAATCCAAATTTGAGTGAATTGAGAACTAAATGTTCTAAAGTAAACTAAAAAGTCAAATGTTAAAGATTTTAGAAGGAATTGTAGGGGACTCATTTTATTATTATCTCAGAGATAGAAATGATTTGCTGAAAATATGCAAAGCAAGAGCCTTAATGCAAAAGATTGCTACATTTTGAACTTTTGTTCAATGTAAAATGAGATAAATTGGTTTTTAAAAGATTCTGGTTGGATTTGATCTAGCTATCCCCCTCCTTGGTCTATACCCAAAGGACTTAAAAACAGTATACTACAGTGACACAGCCACATTAATGTTTACAACAGCACAATTCACAATTGCTAAACTATGGAACCAACCTAGTCACCCTTCAGTAGATGAATGGATAAAGAAATCGTGGTTCGTATTCATAATGGAATATTACTCAACATCAAAAGAGAATAAAATTATGGCATTTGCAGGTAAATGAATGGAGTTGGACAATATCATGCTAAGCAAAATAAGACAATCCCCCCCAAAAGGGGCCAAATGTTTGTTCTGATAAGTGGATGCTAATCCATAATTGGGGGGTGGGGACATGTGATGAATGGAGGAACTTTGGATGGGGCAATGGGTAGGGGGAAGGGGTAGGAAAGATGGTGAAATGAAACTGACATAATTACCCTAGGTAAATGTATGATTGCACAAATGGTGTGACTCTACTTCATGTACAGCCAGAGAAGTTGAATTAACAAAGCAGGAAATAAAACCGAAGGAAATATATGAAGAGATACTCAATTCTGATTTATTTAAAATCATAGAAATATAAATTATTAGTTTACATCTACAAGGTTGGAAAAATCTTTTAAATATGGCAATTCTAAGTACAGATGAGATTAGAGAGAAATGGAAACTTTCATATAGTAAATGGTTCACTTCATATTAGCACAATTACTTTCTAGAAAAATTTGATAAAACTAATAATTTTCAAGAGTGGCTGTCGCGAGCCATCCGGGGACTGTGTGTGGATTGTCGCACATTGCAGCCTAATTGGACAGGGAAATCTGGTGTCTGGGAACTTCCAGTGGACATTTCCTCTGTGTAAGACTGCCCAGACACTTTGGGAGCCCTATTCAGCTCTGCCAGGTCCCATACAGCTCTGGAAATGGGGTGACCTGCTGCAATCACACAGCCCCTCTGAGATGGGTGTGACCTGCCAAGATGCCAATCAACCTACTGACTGCAAGACATCATGAAGCAAGACTTCACCCTTGAAACCTTACCTCTGCTTTTTATGTACTCCCTTAAATAAACCATGGGAGCCATTTTCTAATTGTTTAGCTCCAGCTCTTGTGTAGACTGGACCTATCAGGTGCTCCAATTCTTTAAACCTAATTCTGACTTTGTGTTTTATTCTTTACTGATTATTCTAGACTTTAATTTCTCAGGAGGCTTATACCCTCCTTATCAGGAAGAAGAACCCCCTAAAGAAGTGCTAGCCACCTCCCCATAAGTGGCAATCCATTTTTGAGCGCTCTCTCTCTCTCTCTCTCTCTCTCTCTCTCTCTCTGTGTGTGTGTGTGTGTGTGTGTGTGTGTGTGTGTGTGTGTTTGTGATAGGGATCAATCCCAGGGACCTATGCATGGTAGACAAATGCTGTATCAATGAGCTGCATCCCCAGTCCTTTTTGATTTTTATTTTGACACAAGTTCTCACTACATTGCTCAGTCTGGCCTTATACTTGCAATTCTCCTGCCTCAGCATCCCAAGTAGCTGGAATTACAGCTACCACTGTGCCTGGGCATTTTTGAGCTTTGATGTCAATGTCATGGGTCATTACCAAAAATTTTTAAAGATACAAGCTAGACCAGCAAGAAGAGAAAAATGTCAGAGGCTATTGTGTATTCAAAATGTTTCATTGTTTCACAAAACTTTTATTTTAATTACACACAAACACAAGTATATTGTTTCCTAAAACTTTTGTTACATACTTGCATATAGCTTGTATTTATCAACCATCATGTTGATGTAGGAGAGTAATTCAATAGTTACTGGTTTAATCTACATGACTGATCCAAATTTAACATCTACTTGTGGTTTTTAAAATTCTTAATAAAATAAAAATGATTTTTAAAAAGAAGATGCCAATCTAAAGTCATTTGCAAGTTATTGATATGGCTATGATAACCTCCTTGTGTTTCCCAAGTTTTATTCAAGTCAGATTCTCACATATGAGTCTTGTACATTTTCTTTTTCTTTTGGGATCTCAGGTGCACAGAATTGGATTTAGCATAACCCTGGGTTATGACACCCTGCCATGTCATCATCATGCTAATCAAACAGAACTACTTTTGCAATCAGAAAGCTGCTGGATTTTTGTCTCGTTTCCCCTGCAAAGTCCTTCTTTCACTTTGATCCTAAATAAAAACACAAGTTCCATGTTCTCTGTGCCTAGCAGGTATTTAAAGTTGATTTTGTGTGTATGTTCTGCATTCTTCATATGCAACCCCCTCTATCATGCTATGGTTGCACTAATATAGTGACATAACTTCCCCCGACATGTCTTCTTCTTCCTCAGCCCCTTAGTGCTACCTCCCTTTCACCATATAGATTTAGTATAGAATTCATAGATACCTGGGTGGTACATAGAATACATTCATTGAAGGGATGATTTGAGCGAACTAATATGTGTAAAGATGGTGGATTTTTTGGCTTGGTTCTTGTTGGTGTTTGCAGTGCTAAGGTTTGAACCCAGAGCCTTGAGCATGCTAAGCAACTATTGTACCACCAAGTTATACTTCAAGCCTACAAAGGTGTTTTATAAACTGTCAATTTCAATACAGTTGCGAGTTGCAGCAATAGTTAAGAATGTTTGGGCTGGCATTGTGGCTCAGTGGCAGAGCGCTTGCCTCATACAAGTGAGGCACTGGGTTCGATCCTCAGTATCACATAAAAATAAATAAACAAAAATAAAGATATTGTGTCCATGTATAAATAAAAATTTTTTAAAAAAGAATGTTGGCTCCATTTCCATGCAATTTCCCTTCTCTATGAATGACAGTAGAGGGGGTAGAGAGAGAAGAGGGGAGGGGAGGGGAGGGGAGGGGATGGGGGATAGTAGAGGATAGGAAAGGCAGCAGAATACAACAGACACTAGTATGGCAATATGTAAATCAATGGATGTGTAACTGATGTGATTCCGCAATTTGTATACGGGGTAAAAATGGGAGTTCATAACCCACTTGAATCAAAGTGTGAAATATGATATATCAAGAACTGTGTAATGTTTTGAACAACCAACAATAAAAAAATTTAAAAAAAGAAGGTTGGCTCTAGCATTAAATTAGCAATGTGATTTGGATATGTTATTTAAACTATTTGTGCCTCAATTTCCCCTAGAGGGATAATCAAAGTGTGAAGATCCAACGGGATAACACAAGAAAGCACTTAGAGGAGTGCCTGACCCATAGTCATCTTGACATGAATGGAAGCCAAGTAGTTATCATGTTATTCTTCTATTAACTAGTGTCAGAAGACCAATCATCAGGAGAACTAACATATCTACCACTGATTTTGACCAGGGAGGACACAGATTCTCAAGAAGTCCTGAAGAGAGTGTTGGGGAGGCATTCACGGTTCCAGATAGTAGGCACTGAGAATGGAACATGGCCTGAGTGAAGAAGTGGGGATAACCCAGTGTGGTCATTCACACCTGTAAACCCAGCAACTCTGGAGGCTGAGGGAGAAGGATTGCAAGTTTGAGGCTAGCTTCAGCAACTTAGCAAGGCTGTAGCAAATTAACAAGATCCTGTCTCAAACTAAAAATAAAACTGGCTGGGAATGTGGCTTAGTTAGGTAAAGTACCCCTGGGTTCCATCTTCAGTTTTAAAAAAAATAGTATGGCCAGAGAGAAGGGAAATATCTTTAAGTGGCATTTCTTAATATCACGAACCAGGAGTGGTCAACATTGGTTTCAGGTAGGAGAGGATGGGCGAGAAGAGAGATTCCTGGAACTAGGCCTCTATGGCAAGGAGAGAGAACAATGTGGAACTCAGAATCTTGGGAGGCTGAGAAGGGCAAAGAACATATGACTAGAGAGAGAAGCTGCCTGAATGTGAAGCCTAGAATCAGTCTACTAAAAACAGACGTGTGGACCACAAGTCCTAGGGAGAGGGTCTGATTTGGGAAAGATCTGTGTAAGGTTTCTGAAAACACCTCTCTCCAAGATGCCAAGGACTTTGGGGATTATTATCACCTCAGGATATACTTTGACCCTGGAGATGGTCTCTGCCAGGGCCAATCCATAGTAACCCAGGTACTTTGTTTTTTTAAATTCATTCTCTGTGTGTGTGTGTGTGTGTGTGTGTGTTGTTGCTGTTGGTTTTTCTACCCTAGTAGAAAAGGTTGGGGAATATTTCTCTTCTACTCTAGAATTTTTTGTACAAAATAGGAACTATTTACCTTTTTGAAGGGATAAACAGACCCATCTAGACATACGAATTTCTTTATGGGAAGATTCAATCTTTCAAAATAATGAGATCCAGATTTTCATTTTCTTCTTCTGTCTTTGTAAGTTATATTTTTCTAAGAATGTGTTGATTTATTTGTTTCTAGTTTCAAACTTTAATGCTGAAGCAGCCCATAGGATCCGATTTACAGAATATACAATATAGGCTTATGTTGATCCATGTTGTGGCCCATGTATGAACATATACTTTATCCCCAATTTTTTTTTAAAACTAGTGCCTTATCTCTTTTTTTTTTATAAAATCAAAACAATGATGTTTTATGATCACCCCATGGCCAGTGTTCCCAGTAACACCATCACAGGCTCTTATTACAGTGACAAATTGGATTTCATGAGCATTTATTAAGCACTTTTATGTGTTCTAGTATTAGGCATAAAGAATTCAGTAACTACTTCAACAAATTTCTCTGCTGTCAGTTCACAGCTAGATTTCTGGAGAGCAGAGAGAAGACACTCAGTACTTCTTAGGCAGGCCAGCAGGTCTGAAGTGATTGGGGTCTTTGCCACTCCGGCCCCATTCGTTGGCAAACTGGTCAGCCTTTGAGTCCTTTGCTCCATGGCCTGTCAATCTCTGAATATTCTCTCTGGCATTACTGTAATCAAGGCAGGCAGGAAGGAGATTAATCATTGGGCTAATAAGCAACAGTCCCACCCTTTCAAAGTAAAGGCTCTGAGAAGAGTCCAGGAAAGCCAAGGAAAGGGGGGTAAATACTGCCCCTCCCTGGCACAGCCCTACTCAGCCCAGGCTGGTCAACCTGAGAAGAACAGCACCCAAGAAGGAGGGTTGGGAATCATTCAGGCCCACCAGCCACTCAGAGCCCACATCAAGCACTGACTCAGAGAAAATCTCCAGAGAATGGGCAAGAAGAGGAGGGGCCACAGCCTCCACGGGAAACTTGGCTGCTCAGAAGAGAGTCCCCTCCTGACTATCCAAGGCAGTCAAGCTCTGCTCACCCAGGCCTGGCATCCCTGGGAACCTGCCTTACCTGATCACTTTAGCAGCCCAGGCACCCCCAGGTCCCCTACGGGCGGCATCATAGTTCCCTCGGGCATGGAAGTACTTGTCTGAATTTTTGTAATTGGCTTCCCGCATGTCAGAGTAAGCTCGCCACATGTCTCTAGTCCCTGGAAAGGAAAGAAAATGATGACAATGATCATGCCCTGGCAAATTAGAGAAGTAAAAATTTTTCCTCCAAGTCAGAAGATTTCAGCCTTTGACAAAGCCCTCGGAATGAATATTGGCTTAAAAGGAGTATTTCTTTTTATACTGAGTTAAGGTAATGAGAATCACACTCGATACAAGTTTTGTTCTGTTTGATTCCATTCTTTGTCTGTTGCTATTTTGTTTTTGACTGTGTGTGGTGCATGTAAAGATGTGGGATGGTCTTTAAGGGATATTCATTGCATAATGGTCCTGTATCTGGAAAGATCCAGGGACCCTTCTGACTAAGTGTGAGAACACGAGGTTCTGAGGGAGGCTATGACATACATATGACCTCTCCAAACCTAGGCAATGGGAGAAAGTCATCCTCATGAGCAGAGTGAGGACAGTCCTATCTTGAGTACATCTGAATGTCCAGGCTATATTTGAGCCTGAATGACTATCAGAATCCAAACAGAGGTGACAAAGGTGAGTTCTCTAAGAGAGATTTAAATAAACCAAATCAGGTTCAAAACTTCAGTGTCCTCCCTAATAAAATGAAAGAACATTGATCTAAGGAGTCAATAGAGCATTGTGAGGTATTGAGTTTGATCCCTAGCATGGCAAAAAAAAAAAAAAAAGGTATTTTTAGCTGGATGTGTGAGAATCTAGATGGATCAACAGCAAATCCTTAAAATAATTATTCAGAAAGTATTGCAGAAAATTAATAATACCTGAAAATTTTTTTCAGTACTGAGTATTGAACCCAAGGCCTCAGGCATGCTGGGGAAGCATTGTACCACTAACTTGATCCCCAACCCCAACAGTTAAAATTTTAAATACTACATTTTGAAAACAAAATCTTGCCATTATGGCTAAGGAAGTATTTTTCCCATGCTGTTGGTTTCCTGGTGATGTCTTGTTCCTAATAGAACCATTGGGGAGGAAATTCATTGCATCTTCTGTTGTGGACAGAGGAACTAGAGTTACCTCCCAAAGGTACCCCATCCCAACCATTTACCATTTCTCGGGTAAAGAACGGAATATTATGCACAATCCCTCAATACTGTCTATAAGCAGTAGATAAAATTCTAGGAAATCTACCTAAGTTCAATCCTACTCTTCTTTGGGGTTTTATCAGGTACCTTAGGCTCTTGTGTGCCTTAGTTTCTCTAGTAAGGGGTAAGAATGGTGACTACATCGCAGGGATTAAAAGATAAACACTAATTCATTTATTACTCGTAGTACAGTGTCTAGCCCATATTAAGAGCTTAGTTAATCGTGGTTGCTCTTACTATGTGGTTGAGACTGCACTGATTCTGCTCAGCATTCCCACAAACATGTGGATGCAAACCAAGGATAGATGGCCTTGACTTAGAAATAAGCTATCCCTGGATTCCCACTAGGGGGCAGTAGAGCCCCACGTGTTTTAGGAGAACACCACCAAATTCCAGAGCTTACCTATATTGTTGCTGAAAAGCTGCCTCTCAAACTTTAAGTGGCCTCTAGCCTAGTGATCCCCATAAAAGAGTGAAAAAGGTAGCCAGAAAAGCTCCATGAACTACTACAATTAAGAAACAAAAAAAGTTCCTTCTCTATCCAGCTGTGACTTTGACAGTGGGGATGTCTGCTCAGGTGAATCACCTGAGCCAGATGTAGCCTCCTGCCCCCATCCTTTGATCCTTACCTTGACCAGCTTGCTTGAGGAATTCGCCCCATCTTTGGCTGTTAACTCCCAGGACCAGGAAGCAAAAAATGATGCTAATTAAAAGCTTCATTTTGCTGCAGAGTCAAAGAAACACAACCTAGAATGATTCGTGTTTTTGGAGGGATTTTTATATTTTGTAGTGTTGATTCATCATTGCATTCCAATAATAAACCTCAATCAATTTTACACACAAACATGCGTGTGTGTGTGTGTGTGTGTGTGTAGAGAGAGAGATGAGAGGTAAATAGGTTTTCAAAAGGTTTGATCCTTCATTTTCATCAATCTTATTAGAATCCAGTGTCTTAGAGATTGCAATGCACTGTTAGAATAAACTACTTCCCATTTCAGTCATTCCTTATCAGCCCTAAACCTCCACTGTACAGGAAATTTCCAAATAAGCATTTGGGGATTTTGATACATTCCTCTCTGTAATATGAGATGAGTTAAATCATCAATAAATATTAATATAATGCCTATTGTAATCACCACTGAATTCACACAGATGCACACAACAGAACTCTACCCTGAAAAGTATTCACATCTAGTGAATTTTAATTATCAGAATATTAGTTTTAGGAAGGATGTAGAGAGAGAAAGCTGAGGTGCAGCACAAGAACACTGGTGGAAAAAGAGAATTGTCAGAGTAAAATGGTTGAAAAGTTCTAACACCTCACCCTGGGCTGTGGTTCCTGCTGAGTAAAGCTGCAGCTGCTGCCTGTGCCACCTGTTGGAGAGATGTGGCTGGTATTTATATACTGGCGCTTTCTAATGGAGCAAACCTCTTCTCCCTCTTGCACAATTCCTTTTGGTCAGAATCCAGCATCCAGACGTCTCTTCACACATAGGGTCTTGATTTTCCCAGATGATGCAATCTGACAACTTTCAGGAGTGTAGCAAGTTGGGGTTTTCTGCCTATTTCCCATATTACTACTGACTGGCAAAGGTTTTCTCCCTCTACATAATAATGTACTGACAATTTGAGGTAAAGGGTAGTCAATATTGGAAAAAATAGCTTTGATCTTGTGAAGAATGTAAGAATACAGAGCAAATGGAACAGCTGAGCTGGTTCCACCGCAAGGGACATGAACTGGGACTTAGGGTACAGGAGTAGGTAAAGAAAAAAATAGACAACCCAGGAAAATAAAACTGTTAGCATCCATGTGGATGTTTTCAGCACTGAAAAAAGAAATCTTCCAGATGCCAGTGTATTTGTGATGAGTTGCTACGGAAGATCACATGGCAGGTTATATCTGAAGGATGCTATAATCCAGGAATGTTGAACAGTAGTATAGAAATTTGCTACAAAGTCATGTAGATTTGATACATGATAAAGATAGTCAGAAAATGGCCCACTGGATACTAATTATCAAAGTAGTAGATTCAGGAAGGCATCAGAGAGAGCTGGGTTGCAGCACAAGAATGCTGGGAGGGTACTGTTGTAGTCAGGAAAGCAAGACTGTGCTTTATTATATAAGTTTAGTAAGAGTATTTGGGGAAGAACCTTTATGCAGATGCTATCAAGGAACTACAATCCACTGTCTTCTCATTTATCCCATCCCTACCCAGCTGTGGGATCTGCCCTTCTAGCATCATCTGAAGCTTGAGGGCATGGAGAAACCCCTCCAGAGACAGTTTCAGAGAACTCCATCTGCTTTATTGAGCAGCAAAAATAGCTTTTATAGTGGATATATGCTAACTTACATACAATAGTCACGATAGGCCAGAGGTAATAAACAACATATATTACAGGAGTCCAGACACCAAGAGTTCAGAAACTGCCACACAGGCTGGCCTTGTACCAACAGGGGAATAACTTCCTGTGACAGGAACAAGGAAATAGTGCTTGTCAGTGTTCTGACAGCACTTTGTCCCAAAACATAGTGTTCTATGTTAGGACTTCCCTGCTGCACAATGAGCAAGGTAAGCAGTCCTCCATGAGGGACCAGAATCAAGCCCACCAATACCTATCCCTTCATCCAAATGGAAAATTTTAATGACAATTAGATTTTCCTAGAGAAGAAAGAATAACATGTGTGTGATGGGGCAGAGATGACGTGGGAACCCAGAGGACACCAGAACTGGTCCTTCTCACGTAGAAACCAAGGCCCAGCCCAGGTTGTGATAGCTCAGGATTTTTGCCTGGAATGTTTGCTGGGAGAAAAGAAAGTGGGCATTGTATTAGAGATACTAGTAATCTCCAAGACCGATGCAAGCAAATCATGGAGACTTGATAGAAGAGATACTGGAAGATGATATATAACAACTAGTAAGGAGATGGGACTTACACTCATCTAGTAACCCAGAGAAGAATGAAGGTGAAATGCTTTCAATTTTGTTACAAAACTGAAGGAGTTACGAGTTGGATATTAGAAAGAGGATGCATAATGAAGCAAATCAACTCGAGATAAAGGAAATCAGGCAAGGATTGACACCACGTTAGAGAATCACTGTCTTACGTTTAGAATCTGTTGAAATTAGGGATGATGTCTTTTTCTAGGTCTGGGCCTCATTTTAATTTTTTTAGGCACAATGAGGTGAAAGTTATAAGACAGATACCTATCAAAGAATTTTTCCTGTCCCTTTGGTTCTTATCCAAAGCAATGATAAACAATATTTGAGTAGTCCCTACACAAATCCTTGGAAAGGTGAGATTCCCAATAGTTCAAGTAAGCTCCAAGTTGTCTTGGCTCACTTGGTCCTAGGAGTGAACAGAGAGAGAGAATGAAGAGGAGGAATGTTGTCAACTACCCACAGTCAAGTCATGGGCATGCTTCGGGAGACCGCTTCATAGGAGAGGACTTATTATATCCAGACCCCTTTTTTCCTACTTTCCTGGGAATAGAAATTGTGAGCCAGCGATAGTCACAATTACTTTACTCCCTTAAGACCCTTTGACGCTGGAAAATCACTCTCTACTTTTTCACTCATTCAAGTGCTTCTCCTCTCTGATAAAAAGAAAGCAAGCCAGGAAAATTTCTAGGTGCCAGGAGGAACTCTTCAGAGACTTTCATAAGCATTGAATGTTCTCTTCCTTTATTACTTAATGTGTTCTGCTTCCCAGAAAGGGACACACAGTTTTTTGCAGTGCTGAGCTTAGAATAATTTACACAAGGGCAGTTAGCTATTTTCTCTTGTTTTTCCTGAAAAAAAGAGTTTTTTGAGTCTCTAGGCCTGCAGGGAATTTCCCAAGACTCCTCCAAGAAGCCAAGTGTCCTAGTTTGAATAGAGTAATCTCTGTTGATGCCACTTTCCCAGCTTACATATTAACGTAGCACCTCCTCTCACTCTAAAAAATAACTGGGTGTGAATAATAAATTAGTAGTAATTTTTCACTAGAAACCATGTATGACCAGGCTGCTTGAGAGGCCTAAGCCACACATTTTTTTTCTTACTATTAATTTAAGTGGAAGAAGAGAACAATAGCGCTTAATTCTATTAAAAACTAGAAAAACAAAAATCAGAAAAAATAAAGAAGTCCACAGTAACATGGCTAAGAGTGGCATCTCAGACATAAGCCCCAGTCTTTGAGGGTCAGCAGGAAGAATGATGGGAAACTCCTTAAATATAAGTAAGTAAAATAATGATTTTACTTTATAGAGTTGTGAGATTAAATGATTGATACTAAAAGGGGTTTTAATTAGTTTTGAATGCACATAAAGCACTTAATGAATTTTAGCTCTTCCAGATTAACTAAGGAAACACACAATAATTTATACTTTCCAGAAAGCAGAAAGATTAGTAAAAATATTATTATCAAGGCAACACATTATGACCAATCAGAATTTCAGTTTTATTACTTTTTTATTCCACATTTTTATTGGTGCCTTACACTTGTACATAATAATGGGATTTGTTGTTATATATTCGTACATTCCTTCTTTTTAAAAGGCTGAATTGAGACCCTGCATCTACTAGAAGAAAATGTAGTAGTGCCAGTTTAGGAACCGACTTCCTCAACAAAACTCCTAAAGCACAAATAAATAAATAAAGAATCAATAAATGGCCTAAGTCACACATTTTTACAAAATGGGAGAAAATCTTTGCCACCTGCACCTCAGAGTATTAATCGCCAAGATATAGAAAGAACTCAAAAAACTTAGCATCAGGGGCTGGGGTTGTGGCTCAGCGGTAGAATGCTTGCCTCGCACGTGAGAGGCCCTGGGTTCGATCCTCAGCACCACATAAACATAAATAAATAAAATAAAGATATTGTGTTCAACTACAACTAAAAAATAAATATTAAAAAAAAACTTAGCACCAAAAAACCCAAATAGCCCTATCATAAATGGGCAAAGGAACTGAACAGGGAGTTCAAGAAATACAAATGGTCAACAAATATATAAAAAAATGTTCAACATCTCTAACAATTAGAGGAATGCAAATTAAAAATACACTGAGATTCTTTCTCACTCCAGTCAGAATGGCAATTAACAAGAATACAAGTAACAATGTTGGTGAGGATGTGGGGAAAAGGTACACTCATACATTGCTGGTGGGAATGCGAATTAGTGCAACCATTCACTATGGAAAGCAGTATGGAGATTCCTCAGAAAACTTGGAATGGAACCACCATTTGACCTAGTTAACCCATTCTTTTGCTTATATCCAAAGGTCTTAATATCCACATACTACAGTGCCACAGCCACATCGATGTTTATAGTAGCTCAATTCACAATAGCTAAGCTATGGAACCAACCTAGGTGCCTTTCAACAGATGAACAGATGAAGAAACTGTGGTATATATACATAATGGAATATTACTCAGCCATAAAGAAAAATGAAATCATGGCATTTACCAGTAAATGGAGGGCACTGAAAACTTCCCTGCTAAGTGAAATAAGCCAATCAAAAAAAAAAAAACCAAAGGTCAAATGTTCTCTCTGATATGTGGATGCTAACACATAATAAGGGTAGGGGAGGGAAGAATAGAGGTACTTTGGATTAGACAAAGGGGAATGAAGGGAGGGAGATGGGAATAGGAAAGAGTAGAATGAATCGGATATAACTTTCCTATGTTCATATATGAATACATGACCAATAAAACTCCACAGCATGTACAACTACAAGAACTGGTCCTAATTAGAATAAGTTATACTCCATGAATACATGTCAAAATATGCCCTACTGTCATGTATATCTAAAAAGAACAATAAATAAATAAAATAATTCAAGTCTGTATTATATATTTCAAAATTTCCAAAATAATTGATTTTAAGTGTTTTCATTACAAAAGAAGGAGGAGGAGGAGGAGGAGGAGGAGGAGATAGGTAGGCGAGGTGATTTGGTATGTCAATTAACTTTAACAAACAAAAGGAAAGGGCATAGTATAAAAAGTGGATCTGTTGTTATCATTCTTTCCTTGTATGGATTAAAGCTGAGGGATCTTCATCCAAAAGCTTGACTGGATCCCCTTTGATTGATGGCTGTAAATCTCCGGGGTTTTTTTTTTTTTTGTTGTTGTTGTTGTTTGTTTGTTGTGAAAAATTGACTTGTTTAAAATTTTAATTTAATTATGTGGTACCTAGTATGAGAACACCATTTAGATTTGGTCTGGTCTGTTAGGGCCTGATGCAGGATCTCAGTCCAAAACAATGGTCTCCTCTAATTTGTACTGGACCATTGAATGAGCAGCTACTTCCACCAAGTGACCAGCACACTGGTTTCATTAAAGAGGTTCTTGGCATAAAAGTTAGCTAGTGAGATCAAAATAAACACACAGACTCAATTACCTTTTTCTATGACCAGGTCCGGGACGGCTCTCCCTCTGGCTCACACCTCAAACCACCCGGTAGGGCAGCAGGAATTACTCAGGGCTAGCAGGAGAGAGAGAGAGAGCATGCCAGGGAGTGGCCTTTTATTGGGGAACAAGAAATTCAGGGGAGAATTCCATCCAATGAAGGTTGAGGGGGGCAGCACTCCAAAGTCAGGGTCAGTGATTGGCCCCAGGGTCAGTGGTCAGTCACACCCCCACACGGACAGGCTCTCACACCAGGAGAGGGTAGGGAAAGCTCCAACACAGTTTAGCCAGAGCGCCTCACACCCAATCCGGGAGTTGCCCAATCACGTGTGAGAATGGCTCCCCACATATCCCCCCTTTTTTTTCTTAAAAATGAGGCAGTGGTTTACTCTTTGGAGTTTCTGTATTCATGTTCCGAAGACTCGCCATCCTATAATTACAACACAAAAGAGAATTAACAGCAAAGAGAACAATCCAATAATGTACCAGGCCGAGTGTTTAAGAATATTTCCAGGGTTAAATCCATTTAACTCCTTCAATATTTGGTTAGCCAAACAAGAAGGATCCGAAAAATCAGCTTTATTATTTTGAATGTCTTGGATATGGTGATGAAGTTCCAGAATATCCAAGCTATTATTACTATTTTGCCAAATACCTAACAAATGGTTTTTAACCTTCTCCCAATCCCAGAGAGAAGCATTGTACTTGGCAGCTGTAACACACACATATTTACAATTTGCATGGCATTTAAGCCTTTCTTTAAATTTTAAAGCTGAAAGTTCATTACCTATGTCTATAACAGTCACCTCTAAGGCGTTTAATTTAGTCTCAATCCTTTCATCAACGTTTACTTGATTACGCAGAGCCTTGGAAGTATTTTGAGCTAAATTATTAAGAAATTGTGCATGCTGAATATTTTGAGACAATGTCAGAGACGCAGAGACAGTGGAGGCAATAAAAGAGACTAGCGCCAAAACACCAACAATTATAATTCCAATAGCACGTTTAGGTCTTGCTAGCTGGGCATGAATTTGCTGCAAGACTTGTAAACCAGTATCAGCATACCATGGCTCTGAAATATTAGCAGGTAATAAAACAAAAGAGGACTGATGAAGTACCAGCACTCCTTTTCCTCCATTATACCTAGTAATTCAATTGGTTAGGTTACATTTGTTACAAGTAACAATATATCTGTCATCTATCCATTTAACTTTTACATTTCCAATAATTAAAACATAAGGAGATTGGACACAGGCTCGTAAGCCATAGCAAGATCCCTCCTTACAGTTCTTGCCAACAAATTTTGGTAAAGGCTTGTCTGTAAAATGTAAGAATTCTGAGGCAGCAATTAAGTGCCAAACATGTTTTTGAATACCACCCTCACTATAAGTCAAAATATTACTAACAAATCCTGCAGATGTCATAGCAGAATTTCTTTGTAATTGTCTCTTATCAATTTTTGGAGACCAGTATAAAATATACCCACTATCTTTAGACACCTTGTGTTGTACAGGAAAAGTATTTACACAATCCATCCATCTAGGAAAGGTGCCAATATCAATTGTAGAACTATTTGGACAGTGGGGTAACCGTGGAGGTTTTGTAAAAATGACTGGTTTGTTATGGGAAAGTCCCATCTTAATTACTGATCTAGCATAAGGTTTTAAGTCTCCATAAATAGAATTATTTGTCAGTCTAGGTCTACCAATAGCTGTCTTTTCCTCGAATGATACTTTCAGACAGCCAGCATGTTTATTGTGGGACCAACACAAAGGTAATTGGGCACTGTAGCCAGAATAATTAAATCTAGTCACATGATTGGGAGTAATATGAGTATCTGTAAATCCTCCCATCATGAATGAGTCATTAGTAAATACTGGAATAGATTCTCCAGTCCACACAGCTGGGTGTACCAGGGGTGGATCTGGGAAATATGTCCAGTAAGTGTCTATCTGATTCCCCTTTACCTGACAGCCCAGCAGGGCAATTACTGTTGCTACCATCATCACTGGGGTCCTCTTCTTTCCTAGGAGTCGAAGTATTCGGGAAGCCTGTGTTGTTAGCTTCTTTACGTCTTCCCATGAAATCAGCTTTTCGGCTGGGTCAATCTGGTTTTTCTTCATCTTTTTCTGATATCTCTTCCTTTTGGATGGGGGCTCCTCCAGGTTGATCGTCAGTCATTTGAATCTCGGTTCTATCTCTTCCATGTCTGATCGCGCGTTCAGGAACCCAAATAGGATGAAAAGCACCTTCTGGAAAGATACAAGCATGACCTCTGCCCCACATCATCACTGGGTCCGGGCCTTTCCACTGACCAGTCTGTAAATCTTTCCACAAAACTCTGCCTAAAGGGCCTGTTACTGAGGGAGACATTTGTCTCTCAGCAGCAGTGTGACCTTCTGCGTCACAGTTTAAAAAATTTAAAACGAACAAAGCATGATTGAGGCTATTTTGGGGAGTCATAACCCTATTCCCCCCCCTTTAATTTTTGTAATTGAAGCTTAATAGATAAATGAGCTCGTTCCACAATGGCTTGACCTTGGGGGTTATAAGGAATTCCTGTTTTATGATTAATTTGAAACTCTTGGCAAAATTGTTGAAAAGAAGAGCTTATATAAGCTGGAGCATTATCTGTTTTAATCTGCATAGGGCACCCTAACACAGAAAAAGCTGCTAGGCAATGAGAAATTACATGTTGAGTATTTTCCTTAGTACGTGCTGTGGCAAAAATAAATCTTGAATAAGTGTCCACTATGACATGCACATAACATTACTTACCAAATTGAGGAATATGAGTTACATCCATTTGCCATATTTGATTTGGTTTTAATCCACGGGGATTTACCCCTGATGGCAGAGATGGAGAGTGAATAACACACTTAGGGCATTGGCTTACAATTTGACGAGCTTGTTCTCTGGTAATATTAAATTTTTTACGTAAGCTGGAAGCATTTTGATGATGCAAGGAATGGTAAGCTTGTGCACAGTCATATGAAGACATCTGTTGACAAAAAGCTACTAATTTATCAATTTTGTCATTACCTGAAACTAAAGGTCCTGGAAGATTAGTATGAGCTCGTATGTGTCCTATGAAACAAGGGTATTTTCGCATTAGCACTGCCTTTTGTAAATTATGAAATAATTCAAATAACTCTTGTGATGAAGTATATCCAATAACTGAAGTTTCAATATTTTTGGTAACTCCAACTGCATATAAGCTGTCAGAATAAATATTAATAGGATCATTTGAAAAGTAATTTAAGGCACAAATCAGAGCTTGAATCTCTGCTCTTTGGGCAGAAGTATATGAAGTTTGCATTACCTCTGTGTGAACACGACTATAAAAACCTGCTTTACCTGAGCTTGAACCATCAGTGAACACCGATAAAGCTTCATCTATAGGATGTGCATGTACAATCTTTGGAAAAATAAGTGACGTTAATGATGCAAATTGGATAATCTTATCACGAGGGTAATGGCTATCTATCGGGCCAGGAAAATCAGCAAAAGCTATCTGCCATAAGCTAGAAGTTTGAAAAAGCCAATTAGTCTGTTGAACAGAAAATGGAATAATTATGATATCAGGCTCAGATCCAATTAATTGTAAAATCCTAGTTCTGCCTTTAATTACTAATTGAGCTATAAAGTCATGGAAAGGAATTAATGTTTTTTGAGGGGAGTGGGATAAATAAATCCACTCAATAACTCCTAATCTTTGCCATATGGCTCCTGTTGGGGTATGTTCTGTTGGAAATATTAATAAATACACTATTTCTTTAGGATCAACTCTAGTAAGTTGTGCATTTTTAATTGCATTTTCAACTCTTTTTAAAGCTGTTTTAGCTTCTAAGGTTAGCTGACGTGGAGAGGTTGGAGAAGGATTTCCTTGTAATATCTGAAATAAAGGACTTAAATCAGAAGTAGTTAGTTTTAAGGATGGCCTCAGCCAATTAATATCTCCTAATAGCTTTTGAAAATCATTTAAGGGTATGTAACTCCTTAACTCTTATCTGAAGATTTTGAGGACGGATTGTACGTCCTTGAATTATCTGGCCTAGATATTGAATGAAAAGGAGGCATCTTTTGAATTTTTTGAGGAGCAATGCATAAACCCATTGCTGTAAGCAAAGCCTCTTGAGTAAAAATTTCTGAAAGTACCTCTGGATTAGCATGAGCCAATAATATATCATACATAAAATGAATAATATACGCATCAGGAAAGCTATTTCTTATGGGATCTATCGCCTGGTCGACATATTTTTGGCACAAGGTAGGACTATTATGCATTCCCTGGGGGAGTACTTTCCAGCAATATCTTTTAACAGGTTTCTTAAAATTAATTGCTAGGACAATGAAAGCAAATCTTTCACAATCTCCAGGATGTAACCTTATAGAGAAAAAACAATCTTTTAAATCTATTACCATCAAGCTATAATCTAAAGGGATGGCTGTGGGGGAAGGAAGTCCTGGCTGTAATGATCCCATAGGCCGAATTGCATGATTTATCGCCCTTAAATCCTGTAGCAATCTCCAATTTCCTGACTTTTTCTTAATAAAAAAAATAGGTGTGTTCCAAGGACTAAGTGTTGGTTCTATATGACCAGCCTGAAGTTGTTCCTCAACTAACCTATAAATTATTTTAAGTTTTTCCCCTGAGAAATCCATATAGGCTCTTCTGTGAGCCAGGTGATTTTTTCAGCTGTCTTAGGGATCGGTGAAGTACTCAGGGCCCCTAGTAAAAATTTTGGCTTGGAGCATTTACTAATCTTTGTCGCGGAGACTGGTTTGTAAACAGATACTCTCCCTGAAGGGTCTCCTTATCATCTCCAGGAAAATACCTCTGATTAACTTCCTCAACTGACCTTATAGAATTTGGAGTAACTAATAACAATCCCATTTTGGCTAAAATATCCCTTCCCCATAGGTTAGCTGGTAAAGACTCTAACACATAAGGTTTAAAGACTCCACTGTTCCCATCAGAATCTTCCCAACGGAGATAATTGGCACTTTGAGCAGGCTGTGAAATTTGTCCAATTCCCTCTAGGTTAGCTGGTGCTACATGTAAGGGCCAATTCCTAGGCCAGAATCTACTAGAAAGGACTGAGATGTCGGCCCCTGTGTCTAGGATTCCTAGGAACCTCTTATTACTAATTTTAAGTTCTAATAAAGGGCGTTCTTGTCGCACTAACTGCGACCAGTACACTCTGTCCAGCGGTTTAGAAACTGAATTTACTGGTGGGTGTTTCTCAGAATCACAGGGCAATAAAATCAATTGGGCAAATGTATCCTTTGGAGTGAGCCTTAGGGCATAATTGGACCTTACAGTAACATTTAATTGTCCTTTAAATTTTGAATCTATCACACCAGGAATTACCTCAATGGCTCCCTTTAAATTATTACATCCCAAAATTAAACCTATAGTATTATCAGGAAGCAGCCCGAAAATCCCAGTAGGGATTTATTTTGGCCCTGATTCAGGATTCAATTCAACTGTCGTTGAGGGTCCTAAGAAAACTGTCTGCGATCTACGTTCCGGTAAAAATCACGGGCCGTCCTGGTCAGTGCCAGTGACGTCACACTGTGCAACCTCTGCTTGAATTCCCCGTATTGTTGCTGGCCTGGGGAGGGGCCGACCGGAAGTTTTTTGTTCTCCCGCTAGGAGGAAATGACGGCAAGAAGGCAGGCTGATCCGCGCCATCTTGATCCGCCACGTGGGGTTGAGTCCTGCAATATCTATTATCACCAGTAGATGGAGCCCTGAACTTAAAATTGCGCATTCGACATTTGCGCGCAAAATGGTTATTTTTCCCCGCAAACATAGCACCTCCCGCGGGGCTTTCGTACTAATTCCTGCGGCCTTAGTGTTTCCTTTAGTGCCGCAGCTAGGGCTACTGTCTGCAAATGAGCAGAGTCTATCTCAGAATACAAGCGGATAAACTCAGAAACTGTCCCTTTTTTATGGTGTGGCCTAAGAACGTCCTGACAATATTTATTCGCATTTTCAAATGCCAATTGTTTAACAATAAGCTCGCATGCCCCCGGGTCCCTGATAGACATGTTTGCAGTATGATACAATTGGGCTATGAAATCTGAGTATGGCTCACTCGCACCCTGCCTGATTTTGGTAAGAACTAAATTGGATTGGTCTTTAGAGACTATTTGCTTCCAGGCACGTTTAGCACAATCAGTTATTTGATCATATACTACAAATTCATAATTTAACTGTCTTTCTAAATCAGCAAATTCACCCGTTCCTAAGAACATTTCTACTGGAGTTTGTAAATTCTGTCTTCTATTCTTTTCTGCCTGTTCTGTACAAAAATCAGTACAATAAGAATGCTAAAGTAAGAAATCTCCTCCACTCAAACAAGATCTGGCTAACGAAATCCAATCACTAGGTGGGAGGGGCTGTGAACACATATTATCTATTAGGCTCTGTACAAAAGGCGTATTCGGGCCATATGTCTCGCATGCACTTTTCAATTCCTTAATGGTTTTAAATGGGATTACAGCATGAACTCTAACTCTCTGATCTTGCTCATTAATCTGTTCAAAAACTGGAAAAAGTTGAAAACCGCTAATATCTTCCCCCGCTTCCTGTGCTTTCTTAATACCTTGCTGGAACGGGGTAAGAAAAGTCACTGTTAATTCAGAGTACCTGTTAAATTTTGTCCTTTTAGCAGGTAATGGCCGAATTCTAATAGCCTGGGCAGGCGGTGTTAAACGCAGCCTGTTAAAATTTCTCTGTAAGTCCTGAATTTCAACATCTGATTCTTCTCCCTCGGACTGTGACTCGTGGGTAGAATATGTGCTGTTGCCATTTTGAAATTGGGCTTCTAAGCCACGTGGTGGAGAAGAACTCTGTGCCTCTCTAAGAATCTCTTCCGGATTTTCCTAGTCTATCTCTTCCGGAGGACTTTCTAGGACTGCGGAGGTTTCTTCTCTATGATCTTCTTCTCTACAATCTCCCTGCGGGCTAGCGTGATCATGCAAGTTTAAAGTCACATTCCTAACTTTCGGTTTAGCCCCTAGAACCTTTGTTTTTAAACGGCTCAAGGGAAAGGAAATTAACTTAGCCTCAGGGGGATTTTCCATTTGAATAGACCTAATAGCTCTCTGAATGCCTTTTAATAGATCTTCAGGGGGCCAGGAACTCTGTCCCACATATTCAAAAAGACAAATTTCCAGAGCCGTCCAAGTTTTCTGAATATTTTCTATGCCTCCAGCTAATTCATTAGAAAGACAAACTTTTTGTAATTTCCTTCCTAGTTTCTCCCAAGTAAGTAAATTTGGGGACTCTTGTTCACAAAACCAAGGGCAATATTCACCTACAATCTTTAAGAATTGTAATAACTGAGTTTTCTTTATCTGTTTTCCTTTCTGATTAATTATAGTGTCTAAAATAGTCAGATACATTTCCTTATCCGTAGAAGTTGAATTTCCCATTTTAATTAATTTAACGTCTCTTTTCTTCAATATCTCCAGGTACTTTTGTGACCCAAAATTGTCACCAATTCCTTTATCTTTATAGTGTGCTCCCACTCAATCTAGCTAATCTAGAATGCCCCCCTCATGGGCGCCAAATTCCACCATGCGACCAGCGCACTGATTGCATTAAAGAGGTTCTTGGCATAAAAGTTAGCTAGTGAGATCAAAATAAACACACAGACTCAATTACCTTTTTCTATGACCAGGTCCGAGATGGCTCTCCCTCTGGCTTACACCTCGAACCACCCAGTAGGGCAGCAGGAGAGAGAGAGAGCACGCCAGGGAGTGGCCTTTTATTGGGGAACAAGAAATTCAGGGGAGAATTCCATCCAAAGAAGGTTGAGGGGGGTAGCACTCCAAGGTCAGGGTCAGTGATTGGCCCCAAGGTCAGTGGTCAGTTGCCGCAGTCTGGCTGGGCACAATCAGGAGCCACTTGTCAAAAGAAACTAACTTTATTTTTAGAACCACACACGCCAAACAAAACAGCCTCTCAGGAAAAACCCTCAGAGCCTCAACTGCCACCACTGGCTTTCCACAAGCCTCTCTCTCCCACACAAGCTTCTCCCCACCTCCCACAATCCTCCTGCTCTTGAGGCCGATTGGCTGGGTCACGTGGGCGGAGCCAAAAAAGTCCCCCAATGAGCAGCTCCGTGGTCTGAAAGGGCAGGGAAACAGCCCAATGAGCATCACCGCAGAGGAGCCAATCAGCTAGATGTTGCTGGGGCCGAGGAGCCAATCAGCTAGATGTTGCTGGGGCCGCTGTGAGCCAATCATCAGCCGGCAGCTGGAAGTTTGCTGGCAGCTGGAAGTTTGCTGGGGCCCCTTTGGCTGTGGCTCTCAACATCTCCCCCTCTCTGTTTAAACAATAAGCATGTGGCTTAGGGACCGTGCCTGTTAGGCAGTCCAATTCAACATATGGTCCTTACCCGTCATCAGATGAACTGACCTCTAGGCGTCAGCCTCCTGTCTTAGGTTGGTACCACTGCAATTGGATCATACCCGTCACTGACTACCAGTCCAGCATACAGCCATACTTGTGGATAGGCCTTTGCACCTGTGGGGGGGTGAGGTTCTTTGCCTCACCTCTGTTGGCCCCCAAATTTTAGACCATCACTAGTAGAGGAGGATGCAAAATGCCATGACATTAAGCCAATTGAGGGCTCCTTTGAAAAATTGTACCACCGGTGACACCATCAGCAAAAATACTCCAGCACTACCACAATTCGCTGTACCAACAGATAGTTCACAATGCATACAGGTGAGCTCACAATGTGTCCAGGCAAGTTCTGCAAGCAGTTCAGTGATGGCTATTGTAGAAGCTGTAGATTGGTTTTATCTTTGACTTCACCAGCACTGGGATGAAGATAGGAATTCTGGCAATAATGGCTAAAGAAAAAATTATGTAACATTACAGAAGGCACTAAAAGAAAACAATTTTCTTAACAATTTACATTATCTTTAAGAGAATTATTAAATATAATGAAAAGGAAAGGTGAAAGTAAACAAACAGATCTGTTAACCTTCTTTTTTGTTTACATATTAAAACAATCCTCAACAGTTGTTTACCCAATTTAAATTAAACCATATAAATCACGTGAAAAAAAATATTTGGATCCATTTTATCATGAGCGCTCATCATATATGATATATGGACATACGTACATTCAAACATATAACACAAAACACAAGTGTGCACACATAATATAATACATACAACACATAACATTATAGTAAAGGCCTTATAACTTTTTTACAGGTGAAATCTCCATTGCAATGTTTAAAAACTCTATAGTCAAAAAATAGAACTGATCAGCAAAACATTAACCTAGGTCTGTATGAGCTCAAAAAACAAAATAGAACTTCATGATATGGCAAAGGGCAATAATAAAATAGATATTGAAAAAAGCATCCTGGTTCTGTTGCAGATGTAAGAATAGCCAAACTGGAGTTTTGGATATCAGTTGTTATGGATTTGAGCCAAATCATCTTCTTTTTGGTCTGTAGAAATTGCTTTAGTTAATCTTTCTGGAATCCAAATCGGCTGCTGTTCTCCCTGTGGAAACACATAAACAGACCCCCGACTCCAGACAATCACTGGGTCAGGACCTTGGTTAATCTCTCTGGAATCCAAATCGGCTGCTGTTCTCCCTGTGGAAACACACAAACAGACCCCCGACTCCAGACAATTACTGGGTCAGGACCTTTCCATTGTCCTGTTAGAATATCCTTCCAAAGTACCTTGGGCTTATGTACATTTTTTGGACACATATGACTTTCTGCAGCACTAAGTCCTGATGAATCCAAATTTAAAAAGTTTAGAGTAAAAAGGGTTATTTTAAGTTTATCTTTGGGGAATATATACCCCTTCCCAATTCCTTCTTTTTGCTTTAATAAGTACATTTTAATAGTTTGATGAGCTCTTTCAACTATGCCTTGTCCCTGTGGATTGTATGGGATTCCTGTTATATGAGTAATGCCAAATGTTGAGCAAAATTGTTTAAAAGAGGTAGAAGTATAACCAGGGGCATTATCTGTTTTTAACTGTTTTGGAACACCCACAGTGGCAAAATTTTGTAAGCAATGAGCTATAACATCTTCAGTTTTTTCTCCGGCATGGTTTTTTACTAATTTCTGATCCCGTATTTCTACTATAATACAACCCAACAAGATGACGCCAAACAAAACCGAGACAGAATGAAATAAAAAGGGAACAACAAAAAGTCATTATAGCCTTTCTATCCTCCTGACATGTGCATCCGTCCTTTCTCCCTATCTGTTCCTCAGACGTAAATAGTTTTTCCTCAGATGTGAGAGGTTTTTCTTCCGTCTCACTCATCTCCAGGGACAGGCAACTTAAAACAAAAGTGAAGCAAAATAAAAGAGGAATCTTAAAATGGCTACCCATCCTCTCGCCCTGCCCTCAGGGGCGAGCAGTTTCACTTACCCTCAGTCGCTCCCCGTGCGAGCCACCAAATGCTGCAGTCTGGCTGGGCACAATCAGGAGCCACTTGTCAAAAGAAACTAACTTTATTTTTAGAACCACACACGCCAAACAAAGCAGCCTCTCAGGAAAAACCCTCAGAGCCTCAACTGCCACCACCGGCTTTCCACAAGCCTCTCTCTCCCACACAAGCTTCTCCCCACCTCCCACAATCCTCCTGCTCTTGAGGCCGATTGGCTGGGTCACGTGGGAGGAGCCAAAAAAGTCCCCCAATGAGCAGCTCCGTGGTCTGAAAGGGCAGGGAAACAGCCCAATGAGCATCACCACAGAGGAGCCAATCAGCTAGATGTTGCTGGGGCTGAGGAGCCAATCAGCTAGATGTTGCTGGGGCCGCTGTGAGCCAATCATCAGCCAGCAGCTGGAAGTTTGCTGGCAGCTGGAAGTTTGCTGGGGCCCCTTTGGCTGTGGCTCTCAACAGTCAGTCACACCCCCATTCGGACAGGCTCTCGCACCAGGAGAGGGTCGGGAAAGCTCCAACACAGTTTAGCCAGAGTACCTCAGACCCAAACTGGGAGTTGCCCAGTCACGTGTGAGAATGGCTCCCCACAAGCTACTGCAAATACAAAACCTCAGCACCAGAAAGGCTGGAGTCCCCAGTCTATATCACTCAATTCACTGAGAGATTAAAAGAGAAATGTCACATTGAAACAACAGAAGAAATGAAGAACTCCCTGTGTAAGCTGTTGGTTGTACATGTGCATTTTCTTCCCAGTAAAACACACATAAGGAAAAAAAGTGTATATCAAGAAACTAAATATTAATTTTGATTTTAAAATTTATAATGATTGACAAATAATAATTGTATATATTTATGGGGCATGATGTGATGTTTTGATATATGTATACATTATGAAATTATTATATCAAGCTAGCTGACATACCACATAACCTCACATACCTCTCTCTTTTTTTATGAGAACATTTAAAATCTATTCTTTTAGAAATTTTGAAATATGTAATACAGCTTTTTAAAATGAAGGAAAATTATCATTTGTGACAATATGGATAAACCTGGAGGACATTATGCTAAGTGAAATAATTTAGACAGGCAGACCCAAGTACCGAATGATCTCATTTATATGTGGACTCTAAAAAATGTCAAACTCTTCTAGGTAGAGAGTAGAAAGGTGGTTACCAGAGGGTGGGATGGGGGTGAGGGTAGGTAGGAATGCAGAGATGTTGATCAAAGGGTGCAACGTTTTAGACAAGAGGGATAAGTTTTAGCGATCTATTGCACAGTATGGTGGTCTTAGTTAATAATAATGTATTGGGTATTTCAAAGAAAACCTATTTACATAGTGCTTGGGCCTTCCTGAGAGCAAGACCTTTGCCTCCGTGGATCCTGCAGAGGGCAGCAGCTCCTTGATAACTTTAGGCAAGACAATATGCTAAGGCAATGACTGGGTGGTTTCTGCTCTCAGTAGTTCCTCACAGGGTTCCTCCTCCAGGGCTATAGGAAAGACTGCTCAACTGAAATGCAAGTATCACAGGGGTAGATGACCGACTTTCCTTGAATCATATACAATCCTAACCCAACTATCGAACCTGGAAACAATTGTTTAGGGAAACAGGTCTACATGTTTGTCCTCTGAGCCAACTGCTGAGGGCTCACAGGTAAGACTACGCATTTGTTCCATGGATAAGCACCAAATGACTTCTGGAAAAAGCCACAAGCCAGCAATGATATCTACAATAAATACATCAGGACATGACACAAATGCCCATGATTATTCTGCCTTTCAATCACTAGCATTTCTCAGGCAAAAATCTCTTTAGCAGCTGGTTAGAAACAGTTCAAAGAGGCAGACAGACTCCCTTGAGAGACTCCCACAGAGCTTAATCCCACTTCCCTTTCCTGGCTCAGATTAGGTTTAGTGTGGAGTCCCTGTTCTCAGATCTCAATTTAATCAGCCCACAGTAAATTATTTGCTAATTTAGATGAGACAACATCCTCAACGCCATTTATTTAAGTAAGACACATTTTCAAGGCCAGGAGACACATCATCTTTTGGAAGCCAAATAAGTATAGATAAATTGAAATGATGATCAGAGATCTCTCCCCAGCATCCCATGTTGTTACTGAAAGCTTGTTCCTTGTCCCCAGTGCCAATGCAACACCGAAGATGCACTTTTGGGAGAAAAGAAAAAGAAGTTTTATTGCTTTGCTAGCAAAGAAGAAACACGGCGGACTCCTGTTCCAGAGGCTGTGATTCTGCCCATCAGGGAAAACAGAGCACTTTTCAAGAAGCTATTAAAAAGCTATGTTCCAGGGGCTGGGATTGTGGCTCAGTAGTAGAGTGCTTGCCTAGCATGTGTGAGACACTGGGTTGGATTCTCAGCACTGCATATAAATAAATGAATAAAATAAATGTCCATCAACAACTGAAAAAATTTTTTTTTAAAAAAAAAACTACATTCCAGGTGCATCCTGACAGGGAGTCCCAGGTGCTCCCTAATGGCCCAGTTGTTAATTTGGGGAATAGTCACTTTCTAGTTCTTCTGGTGACATATTTTTCCTTTGGAGAACAGGTTACTCAAGGTAATCTGTTCCCTGTCCCCAGGTTAGGGAGGAGAGGGAAAAAAGGAAAATGAAAGTAAGTAAATAAAAAATGAATAAAATAAGCAGTAAGGGCTATATTCAAAAGGTAAAGTAGACCACTGTCACATTGTGAGTCCAAATGATTTTTCAGGAGAGTTCTGTTAAAATATCAGGGGACAGTATACAAGTTGTTGGAGAAAACAGATAAAGTTATATAGCTCATTTTAAAGAAGGTGAAAAGTACAAGAAATAGTAATCTCACTTCACTTTTTTAAAAATGCCAAATTCCAAAATAAAATGCAGTATTAACAAACCAAATCTGAATATTATAAATGCCTCATGATTGAGTGCAGTTTAATTCTCTGAATGCAAGAATAGGTCAACATTACAAATTCAATCAATGTAATTCACCACATTAGTAACCTAAAAGAGAAAAATTATGTTATTATCACAATTAAATTAAATCCTTTCCCAGTGACAATACAATGGGATCCTGAAGGGAAAGAGAAAAGTACTAAATTCCGACCCCAGACCCTCCATTCTTTTCCAAGCAAAAATATTGCCCAGAAAAAAAAACAAATTTCAAATTCTCACAAACCTGTTTCTTGAGCGCCCAACTGACATGCTCTGTTAATAATTGAGTCACCTCTCAGTATAACCTATATAAGTAGAGACTCCCCCTTTGGGCAATGGCTCATTTTCCATCAGGAAAGTGGGTCCACCAGAGGCATGACTCCACCACTGAATAAAGACTGTGCTGATCCATGACATTTGTACCCGGCTCGATCATTTGGATAAAACTCAAGACATAATTAAGTTTTCAAAAATCCTCTAGAAAAGTACATATCAAAAGGAACTTTTGTAGGCACAGTAGCACACACCTGTAATCTCATCTACTCAGGAGGCAAAGGCCAGGAGGTTCGAAAGTCCAAGGCCAGACTGGACAACTTAGTGAGACCCTGTCTCAAAATAAAATCTAAAAACATAAAAATAAAAAAATGGGCTAGGGGTGTAGCTCAGAAGTAGAGCACTTGGCCAGCATGCCAGGGGGCCCTGGGTTTAATCCCCAGTACTGCCAAACAAAAATAAAAGAAACTTTTTTAGTTTTATAATGTTGTGTGCCCCCAAATTGCAGCAAATATTTTATTTAGTGAATTTTTTGTTTTAATCATTGCCTTCAGGATTTGGAATGAGAAAAGTATGCCTATTATCACCACTGTTAGCTCATGTACTCTGGAAGAAGCCCTGGCCAACACCATAGAAAATAAAGAGAAACAAAGAGAGAAGGATTGAGAAGAGTCAGGGGAAACTGCCCTTGCTTCTGAAGGACATGGACAAGAGGCCCCAGGGAACTTCCCTTACTGTTCCCCTGTCTGCCCTTCTGCCCGGCCCTAAATGAGTGGACCACCAAAATTCCTCCTATGACCTGGCCTTGATAAACCCTATAAAACCCAGACCATTGTAGTGACTTGCACCATTTTCTTTCCTGAAAAATGTGCCCTTCTGATGCTTAATGAAAAGCATGGCTGATCCACTGGGGTCTGTCCCCATTTTGGTTATTTTTGCTCTAAGCGTCCACGTGGTATAAAAAAAAAAGCCACAAAATTCAAATCAACAAAATATTAAAATTAATAAGGAAATTCAATAAGGTGTCAAACACTCGATCCAAAAAACAACATTTCTTCAAAACAGAAATAATGAAATGGGGCTGGGGTTGTGGCTTAGTGGTAGAGTGCTCTCCTAGCATGCATGAAGCACTGAGTTCTATCCTCAGCACCACATTAAAAAAAAATAAAGATATTGTGTCTACCTACAACTAAATATATATATATTTTAAAAAGAAATAATAAAATGGAAAACATAATTAAAAATAATATGTCATTCATGATAACAACAAAATTTTAAGATATCTAGGGATTAATTCATCTAGAACTATACAACAAAACTGTGGAGAAGATAAACAACTTAAAAGATAATTTGAACCAGGTGCCGTGACACAGGCCTGTAATCTCAACTGCTCAGGAGGCTGAGGCAGGAGGATCCTGAGTTAAAGCCAGCCTCAGCAAAAGCAAGGTGCTAAGCAACTCAGTGAGACCCTGTCTCTAAATAAAACACAAAAAAGGTCTGGGGATGTGCCTCAGTGGTTGCCGGCCCTGGGTTTAATCCCGGTACTAAAAAAAAAAAAAGAAAGATATGTCTTGGGTGTGTATTCAAATAGAGAGAAGGCATGTTAGACAAGTGCTCTACCACGGAGATGTACATCCATGCCTGAGATGGGAAAACATTATATTGTAGAGATGTCAGTTTTCCTTCAAATTAATCTACAAATTTAGTGCAATCCTAACAATATTCCACTCGAGCACTTGAGGAATTAAATAAGCTTACTCTAAAATTAATTATGCATAGAAAAGTCAATCTTTAAAAAAACAGATACTAAGAGAGGGCACTTGTTTTACCAGGTATTGAAAGCAAATGAAAGGGAATACCAAAGAAAAAGAAATGGAAACAGACCCTAAAGGATCAGCAGTAAGCAGCAGAGGGGCACGTTCTCAAAAAGAAAAATGACAACAGGCTGCAATAATGATCTAGGTTTTATAGGGTTTTAGCAGACTAGGTCATGGGAGGAGTTTTGGTGGTGGGCTCATTTAGGGTATAGCAGGAGGGTGGGTAAGGGAACAGTTGTAGTTAAGGGACGTTCCATGGCTCCTATTGTCCATATCCTGCAGGTGTTACAACGTACAGCAAAGCACAGTAATAGAAACAATGGAATTGGCCCAGGAAAGGACAAATTGACCAATATAAGAGAAGAGCCATGTAGATAATATCTTAATATATAATCAAGGACACAATAAAAATCAATGGGGAAAGGATGCATTTTTTAATTGATAGTTTGGGAGCAAATGGTCACTTAACAGAGGAAAATAAAATTGGATCCTTCCCTAACACACATACAAATGTCCACTCTGGAAATATTAAATACTTATAAAATCATAAAGCTAATAGAAAAGAACATCAAAGAACATATTTGTGATTTAAAGATGTGGAAGTTATTTTTCCCATTTTTAATCGATGCATTATAATTATACATATTGGGGGATTTATTATTAGATATTCATAAGTGCACATGACATAAAAATATAATTTGGCCAGTATCAGGCCTCAGTATTTCTCCTTTCTCTCCCTGCCTTTCTTTCTTCTACAATACTGCTCTTCCTTCAGTTTTCATGAGGTGCCTCCCCCTTCCTTTCCTTTTTCCTCTGTAGTTTCCACATGTGGCTGAAAGCTCAGTTCTTGTCCAATCCCATAATAAGAATGCAGTTTTGAGAAAAAGGAAAAAGAAGGTTTATGGCTTTGCTGTCCTGTCCCAAAGTCTGTGATTCTGCTAATCAGCAAGAACAGGAGCCTTTTAAAGAGGTGATTCAAAGACTGTATCCAGCACATAGAGGGCAGAAGCTCAGCTCAGAGGGCACAGCTCCAACTATTGGAAGAGAAGAAAATGGGATTCAGCCATAGAACAGGGGATGCCAGCATGGCAGAGATCTGATGTCATCGGAGAGCGGCCGAGGAGAAAACTTCATCGGTGCCAGCAGCGACGGAAACAGTTGGTCCCATGGTAGGGAGGGTGAGTCACAGATACCCGAGTCTCTCTCGCTTTGTCGTCGAGCCAGAGGCGAGGAGAGGGGCCGCCGCCCACGCCCGCAAGGTAGGAAGACCTGCGACCAACCTGCAGATCAGGCCCAGCGGTCTGCAGGCGTGGTAAGAGGGGCAGGGCAGAGCCACCGCCCGCGCTGGCAAGGTAAGCAGACCTGCGACAGACCTGTGGATCAGGCCCAGCGGCCTGCCAGCGTGGTACACACTTCACCCCAACTGGAGTAGGGGCAGAGCAGAGCCTTAGCCCGCGCCCAGATCAGGCCCAGCGGCTCGCCTGTGTGGTGGTCAAGTGACCCCAATTGGAGTGGGGGCGGAGCGGAACTGACACCCTTGCCCACAAGGTGGGCAGACCTGCGACCAACCTGCAGATCAGGCCTAGCGGTCCCCGGGCGTGGTAGGAGGGGCAGGGCAGAGCCTTCGCCCCCACCTGCAAGGTAGGCAGACCTGCGACAGAACAGCGGATCAGGCCCAGGGGTCCGCGGGCGTGGTAGACACCTCACACCAGTTGGAGGAGGGGCAGAGCAGAGCCCCTGCCCGCACCTGCAAGGGAGAATTTTCAACTATACAAGAGCAACATAAATATATAGGGGGGGGAAAAATTTCAAAAACACAACAGTTTCACCAAGAAGAAAGAAACGCAAGCAGTATGAAAAGACAAGGAAAGAAAGGACTACAAGCAATGCAGGTCAGCTCAACTTTAGAAGAGGTAACAGCTGCAGCAGATGGAATGTCAGATAAAGAATTCAGGATATATATGCTTCAGATGATCTGGAGTATCAAGGAAGAAATTAGACAGCAAAATCAGACAATGAAAGATCACTTCGACAAGGAATTACACAAACAAATCCAGGAAGCAAAGGATCAACTATACAGGGAGATAGAGGTTATAAAAAACAAACAAACAGAAATCCTAGAAATGCAGGAAGCAATAAACCAACTTAAAAACTCAATTGAGAGTACTACCAGCAGAGTAGAACACTTAGAAGATAGAACATCAGACAATGAAGACAAAGTATTTCAACTTGAAAAGAACATAGACAGCTCAGCAAGACTGTTAAGAAACCATGAGCAGAACATCCAAGAAATATGGGATAACATTAAGAGACCAAACTTAAGAGTCATTGGGATACAGGAAGGTATAGAACTCCATACCAAAGGAATGAGCAATTTATTTAATGAAATAATACGAGAAAACTTCCCAGACTTGAAGAATGAGACAGAATCCCAAATTCTAGAAGCCTACAGGACGCCGAATGTGCAAAATTATAAGAGATCCACACCTAGACACATTATAATGAAGATGCCCAACATACAGAATAAGGAGAGAATTTTAAAAGCTACAAGAGAAAGGAAGCAGATTACATTTAGGGGCAAGCCAATCAGGATAACAGCTGATCTTTCAACACAGACTCTGAAAGCTAGAAGATCCTGGAATAACATATTTCAAACACTGAAAGAAAATGGGTTCCAACCAAGAATTGTGTATCCAGCGAAATTAAGCTTCAGGATGGAAGATGAAATTAAAACCTTCCACGACAAACGAAAGTTAAAAGAATATGCAGCTAGAAAACCATCTCTTCAAAACATCCTCAGCAAAACATTACAGGAAGAGGAAATGGAAAATAACAATGAAAACCAACAGTGGGAGGTAGGACAGTAAAGGGGGGGGAATAATCAAAGAGGAAAACAAACCATGTTTAGTAACATAAATAAACAAATATGGCTGGAACAACAACCCATATCTCAATAATAACCCTAAATGTTAATGGCTTAAACTCACCAATTAAGAGACACAGGCTAGTAGAATGGATCTCAAAACAAGACCCAACAATATGCTGCCTACAGGAGACGCATTTGATAGGAAAAGACATACATAGGCTGAAGGTGAAAGGTTGGGAAAAATCATATCACTCATATGGACTTCGGAAAAAAGCAGGAGTGTCCATACTCATATCAAATAAAATAGATTTCAAGCCAAAGTTAATCAAAAGGGATAAAGAGGGACACTACATACTGCTTAAGGGAACCATACACCAACAAGACATAACAATCATAAATATATATGCCCCAAACAATGGTGCAGCTATGTTCATCAAACAAACTCTTCTCAAGTTCAAGAGTCTAATAGACCACCATACAATAATCATGGGAGACTTCAACACACCTCTCTCGCCACTGGACAGATCTTCCAAACAAAAGTTGAATAAGGAAACTATAGAACTCAATAATACAATTAATAACCTAGACTTAATTGACATATATAGAATATACCACCCAACATCAAGCAGTTACACTTTTTTCTCAGCAGCACATGGATCCTTCTCAAAAATAGATCATATATTATGTCACAGGGCAACGCTTAGACAATATAAAGGAGTAGAGATAATACCATGCATCCTATCTGACCATAATGGAATGAAACTGAAAATCAACGATAAAAGAAGGAAGGAAAAAGCATACATCACTTGGAGAATGAACAATAGGTTACTGAATGATCAATGGGTTATAGAAGACATCAAGGAGGAAATTAAAAAATTCTTAGAGATTAATGAAAACACAGACACAACATATCGGAATCTGTGGGACACATTGAAAGCAGTTCTAAGAGGAAAATTCATTGCTTGGAGTTCATTCCTTAAAAAAAGAAAAAACCAACAAATAAATGATCTCATGCTTCATCTCAAAATCCTAGAAAAAGAAGAGCAAAACAACAGCAAAAGAAGTAGAAGGCAAGAAATAATTAAAATCAGAGCTGAAATTAATGAAATCGAAACAAAAGAAACAATTGAAAAAATTGACAAAACTAAAAGTTGGTTCTTTGAAAAAATAAACAAAATCGACAGACCCTTAGCGATGCTAGCGAAGAGAAGAAGAGAGAGAACTCAAATTACTAGCATACGGGATGAAAAAGACAATATCACAACAGACACTTCAGAAATACAGAAGATAATCAAAAATTATTTTGAATCCTTATACTCCAATAAATTAGAAGATAGTGAAGGCATCGATAAATTTCTGAAGTCATATGATCTGCCCAGATTGAGTCAGGAGGATATAGACAACCTAAACAGACCAATATCAATTGAGGAAATAGAAGAAACCATCAAAAGACTACCAACTAAGAAAAGCCCAGGACCGGATGGGTATACAGCAGAATTTTACAAAACCTTTAAAGAGGAACTAATACCAATACTTTTCAAGCTACTTCAGCAAATAGAAAAAGAGGGAGAACTTCCAAATTCATTCTACGAGGCCAATATCACCCTGATACCTAAACCAGACAAAGACACTTCAAAGAAAGAAAACTTCAGACCAATATCTCTAATGAACCTAGATGCAAAAATCCTCAATAAAATTCTGGCGAATCGGATACAAAAACATATCAAAAAAATTGTGCACCATGATCAAGTAGGATTCATCCCTGGGATGCAAGGCTGGTTCAATATACGGAAATCAATAAATGTTATTCACCACATCAATAGACTTAAAAATAAGAACCATATGATCATCTCGATAGATGCGGAAAAAGCATTCGACAAAGTACAGCATCCCTTTATGTTCAAAACTCTAGAAAAACTAGGGATAACAGGAACATACCTCAATATTGTAAAAGCAATCTATGCTAAGCCTCAGGCTAGCATCATTCTGAATGGAGAAAAATTGAAGGCATTCCCTCTAAAATCTGGAACAAGACAGGGATGCCCTCTCTCACCACTTCTGTTCAACATAGTTCTCGAAACACTGGCCACAGCAATTAGACAGACAAAAGAAATTAAAGGCATAAAAATAGGAAAAGAAGAACTTAAATTATCACTATTTGCAGATGATATGATTCTATACCTAGCAGACCCAAAAGGCTCTACAAAGAAACTATTAGAGCTAATAAATGAATTCAGCAAAGTGGCAGGATATAAAATCAACACGCATAAATCAAAGGCATTCCTGTATATCAGCGACAAATCCTCTGAAATGGAAATGAGGACAACCACTCCATTCACAATATCTTCAAAAAAAATAAAATACTTGGGAATCAACCTAACAAAAGAGGTGAAAGACTTATACAATGAAAACTACAGAACCCTAAAGAGAGAAATAGAAGAAGATCTTAGAAGATGGAAAAATATACCCTGTTCATGGATAGGCAGAACTAACATCATCAAAATGGCGATATTACCAAAAGTTCTCTATAGGTTTAATGCAATGCCAATCAAAATCCCAAAGGCATTTCTTGTAGAAATAGAGAAAGCAATCATGAAATTCATATGGAAAAATAAAAGACCTAGAATAGCAAAAACAATGCTAAGCAGGAAGTGTGAATCAGGCGGTATAGCGATACCAGACTTCAAACTATACTACAGAGCAATAGTAACAAAAACAGCATGGTACTGGTACCAAAACAGGCGGGTGGACCAATGGTACAGAATAGAGGACACAGAAACCAATCCACAAAACTACAACTATCTTATATTTGATAAAGGGGCTAAAAGCATGCAATGGAGGAAGGATAGCATCTTCAACAAATGGTGCTGGGAAAACTGGAAATCCATATGCAACAAAATGAAACTGAATCCCTTTCTCTCGCCATGCACAAAAGTGAATTCAAAATGGATCAAGGAGCTTGATATCAAATCAGAGACACGCCGTCTGATAGAAGAAAAAGTTGGCTACAATCTACATACTGTGGGGTCGGGCTCCAAATTCCTCAATAGGACACCCATAGCACAAAAGTTAATAACTAGAATCAACAAATGGGACTTACTCAAACTAAAAAGTTTTTTCTCAGCTAAAGAAACAATAAGAGAGGTAAATAGAGAGCCTACATCCTGGGAACAAATCTTTACTCCTCACACTTCAGACAGAGCCCTAATATCCAGAGTATACAAAGAACTCAAAAAATTAGACAATAAGATAACTAACAACCCAATCAACAAATGGGCCAAGGACCTGAACAGACACTTCTCAGAGGAGGACATACAATCAATCAACAAGTACATGAAAAAATGCTCACCATCTCTAGCAGTCAGAGAAATGCAAATCAAAACCACCCTAAGATACCATCTCACTCCAGTAAGATTGGCAGCCATCATGAAGTCAAACAACAACAAGTGCTGGCGAGGATGTGGGGAAAAGGGTACACTTGTACATTGCTGGTGGGACTGCAAATTGGTGCAGCCAATTTGGAAAGCAGTATGGAGATTTCTTGGAAAGCTGGGAATGGAGCCACCATTTGACCCAGCTATTCCCCTTCTTGGTCTATTCCCTAAAGACCTAAAAAGAGCATGCTACAGGGACACTGCTACATCGATGTTCATAGCAGCTCAATTCACAATAGCAAGACTTTGGAACCAACCCAGATGCCCTTCAATAGACGAATGGATTAAAAAAATGTGGCATTTATACACAATGGAGTATTACTCTGCATTAAAAAATGACAAAATCATAGAATTTGCAGGGAAATGGATGGCACTAGAGCAGATTATGCTAAGTGAAGCTAGCCAATCCCTAAAAAGCAAATGCCAAATGTCTCCTTTGATATAAGGAGAGTAACTAAGAACAGAGTAGGGACGAAGAGCATGAGAAGAAGATTAACATTAAACAGAGATGAGAGGTGGGAGGGAAAGGGAGAGAAAAGGGAAATTGCATGGAAATGGAAGGAGACCCTCAGGGTTATACAAAAGAACATACAAGAGGAAATGAGGGGAAAGGGAAAAATAATACAAGGGGGAGAAATGAAGGTCAATGGGGGGGTAGAGAGAGAAGAAGGGTGGGGAGGGGAGGGGAGGGGGGATAGTAGAGGATAGGAAAGGTAGCAGAACATGACAGTCACAAGTATGGCAATATGTAAATCAATGGATGTGTAATTGATGTGATTCTGCAATCTGTATATGGGCTAAAAATGGGAGTTCATAACTCACTTGAAGCAAAGTGTGAAAGATGATATATCAAGAACTATGTAATGTTTTGAACAACCAACAATAAAAAAAAATAAAATTAAAAAAAAAAAAAAAAGAAAGATTAATGAACTTGAAGACAATAAAAAAAAAAAAAAAAGACTGTATCCATTCCACACCTTCTTGTTTGGAGTTGTAATTCACTTCTTAATTTGGGAGACAGTAATTTCTGAGATCTTCTGGTACCATCCCCAAAGTCTGGGTTACTTCATTACTGGCTTGGGTGTGTACTCAAGTACAGATAAATTGGCCTAAAATGGGGAAGAAAGATTTCCCCCAGATTAGGCAGTGGGAGAGAATAGGAAGGATCAGGGAGAGAGGAAGATAAAGAAACAAATCCATTTAAAAAATAAGATGCAACCCCTTCATGTTCAAAACACTAGAAAAAACAGGGATAACAGGAACATATCTCAATATTATAAAGGCTATCTAGGCTAAGCCTCAGGCCAACATCATTCTAAATGGAGAAAAATTGAAGGCGTTCCCTCTAAAAACTGGAACAAGACAGGGATGCCCTCTTTCACCACTTCTATTTAACATAGTTCTTGAAACACTGGCCAGAGCAGTTAGATGAAAGAAACTAAAGGGATACACATAGGAAAAGAAGAACTCAAATTGGCACTATTTGCTAATGATATGATTCTATATCTAGAAGACCCAAAAAGTTCCACCAGCAAACTTCTAGAACTAGTAAATGAATTTAGCAAAGTAGCAGAATATAAAATCATAGGCATTTCTGTATATCAGTGACAAATCCTCTGAAATGGAAATGAGGAAAACTACCCTATTTTATAATAGCCTCAAAAAAATACTTGGGAATCAAAGGAAAAGGTGAAAGAGCTATACAATGAAAACTACAGAACCCTAAAGAAAGAAATCAAAGAAGATCTTAGAAGATGGAAAGATCTACCTTGCTCTTAGGTAGACAAAATTAATATTATCAAAATGACCATACTACCAAAAGCACTACACAGATTTTTTATATTTATTTTTTAGTTGTATTTGGACACAATACCTTTATTTCACTTATTTATTTTTTATGTGGTGCTGAGGATCCAACCCAGGGTCTTGCACGTGCAAGGCAAGTGCTCTACCCCTGAGCCACAACCCCAGACCAGCACTATACAGATTTAATGCAATTCTGATTAAAATCCCAGTAGCATTCCTCATACAAATAGAAAAAGCAATCATGAAATTCATCTGGAAAAATAAGAGACTCAGAATAGTTAAAGCAATCCTTAGGAAGAATGAAGCAGGTAGAATCACTATACCAGAACTTAAACTATACTCCAGAGCAATAGTAACAAAACAGCATGGTATTGGCACCAAAGCAGACTGGTACACCAATGGTACAGAATAGAGGACACAAAGACTAACCCACAAAATTACAATTATCTTATATTAGGCAAAGGTGCCAAAAACATGCATTGGAGAAACATAGCCTCTTCAACAAATGGTGCTGGGAAAACTGGAAATCCATATGCAACAAAATGAAATTAAACCCCTCTCTCTCACCATGTACAAAACTCAACTCAAAGTGGATCAAGGACCTAGGAATTAAACCAGAGACCCTGCGTCTAATAGAAGAAAAGGCAGGCCTTAATCTTCATCATGTAGCATTAGGCCCCAACTTCCTTAATAAGACTCCTATAGCAAAAAAAAAAAAAAAAGACTCCTATAGTACAAGAATTAAAATCAATGGAACCACCATTTGACCCAGCTATTCCTCTCCTCGCTCTATACCCAAAGGACTTAAAAACTCCAGGGACACAGCCACATCAGTGTTTATAGCAGCACAATTCACAATAGCTAACCAACCTAGATGCCCTTCAGTAAATGAATGGATAAAAAAAATGTGACATATATACACAATAGAATATTACTCAGCAATAAAAGAGAATAAAATCATGGCATTTGCAGGTAAATGGATGGGATTTGAAAAGATAATGCTAAGTGAAGTTAGCCAATCCTCAAAACACAAATGCTAAATGTTTTCTCTGACATAAGGAGTCGGATTCATAGTGAGGTAGGCAGGAGGAGCTTGGGAGGAATAGAGGAACTCTAGATAAGGCAGAGGAGTGGGAGGGGAAGGTAGGGGGCAGGGGATTAGAAATGATGGTGGAATGCGATGAACATCATTATCCAAAGTACATGTATGAAGACACAAATTGGTGTGAATATACTTTATATATAACCAGAGATATGAAAAAGTGCTCTATATGTGTATTATGAATTTTAATACATTCTGTCTGCTGTCATATATTTAAAAAAATAAAATAAATTAAGAAAAAATAAGGTGCAAGACAGCAAAGTGACTCACACCTGTAATCCCAGCAGCTTAGGAGGTTGAGACAGGAAGATTGCAAGTTCAAAGCCAGCCTCAGCAACTCAGTGAGACTCTGTCTCTAAATAAAATACAAACTAGGGCTGGAGATGTGACTCAGTGGTTGAGTGCCCCTGAGTTCAATCCTCAATACGCCTCTCACAAAAAAATTTATTTTTAAACAAAGTGATTCACATTGAGATATTAATAAAATATTATAGGGCTGCTTTTACAGAACACAGTAACAATCTCTGAAGTCTTTTGGTGTTTGTTACTATTGTTCTACAGAATTCCTTTGTTAGAAATAACTTTTGTAAGCACAGCTTTTATTACCCTATATGCTAGTCTTACAGCTGTGCAAGAAAAGAGCCCATTTTCTCTTCCCTATATTTTAAAAAAAAACTTCTCCCACCAGAAATTAGTAAAGTCTCTAGTTTTCAAAGCCAAGTGCTGAAATTCCACTGACTGGCCCCAAAAGAAATGCATGCTGGGTGTGGTGGTGTACACCTGTAATCCCAGCAGCCCAGAGGCTGAGACAGGAGGATTGAGAGCTCAAAGCCAGCTTCAGCAACTTCAAGGCCCAAAGCAACTCCGCCAGACCATGTCTCTAAATAAAATACAAAAAAATTGGATGGGGGCCTGAAAAGAAATGGAATCTATGGAACTGAAAAGGTCAGAGCAGGATTAACAGAAGAAATATATAGTATATCTTATTGTACTCTTTATTAATTGCAATGCATTATTTGTATCTATGTGTTTGTACATTTATTGTTGCCAGTGTGTGTATACAGAGAATAAGTCATACCTGTAAACCCATATTATGAATAAAATATTTTTGTCTCTTTTTCAAAAAAATTTTAACACATAATAATTGTACATATTTATAGCATATGATGTGATGTTTCAACACATAGATGCGTGGTGTCATGATCAAATCAGGGTAATTAGCATGTCCATCACCTTAAACGTTTATTATTTCTTTTTTATGTTTTTTTTTTATTTTTTTAAATATTTATTTTTTAGTTTTCGGCGGACACAACATCTTTGTTTGTATGTGGTGCTGAGGATCGAACCCGGCCGCACGCATGACAGGCGAGCTTGCTACCGCTTGAGCCACATCCCCAGCCCCCATTTATTATTTCTTTACAATGTTGTTTTTCCTTATCTCAACCCTGGAATGCCAATGAGGATAGGAACTGGGTTGTTGGATTCTTTTCACCATCCAAATTCAGTGCCTAGAAAAGAACTTGAAACATATTTAACTTATGAATCTTGGTTGAATAAATATGTTCACTGTTGAAAATATGAAAAATAAAAAAAAATACAAAAATGAAAAGAAAAAGCAATACCAATTTAAGTTGTTTTTTTTTTTTTTTTTTTGTGGTGGTGGGGATTGAACCCAGGGCCTTGTGCATGCAAAGCAAGCACTTTACCAACTGAGCTATATCCCCAGCCCCAGCAATACCAATTTTATAAGTCAAGATTGGGGGAGGGGTGGAGAGACACACTGTAGAAAATTTCATATTTGGTCTCTATTTTCTAGATTTATATAAATATAGGAAAACATACACAAACATAAGGTGTTGGGCTGGGATTGTGGCTCAGCGGTAGAGCGCTTGCCTAGCACATGCAAGACCCTGGGTTTTTGTAAATCAGTGGATGTGTAACTGATGTGAATCTGCAATCTGTGTATGGGGTGAAGGTGGGAGTTCATAACCCACTAGAATCAAAGTGTGGAATATGATATGTCAAGAAATTTGTAATGTTTTGAACAACCCACAATAAAAAATTAAAAAAAAAAAAAAAAAAAAAAAAAAAAAAGACCCTGGGTTCGATCCTCAGTACCACATAAAAGTAAATAAATAAAATAAAGGTATTGTGTCAACTACAACTAAAAAATAAATATTAAAAAAATACCTTGCATTTTCTGTTCTGCTTTTGTTTTCTTTTTCCTTTGTTGCTATGGATTGAACCCAGAGCCTCAGTGCTCTACAACTAAGCTATCACCTCTAAATTCTACTGTTTCATTTAATAACCTAGCATGAACAGGTTTCCATGTTACTACCTTTACTAACAATACGTCAGTGGCAAAACTGAAACTCAAATCTTATATGTTAGGACTGAGCGTTTGGATTCTTAGCCATGTACTATACAGTTGCCACCTGAACTTGTGATTTGGTTGTTTTAAATTCTTTCTCGCTTAATAATCATTCTCCCTTTGAAATTTCAGCACCACAAGAACATTGATCTTGTCTGTCTCACTCTCTACTATATTCCTAGGCCCTAGAACAGTTCCTGCCACGTACTAGGAGTTCATTAAATAGGTGTTGAACAAGTGAATAGAAAGACAAATAAGTTTTACAAGTGTGTTTTTACTGGAAAGGTAAATTGGTTGAGGGTTTTTTGTTTTGTTTTGTTTTGTTTTTAGGATTCTATGTTAAAGAGAAGCATGGCACTATTTAGACAGTACTAAGTCCAGCCGTGCACAAGACTAAACCAGGATCAATCTGAGAGCAGAGTACATTGAGGCACCTGCCTGGAGTTCCTGTAAATTCCTCAGCACTTTCAGAAAAGATAAAACTGAGTCATTGACTAGACGCAATACCTTTTGAGGTTTCTGTAAATTCCCCAGCACTTTCAGAAAAGATAAAATTGAGTCATTGACCAGACTCAATTTCATCAATTATGATGAAATCATATGTAAATAAAATGTACTTGACTTGACTCATAAATAGATTTCAGCCAGGCACAATGGTGCATGCCTATAATCCCAGTGGCTTGGGAGGTGGAGGCAGGAGGATTGAAAGTTCAAAGCCAGTTTGCAGTCCCACCAGCAATGTACAAGAGTACCCTTTTCCCCACATCCTCTCCAGCACTTGTTGTTGTTTGACTTCATAATGGCTGCCAATCTTACTGGAGTGAGATGGTATCTTAGGGTGGTTTTGATTTGCATTTCTCTGACTGCTAGAGATGGTGAGCATTTTTTCATGTACTTGTTGATTGATTGTATGTCCTCCTCTGAGAAGTGTCTGTTCAGGTCCTTGGCCCATTTGTTGATTGGGTTATTTGTTTTCTTATTGTTTAATTTTTTGAGTTCTTTGTATACTCTGGATATTAGGGCTCTATCTGAAGTGTGAGGAGTAAAAATTTGTTCCCAGGATGTAGGCTTCCTATTTACCTCTCTTATTGTTTCTCTTGCTGAGAAAAAACTTTTCAGTTTAAGTAGGTCCCATTTGTTGATTCTTGTTATTAACTTTTGTGCTATGGGTGTCCTATTAAGGAATTTGGAGCCCAACCCCACAAAGCAGTATGGAGATTCCTGGGAAAGCTGGGAATGGAACCACCATTTGACCCAGCTATTGCCCTTCTCGGACTATTCCCTGAAGACCTTAAAAGAGCGTACTACAGGGATACTGCTACATCGATGTTCATAGCAGCACAATTCACAATCGCTAGACTGTGGAACCAACCCAGATGCCCTTCAATAGATGAATGGATAAAAAAAATGTGGCATTTATACACAATGGAGTATTATACAGCACTAAAAAATGACAAAATCATGGAATTTGCAGGGAAATGGATGGCACTAGAGCAGATTATGCTTAGTGAAGCTAGCCAATCCCTAAAAAACAAATACCAAATGTCTTCTTTGATATAATGAGAGCAACTAAGAACAAAGCAGGGAGGAAGAGCAGGAAGAAAAGATTAACATTAAACAGATACATGAGGTGGGAGGGAAAGGGAGAGAAAAGGGAAATTGCATGGTAATGGAGGGAGATCCTCATTGTTATACAAAATTACATATAAGAGGTTGTGAGGGGGATGGGAAAATAAACAAGGAGAGAAATGAATTACAGTAGATGGGGTAGAGAGAGAAGATGGGAGGGGAGGGGAGGGGAGATAGTAGAGGATAGGAAAGGTAGCAGAATACAACAGTTACTAATAGAGCATTATGTAAAAATGTAGATGTGTAACCGACGTGATTCTGCAATCTGTATTTGGGGTAAAATTGGGAGTTCAAAACCCACCTGAATCAAATGTATGAAATATGATATGTCAAGAGCTTTGTAATGTTTTGAACAACCAATAAAAAAAATTGAATTAAAAAAAAAAAAAAAGAAAGTTCAAAGCCAGCCTCTGCAATTTAGCGAGGTATTAAGCAACTCAGTGAGACCTTGTCTCTAAATAAAATATAAAAAATTGGGCTGGGAATGTGGCTCAGTGGTTGAGTGCCTCTGAGTTCAATCTCCAAGACCAAGAAAAACAAACAACAAACAAAAAGCAGGTTTCAAAATATAAACCTGGAAAATTGGAGGGTTGTGAGGAGGCTCCCTTTACCCCTGAGTTTGAAAAGCAGGCTGTTGAATGATCCTTTATCCAAGTACCCAACATCCTACAGACAGCATCCAAGAAGTGGGGTCAGACCTCATAAGCTCCCAGGACATATAGAGAGGGAGCAGTGCAGGCCTTCAGCAACCATGCCCTCCTTATCCCTAGTGCACCAGCTGGTCCATAGCAGAGGACCAAAGGCAGGGACAGGAGAGAGCAGGGTTGCTCTGCTACGGGGAATATGGTATTGTAGATATTGTTGGCCTCTTCATCTAGATTTGGGGTACCAGGAGAAAAGAAAAATGCCTTCTCAGTCCCCAGCTGAGTGCATACTAAGCTGCAAAAATAGTCAGCTTGTTCTGGCATCCCTGTCCAAGCAGCAGAGTATAGGGAAAGTGTTCTTGGGGGAGCTTGATGTGTGGGTGGGTCAGACAGGGACATTCTGGTGTTTGCTTCTCATTTAGAAATCTGGGAAAGATAGAGCAGTCCACACCAGTGGAGTTTGAAGGAGAGGGTGGTATTAGAGAGTGCCCAGAGAGAAGATGGGGGTGAGCTGTTATCCACCTCTGCTGCCTGGATGGGAACAGACCCTCGGTCATTAGGGTGGACCTATTAGAGGGACCACACTGACATTAGTGTAAAGGCAGTGACTGGGCCCTGTGAGGCAACACCTTACCCAGAGAAGAGGCAAGCCCCTGCCAGGACCAGTCACAGACTCTGATGCCTACTGTGATTCTGCCTCTCTAGAGAGTCCTCCATTTCTGAGAGGGATGATGTGAAGGTAAACTTCACCTCAGGAGTAATCATGCCCACCATCTCTGGGGAGACCCCCAAATCAGCAAGGACTATCAGCAACAGTGAGGAGCACATCAAACCAAGGTGAGGCCAGGGTGGTCCCCTGCTTGCTACTGCTCTCTCCTATCCCAACCCTGAGGCCAGGAGGCCCGGTGAAAAGAACCACAGAGCTGGACTCTCCCCACCCTCCTCCAAGGTGCTGGAGCAGGAGCAACGGTGACAGAACTTGTTGAGCCCTCACCCCTCCCAGTGTCCCAAATGCAATGTGTCCAGCAATGGGGACTGCTTTAAAGCACACATGATTTTGAAGTTTGGAACAGAACTGCAGTACAGCAACTTTTAATAATTAAAAAAGGCCCAATTGTTAAGGACAGAGAGGAGAGTATAATATCACAGTTGAAACAAAGTGGAGGAAAACAAAACCACTTGAAGTTAAAAGCTCTGAACTGAGACTCCTCTCTAGATGGTTTATATTTGGGTCATGTATATCATTTATAGACCTAGTCTTCATCTGTTTATTTTTCATTTATTTCTTTTAGATACATGATAGTGGAGTGGATTTTTGACAAGTTATACATACATGGAGTGTAGCTTATTCTAATTAGGATCCCATTCCTGTGGCATGTTGTGGCGTTTCACTGGTCATTCATATATGAACATAAGAAAGTTTTGTCTGATTCATTCTACTGTCTTGCCTATTCCCATCCCCTTCCCTTCCTTTCATTCCACTTTGTCTATTCTAATGAACTTCTCTTCCTTCCCTCTCCCCTTGTTGCATGGTGGCATCCGCATATCAGAGAGAACATTTGGCCTTTGGTTATTTGGGGATTGGTATATTTCACTTAGCACGATAGTCTCCAGTTCCATTCATTTACCGGCAAAAGTCATAGTCATTCTTTTTTATAGCTGAGTAATATTCTATTGTTTATATATGCCACATTTTCTTTATTCATTCATCTGTTGAAGGCTACCTAGGTTGGTTCCATAGCTTAGCTATTGTGAATTAAGCTACTATAAACATTGATGTGGCTACATCACTGTAGTATACTGTTTTTAAGTCCTTTGGGTATAAACCAAGGAGTGGGATAACTGGGTCAAGTATTGGTTCCATTCCATGTTTTCTAAGGAATCTCCATACTGATTTCTAGAGTGTTTGCACCAGTTTGCATCCCCACCAGCAATGTATGAATGTGCCTTTTCCCCACATCCTTTCCAACATTTATTGTTACTTGTATTCTTGATAATTGCCATTCTGACTGGAGTAAGGTAAAATCTCAGTGTGTTTTTTAATTTGCATTCCTCTAATTGCTAGAGATGTTGAGCCTTTTTTCATGTATTTGTTGATACTTTGTATTTCTTCTTTTGTGAACTCCCTGTTCAGTTCCTTTGCCCATTTATTGATTGGGTTCTTTGGGGAGGGGTTGATGCTAAGTTTTTTGAGTTTTTTATATATTATGGAGATTTATGCTCTATCTGAGGTGCAGGTGGCAATGATTTTCTCCCATTCTGTAGGCTTTCTCTTCATGCTTTTAATTGTTTCCTTTTCTGGGAAGAAGCTTTTTAGTTTAATACCATCCCATTTATTGATTCTTGATTATATTTCTTGTGCTTTAGGAGTCTTGTTGAGGAAGTCAGTTCCTCAGCTGACATGATGGAGAGTTGGGCTTACATTTTCTTCTAGTAGGTACAGGGTCTCTGGTCTAATGCCTGGGTCCTTGATCCACTTGGAATTTTGTGCAGGGTAAAGATAGGGGTTTAATTTCATTTGGCTACATATGGATTTCCAGTTTTCCCAGCACCATTGTTGAAGAGGCTCTTTTCTCCAATATATGTTTATGGCACCTTTGTCTAGTATGTACTGTATTCATGTCATGTGTTTATAATAATAGAGAGCCTTGGTTTGCAAGCTGCATCTGGCTTTACCGGTAACCTTTGTTGTACCCTCCCCCCTTGCCCTTCCAGTCCCCCTGAAGCATCTACAAGTTTCATCAGTAATGGTCTTTAAGTCCTGAGGCAACAACCTTCACATAAGATAGCGTCCCACAAGAAACAAAGGTTATCAGTTGGCACAAGCCCCAGTTACAAAATCAATCCCCCACAGCTATAGGAGAGCTGCCTGAGGCTCCTCAAGAGCCACCTTCTGCCCTCTTCACTCTGCCTTCTGTTCTAGGTGGTTGGACTATATAGACCTTTGTCTCTGACTTCTTGCTAGCAGGAGATGAGGAGAGGGAGATTTGATGATTTATTCTCACAACTTCCTCAGCATATAGTCACCACAAACTGAAAGATCACAAACTCCTGTCAGGAACCCTGTCCACACAGATCTCTGTCTCTGGCATTCTCTTTTCTCCTGACTCCCTGTTTCTCCTTCTCCATCCCTGATTTCAGTAGTCACTCCATCCTCTAGGCCTTAGGTCTAAAGGGTAAAATGTCCCCACTTCCCCCAGACACACAGGTAATTTCTAGACCAAGGCATGGCCCAGCCCTTGTGATTGCTCTGTACTGTGCCAGTACTTCATAGTCCCTTATCAAATTCTCCTCACAGTACCTGTTTGAATGTGTCCTCTCTTTCCAGCCAGGGTCCTGACATAGCATCTACCAAGTTTGAATATGTCCCCTAAAAATTCATGTGTTAAACACTTAATCCCCAAATTTACATGTTAACAGTATTTGGAGATAGGGTCCTTATTTATAATTAGAAGAGGTCATGAGGATGGAATTCCCATGATGGCATTATAAGGAGAGGAGGAGTGACCTGAGCTAGCACACTTGCCCTGTCTTACCAGGGTGTCCTCCGCCATGTTTTGATGCAATGAGAAGACCCTTACCAGGTAGGTGCTGGCACCCTGCTCTTGGACTTCCCACCTACAAAACATGAGCTACATAATCCACTTCTTTTTCTTTTCTTTTCTTTTTTTTTTTTTTGGTGATTGAACCCAGGAGTGCGTAACCCTTAGCCACATCTCCAGCCCTTTAAATATATGTATATATTTAGAGCTAGGGTCTCACTGAGTTGCTTAGGGTCTCCCTAAGTTGCCAAGGCTGGCTTTGAACTGGTGATCCTCCTGCTTAGCCTCCCAAACTGCTGGGAATACAGGCATGCACCATTGAGCCTGGTAAACCTCTATTCTTTAAAAGTCACCCAGTCTATAATATTAAGTTGCAGCAACAGAAAACAGACTAAGCCTTATGTAGTTTCACAGAATCTGGAATTTTCTGCCTTATGAAGGATGTATGCATGAACCAATTTTCCAAGGCTAATTATAATAAATAAACAAATTCCATGTCCTTTTATTTGCTATGGATTAAGTAAACTCTGTGATGCATTCCAAGTATGTGGTCATACCATGCTTTGAGGCTAAAGGTCACATTCCTACGGTGGGGGGGGGGGGTTCTTTAAAAACTTTGTGATTAATGACTAAAAGTTTATTATTCCTTCTCAGTAAATACAATAAGAGAGAACCTATCTAGGTTTAAATTTAAATATCATACTTAATCACTTCTAAGACACACATTTATTGATTATAAATTTCTCAAATTATATTGGATTTGAGAAATTTATAATCAATAAATTTGAGAAAGATTCTCTAAAAACAAGTTAGCATTCATTAAGCACTTCATTGCTTTAGGAATACTTATTTTTTTATGCTTTCCTTTCTGTATATACACAAAGTGATATAAGACCAAAATCTATGTCTAAGTGAGTCTAAACATTTTCATTAAGTGTAAAATAAATCTCTGGGTGATAAGAAAGCATTATGTCTTAGTGTAATTGGCAGCATGTTTCTCTTGGCAGTTAAAAATTATACTGCATCCTTAAGAATATGGTGTCTTAGAGAAATTCAGTGTGGCTCACAGTGTGTTCTGTGAGCACAGTACTTTGGAAGTTCAAAATATTTATTCCTTTCTCCCAATGCTTTCCATCAGATACCATTATGACTGATGGCTTATTTAGATATAGGAGTCATAATTCTTGTTTCTATGAGACAGTGTGCAAAGCATTGCCAGATAAAATCAAATATTATCTGCGATAGAGTACAATTATGTCTTTTTTGCTGGTATTTTAGTATAGATTTGCATAATCATATTGAAGTGACTCATTAGCACATTCCACAGGCTAACACTTGTGTAAAACATCCATGCTTTCTACACTTCCTAAACCCTCCTCCTAGATCTGTTAACTTCTGAAGAATAATTTTTCATTCACTCATTTCATCACATATTTATTGAGCATCTACACTATGCCAGGGGCTAGAATAGGTACATGAATGCAAAATTAACATGCAGGGGCTGGAGTTGTGGCTCAGTGCTAGAATGCTCACCTAGCATGCATGAGGCACTGGGTTCGATCCTCAGCACCACATTAAAAAATAATAATAATGTGTCCACCTAAAACTAAAAAAAAAAAAAATACATAAATAAATAATTTTTTTAAAAAAATGACATGCAGTCAGATAGCCATGATTTTTGCCCTTTGTTTTCTTACATGCTTGCCCCCAGCAATGATGAGCATGTGGGCAAATGCAGTGAAACATGCTGAGCTCTAGGAGTCACCATGACTCCCTCAGGTCTGCTGTCCATTTTTTTTGTTTGGTTTTGTTTTCTTAGAGTGGAAAGTAGAAGCTTTATTAAAGGACAGTAGAGGGCTGGGGATGTGGCTCAAGGGGTAGCGCGTTCACCTGGCATGCATACGGCCCAGGTTCGACCCTCAGCACCACATTACAAACAAAGATGTTGTGTCTGCCGAAAACTAAAAAATAAATATTGAAAAACTCACTCTCTCTCTCTCTCTCTCTCTCTCTCTCTCTCTCTTTAAAAAAAATAAATAAAGGACAGTAGAAAAGACTTCTCCCCGGAGGAAGAAGAGGACTCGAGAGGTGGAATCCCCCCCCTTTTTTTTTCCATACTGGGAATTGAACTCAAGGGTGCTCTACCACTGAGCTACAATCCAGCCCTTTTTTAAAAATATCTTTATTTTGTTTATTTATTTTTATGTGGTTCTGAGGATCGAACCCAGGGTCTCACATGTGAGAGGCGAGTGCTCTACTGCTGAGCCACAACCCCAGTCTCTTGCTGTCCATTTTAAATGTTCTGTCTCCCCTGGTCTCATTCTCTTCACCTTCCTTCTTTTCTCAAAGCAAGAGATGTTTCTACTCATTTGTCAATTAACCCATCACCTATGGGATTGATCTACCTCCTCAGGCTTCTGCTTGACTTTGGTGCAGCAGTTATTCTATCTCTTCTTATCTTTTTTTTTTTTGTGGGGGAGGGTGTACTAGAGATTGAACTCAGGAGCATTAGACCACTGAGCCACATCCCCAGCCCTATTTTGTATTTTATTTAGAGTCAGGGTCTCACTGAGTTGCTTAGCGCCTCACTTTTGCTGAGGCTGGCTTTAAACTGGAGATCCTCCTGCCTCAGCCTCCCTAGCCACAGGGATTACTGATGTGTGCCACTGCACCCAGCCTGTCTCTTTTTATCTTTGGAATCTTCCTTTTTATTAATCCTTTACTGTTCCTTGAAACTATACTGACCTTCTTTGGAAAGAAAATCTTGGCTTTATTAGTAAATTAACTGGGATTTTCTGCCTTAACAAAGAGGTACAAACTTTACATAGCCTTTCATATTTAGTAATGTTGTGTCTATCTGCATATCTCACTTCCCCTCTAGAACAGGAAGTAGAATTTTATCCAAGTTAAAAGACAGTGAGAATAAAGACAAGAAAAACTAATGTGAGAACTATTCATTAGGTAAAACAAGCAGAGACTATTTAAAATTTAGTTGGGGTAGGTACTGATATTGTTAAGAAATAAGATGGGGTCCAAGATGATGATTTCTAGGATAGGGCTCCTGGGATTAGGCTTCTTGAAGCAATGTACCCCCTCAATATGGAAGGAGGTCATGGGGGACAAGACCTGGAGCCAGACAGTGAACAGGACGCAACTGATTGAGCAGAGTAGAGTCTGTATTGAGAGAGGCCTGGGTTGAAACCAGAAATAGGGGGAGAATAGAGGTTGATATAATTATGATTGGGTTTATGCAGAGATTGATGGGAGGCTGCCTGTGAAACTTGTGCCAGCCATGATGACGTCATGAAGGACCCAGCATGATGGTCAGTACTTTGTCAGCTCAGATTTACTCAGCATGAGAATCTGGGACCGCTAAGAATGAGAGAGGCTTTGGTGGGGATAATGTGAGGGACCTTTATTGTCACGGGCCAGTTGGGGGTCCTTGCAACCCCACAGTCACAGGCGCCTCCTTTATGGGGCTGTTTACATTCATTGTGACACAAGATGACCGTTTTTCTCAAAAAGTCGATCTCAAAGTTTCTAGTTTCCATCAAGAAATTAAATTTGAAAACATCTATTGGACAACTCTGGATGCCCTGTACCAGTCCCTGGGACACGAAGCCCAGCATTCAGGAGAGGTGTGTGGCCCCCAGCCTAATTTCCTGACAGCAGCAGGAGTGGCAAGCTCAGAACTTCTCAGGCAGGTCGGAAGGTCTGAAGTGTTTGGGATCTTTGCCACTTCGGCCCCACTCTTCAGCCTTCCGGTTGGCTTGAATGTTCTCCCATCCACGATGGCCACCTCCATAATAATACTGATTTAGGAGTCCCCGAAAATACTTGCCAGCAGTGCTAAAATCCAAAGAAGGGGGAAAGAGGAAATTAATCTGACACCTGAGATAGCTCTGCCTCCTAACTCCCTCCTCCCCTGATGCTCAAGGAATGACCAAGAGAAGCCTAGAGAAGTCAGTCCTCAAGGACAGAAAAACTAAAATATCAACGCTCTTGGGAAAAGGCATTGAATCAGCTGATTCTTTCTGTACCCTGACACAGGGCACTTTTGAGATGCCCTCTCTAGTTTTTGCTTTTTCTATAGAGGTGAGAGGCGACAACACTGACCAACTCTGCAGGCCATCCAGGCCCTGGAAGCCTAGATGGAAAGAGGACACGCCACAGGCAGAAGGGATTGGAGGGCGACCAGCTCTGCCTGCTGCTCAGTGGCATTTCCACTTTACCTTATCACTTTAGCAGCCCAGATGCCCCCAGGTCCCCTTTGAGCAGCATCATAGTTCCCCCGGGCATGGAAGTATCTCTCTGAATTTTGGTGATTGGCTTCTCTCATGTCCCAATAGGCTCTCCACAAGTCCGCAGTCCCTGGAAAGGAACAAAAATGACGAATATGAACCTAGTGATGTATTGATGAAGTGGAGGAATGAAAAATTTCTACTGACTTCCAAATTTTTGCTCTTGACAAAGTAATCCTTTGAAATTATACATCGAGACAAAGATATGCAACACTAGAAATGCTACTTCTCAGTGAATTAAATTGGATTGGATTGATTAGCAATTCTGTTGACCTAGGCTATGTCTTATATGGTTCTGCATATGCTGTGTACAAAGAAGAGGTGGGACTGTCATGTAAGGGAGAAAAAAAAAAATGGAGAATGACACTACATCTGTAGGATCCAGGGACTGCATGGGGGATGCAGCGAGAAGAGTGTTGCACATCTATCATGGCCTGAAGAAAAAAGTTGTATGAAGGCAATTCTGATTTAAGTAAATTTGGCTGATATGGGTGTAAATTGCACAGAAAAGCTGTTGAAATAGGCATTTAGTAAGTGAGGAGGTAGAATTGTCTTTGGAGAGCTCCAAAGGACATGGGAAGTGAGGTTTACCTGAAGAGCATAAATGTAAATATTCAGCTCTCTGCTCTGCCAACTACACTCCACCTTAACTCACCTTTTAATTGGGAGAATCATACTTACCTTTCTGGTGGATTAAAAGACAACTTGAATGAATTTTATGGTCAGAATGTTGAGTGAAAGAAAGACATAAAATATACATTCTACAAGACTCCTTATATTCAAAGATCAGAAGCAGACAAGACTAATCTTTAATAATAGAAATAAGAATAGGTGCTACCCTTGGGAAAGTTAATTAACTTTAATTAATAGAGTGCTTAGCATGTTCCACCTCTTGATCCAATGGTAGAAACATGGGTGTTTATTATATGTGTAAAAGTTTGTCAAACTGTACAGTTTACTCTATGTAAGTTATATCTCATTTTTAAAGTTTTTTTTTTTTTTTTTTTTTTTTTTTTTTTTTTTTTTTTTTTTAAGAATACTGGGAAAAGCAGCTGCTCAGAACAGGTCTATGGGAAGAAGAACCGCAGGAATCGTTTACTTGTGTCTGAGTTGTCCACTCAATGAATGTTTTTTATTCCTGCCACGGCTTGGGTCTAAAGTAAGCCAGCTTATTTATACCATCTCACTTGGACAAAAGAAAAGTGGAGATGGATAGTTTTAATTATTCTTTATGTACTTTCTCACTATTTGCATGTATTACTTACTTTGTGTCTATAATTCAGCCAAGTAATTTATCTCTGACATGGTATAGTGACTTCTTTCTCAGATATCTACTTAGTAATCATTCATGTTGTTCAAATTGCTTACCAAGCATCATCTTCAAGCATCTGACAGATTCTGTCACTGGGTGTGATAGCAAAACCTTAGACCATCTTTCTCATTTGTATTAACCAGAGGAATTTATAGTTTAAAATGTGATCCCTAGTCCATTTAACTTCTAAGATTCTGACTAGCACATGTACTTCTTTTAACTATATAATTCTATTTATTTGAATTTCCAGAAAAGGCAAAACTAATTGTGATGAAAAAAAATCATAACAGCGTTAAGGGTGTAGCCCAGTTGTAGGGGACTTGCTTATCATGTACAATTCCCTGGATTTGATCCCCAGAACCATACACACAAAAAGACCTTGAAAAGGAAGTTGGAAGTTGGCAGGTGGAAAGGCAGGTTGGGAGAGGGAAAAAAAAAAACTTGGAAAACCATAGTTTGTCTTGCTCTTCTCATTCCCAGAAAATATATAATATGTAAATATAACATAGAAATATAATTTGAAACCAGTAAAGACAATACCAGACTCATTTGTCATTGTTTATTCAAAATACATTGAACAGTTACTTTGCTGGTTACAATTATATTTCTATGATATATTTACATATTATATATTTTCTGGGAAGCAGTAACTTCCATATTAATGCAAATTACTAGACTTTAGCCTAACATTTTTAATTTTTAAATATGTTTGGATGTATATATGTGTTTACCAACTTAGCACTGCTCTACTAAGTGCCTGAGATGTATTATCTCAAATGACTAGGCATAATGATATAAGGAAGCTTATATCATTGTGTCTGACTCATCAGCCTGGTTTACCCACTTCTCTTTTTTTAATTGATTTTTTTAAAGTTATATATAACATTAGGATTCATTTTGACATAATTATGAAAACTTGGTATAAGTTGTTCTAATTCAGTCCCCAGTATTTTCCCTTTCCCTTCCCTCTTCTCTCCCTCTGAGAGATGTACTTTTTTTTAATATTTATTTTTTAGTTTTAGGTGCACACAATATCTTTATTTTATTTTTATGTGGTGTTGAGGATTGAACCCAGTGCCTCACGCATGCCAGGCCTGCTACCACTTGAGCCACATCCTCAGCCCAAGAGATGTACTTTTAAAACAAACACACCTAGCAGATATAAATGCTGGAGGATCACACAACAAATTCTGAAATACATTGACCTAAAGAAGAAGATATTCTTCATTATACATAGAAAAAATTATCAATTACCAACAAAATTCTTTTTAAAAGCTGTTATTCAGAGACTTTTTTTCATTTTAAAAATAGCACATGAGGGCTTGGGAGATAGCAAGTATAGAGCACTTGCCTAGTGTGCTTGGAGACCTGGATTACATCCCCAGCACCACAATCAACAACAAAACCACATGAAGTTTAAAATTTAGAAAAATTGGAATTCATACACATTCACTTAAGAATCTATAAAAATTCAGTTGCAAAATTAATTACAATACACTTCAAGTTCAAAGTATTACAAAATCTAACAACATATTTTTTTCATTTTAACAATTGGCCGACAAGCTTCTTTTCCATCAGGAAAGACCGGTGTCAGTTTCCTCACCCTATCTCATCTCAGAGTGGCTAATCAGTGAGAGCTTTCTCTTTTTAATACACAGCTATAAGTTAGAAGTTAATCTCCGTGAGCTTTGCATCCCAGTCATTGGCCATATGTCTGGGACAGGGTGGGATTTCTCTGTGCAAGTGCTGCTGTTCTCCTCTGTCCCAGGCACTCTCCCTCCCTGGGATAAAGCATAATATTTATTCAGCTCAGCCACCTCTAGCCTCCAGGGGCATATGAATTCACAACCACACTCTAGGACTAAGAAATTTTCCATCTGTGAATTCCCACAGTGAGAGCTCCCCATTGGAATTCCAGATCCCTCTGCACAAAACACCAGTAGCACAGGCTGGGTCCAAATGTGGAAGCAGAAACAGATACAGAAAACCACACTCCTGCTCTGCCCCATCTGTGGCTTCTCAGGAGAACCCACATCTTGCAGTTATGTGGCCTCTGCTCAGATGAGTCCTGGGGACCACTGGATGTGCTCCCCATCCTCCAGGTTTTTACCTTGGATAGCCTCCTTGAAGAATGAATACCAGCTTTCACTGCTGACTCCCAGGACTAAGGAGCAGAAAACAATTCCTGTGCACAGCTTCATTGTGCTGAAAGGAAAGGAAGAGCAGCAGAATTAGATCTAGTTTCTGAGGTTTGGAATTTCAAAGATAGCCTAGTTCTGCATTTCCATTTGTTTATCTTAGAATTGTTACTGTATAAAAAAATTAAAATGGGGCTGGGGTTGTGGCTCAGCAGCAGAGCTCACCTAGCGAGTGCGAGGCCCTGGGTTGGATCCTTAGCACCACGTAAAAATAAATAAATAAATAAATAGTATTGTGTTCAACTACAATTAAAAAATAAATATTAAAAAAATTTTGAAACAGGTTGGGGAAGAAGCATAAACCCGCCAGATCATTAGGGGGAAAAGAGAGCGATCCAAAGTGTTATTGGTTTGTGGCCCATTTGCACCCAATAAAATAGGCTAAAATCAATCAACAAGCATTTCTTGAGTGCCTACTCTGCTCAGCACTGACCCCATGAAGAAACAGAACACACGATTTCTTCCCAATTAGAATGTACTAACTGTATGAGAAATGGATCTCAAAAATAAAACAAGACAATATTTCTCCCTGGAAGACAGAGTCACCTGTGGCCTTTTCTCCAGCTAAAATTCCAGGGGAAGCAGGGCTTCTAGGACCTTCTTGCGATGAAGCAGCTCCTGGTGTCTCTCCTGACTTCAGTATTAATGGGAAGAGGGGTTCCAACAACCTGCCTTGGCAAAAACCCTCTTGCTCAACCCTTCTCAGTAAATAAAAGATCAGCATATTAGGTAACAGAATTTGTTTATTCACAGTAGATTTCCAAATTGGGTTACCCAAGGTTTTAGTTTTCTGGAAATGTTTCCTAATTGCCATTTTTCTCTCTCTTTTTATAGTTTTCTATCATCACAGAAAATAGTTGTACTTGCAGAATAAATTGTAGGAGAACCAGGGTCTCTCTCCACTTTTCCCATCTGTGGCCTTCCATTCTCACCTGCCAAAGTTGCACAGAGATATTATGCTCTAAGAAGTCATCAATACTAACTATTTGCAAAAGAAATGTTTGCTTATCTCTTGTGCCTTTTTTCCTAAGGAATTTAAGGACAAGGGATAAGTAAGACTTGGATCTACCAGCCAAGGGACGAAGTAATGATTCTGGAAGAACAGAGGAAGGAAGGGCATACAGCAGGAAGATCAAGGGTGAGGGTCTTCTAGGTAGTAGACTCAAGATAGACGAAAGGTAGATACTTTGCTTTCATACTAACATATATTATTTATATTTTAAAAATTTAATATACCTTGGAAGTCCTTCCATATCAGTTTTGTGTTATTTATTTATTTATTTGTTTGTTTGTTTGTTTTTAACAGCAGCACATGATTCCATTGTTTGAATAGACCATAATTACACCACACAATATTGATGGCCACTGTGAGTGTTACTCATATTTTGATATTGTAAACAAAACAGGCCTATGTTTCATTTACTGTTTATACATCCCTGACATATGTACAAATATTTTAATTTTTAAGTAAATGACCTGATGAAAAGATATGAGACTTTAAAAATTTTTTGTAAATCACAAATTACCTTCCATGAGGTCTCTATCAATCTGTACTCTCACCAAAATGAGTGAGAATGGCTGGTTTCATACTCTCAAACCTTTTGGTGTTGGAAATTTTGGTAGATAAAATATAGCTCAGTGAAATTTTAGTTTGCATTTCTCTTATCATGAGTTTTATTTCACATCCTCCACTATGTTTAAGAGACATTTGCTTCTACTGCTATGTATAACTAATTAGAACAAATAAAAAAGAAATATTTAAAAAATTTTTAAAAAGAGCCAATTGTATTTTCTAGGGATTATACATTGATATCTTCTGTTCAAAATGGTATTTTTCTTATTGGTGTGTGGGGTGTTTATTTATTATTTTGCAAGAAATTTTTTTCTTTTTTGTTTTAGTTACACATGACAGTACAATGATCTTGACATATCATATATTTGAATCAGATGGGGTATAATTTTTCATTTTTCTGAGTGTACAGGTTGCAGAATCACATTGGTCATGCAGTCAAATATATATATATATACAGCAATAATAAATAATTTTTTAAAAAAATATTTTTTAATTGTACATGAGTGCAGTATCTTTATTTTCTTTATTTACTTTTATGTGGTGCTGAGGATTGAACCAAGTGCCTCACACATGAAGGCGAGCACTTTATGCTGAGCCAAACACCAGACACCAAGAATTTTTTATACAAGGAAAAATTAGCCCTTTTTCTTTGATATGAGTTACAATTATTTTTTCCAGCTTGCCATTTATATTTTCCTGTGGTGACTCAGTATGCAAAGTAATTCTATATATTCTTTATTGATATTTTCATTAGTGCCCTCTAAATTTTGTGGTATAGTTTGACATTCCCTACTTCATGTTCCATGGTTGCTGCAGATTTTATTGTTGCTATAATATTTTCATTATTTTGTAACTATTCATTACTTTTAAAATTTTAAAATGTTGATAATATTTGCATTATTATGTAAATATGAAGTACATTTAGAACCTGTCTTAACATATCAAAATATGTTTTCAACTTTACATCATTAAGATGATTACCTGATTGTCCCAATCCCATTCATTGAATAACCCCTCCCTTATTACTACTTTGACATACAGTCTTTATTATGTACTAAATTATCATACGCACTCATGGAGATTTTTGTTCCATTGACTAGTTTTTCCTGTACATGGCTCAGTACTACACTGTCGTACTTATTCAGACATTATTCAATGTCGTCATTGCCTTCGTTGCTCTCCTTTTTTAGAAGTAGTTGAGGTTCATTTTCTGTTATTTCCTTTACCTGTTAGTTTTTGCTTCCAAAAACACTGTTGATGATTTTTACAAATTGTGTTGCCCACCACCTGTCTCAACTGTCTCCTTGTCTGTATGGGTGTTTCAGTTGATGTGTGGGGTGTTCAGGAGTCCCATGTCCTCCCCTGCCATTCTCTCTACACCTGTTTCACTAGGCCTCAGGCCACTCTTCCTCTGCAACCACATTAACAAGATCAGCAACCACTCCACATTGCTTAGGCAAGGGTCAACTTCACAGCCTCTCAAATACTACTGACACTGATTCTGGAACTCCACATTCTCCAGTCCTCCTTCCCCAATAGCTGTTCCTTTTCAGTCTATTTTGCTGAATCCAACTTTTCTCAGGACTTCTAACAAATGGAGACTCCAATGGTAGATACTGAGAACAAGCTCCAAAGGCCATGCATAGTCTTTTGTAGTTCCGGGGGGTACTGGGGATTGAACTCAGGGGCACTCAATCATTGAGTCACATCCCCAGCCTTATTTTGTATTTTATTTAGAGACAGGTTCTCACTGAGTTGCTTAGCATCTCACTTTTGCTGAGGCTGGCTTTGAAGGTGCGATCTTCCTGTCTCAGCCTCCTGACCCGCTGGGATTACAGGCTTTGCAACCACATACTAATGAAAAACTTAGTACTCCTTGAGCAAAATAAAGTCATTAACAGGGGCTGGAGATGTGGTTCAGTGATAGAGTGCTTGCCTAGCACGAATGAAGCCCTGAGTTGGATCCCCACCAACACAAAATAGGAAACAAGCAAACAAACAAGGTCACTAATAAAAAGAGTTTTGGAAGCAAAAAAACTTAGTTAGTATATAATAAAATAAGATCAACTTGGCATTTTCCACATGATAGCTCTTAAAAATATGTGAAAACAAAAAAAAAAGTGTTTCCGTATATTCAAGCGTAAGGATAAAGGGTGACAATATAAATCATAAATTCTTGAGTAAACAAGTACTTTCTTCTTTGGATTAAACTCTGATATATTTTTAGGTTACAAATTCTAAGAAGTCAAATGATGTTGAGTTAGGAATTTAGGATATAGGGATATACCAAATCTGAAAGGAAATACCCATGAGCCATTGAGATGCAGAAAGGAGAGTTGTACACCTTGAGCAACTTGCCCTTGGCCTGCTCCCTTGTAAAATGAAGGAAATACACAAGTTCAGGGAAAAGTGGCACAAAATTATGCAGCTCCACCCTGGCTCTATCTCCAGACTGGTCCCAAACTACAGCTCCTCTATAAATGTCGGACCTTCCCAACCCAAGGAGGGACTTTGCCCTCCTGAGATAGCCCACATTTTCCCTTGAGTGTGCACCTACGTCCTAAATAAACCTGTCTATGCCTTTGTCTGTGGCTCAGTCTGAAATGCTATTCCCTTATGCATGCCAAGATCCCCACTGGTCCTGAGTTGAATTTCCCTTTCCCTCTGGGAGCTTCTCAGACCCTACTCAGGAGTCACCTCTTCTCCCATGACAATGTGATCCATTACAAATTTGTGAATGAATTTCTGTACCCATTTTAGTAGTTTTTTAGTTGTACATGGACATAATACTTTTATTTTCTTTTCTTTATGTAGTGCTGAGGATCGAAATCAGTGCCTCACATGTGCTAGGCAATCGCTCTACAACTGATCTACAGTGCTGTCCTGAGCATTACTGTCTTTTGACAATTTTTAACACCTTCAAACTTGACCCTCCCTGAACCCTAAGTTAAAATGCCTTGAGAATGCTCTCACCAGCCAGTCTGATGTCAATATCCATACAGTCATGTTGATCTTGCCCATGTCTTATTGTGAAATAAACTCACCCTCAAATATCCCAAATCTCCTTTACCTCCATGTCTACTAGTGCTTTCAGATAAGAACTATATGAGAAAGTTCTCTTGGGATTTACTATAGCAACAGTTTCCCTACTAATCAAATTGACAACTAATTTAATGACTTTAGCTTATAAATCTCACATTCTCATCAATCTCCTACCCTTAAGAGTCCTCCTTCATTCCACTTTCAAAGCAAAAATGGAGACCAGTAATCAATTTGTTTACTTTGAGCCCCATATCCACATTTCCTTGACTCTCTGTGGTCCTGGAGCTGGACCCTCTAAACACCTCACCCTGGCCAGCTGTGCAGGATGCTAATCTCTGTCAGTAGAGGGCAATGGAGAAATAGGGGGAAATGAAGATCTTCCTGGTGCCCTGCTTTGGCTTCCCAGGCTCCTGTGAGGATCCTCCCCTGCCACACCCAGTGACACTCAGCCCAGGGAGTTTTAGTGAAACCTGAAGGACGTGGTTGTTTCAACAATTTCTGTGGCACCTCAATTAGATTTTCAGTGTGTTCAACAGCACTCCACTTCTGCTAGCCTGAGCTGCCATAACAAGGTACCACAGGTGGCTTCCACACAGATATTTATTTTTCGAAATTCTGAACACCAGGATGTTCTAGATGAAGGTACACGCTAATTGAGCACCTGGTGACTGTGCTCTTCCTGGCTTACAAACATGTACCTCCTTACTGTGACCTTGTGGGTTTCAGAGAGAGAGAAGCTCTTTGTTGTCTTCACTCATAAGGACTATCAGTTCAGGTCCAAATAAAGCCACTCTGGGAAAAAGGCTTCAGCACATGAAGTGGAGAGCATACAACTCACTCAGAAATCTATCCCTTCCACAGCTGACTTCCCAGAGAGATCAGTAGCATGTTTTCTGCTACTCCCATGAGAACAGCTTCTGAGCAGGTTTATAGCTCCCTCACCCCACATTCCCAGTGAGCACAGTGGCTCCTGGACAGCATGCTATCAAGTTCTATTGCTATCTCTATAGAGTTCCTGTTTCTCAGCTTTGACTATGGCACCCAACAAAACATTCTCTCCATGTAATGGGCTATAGATTTGCCTAGGAGAACCAAATGTCTACCTCTAGGGAGGATCATACAAAGTTTATACCCTCCTGATTTATTATCCATGGTGGTAACTATTGTTGATAATTAAGCATTCCTAGTATTAAAATTTCCCTTTTCAAATCTCTGCCTGGTTTGTCTCCTAAAGGACCTGACTGATAAGGAGATCTTTTCCACCATGACTGTTCTTCACAAATACAACACCACAAGTGGTGTTCACTTACATCTTTATTTAGGCTTGAAATAAGGCAATAAAAATAGAGTGGGAGACACTGCTCTGAAGGTATTTCTTGGATAGAATGAACAGAAATTGGTGAATAATTGGCTTTGCAGATGTTGCTAAAAACTAAGCAGAAAACCAAGATGGTGGTATCTGGGGCAGGATAACAGAGCCAGCCTTCCCATAGCCATGCCCCATGTCTCCAAAGGCAGACGAACTGAGGACTAAGGCCCTGGGGGCAGAGAAGGTGATAGGACACAGTTGTCAGGAGTGAGGTGGTCAGGACATGGAAAGGCCTGGAAATAGCAACAGCTAACCACGGGGGCCTGAACAAGTGAGAGAGTCTGATTCTGAGAAGGCTCAGTGCCAGTATCTGTCTGTGTTGTGTGACCACTGAAATCACATCCCCTACACACTGAGGTCCAGGCTGGATCATCCTGGTGTTTATTGTTCACCACTTTGTACCAAACATCCCACCCTCAATGTGAACTATAACACCCACATGCTAGAATTTCCATCTCTTATGCATTTATTGAACAACGACTGTGGGCCATCTATCCATTTATATGGACAGAGGATGCAGTGATTTCATATCCCAATCTTTGGGGGCTCACAGTCAGTCTCCTGAGACAAAATGAAGATGAAGCTCAGTATTTATCAGGCAGCCCTTTAGGTCTGTATTTATTAGGGTCTTCTCCTCTCCTGCCCGCTCTGTTGGCTTCCTGGTCTGCCTGGGAGTCCTCATGTCCTCGGCCAAAAAATTCCTGAATGTTCTCTCTGGCATCACTGAAATCAAGCAAGACAGCAAGGAGATTCCTCAGAAGGCTGATAAACCCCAGGCTACCCTCCCAATTCTCTTCTGTCCAGGGGATGGCACTGAGGGGAGCCCAGGAAGATCAAGGAAGAGGGGCTGATATACCACCCTTGCCTGGCACAGCCCTACTCAGCCTGGCTCCTCACCCTGAACCTGGATGAACAGCACCAGGGAGGGAGGGTTAGGGATCACTCTGTGGCCCTCCCTTTCTCTAGTTCTGAGTTGGCACACATATCCTCAGCCATCTCTGGCTCTGTCAATGGCCCAGGCCCTGCACTGACCATGGTGGAGGGCTAGGCAGAGAGGACAGGAGGAAGACTCAAGACTCACAGAAACCTGCTGCCAGGCTCATTCCCTCCTGATCCCCAGGGCAGTCAAGCTCTGCTCACCCAGGCCTGGCATCCCCAGGAACCTGCCTTACCTGATCACTTCAGCAGCCCAGGCACCCCCAGGTCCCCTTTGGGCAGCGTCATAGTTCCCTCGGGCATGGAAGTATTTGTCTGCACCTATGAAATTTGCTTCTTTCATGTCCTGGTAGGCTCTCCACATGTCCCAACTTCCTGAATTGGAAAAGAAAAGACAAAAGGGATATCAAGTATACATAAAGATCGTGACAATACCTTCAAGGGGGATCCAGGAATTAATATATTCAACATTTCATCCTGTGATTTTTGCACCCATAGATATCATGAGTTGAGTGGAATCGTCTCTATTCCTACCTGGCTTCTGCAAGTCACTCTAGTGAGAGTTGTTAGGGGTCACACCTGTTTGTCTTTGGTGGTCCACTGTGCTGGGGTGAGCTTCACCATACTTAGATGTGCTATGTTTAAGGACAGAAGGGAGGTGTCATTGTCAAACAGGATTCCTCACCTTCAGCACTGTTGAAAAAATTGGGTCACGTGGTTCTCTGTTGTTCAGGGCTGCCCTGAGTCCTGTAGGATATTCACCAGCTCTCTGGTCTGCCACTAGATGTTGGCAGCAAATTCGCCCAGTGGGTCAACCAAAGACATTGCCACACATTGAAAATGTCCCCTGGGCCAGCACATTACACCAGGTCCAGAACCACTGTTCCAGAATGAAGCTCCATGTGATTAGAAATTGCAGTGAGGGAGGGGGCATCCAGGAGGGGAAATCCTGAGTGGGCTGCAGACATGAGGCACTTCTGCCCTGACTCCCAAGGAAAATGTGTTTCTGTACCCTAAATGCACATCACTGTGACATGAGTGCCTCTGGCAAGCTCAGTGAAGTGCACTGATGCTATGGTTGCTTGAGGAAACCCTAGTGTAATGGTTCTCAGCTGGGTTGGCCTGTTTTGATCACCTGGGGAGATACTGAAAGTCCTGACACCCAGAACACAACCCTGCCCAATTCCTCAGACTATATGAGGAGGAAGAAAATCCAAGCATCCACAAGGTTTAAACTCCAGGTGATTTCACGTGTGCCTGACATTGTTGACAATGGAATTTTAGGAAGTGGTGAGCAGACACATCAACTGGGCTAAATTGGCTTCATATATAGCTCATTGGAAACTTCTGCTCTGACACTTGCTTTTTTCATTCCCTTTAAAGAAATGCTCCTCAGTATACCTGGGACATCCTGCCACACAAGGTAGCACAACATAAGACTGGCTCCAGTCCTTCAGAGTGCTCCAAGTAAACCCTAGAGCCATATCTCCACCACCCTTACCTTGAGCAGCTTCCCTCACGAATGAAAAAACCCCACCGCTGACTGCCAGGACCAAAGAGCAAAACACCAGGCCTGTGAGAAGCTTCATGGTGCTGAAATGAAAGAGAGGCATACTCAGCCACAGATGAGACTGGCACCTTTCCCTTTGACATTTATATCCTAAGAGAGCCTAGTTCTTCATTTCTACTGGTTCTCATTATAGTGCTAGTAGTTCCTCTAGGAAATCTGGCAATAGGAACTCACTTGGTACCAAAAGCCTTCACTCTGACCCCATTAGCCCTGAATCCAAGTCTGTCTGAGAGAATAGCATGGTGGCTCCAACAGAGGATAGGGGAGTTGGGACCAGATTGCCACTCTAGAGGAGGCTATAATGCATTCTCCATGGGTCCCCTAAACCCAATCCACACCACACATGAGATAAATAAATAAATAAAAACGTAAAGGATCATTACATTCAAAGAAAATCACATGTTGGTAGGAAAGAGAAAGTAGAGTAAGGGTTTAAAAACTCACTCCTCGCACTTGACAATCACCTGATGTCTGGTGGAGTGGATCTGCTGGTCGCTGAAGGACAGGGAGAGAAGGCTGCTATTTATCCTGAGCCTTCCCCTCTGAGGTCATGGGCAGGGAGGGAGAGCCAACCTGCATTCCTGGAAAGTCTCTGCAGGTCATTTCCTGTAAAAATCTGCAATAGAAATCTTACTGGACTCTAGGTGTTCTTCATCCACGGGTCATTTTGCCCAGTTGTGCAATTTGAAGACACAACAGAGCTTTGCTCTGCATTTGGCAGCTCCATGAGTCAGGTGAGCAGCTCTGCTGCTTAGCTCTGAGAGAGAAGAGGTAATGGAGATGAGGCGATGGAGGGGCAGGGAAAGAGCACTAAGATGGTGCCCCAGTGTGCTGTGAGGTGAGGAGCAAGAGGGGCTCCTGCAGCCAGGATCTTGCTTTCCAAGTCACTGACTCAGGAAGGGGCCTGCTGGGCCAGAGGGCAGATGCTTCAACAGTTAAGCCCTGCTGCGTTTCTATCTACAGTCTTTGAGCTACAAAACTGGCATGCTAGCCCCACACACCTCAGGTGTATCTAAGCTCTCAAAGGCATAGAAAATGCCTGCTCAGCTGATTCAGCGAATTAGAAAATGTAAATCCTAGAGACCCACATAGTGGGAGGAAAGCTTCTGGGTGTAAAGAGCTAAAATGTAATTTATGAAGCTTATAATAAAGCATTATGAAGGTAAAATCTGCAGTGGGAAAATGGGAGCCCAATTGGGAAGGGTTAAGCATCCAGGCAGGTGAAAGTTGGGGAGAGCACTTTGAGCTATATTACCCTGTGGATTTTGCAGGGTGGGAGTGTCAATATCTGGCCTCTTTCACTGTGAATCTCAGCCAAGTAAGCCCTGCTCTGCAGGAGCTGGTGCTGGAACTGAGTTCCAAGGCTCCCACAAGAGCTCGGCAAGGCTAAGGCTTGTATGTATGTGAACAGTCACCAGCTCTCAAGAGAAAACCTCTCATTACTTACCTTAACCAAAAACATTCTAGAAAGAGAATTCTGGGCACCATAGTTCAGCCTAAAGAAAGGAATATCATTTACAAAACTCTCTAAATTGGGTTAAAGAGAAAGTCTGATTCTGTGCCTGAAACCAAATGAAATTGATTGTTACCCCTTCCTTTTTCTGGATGCTACTTGGAGCAGCAAGGGCTACTCGTCACTCAAACCTCTTGCTTTTTTAGTCAACAGTTATATTCTCATTTTTTACTCATAAAAAGGATTACAGACTCTTACACTCTTTTTAAAAATGTTTTTTTTGTGTGTGTGTTATAGTTACACATAATAGTTGGATTCATTTTGACATAATAATACATGAATTGAATTGAATTTACTCCATTTCAGTCCGCAGTGCCTCCTGGTTCTTCCCCTTCCTCTACTCCATTGGTGTTTCTTCTATTTATTTTTTTAATTGGTGCTTTATAGATACCCATGAGGTGGAATTTTCTGTAAATTTTTTAAAAAATATTTTTAGTTGTTCATGGACACAATACCTTTATTTTGTTTACGTAGTTTTATGTGGTGCTGGGAATAGAACCCAGGGCCCCACACCTGCTAGGCAAGTGCTCTACCACTGAGCTAAACCCCAGCCCCTCTCTGTGAATAATTTTGTCAAATTAATTCTTGCCGCAGTCTGGCTGGGCACAAATCACAAGCCACTCAAGAGGAACAAACTTTATTTCTGAACTCCAGCAGCACACTCTACACACGCTCCCCGGAACTCTCCCGAATGCCACCTACCAGGCTCCTCCAGCAACCACCAACCAGAAATCCCTCCTCCGACACTTCCCCAACCAATGAGAACTCTTCAGGAATCCCCGGGAGAGCTCAAAGGGAACTCAAGGGGAAATCCTTGAGAATTCAAAAGTCATCATCTTAATGGCTTGCTGGCATTGCCTCTGAACCACTACTTCTGGCAAAAATGCCATGCGTCATCCCGACTCGGCTGTGGCCCTCAAAATTCTGCATTTCCTTCCTTTTCCATTCATCTTCCCTCCCCCCTCAATCTCCTTCCTGTACTCCACTGATATTCCCTCTATCCTCCTGAGATCTGATCTCCCTCCTTTGTTCCCTTACTTTCCTCTAGCATCTCCATATGAGAGAAAACATTAGACTTTGAATTTTCTGAGTCTGTCTTATTTCACTTTGCACAATGATCTCTAAGTCCATTCACCCATTTAGTGGAAAATGTCATATTTTCATTCTTTTTTATTGTTGAGTAAAACTCTGCTTAATCCCTTCTAGACACATTCTTAATTGAATAATATATCTAGCATATGGGAGAAGAGAGATATGTCAAGATTTTCTTTCTACTTTACATCTTATATGTATCAGATTCAAAGACCTGAGTGACAGCCATCCCTATTTGACCCTGGAAAGTCTGTCCATGGGCCAGTGTGGTGATGCATGCCTATAATCCCAGGAGAAATTGGAAGTTCAAAGCCAGCCTTAGCAACCAATGAAGGCCTAAGCAACTTAGCAAGATCCTGTCTCAGAGCTAGATGATGCTTTTTGGAACACACTTTGGAACACACTCTTGTAAAATGAACATCTGTTTCTAATGCACTTACTTTCAATTACCCAGGTTCTGACAATGTAAGATTGTGTTTGTGATTACATAGTTGAATGGATTACAATATTTATGTATTAATTACACCAGAAGGATCGGCTAGGGAGTTTTGTTGCTGTTTTTTGTGATGCTAGGGATTGAACCCAGGGCCTCATACATGTTAGGTAAGAAATCTACCACTGAGCCATATCCCCAGCCCTGGTGGGTGTTTTAAGAAAACAAATTCCTGGGCCAGAATGTTGGAGGTGCTGGTCAGCAACTTTGAGTGGTCTTCAATAGAATCTGTGTTTGAAATTTTCCCTGTTTTATAGGTAACTTGTACAGAGAACATTGCTTTGTTGGGAAAGAGAGTGATAAATAATGTGGCACAGACTCAAAATAGCACAGGCCAAAGAGGATCTGTGGGAGATGGGGAGGTAAAGAACGGAGAAATAGCAGTGGGACCAAAAGGACATAGATCCTACTGTTCAACTTTAAAAGGAACTGCAAGAGGAGCACCCCATGGGTGAAGATGAACATAAAGTGTGATCCACAGAGATAGGGTGGTTTTAGGTTGTTGCAATGGTGAATGAAGTAGGCAGAACAGTCTTCTGGCTGCAGCTCACCAGAAGGAAAAAGGGGAAGGGAAGGATGCAGATTGACCCAGAGAGAAACTATTTTTGTGCAGGGAAAGCAGGTCAGGCCGGGAGAGATAAAGGCAACAGTGGCTTAGCACATGGGCCAGCAACAGAAGATGGGGTTCTTTCTTGCTCTGGTGCTGAGTGTGGGGTGCTGTGCAAAGGAGAGCAGATTCTTAGGAGCCAGCAGAAGGTCCTCCCCAGAGGCCCACATGGACTGCACAATGAAGCCCTGGGGATGCCCTCCAAATCTCCTCCCAGAGGGGCTAATACTACTATTCACAGAAGTTCTGGACAGATGGAGGGCACTGGGAGGAGGGTAGATAAATCATGGTGAGTGAAAGGTAGATAAGAGCTAAGGTTCCAACATGTGTGCAACAGGAAGCATCTATGAGTAGGAAGTTTGCTCTTAGAGCTGAGCACAGCCTACAAATGTGGATGCAATAGGTCTCCTAGGCCAGGTCTGCTTTTTGAGACCTAGACAGAGGAGTCCCCCCCGAGGAAGGGGTGCTCCGTTTTTCTGTGAACTCATGGAGTCACAAACACTTTGTTCCTCTGTCATATAGGCACATGTCCTAGGAATGACTTTCTGTTACTCATAAAGATGAATGAGCTGAGCTCTGGGGCATATGCCTGAAATCACAGAGCCTCAGGAGGCTGAAGCAGGAGCATCACAAATAAGCGGTCAACCTAGGCAACTCATTGAGAACCTCTCTGTAAATAAAAAGGTCTGGGGGGATACCTCAGAGGCAGAATGCCCTTGGGTTCAATCCCTTCTAACAAAATCAAAAATTACAACTAAAGATGAATCTGCCTGTAAACCCTTTCTGAAGGGAAGCTTTAGAGCATCTAAGGGAACCTTTCAGGGACCGGCACCCAGGACACATTCCGCCCTGTGGCTTATGCTCTTCCTACTCTAGTTCTTTGCCTCCAGAACATCCCAAATGTTCCTTTCTTGGAATTTGTAAACCCCTTGACAAGAGGAGGGGTGGATTATGGTAAATCCCAGGTTGAGTGGTTTGGATTGGAAGAATGCCATAGGGCACAGCAATATCAGCTCTGGCAGCCAACACCTGAACATTGTCCCCTTGCTGTCTTGCCATGCTTCTACCACAAAGTTCCATTACTAAACACCCCAATACCTTTCCAGTAGAGGCTGTGCCACTGGGTTCCCTCCTAGCACAGATCCTCAAATCCAGCCACCTGGACTTGGAAGCAGCTTGGCATTGAAGTAAAGAGCCAAGTCTTGGGCTCAGACAGAACTGGTGTGACTTCTGCTCTGCCATACTGACATTGCGGGGGCGGGGGAGCGGGTGTCTCCACATCCTCGAGAAGTGCAGATGACATTTGGTCAAAGAAATGATTCTTTTGTGAAAGGCCACCTAGGAAGCTGGACATCAAATGGTGTCTATGTTTCTAGGTAGTGGGAAGCTCATGTTACTCTGGGTCTTCAGAATTTCACAAGTTCAATCATGCATCACTTAAAGGCAGGGATGTGTTCTGACTGATGCATGAGGCTATCATGCTGTTGAGTGGACATCTTCGAGTGAAGGTCAGTCAGTCCATGTGGCCTCTTGACTCCATCAGGACACACAGTGGATACAAATGTATGAGACTGCTGCTGGCAGCACAGGGCATAGTGTTCTACAGCAAGGCTTTCTTTTACTAAGAAGAAGTCATAGTGTAGACTAGGAAATACCAATAAAATGTGGGGTAGAGTCAGGCTTGGTGGCTCATGCCCGTCATCCCAGTGACTTAGGAGGCCGAGGCAGCAGGATCACAAGTTCAAGACCAAGGTCAGCAACTTAGTGAGAAGTCTTAAGAAACTTAGAGAGACTCTGTCTCAAAATTAAAAGAAAAAAAAAAAAAACGTCTGGTTGGTAGCTCTGTGGTTAATTGCCCTTGGGTTCTAATTTCATCCTCAGTACCCCCCCCATAATAGTGTGACATAGTAAATACATAAACAGTAACATAGTCGTTTATTATCATCATCTACTATTATATGCATACAGAACTTTTGGTGTAATACTTTTATGTAACTGGCAGTGTTGTAGGTTTGTTTAGAACAGCATTACACAAACATGTGACTAATAACCTGGAGTACAGTGTTATTGTGGTTATCACATTGCTAGGTGGTAAGAGTTTTTCCACTTCTATTATTCTATGAGCATGACTTTGTCTATTCATGCACCAGTTAGTGAGTGCCTTCTATGGGACAGCCACTCCATGACATGTTGGGCAGAAAATGGGCATCAAATCCAGGCTGTGTCTTCATAAAAATGAGGCTTATAATTGGGGGATAATGATTATAAATATATAAGAGAAATCTCACACTTATTTGATGATAAAACCTGTAAGATTCCGATCAATAAACAGGAAAGATTATGTGTACAAAAATTTGATTAAAGAAAAAGGAAAGTTTCACCAAGGATCCTAAGATTGTATTCTCCCTAAAGAACAACAGTCTCCAACTACTCTACCAGCCAAGAGATGAAGTAATGATCGGGCAAAACAGAGGAAGAAAGGGCATACAGCAGGAAGATCAAGGGTAAGGGTCTTCTAGGTAGTTGATTCAAGATAGATGATAGATAGATACTTCGTTTTCATACCAACATATATTACTTATATTTTAAAAATTTAATATATCTTGGAAATCCTTCCATATCAGTTTTGTGTTATTTATTTGTTTGTTTTTAACAGCAGCACATGATTACGCTGTTTGAATAGACCATTATTACACAATACAATATTGATGGCCACTGTGAGTGTTACTCATATATTGCTATTGTAAACAAAACAGGCTTATACTTCATTTATTGTTTATACATCTCTGGAACATGTACAAATATTCTCTAGAATAAATTTTTAAGTAAGTGACCTGGTGAAAAGATAGGAGACTTTAAAAACTTTTATGTAGGTCACAAATTACCTTCCATGAGGTCTCTATAAATCTGCACTCTCACCAAAATGAGTGAGAATGCCTAGTTCCACACTTTCTCTTACACAGTATACTATCAAACCTTTTGATGTTTGAAATTTTGGTAGATAAAATATAGCTCAGTGTAATTTTAGTTTTTTATTTCTCTTATTATGAGCTTGATTTTACATCCTCCCCTATGTGTAAGAGACATTTGCTTCTACTGTCAGGTATAACTACTTAGAACAAATAAAAAAGAAATATTTAAAAAATTTTAAAAAGAGCCATTTGTATTTTTTAGGAATTATACAATGATATCTTCTGTTCAAAATGGTATTTTTCATATTGGTGCTTGGTGTGTTTATTTATTATTTTTGCAAGAATTTTTTTAAAAATAATTTTTAGTTGTACATGAATGCAGGATTTTTATTTTATTTACTTTTATGTGGTGCTGAGGATTGAACCAAGTGCCTCACACGTGGAGGCAAGCACTTTACTGCTGAGCCACACCCCAGACACCAAGAATTTTTTATACAAGGAAAAATTAGCCCTTTTTCTTTGATATGAGTTACAATTATTTTTTCCAGCTTGCCATTTATATTTTCCTGTGGTGATTCAGTATGCAAAGTAATTCTATATATTCTCTATTGATATTTTTGTTAGTGCCCTCTAAATTTTGTGGTATAGTTTGACTTTCCCCACTTCATGTTCCATGGGTGCTGCAGATTTTATTGTTGCTATAATATTTTCATTATTTTGTAACTATTCATTACTTTTAAAATTTTAAAATATTGATAACATTTGCATTATTTTGTAAATATGAAGTACATTTAGAACCTGTCTTAACATAACAAAATATGTTTTCAACTTTACATCATTAAGATGATCACCTGATTGTCCCAATCCCATTCATTGAATAACCCCTCCCTTATTACTACTTTGACATACAGTCTTTATTATGTACTAAATTATCATACGCACTCATGACTTACTTGGAGATTTTTGTTCCGTTGACTAGTTTTTCCTGTACATGGCTCAGTACTACACTGTCGAACTTATTCAGACATTATTCAATGTCGTCATTGCCTTCGTTGCTCTCCTTTTTTAGAAGTAGTTGAGGTTCATTTTCTGTTATTTCCTTTACCTGTTAGTTTTTGCTTCCAAAAACACTGTTGATGATTTTTACAAATTGTGTTGCCCACCACCTGTCTCAACTGTCTCCTTGTCTGTATGGGTGTTTCAGTTGATGTGTGGGGTGTTCAGGAGTCCCATGTCCTCCCCTGCCATTCTCTCTACACCTGTTTCACTAGGCCTCAGGCCACTCTTCCTCTGCAACCACATTAACAAGATCAGCAACCACTCCACATTGCTTAGGCAAGGGTCAACTTCACAGCCTCTCAGATACTACTGACACTGATTTTGGAACTCCACATTCTCCAGTCCTCCTTCCCCAATAGCTGTTCCTTTTCAGTCTATTTTGCTGAATCCAACTTTTCTCAGGACTTCTAACAAATGGAGACTCCAATGGTAGATACTAAGAACAAGCTCCAAAGGCCATGCATAGTCTTTTTGTAGTTCCGGGGGTACTGGGGATTGAACTCAGGGGCACTCAATCATTGAGTCACATCCCCAGCCTTATTTTGTATTTTATTTAGAGACAGGTTCTCACTGAGTTGCTTAGCATCTCACTTTTGCTGAGGCTGGCTTTGAAGGTGCGATCTTCCTGTCTCAGCCTCCTGACCCGCTGGGATTACATACAGGCTTTGCAACCACATACTAATGAAAAACTTAGTACTCCTTGAACAAAATAAAGTCATTAACAGGGGCTGGAGATGTGGTTCAGTGATAGAGTGCTTCCTAGCATGCATGAAGCCCTGAGTTGGATCCCCACCAACACAAAATAGGAAATAAGCAAACAAACAAGGTCACTAATAAAAAGAGTTTTGGAAGCAAAAAAACTTAGTTAGTATATAATAAAATAAGATCAACTTGGCATTTTCCACATGATAGCTCTTAAAAATATGTGAAAACAAAAAAAAAAAAAGTGTTTCCGTATATTCAAGCGTAAGGATAAAGGGTGACAATATAAATCATAAATTCTTGAGTAAACAAGTACTTTCTTCTTTGGATTAAACTCTGATATATTTTTAGGTTACAAATTCTAAGAAGTCAAATGATGTTGAGTTAGGAATTTAGGATAGAGAGATATATACCAAATTTTAAAGGAAATGCCAATGAGCCATTGAGATGCAGAAAGGAGAGGTGTACACCTTGAGCAACTTGCCCTTGGCCTGCTCCCTTGTAAAATGAAGGAAATACACAAGTACTGGGAAAAGTGGTGCAAAATTATGCAGCTCCACCTTGGCTCTATCTCCAGACTGGTCCCTTCCCAACCCAAGCACGGACTTCTCCCTCCTGAGATAGCCCACATTCTCCCTTGAGTGTGCACCTACTTCCTAAGTAAACCTGTCTATGCCTTTGTCTGTGGCTCAGTCTGAAATGCTATTCCCTTATGCATGCCACGATCCCCACTGGTCCTGAGTTGAATTTCCCCTTCCTTCTGGGAACTTCTCAGACCCTACTCTGGAGACACCTCTTCTCCCATGACAATGTGATCCATTACAAATTGGTGAATGAATTTCTGTACCCAAGTTTCATTCCTGTGTATTATTTTTAGTAATAATATCCTGATTAGGAAGTTTTACATATCTACAGAAGATTGAAAAGCTTACCTTACTTGGATATAAAAGTCATTCTTTCTCTTATCCTTCTTTTGCTACTGCCCTACTGCTTCCAAATCTACTTAAATACCGCAACAAATAATCTACTTATGCACATCCACATATCAGCATTACACTCCTTTTAAAAAAACTTTTTTCTTTGTACATGGACATAAAACTTTTATTTTATTTATTGATCTTTATGTAGTGGTGAGGATCAAAATCAGTGCCTTACATGTGCTCGGCAATCGCTCTACAACTGAGCTACAGTGCTGTCCTGAGCATTACTGTCTTTTGACAATTTTTAACACCTTCAAACTTGACCCTCCCTGAACCCTAAGTTAAAATACTTGAGACTGCTCTCACCAGCCAATCTGGTGTCAATATCCATACCGTCATGTTGATCTTGCCCATGTCTTATTCTGAAATAAATCCACCCTCAAATATCCCAAATCTCCTTTACCTCCATGTCTACTAGTGCTTTCAGATTAGAACTATATGAGAAAGTTCTCTTGGGATTTACTATAGCAACAGCTTCCCTACTAATTAAGTTAACAACTAATTTAATGACTTTAGCTTATAAATATCACTTTCTCATCAATCTCCTACCCTTAAGAGTCTTCCTTCATTCCACTTTCAAAGCAAAAATGGAGACCAGTAATCAATTTGTTTACTGTGAGCCCCATATCCACATTTCCTTGACTGTCTGTGGTCCTGGAGCTGGACCCTCTAAACACCTCACTCTCGCCAGCTGTGCAGGATGCTAATCTCTGTCAGTAGAGGGCAATGGAGGAATAGGGGGAAATGAAGACCTGTCTTCCTTGTGCCCTGTTTTGGCTTCCCAGGCTCCTGTGAGGTTCCTCCCCTGCCACACCCAGTGACACTCAGCCCAGGGAGTTTTAGTGAAACCTGAAGGACGTGGTTGTTTCAACAATTTCTGTGGCACCTCAGTTAGATTTTCAGTGTGTTCAACAGCACCCCACTTCTGCTAGCCTGAGCTGCCATAACAAGGTACCACAGGTGGCTTCCACACAGATATTTATTTTTCAAAATTCTGAACACCAGGATGTTCTAGATGAAGGTACACGCTAATTGAGCACCTGGTGACTGTGCTCTTCCTGGCTTACAAACATGTACCTCCTTACTGTGACCTTGTGGGTTTCAGAGAGAGAGAAGATCTTTGTTGTCTTCACTCATAAGGACTATCAGTTCAGGTCCAAATACAGACACTCTGGGAAAAAGGCTTCAGCACATGAAGTGGAGAACATACAACTCATTCCAGAAATCCATCCCTTCCACAGCTGACTTCCCAGAGAGATCAGTAGCATGCTTTCTGCTACTCCCATGAGAACAGCTTCTGAGCAGGTTTATAGCTCCCTCACCCCACATTCCCAGTGAGCACAGTGGCTCCTGGACAGCATGCTATCAAGTTCCATTGCTATCTCTATAGAGTTCCTGTTTCTCAGCTTTGACTGTGACACCCAACAAACATTCTCTCCATGTAATGGGCTATAGATTTGCCTAGGACAACCAAATGTCTGCCTCTAGGGAGGATCATACAAAGTTTATACCCTCCTGATTTATTATCCATAGTGGAAACTATTCTTGATAATTAAGCATTCCTTGTATTAAAATTTCCCATTTCAACTCTCTGCCTGGTTTGTCTTCTACACGACCTGACTGATAAGGAGATATTTTCCACCATGACTGTTCTTCACAAATACAACACCACAAATGGTGTGCACTTACATCTTCATTTAGGCTTGAAATAAGGCAATAGAAATAGAGTGGGAGACACTGCTCTGAAGGTATTTCTTGGATAGAATGAACAGAAATTGGTGAATAATTGGCTTTGCAGATGTTGCTAAAAACTAAGCAGAAAACCAAGATGGTGGTATCTGGGGCAGGATAACAGAGCCAGCCTTCCCATAGCCATGCCCCATGTCTCCAAAGGCAGACCCACTGAGGACTAAAGCCCTGGGGGCAGAGAAGGTGACAGGACACAGTTGTCAGGAGTGGGGTGGTCAGGACATGGAAAGGCCTGGAAATAGCAACAGCTAACCACGGGGGCCTGAACAAGTGAGAGAGTCTGATTCTGAGAAGCCTCAGTGCCAGTATCTGTCTGTGTTGTGTAACCACTGAAATCACATCCCCTACACCCTGAGGTCCAGGCTGGATCTTCTTGGTGTTTATTGTTCACCACTTTGTACCAAACATCCCACTCTCAAAGCAAAACATAACACCCACTTGCTAGAATTTCCATTTCTTAAGTATTTATTGAACAATGACTGTGGGCCATCCACATATTTATGTGGACACAGGATGCAGTGATTTCATATCCCAAACTTTGGGGACTCACAGCCAGTCTCCTGATACAAAATGAAGATGAAGTTCAGTATTTATCAGGAAGCCCTTTAGGTCTGTAAATAATAGGATCTTCTCCTCTCCTGTTCGCTCTGTTGTCTTCCTGGTCTTCCTCTGAGTCCTCAAGTCCAGGGCCAAAAAATCTCAGAATGTTATTTCTGGCATCACTGATCAAGCAAGGCAGCAAGGAGATTCCTCAGCAGGCTGTTAAACCTCAGGCTACCCTCCTAATTCTATGCTGTCCAGGGGATGGATCTGAGGGGAGCCCAGGAAGATCAAGGAAGAGGGGCTGAGATACCACCCTTGCCTGGCACAGCCCTACCCAGCCTGGCTCCTCACCCTGAACCTGGATGAACAGCACCAGGGAGGGAGGGTTAGGGATCACTCTGTGGCCCTCCCTTTCTCTAGTTCTGAGTTGGCACACATAACCTCAGCCATCTCTGGCTCTGTCAATGGCCCAGGCCCTGCACTGACCATGGTGGAGGGTTAGGCAGAGAGGACATGAGGAAGACAAGCCTCACAGAAACCTGCTGCCAGGCTCATTCCCTCCTAATCCCCAGCCAAGCTCTGCTCACCCAGGCCTGGCATCCCCAGGAACCTGCCTTACCTGATCATTTCAGCAGCCCAGGCACCCCCAGGTCCCCTTCGGGCAGCATCATATTTCCCTCGGGCATAGAAGTATCTTTGTGAACCTATGAAATTTGCTTCATTCAAGTCCCAGATAGCTCTCCACATATCCCAACTTCCTGAATTGGAAAAGAAAAGACAAAAGGGATATCAAGTATACATAAAGATCATGACAACACCTTCAAAGGATATCCAGGAATTAATATATTCAAAATTTCATCTGTGATTTTTGCACCCATAGATATCATGAGTTGAGTGGAATCGTCTCTATTCCTACCTGGCTTCTGCAAGTCACTCTAGTGAGAGTTGTTAGGGGTCACACCTGTTTGTCTTTGGTGGTCCACTGTGCTGAGGTGAGTTTCACCATACTTAGATGTGCTATGTTTAAGGACAGAAGGGAGGTGTCATTGTCAAACAGGATTCCTCACCTTCAGCACTGTTGATAAAATTGGGTCACGTGGTTCTCTGTTGTTCAGGGCTGCCCTGAGTCCTGTAGGATGTTCACCAGCGCTCTGGTCTGCCACTAGATGTTGGCAGCATATTCGCCCAGTGGGACAACCAAAGACATTGCCACACATTGAAAATGTCCCCTGGGCCAGCACATTACACCAGGTCCAGAACCACTGTTCCAGAATGAAGCTCCATGTGATTAGAAATTGCAGTGAGGGAGGGGGCATCCAGGAGGGGAAAGCCTGAGTGGGCTGCAGACATGAGGCACTTCTGCCCTGACTCCCAAGGAAAATGTATTTCTGTACCCTAAATGCACATCACTGTGACATGAGTGCCTCTGGGCAAGATCAGTGAAGTGCACTGATGCTGTGGTTGCTTGAGGAAACCCTAGTGTAATGGTTCTCAGCTGGGTTGGCCTGTTTTGATCACCTGGGGAGATACTGAAAGTCCTGACACCCAGAACACAACCCTGCCCAATTCCTCAGACTATATGAGGAGAAAGAAAATCCAAGCATCCACAGGGTTTAAACTCCAGATGATTTCACGTGTGCCTGACAATGTGGACAATGGAATTTTAGGAAGTGGTGAGCAGACACATCAACTGGGCTAAATTGGCTTCATATATAGCTCATTGGAAACGTCTGCTCTGCCACCTGCTTTTTTCAGTCCCTTTAAAGAAATGCTCCTCAGTATACCTGGGGCATCCTGCCACACAGGTAGCACAACATAAGACTGGCTCCAGTCCTTCAAAGTGCACCATGTGAACTCTAGAGCCATCTCTCCACCACGCTTACCTAGAGCAGCTTCCTTCATGAATGAAAAAACCCCACCGCTGACTGCCAGGACCAAAGAGCAAAACACCAGGCCTGTGAGAAGCCTCATGTTACTGAAATGAAAGAGAGGCATAATCAGACACATATGAGACTGGCACCTTTCCCTTTGACATTTATATCCTAAGAGAGCCTGGTTGTTCATTTCTACTGGTTCTCATTATAGTCCTAGTAGTTCCTCTAGGAAATCTGGCAATAGGAACTCACTTGGTACCAAAAGCCTTCATTCTGACCCCATCAGCCCTGAATCCAAGTCTGTCTGAGAGAATAGCATGGTGGCTCCAACAGAGGATAGGGGAGTTGGGACCAGATTTCCACTCTAGAGGAGGCTATAATGCATTCTCCATGGGTCCCCTAAACCCAATCCACACCACACATGAGATAAATAAATAAATAAAAACGTAAGGGATCATTCCGTTCAAAGAAAATCACATCCTGATAGGAAAGAGAAAATAGAGTAAGGGTTTAAAAACTCACTCCTTGCACTTGACAATCACCTGATGTCTGGTGGAGTGGATCTGCTGGTCGCTGAAGGACAGGGAGAGAAGGCTGCTATTTATCCTGAGCCTTCCCCTCTGGGGTCATGGGCAGGGAGGGAGAGCCAACCTGCATTCCTGGAAAGTCTCTTCAGGTCATTTCCTATAAAAATCTGCAATAGAAATCTTACTGGACTCTAGGTGTTCTTCATCCGTGGGTCATTTTCCTCAGTTGTGCAATTTGAAGACACAACAGAGCTTTGCTCTGCATTTGGCAGCACCATGAGTCAGGTGAGCAGCTTAGCTCTGAGAGAGAAGAGGTAATGGAGATGAGGCGATGGAGGGGCAGGGAAAGAGCACTAAGATGGTGCCCCAGTGTGCTGTGAGGTGAGGAGCAAGAGGGGCTCCTGCAGCCAGGATCTTGCTTTCCAAGTCACTGACTCAGGAAGGGGCCTGCTGGGCCAGAGGGCAGATGCTTCAACAGTTAAGTCCTGCTGGGTTTCTATTTAAAGTCTATGAGCTACAAAACTGGCATGCTAGCCCCACACACCTCAGGTGTATCTAAGCTCTCACCTCTAAGGCATAGAAAATGCCTGCTCAGCTGATTTAGCGAATTAGAAAATGTAAATCCTAGAGACCCACATAGTGGGAGGAAAGCTTCTGGGTGTAAGGAGCTAAAGTGTAATTTAAGAAGCTTATAATAACTCATTGTGGAGGTAAAATCTGCAGTGGGAAAATGGAAGCCCAATTGTAGAAGGGTTAAGCATCCAGGCAGGTGAAAGTTGGGGAGAACACTTTGAGCTATATTACCCTGTGGGTTTTGCAGGGTGGGAGTGTCACTATCTGGCCTCTTTCACTGTGAATCTCAGCCTAGTAAGCCCTGCTCTGCAGGAGCTGGTGCTGGAAATGAGTTCCAGGGCTCCCACAAGAGTTCAGCAGGGCTAAGGCATGTATGCATGTGAACAGTCACCAGCTCTCAAGAGAAAACCTCTCATTACTTACCTTACCCGAAAACATTCTAGAAAGAGAATTCTGAGCACCGTAGTTCAGCCTAAATAAAGGAATATCATTTGCAAAACTCTCTAAAGTTGGGTTAAAGAGAAAGGCTGATTCTGTGCCTGAAACCAAATGAAATTGATTGTTACCCCTTCCCTTTGCTGGATGCTACTTGGAGCAGCAAGGGCTACTCGTTCACTCAAACCTTCTGCTTCTTTAGTCATCAGTTATATTCTTATTTTTTACTCATAAAAAGTTTTACAGACTCTTACACTCTTTTTAAAAATGTTTTTGTGTGTTATAGTTACACATAATAGTTGGATTCATTTTGACCTAATCATACATGAATGGAATTTAATTTGCTCCATTTCAGTCCCCAGTGCCTCCTGGTTCCTCCCTTTCTCTACTTCATTAGTCTTTCTTCTATTTATTTTTTTTAATTGGTGCTTTATAGATACCCATAAGATGGAATTCTCTGTAAATTTTTTAAAAAATATGTTTGTTGTACATGTACACAATACCTTTATTTTGTTTACATAGTTTTATGTGGTGCTGGGAATAGAACCCAGGGGCCCACACATGCTTGGAAAGTGCTCTACCACTGAGCTACAACCCCAGCACCTCTCTGTGAATAATTTTGTCAAATTAATTCTGCATTTTCTTCCCTTCCCATTTCTCTTCCCTCCCCCCTCAATATCCTTCCTGTACTCCACTGATCTTCCCTCTATCCTCCTGAGATCTGATCTCCCTCCTTTGTTCCCTTACTTTCCTCTAGCATCTCCATATGAGAGAAAACATTAGACTTTAGATTTTCTGAATCTGTCTTATTTCCCTTTCCATGATGATCTCTAGGTCCATTCACCCATTTACTGGCAAATGTCTTGTTTTCATTCTTTTTTATTGTTGAGTAAAACTCTAATGTGTCTATATAGCACATTTTCTTAATTTCTTCTAGACACTCACATTCTTAATTGAATAATATATATAGCATATGAAAAAAGAGAGATATGTCAAGCTTTTCTTTTTACTTTACATCTTATATGTATCAAATTCCAAGACCTGAGTGACAGCCATCCCTATTTGACCCTGGAAAGTCTATCCATGGGCCAGTGTGGTGATACATGCCTATAATCCCAGTGACTTGGCAGGCTGAGGTAGGAGAAATTGGAAGTTCAAAGCCAGCCTTAGCAACCAATGAAGGCCTAAGCAACTTAGCAAGATCCTGTCTCAGAGCTAGATGATGCTTTTTGGAACACACTTTGGAACACACTCTTGTAAAATGAACATCTGTTTCTAATGCACTTACTTTCAATTACCCAGGTTCTGACAATGTAAGATTGTGTTTGTGATTACATAGTTGAATGGATTACAATATTTATGTATTAATTACACCAGAAGGATCGGCTAGGGAGTTTTGTTGCTGTTTTTTGTGATGCTAGGGATTGAACCCAGGGCCTCATACATGTTAGGTAAGAAATCTACCACTGAGCCATATCCCCAGCCCTGGTGGGTGTTTTAAGAAAACAAATTCCTGGGCCAGAATGTTGGAGGTGCTGGTCAGCAACTTTGAATGGTCTTCAATAGTATCTGTGTTTGAAATTTTCCCTGTTTTATAGGTAACTTGTACAGAGAACATTGCTTTATTGGGAAAGAGAGTGATAAATAATGTGGCACAGACTCAAAATAGCACAGGCCAAAGAGGATCTGTGGGAGATGGGGAGGTAAAGAACGGAGAAATAGCAGTGGGACCAAAAGGACATAGATCCTACTGTTCAACTTTAAAAGGAACTGCAAGAGGAGCACCCCATGGGTGAAGATGAACATAAAGTGTGATCCACAGAGATAGGGTGGTTTTAGGTTGTTGCAATGGTGAATGAAGTAGGCAGAACAGTCTTCTGGCTGCAGCTCACCAGAAGGAAAAAGGGGAAGGGAAGGATGCAGATTGACCCAGAGAGAAACTATTTTTGTGCAGGGAAAGCAGGTCAGGCCGGGAGAGATAAAGGCAACAGTGGCTTAGCACATGGGCCAGCAACAGAAGATGGGATTCTTTCTTGCTCTGGTGCTGAGTGTGGGGTGCTGTGCAAAGGAGGGCAGATTCTTAGGAGCCAGCAGAAGGTCCTCCCCAGAGGCCCACATGGACTGCACAATGAAGCCCTGGGGATGCCCTCCAAATCTCCTCCCAGAGGGGCTAATACTACTATTCACAGAAGTTCTGGACAGATGGAGGGCACTGGGAGGAGGGTAGATAAATCATGGTGAGTGAAAGGTAGATAAGAGCTAAGGTTCCAACATGTGTGCAACAGGAAGCATCTATGAGTAGGAAGTTTGCTCTTAGAGCTGAGCACAGCCTACAAATGTGGATGCAATAGGTCTCCTAGGCCAGGTCTGCTTTTTGAGACCTAGACAGAGGAGTCTCCCCCGAGGAAGGGGTGCTCCGTTTTTCTGTGAACTCATGGAGTCACAAACACTTTGTTCCTCTGTCATATAGGCACATGTCCTAGGAATGACTTTCTGTTACTCATAAAGATGAATGAGCTGAGCTCTGGGGCATATGCCTGAAATCACAGAGCCTCAGGAGGCTGAAGCAGGAGCATCACAAATAAGCGGTCAACCTAGGCAACTCATTGAGAACCTCTCTGTAAATAAAAAGGTCTGGGGGGATACCTCAGAGGCAGAATGCCCTTGGGTTCAATCCCCTCTAACATAATAAAAAAATACAGCTAAAGATGAATCTGCCTGTAAACCCTTTCTGAAGGGAAGCTTTAGAGCATCTAAGTGACTCTTTCAGGGACCAGCACCCAGGACACATTCCGCCCTGTGGCTTATGCTCTTCCTACTCTAGTTCTTTGCCTCCAGAACATCCCAAATGTTCCTTTCTTGGAATTTGTAAACCCCTTGACAAGAGGAGGGGTGGATTATGGTAAATCCCAGGTTGAGTGGTTTGGATTGGAAGAATGCCATAGGGCACAGCAATATCAGCTCTGGCAGCCAACACCTGAACATTGTCCCCTTGCTGTCTTGCCATGCTTCTACCACAAAGTTCCATTACTAAACACCCCAATACCTTTCCAGTAGAGGCTGTGCCACTGGGTTCCCTCCTAGCAAAGATCCTCAAATCCAGCCACCTGGACTTGGAAACAGCTTGGTGTTGAAGTGAAGAGCCAAGTCTTGGGCTCAGACAGACCCAGTGTGACTTCTGCTCTGCCATACTGATGTGGGGGCGGGGGTTTCCGCGTCCTCGAGAAGTGCAGATGATATCTGGTCAAAGACATGATTCTTTAGCTAGGAAGCTGGACATCAAATGGTGTCTATGTTTCGAGGTAGTGGGAAGCGCTCATGTTACTCTGGGTCTTCAGAATTTCACAAGTTCAATCATGCATCACTTAAAGGCAGGGATATGTTCTGACTGATGCATGAAGCTATCATGCTGTTGAATGGACATCTTCGAGTGAAGGTCAGTCAGTCCATGTGGCCTCTTGACTCCATCAGGACACACAGTGGATACAAATGTATGAGACTGCTGCTGGCAGCACAGGGCATAGTGTTCTACAGCAAGGCTTTCTTTTACTAAGAAGAAGTCATAGTGTAGACTAGGAAATACCAATAAAATGTGGGGTAGAGTCAGGCTTGGTGGCTCATGCCTGTCATCCCAGTGACTTAGGAGGCTGAGGCAGCAGGATCACAAGTTCAAGGCCAAGGTCAGCAACTTAGTGAGAAGTCTTAAGAAACTTAGAGAGACTCTGTCTCAAAATTAAAAGAAAAAAAAAAAAACGTCTGGTTGGTAGCTCTGTGGTTAATTGCCCTTGGGTTCTAATTTCATCCTCAGTACCCCCCCCCCATAATAGTGTGACATAGTAAATACATAAACAGTAACATAGTCATTTATTATCATCATCTACTATTATATGCATACAGAACTTTTGGTGTAATACTTTTATGTAACTGGCAGTGTTGTAGGTTTGTTTAGAACAGCATTACACAAACATGTGACTAATAACCTGGAGTACAGTGTTATTGTGGTTATCACATTGCTAGGTGGTAAGAGTTTTTCACTTCTATTATTCTATGAGCATGACTTTGTCTATTCATGCACCAGTTAGTGAGTGCCTTCTATGGGATAGCCACTCCATGACGTGTTGGGCAGAAAATGGGCATCAAATCCAGGCTGTGTCTTCATAAAAATGAGGCTTATAATTGGGGGATAATGATTATAAATATATAAGAGAAATCTCACACTTATTTGATGATAAAACCTGTAAGATTCCGATCAATAAACAGGAAAGTTTATGTGTACAAAAATTTGATTAAAGAAAAAGTAAAGTTTCACCAAAGATCCTAAGATTGTATTCTCCCTAAAGAACAACAGTCTCCAGCTACTCACATCATTGCCTGACCCCTTCCTGTCCACCTTAAAATAGATGAAAATGGCTCAACTCTTTGGACTTCCGCCCCAGTTCTTGCTGCCATACTGTTAGTGCACCCAGGATCACTGCAGTGGGCAGCACAGGATAGACTTCCCTCTTGTTCCTCTTCCTAACAAGCTAATTGTCAGGAATGTAGGAGGGCTTGATTAAGGACATAGATCCTAATTCTGTTGCACTTTATCCCTTCCTCTGAAGCCCCTGACCTTCATGAAGAGCACCTTCCTCCCATTGAGCTTCCATGTTGCAATTTCCGGGCTCCAGGAGATCCTGAGCCAGACTAGGACTTAGTCCTGCGTCTCCTCTGCCACTTATTCCTGTGTCTCCTCTGGCAGAGGCTTCATGCCTCTGCAGCCTGTTGGACTTCACCCAACAGAAAGAATCAGGGCAGAGGACATCAGGGGGAATGGGGTGGTGGGATTCAGTCCCAGCCCACCATAAGCAACAACCAAGTCCAACCTGGTGTCTGGAACCACTGCCATCACAGTACAAAAGAGTTCTGCCTTGTGTTTACAGATATTTTGTTGTCTTTCTCATCAAACATTTGCAACAAAGAAGAGTAAATTATAGACAGCTCAATATCCAAAACTTCTTATGTAATTGTATAGAACTGATGAAACTAAGAACTGATGAAACTCATTTGGGGATGGGAAATCATTTTAAGTCACAATAATGTTTCCTAAGTTTTCTGTAAATTCCACTGAAAATAACCAGCACATATTATGTAACATCATTCACCCTTTGGCATCATTAGGTTACTCACATATAAATCGTTAAGAATATTTTATAATTTTGAAAAATAAAAAGGTTTTCAGCATAGACAGACAATAAAATATATGTCAAAAAAAGTGACTCCTGCCAAGCATGATGGCACAGGCCTGTAATTCCAGCCCCTCGGTACACTGACTGTTAGAAATACCAGGGTGCCACAAGGAATCAAACATGTACTTGTAAGTGACTCAGCAAGGTAAATATTACTTGTGCACCAGGGCATGCTATCAAGGAAAATCTTGCAAGCAAGCACACTTGAGCAAGCAGTTTACCTGTTTTTATTCCTAACACAGTGCTACCCATTACTTTGATAAGAGAAGCTCAGTATTACAATCTACACAATTGGCTAATCTTAGAATTGGGGAAGGCAAAGGATAAAGCTTTAGTTAAAATGGCTATCATTGAAACTTGTGTCCCAATTAAGGCTAAACACTGTATTTTGAAAATGGACCGTAGAATTTTCCATTTCTCACATGAGACACGAGGATCACAGTTCAAAGCCAGCTTCAGCAACTTAGTGAGGCCCTAAGCAATTTAGTGAGACCCTGTTCAAATTTTTTTTTAATATAAAGGGCTAGGGATGTGGCTCAGTGGTAAATTGTCCCTTGGTTAAATCCCCAGTTCCAAAAAAAAAAAAAAGTGACTCCTTCTCTGATTTTCCTATGACAGGCTGGCAGGAATGTTCGGGAAGTGTTTTTGATTGCCTTGTTGAAAGTCTATTTTTGTGTGTGTGATCTCTCTATTTTACAACTTTACATAATCTATTTCACTCATTGTGCCTTTAAGCTAAGAGACATAAAGCAATTTGAAGTATAGGCATCTAGTTTTCTCTCAGGCCCTCTTCAGTCTAGTTTCTGGTTGGTTCTAGAACCTCAGGCATGGTACATTGCCTCTCTCAGACTTGAGTTGAACTCATCTGAAAAAATGGACACAATGCCCAGTTCATAGGGTTCTTAGGACTGACATAAGACAGCCACCTAAAGCACAAATTTAAGCCTGTGTTTTCAACCCTGGAGCCTTTTTTAGCTCCCATGGTGCACAGAATGTGATGTCACACCTGGCCTCTGAGTCTCTGGACTCTCACTCTCTTCTACATGGTGTCCACCAATAAGAAACACAGGCTGTGTGGGGCTGGGATGTGGCTCAGTGGTAGAGTGCTTGCCTAGCACGTGTGAAGCACTGGGTTCAATTCTCAGCACCACATAAAAAAATAAATAAAGATGTCCATTTACAGCTAAAAATATTAAGAAAAAAAAAAAAAAGAAACACAGGCTGTGGGACTTTGCTCCCAGTTCTCCTCTACATTATTCACTGTCCCCAATCCCCACCTTCTTGATTCTATTGATACTTTAAATTGCAGCTTTTCATGTTCTCTTTTGTGAAATCTTCCCTGAAACACACCCCAGACAATCAACCCCTTTTTTGGTCTACACAGAGCTCACACTTCTGTCACTGTAGTGGAGTTCTGCCTGGTATTATCTTAGAGCTCCTCTAGGACAAGCCTGGGCTGGTAGGTCTTTACACTCCCAAATGTATCCCTAACATAATCAATAGTAGAAATTAACATTCTTTTTGCTTCCGGGACACGCTAAGATCTTTCTGGGCACAGGGCCTTCGAAATTGCTGTTCCCTCTTCCAGAACCCTGTTCTTCCAGATGTGCACCTGGTTTTTTGTCTTGGGTTTCAGTTGAAATCACCACAACAGAGAGGCTTTGCTTGACTACCCAATAAAATGGCAAGCTAGTCAATTTCTATCTCACCTCATTTATAGTTTCAGGATCTAAAGTAGGTTTTTTTTTTTTTGTGTGTGTGTGTGTATTCTCTCTCTCTCTCTCTCTCTCTCTCTCTCTCTCTCTCTCTCTCTCTCTCTCTCTCCCTCTCTCTCTCTCTTCTTTCAAAAAAAAAAAAGTCCATGAATAAAGAACCCTATTTGTGACTAGGGATATGGTTCAAGTAGCAGCGCGCTCGCCTGGCATTCGTGAGGCACTGGGTTCGATCCTTAGTACCACATAAAAATAAAATAAAGATATTGTGTCCACCTAAAGCTAAATAATAATAATAAAAGAACCCTATTTGTCTCTAGCAAAATGTGTCAAAGTGACTGGTTCTAGTATGAAAACAATAAATATACCTTTTATTTATTTTTTTTTAAGGAAGACTCTTAGGACACAGCTTAGACAAACTCCATTTCTTTGCTTTTTCTTAATATTTTTTTAGTTGTTGATAGACCTTTTATTTTATTTATTTATATGCAGTGCTGAGAATCGAATTCAGTGCCTCACACATGCCAGGCAAGTGCACTACCACTGAGCCACAGCCCCCCCCCCCAAACAATAAATATTTCTTAAATGAATTTGTTAAAACTCATTTTAAGAGAAGAAAAAAAAACAATAAAACTAGAAGACATTATTGGTGGTGTTTTGTTAAAGCAAGTTCTATAAACCTCTGTAGCAGAGCACTTGTCTGGCATGAGCACATTCTGAGTTCTATCCCCAGCATAAAAACAAAACAAAACAAAACAAATCTCTTCTTCTTTGCTGTCTAATGAAGTGGTAATATTCTTCTATCCTGTGTTATCATATTATCAATATTAACTGAGCCAGGCTTAACACATGGTATAAAGTAGACTGATGACTATATTTTCTGTGCTCACTGATTTTCTCAGCAGTCAGTAATTTTGGTTTCTTTTGAAATAGGGGTGTGGAACTCTTTCTGTGGCAACAAATAAGATTCAACATAAATTTTCAATTTTGTCTTCATTTTTGCAAAAGGTAAGTGTACTTCAAGGTCAACTGTCATGGAACATTTGGGCTGGTGTTTAGAGGCTGCCTCCTCTAGAGATGTGTCAATCAATGAATTAAAACATTAATTGAGTAAGACCCAAAGTCTTTCTGGAGGGTGATTCACATTGGGAGAGGCTGTGGGATTAGTCACCCAACTGAGACTTTGTTCTTCTCATTTTGAACTGTGCAATTACCAGAAGTCAATCCACCTGGATTAAAATAAATTTTAAAAATTTGTAGTAGCAGCAAAATCCAACATGGAAAATTTACCATTCAGGATTGAGTAAAGTCAAATTTTTCCTTTTACCAGAAAGTCTGTGTCAATATGATTAGTTAACAAATTAAAAGTCCTTGTTATGCCCTCTGTGTCCCAAACATTCTGCAACTACCTGGTTCCCGTACTTAAGAGACACAATTTACACCATAGTGATTCAATAAACAAAAAGTACTTTCAGGTCCAAGTGATTTCCCTTCCAACTCCCCTTGCATGCAAGCTGATTGCCTTCTTGGAGACTCACATATCTTTGAAGTATTATCTCATTCTGAATCTCTGATGAGATGCTGATGGGCACATTCCCCAGAAGCAAGGGCCTCCACCTTTCTGAGGCCTAGCAGAGAGGAGCTCCAGTTTCACAAAATTTCCTCCCAGGTATGGGGAACTGAGCCCACCAGCACTTATAAAGGGAATAGGAAAATGATGATTGAGCCCCTGCTGGGCTCACCTGCACTCCTGGCATACAGATGTGTTCATCTCTAGATGCAGCACATTCAAGAAAGGTATGGAATACTGGGCCTTGAGACCAATGAGAACATTTCAGAGTCAAAGAAGAATGGATCTTGAGGTTTCCTGGGGCTCAGCTGGCCACAGTGTGTCCCAAATCTATTCCCATCTTCCACCAGCACTCCCCATTGATTCAACATTTAACATGGGATTCCTCAGACAGGCAGGGAGCCATCAGGGGTCGAAGTATCTTAGTTTTGTTTCCCTCACCCACCACATTGCCAATGGCAATCTTAGGAGCTCCCAAACCTTACTTTCTTTAAATGCATATGGGCCAGTACCTCACCTGCCTCTCAACCAGTGCTCCTGTCTTCCTGATTCAACATGCTTCTCTTTCCCTGTTGGTGTATGTGTGTAGGTGGGGAGGTTGTTGTGGTGGTGCTTGTTTCATTTCTTCCTAATTACCAGAAGTTTGGGCCCTCTCTTCTGCTTGAAATAATTGTAATGATAAGATTTGTTTTACAATATGGGTTTTATTATTATTCAGATATGGCAAGTCCCACAGAATCATTGAAAAAAAAATAGTTGGTTATACTCACAGATCCCCAAAGTCAGGGATGAACTGTGGTACGTGGGCCAGCCAGGGAAACAGGGGTGGGTCAGGAGAAAGAGAGCAAGTGAAGCGTGGACAAAGCCTATTTTTGGAGTTCTGTGGGAAACTCTCCTGTTTAGAACATCTTCAGCCTCCATTCACATCTATGCTCCATTCTCCCCTCTGCAGACTTGTGAGGAGGCTAGTGGTCTCCTCTACAACAGGTTCCAGGTGTTCCAGAGCCCTTGGCCAGTCCAGTACCAATGCCAAGACTAAATGGCCTGGAAGCAGTGCATGAGCATCTCCAGCCTGGACAGTGGTGTTGTGTACTCTCTGTCCTGGAGCCACTCACTGATGTCCCTGCCTCCCTCCATCCCACCACCTTTACCCATTGGGCTGGTACGTGCTAGAATCTGGTGCACAAACACACACTGTGCCCCTTACCTCGGGATAAGACAGCAAAGAGCTCTTCCCACCTTTCCCCTGACTTGGAGCTTGGCACATTCCCAGATGGACTGCCAATTTATTATACAACACTCTCATTGTCACCATGTGGACCTCCAGGATTCAGCTGGGTAACTAGAAAGTCCCCTGCACTACCTTGCCCCACTCAGAAGCCAGTTTTGTCAATATTTACTAATTGTGCAAGCAGAGCAGGAGTTTTCTGTGCCTTAGAGCTGGGAGCCCAGTATGCTCAGTGTGCTGTAAGGTGCCTTCCAGGACACAGGAGGTTTGCTGGGGCTAGCCTGTCTGTTTTATAGCTCATGAAATCAAAGGGGCTTAACTGCTGACACTTGCTCTGGCCCAGTAGAACCCATCCTGACACAATGACTGGGAAAGCAAGGTCCTGGCTACAGGAGCTCCCCTCACTCCAAACCTCCTGCAATGCTGTAGCAATCCAGGGGGGCTCCCTCCTTGCCTCTCCACAGCCTCAGCTCACCCAACACTGACCAGCACAACAAACCTAAATATTGCCCTCACAATTGAGAAAAATGATTATAGAGTCCAGTACATATTCTTTTGCAGTGTTTCTACAGAAAATGATGTGCAAGGATGCTCCCAGGCACCAAGCCTGTCTCTACCTCCCTGGCCATGATGCCAGTGGGGAAAGTTCAGGATAAATACCAGAAACTTCTTCCTGGAAGCCACACACAAGCGCCTCTCTCCATCAGACATGAGGAGAGGAGCAACTTTCTAAAACAATCTTACTCTGTGTTCTCTTTTCCAAAAAGATTATAAATTCACTTAAAAACAATTATCCCAGTTAGTATTTGTTCCATGTGAGGTCTGCCCCCAGAGGACTTGTGGAATGCATTGTGTGTGTTTGTGCACATGGGCATGCGTGTGAGTATGTATGAATTAGGCTAGTGATAGCAATTGTGTAATAAATGCAGAAGAGATTGGATTTGTTGATACTGCATGTTATTCTTTGCAGCAAGGACTGCCTTGTTGGTACAAAGGGTCTGAACACTTTCATGAAGGCTGAGCCAGGGTGTGAGTGGTGGTGGTGGTGGGTGAACGTCACACAGGGCAGACCCCTGCACCCTTCCAGAATCAGATCCTCTCCCTCCCAAGGCCCCTTGAGTGTGTTGTTTCTATTTTCAGTCCTTTACATGTCTTGGCCTCCTCACTCCCTTTCAACTGTGTTTGTCACCTTACCACTGCTCCCAGCATCTTAGTCCTCAGTATTCTGTGTCTGGAATCAGGGAACACAGCCATAGGACTGGCCCTAGAATCCTGCCCCAGCACCTGCCTGGTCTTCTGTTCCTTTCTCAGCAAGACTACAAATACAATTATTCACCAATTTCTGTCCATCCTAAGAAATGCCTCCAAAGTACTTTCACTCTGGGCTGGGGATGTGGCTCAAGCAGTAGCGTGCTAGCCTGGCATGTGTGCGGCCCGGGTTCAATCCTCAGCACCACATACAAACAAAGATGTTGTGTCCGCCGAAAACTAAAAAATAAATATTAAAATTCTCTCTCTCTCTCTCTTAAAAAAAAAGTATTTTCACTCACTCTATTTACATTGACTTATACAAAATTTCTAGAACAATCCATGTCTGAAAGGGAAGCTTAGTGACAACATCAGAACAAGTGTCAGCTGATTTGTGTGGCCTTTGACCTGTGTGTCCTAGAGGAAGGAGGAAGGCACTTTCCTTCAGGAGCCTTTCCCAGCAGGGGGCAGTCTGCAACATCCTTACTCTGACTATTCTCTCCTGCGTCCCACATAGGTTATGAAATTTGGGTTTCCTTTGCGTGAAATGTGCTGGCTGAGAAATACAGTGAAAAAAAGCACATGACACAGAAATAATTTTGAGAAGCGAGGGTGGAATGGCTCTGCGACTTTAGGTTCCTGCTTCCACACTGGAAGGAGAGAGAGAGAGAGAGAGAGAGAGAGAAAGAGAGAGGAGCCTGTGTTTTATATATTTATACAAGGGGGCTTCAAAGGATTTTAGTGGAATGTTCTTTTGCCAAATAAGGCAGGAGGGGGCCTGTACAAACCCAATGGGTAGTGCCCAAGTCTGGAGCTACAGAGCAGCCTCTCCAGTCGAGCAAGGACTGAGAGCACCATGTACTTCGCATAATAAGCCACAAAATGACTTGCAATACCAGACCAAAATCTCCTTGGCTCCAAGGCCGAAGAGAGGCTATTCAGATAGCTCAGGGTGGCCCCCTACACAACATGCTATTTTTATTTAGGAAAACAGTTCACTAAAAAAAAAAAAAGAATCTGAAAGTTAAAAGAATTGTGGGTGTCTTGTCCATAGCCCAGTTCTGCTATGCCAGAGGGTAGGTGGCAGATGGGCCAAAGAAAATGCCCAGAGACAACATGGGAGACATGGTTTATTGGAGGAAGCTTAAAAGAGATGAAAAACTCTTCCAAGAAGAGTTCAGTGGTGACAAGCTGACAACACATCTTTCTGTTATGATTTAGATATTACAGGTCTCCCAAAAGCTCATGTGTGAGAAAATGCAAGAAAGTTTAGAAGTGAATTGATTGGGTCATGAGCATATTAATCAGTGAATTAATTCCCTGATAGGGATTAACTGGTTGGTAACTGTGGGCAGGTAGAGTGTGGCCGGAGTTGGTGGTTCACTGGGCGTGTCCCTTGAGGTATATATTTAGTCTGTGGTGAGAGGAATCTCTCTGCTTCCTGGTGCCATATCCCCAGGTGTTTTCTTCTGCCACGCACTTCTGCCATGATGTTCTATCTCACCTCAGATCCTGGCTGTCTATGGACTGACACCTCTGAAACTGTGAGCCCCATATAAACTTTTACTCCTCTCATTGTTCTTGTGAGGTCTTTTGGTCTGGTCAGCGAAAAAGCTGACTAAAACACTGTTCCTCCCGGTGTTTTGCCAAGGAGGGCCTCCTCCACAGTCTGTCCCCGTGGCAGCCAGCTGGACCAGTGACATATACACAAAAAAGAACAAGGGTTGAGACTTGCTCTATTTCACTTCTTCAAGTTGGCAAAAGGATAAACAGTTATAACAAAAATATTCTAAAATGTAGATGCTTACGGAATACACAAATTTACATCACACTTAACAGTGCTGCAGTTGCCAAGGGCTTCGGCCCTGTACTGTCCTTTGGGTCCTTCCAAGTTGTTGTTCTATTTCTCTGTACTGTGCTTTGCCACTCAAAATGCCATCTAAGTGGTACAGAAAGCTCAGTCCTTGTTCCTGATGCCAACCCAATAATGAGAAAATGGTTTCGAAGAAAAGGAATAAGAAGTTTTATTACTTTCCTAGCAAAAAAGCAGGAAAAGCTTCTTTGACTCCAGTCCCAGAGACTGTGAATCTGTCCATCAATGGAAACAGGCTTTTTGTTGTTGTTGTTTTTGTTATTTGTTGTTGTTGTTCTCTTTAGTTATACATGAAAGTAGAGTGCATTTTCACATATTATACATACATGGAGTATAACTTCCCATTCTTGAGATTGTGAATGATGTGGAGTTACACTGGTTGTGTCTTCATATATGAAGGAACATAGAAAATTATGTCTGATTCATTCTGTCTTGTCTAATCCAATCAACTTCTATTCTTCCCTCCCCTACCCTTGTTTAGTGTTAGCATTCACATATCAGAAAGAACGTTGGGTTTTGGGGGTTTTTTTCGGTATTGACTTATTTCACTTAGCATGATAATCTCCAGTTTCACCCATTTACTGGAAAATGCCATAATTTCATTTTTCTTCATGGCTACTATTCCATTGTGTATGGATACCACATTTTCTTTATCCATTCATCTGTTGAAGTGCAACTAGGTTGGTTCCATATTTTAACTATTATGAATTGAGCTTCTATGAATATTGATGTAACCACATCACTATAGTATGCTGATTTTAAGTCCTTTGCATATATACCAAGGAGAGGGATAACTGGGTCAAATGGTTAGAACAAAGACATTCTAAAATATAGAATTCCAAGTTTTCTAAGGAATCTCCATACTGATTTCCAGAGTGGTTGTACCAATTTGCAATTCTACCAGCAATTTATGAGTGTACCTTTCTCCCACATCCTCGCCAACATTTATTGTTACTTGTATTCTTGATAATTATCATTCTAATTGGAGTGAAATGAAATCTCAGTGTAGTTTTAATTTGCATTTCTCTAATTGCTAGAGATGTTGAGCATTTTTCATGTATTTGTTGATGACTTGTATTTCTTTTTCTATTAACTGCCTGTTCAGTTCCTTTGCCGTTTATTGATTGGGTTATTTGGTTTGTTTTGTTTTTGTTTTTTGGTGTTAAATTTTTTTAGTTCTTTATATATCCTGGAGATTAGTGCTCTCAGTGGGCATTTTTTCCAGGCCTTTCTTCCATTCCTATTTGTTCCACTGGACCAAGATTGACAGGAAACCACAGGCTCCTCATCAGCACAGTAGTGCTGAATTGTGCTGTTCTGCCTAGTTATCCATAAAATTTAGTAGTATCTGATTTCTACTAAACAAAGGATGGGAAGGTTGGTTTGAGCTGTGACCTCAATCTAAAGCTACTTCTCCTGACATGAGGGGAGGAAACTTTTCTGCCACATGCCATGAAGGGACAAAGCCTGAAGGGACAAAACCCTAATAGAATTTCAGTTAGGGGATTGTCAGTCTTGAGCAGGAACACAACCAGAGAGGCAATGTGCAGAAAGCACCCAAGTATCAGAGGACTAAGGATGAGGGAAAATTTGGGTTCTGAAACTGAAAAAAAGAGTTTGGTAACAATGTCATAGAATGTGGAGTCCAAGAGTTTGGGCTTTATTCTGAAAACAGAGGGGAACTGCCAAAAGTTTCTAATTGGGAAGTGGCAAGACCAAGGCTGTGCCTCAAGAGGAAAAGGATTCTGGCAGTGGATCTGCAATTAACTTCCCAGGAGACCAAAACAATCACTCTTTCTCAGGGGCCTTCATTTACTATAAACTAGGAAAATGCTGATTCTAAATCTAGGAATATGGGGTGGGTGACAAGTTGAGGGAGGTTAGACTAGTTTGCAGACCCCCAGATTCCAGATCTGGGCAGGATCCCTGACCTTTGTCTTAATAAGCTTCTGTGACCACCCATGGTCACCTACCTTTTAACATGCTTGATTAATTGGCAGCAATCCCTGAGGATGACCTTTAAAGGTCACTGGAGCCAGCCTCAATGGTCTAGGCAGGAAGGAATGAGAATGTGTATTGGTGGCGAAAGAGAATGGGAAAAATGACTAATGGAAAACACCATCGACACAAAATTGAAAAGATTTACCTATTAATTAGAAGTGAGAAAAAAGGAGATGGAAGAAGCAAGGATAACTACAAGGTTTTGAGCCTTGATCAAAGTAATGACAAATTTAATACAACAAAATTAATTTCAATTTGGTCTTCCCACTCTCTGATCCATATAAATCCAGTTTCTATGGGTCTGTCTGATCACTAATAGGAGAAAATGATGTTCTAAACCTTTCAAATGACTAACATTATTACAGACACCATCTGCATGTTAGTCTCATTTAATTCTAATAGGTAGCTCAAATCTCATTCCATATGCCAGGTACTATGCTGTATACTTCACATTCCATCATGTTATTTAATCCACAAATCACCCTGAATGAGAGCTACTATCATTCCCATTCTACAGATGAGAAACTAAAACTTAGGAGAAATGAAGTAACTTCCCCAAGGTCATTGAGTTGAAGAGCAGATGTTTAGGCATAGGCAGTCTGCCTTGGGAGACAATCTATTGGCCATTATACTACTCTGTAGCTGTTAAACAGTGGTCAAATCTGGAAACAAAAATGAAAGTGAAGCACCCAAGAATTACAGTCTAGGGTTTTGTTTTGTTTTGTTTTGTTTTTTTCTGTTTTGGTAAGGAGTGTGAGGGAGGAAGCAATCTGTTTAGAAATTTTAGGCAAGTGATTGATGTAATCATATTTGAAAATACTGCCTAATAACCAAACATACTGTTTAAATTTAAATGTTTAACTAAAGATTTTTTTCCCCTGTTTGCCTTGGAAGATAAATTTAGGAGATATGAGTTGTGTTTGTTATGTTAGAAAATTCCCTGTACCCTTCTGGTAAAAGGATTGCTGTAATATGCATTGACAAGGGCTGTCAGGAAATGATTGCACAGTGGTGTCAGTTTATGCTGCTTGTTATTACATTTTTTTCTGGATCCTCTTTCAGTCATGCAATGATAATGACTAACACTGACAGTGAAAGGAGGGCTCTCACTTTCCTAAGGGTAAGCCTCAGTACAGACTTACATTCAATTTAAGTCAATGAAGCCAGAACTCAGGTGATGCTAGTGGGAAGGTTTCCCACACTTTCCAAAGTTCTAAACCAACTAACTCTATAAGGCCTCCTTTCCCTGACAAACTCTTCAATCCACCTGCTGCATCATGTTCAGGTGTCATGTGTATATACTACAGCAATGTGTATCTGTGTTCTCTGTTATAAGTGAGAAAAAAAGGAATGGACATTCAATGTATCTAGCACTTTATTCTCCACATTTTCGTGCGTATGGCTCAAAAATAGACCTCATGTCAACATTCTGTTAAAATGAAAACTTGCATCAGCTTTTACATTTATTGGTAATGTAATATATACTATGTAAATGTACAACAGTCTAACAAATGACAATCTAGTTACATAGCTTAAATAATACAAGCACTTGCTGCGTCTTTAATAGTACTCAAGTTTCTCTTATGGCTTTTTAAAAATAATTTTGAAAGGTGCATGATTCTCTTGGGCTTCTCTGTTTAGGAAAAAATTAGAGACAACATGTTTCCAGTAATGAATTAGTCAACTACATATATGTTCATGTTAGAAAATGTCAAATAAATACTGGGAAAAATACTTTATATTAACTCAATTTTACATTTGGGAGATTTTTTAAATATCTAATTTGAATCTTCAGTATTTCATTTGTTTTATATGTCAACTCATTATCTTATGTCCTATTTCAGTAGTTTCTAGACTGTCCCAGTGAAAATAAAAAAGAATTCAATTCCAGGTAATAACATCATCCATCTCCATGTGACAAAAAACTTCTGCTCCCAACATAGGAGCCACACTAGAAAAAAATTTCCCCCAATCCACTAGTGAGAAGCAAATATATTTTAGTTTAGAATGAATACTGCACAGCTGTGAACATTCACATTCTGAATCCAGAAAACAAGGATTCCTTTCAAAATCCAGATTCATTTCAAAATCCAACATTGGTTGAGGAATGCTGAGGTTACAGAGCCACAAATGCCAAGAATACAGACACTGACAACTAACCCTGACAAGGCTGGCAGGGTTTCAGTTCATGCCTTTCCAAAGGTTCAGGATCATGATTCATTGTTGTTATTGTTGTTTTTCCCAAAAATGTGATGACATCCTGCCAAATCTTCTTCCATTAGGGCTGCTGAGACCAGAGAAACCGATCACATTTTTCAAGCATGCTTTGTATCAAGGCTCTGAAATCCCAAAGAAAAGAAACAAGCACATTTAGCTACAGTTGATCATTCTCTACAGAAAACATTAAAACCTATAAAAGTTGATTGACCCAGTGAGTCAAAAGACAAGAGATTAAAATCAAGAGCGAAAGGCAACCTATGGAATGGGAGAAAATATTTGCAAATCATATCCAATAAGGGTTAACATCCAGAATATGGGAGAATACCTACAACAACAAAAAGAAAAAACAACCTGATTTAAAAATGGGCAAAGGGCTTAAATAGTTACTTCTCCAAAGATGTTATACAAATGGCCAATAAGCATATGAAAAGATGCCCAACATCACTAATCAATATAGAAATGCAAATCAAAACCAAAATGACATATTACTATTACCTCACATCCACTAGGTTAGCTACTATTAAAAAAAAAAAAAAAAAAAAAACAGAAAATAGAGTTAACTGGGACATGGAGAAATTTGAACCATTATGCATTGTTAGTAAAAAATATAAATAGTATAGCCACTATGGAAAATAGTATGGAAATTCCATTTCTGGATATTCACCCACAAGAAACGAAAGCAAGGTGTAGGAGGGATATTTGTGCACCCATGTTCATTGTAGCACTATACAAAGAGAAAGTAGAAGCAACCCAAATGTCTTACAACAGATAAATGGATAAACAAAATGTGGTATATACGCACAATGAAGTATTATTCAACCTTAAAAAGTCAGAAAATTCTGTTAACATACAACAACTAAGAAGAACCTTGAGAACATTATGTTAAGTGAAATAAACCAGTCACAGAAAGAAAATACAGTTGAGTATCTCTAATCCAGAATTCCCAAACTTTTGCTGGGCATAGTGGCTCATGCTTGTAGTCCTAGTACTTAGTAGACTAAGGCAGGAGGACTGAAAATTCAAAGCAACTCTGGGCAACTTAGCAAGACCCTGTATCAAAATAAAATTTTAAAAAGGGTTGGGGATATAGCTCAGTGGCAGAGTGCCCCTGGGTTCAATGCCCCAATGCCCAGTTCTACTCCCTCCACCCCCCAAAACCCCAAAACTTTAAAGAAGGTTTGAATTTTGGAACATTTCTGCTTTGGGATTTTTGGATTAGAGATGCTCAACCTGTAAAGTCTATGCAAATATTCCAAAATCCAAAAAAATTCTGAAACCTGAAATATTTCTGGTCCCAAGCATTTGAAATATGATAATTCAACCTGTACTATACAATGTTACTTAGAGGAGGTAGTTAAAAAAAAAAGGTAGAATTATCTTTTTGTGGTGCTGGTGGCTGGGGATCAAACTGAGAGCCTCAAGCATAGTAGGCAAGTGCTCTACAAATGGGCCACACCCCTACAATATTCTTAGAGAATTGAGTATACATCATATTTGGGTACTCATATTAATCCAAATAGTGTCTTGGTTATGATCATGAATGAAATTCTACTTTAGTTTCTTCCCTTAATCACTTTAACTACCAAATCAATCTCAGTCTCCCCATCTGTTAGTGAGGGGTCAGGACTAGATGATCTCTACAATCTCATCTACCTCTAAAAATCGGGGGAGGGGGGGTGTTGTACATTCTCCATTGTACATTCTCCAAGCACCATGGAAAGGCATGATAAACTGGCATTACCTCTGCCTTTTCTCAGCAATCCTCAGGATATCACAGGTTCTGGTAAATTTCTCTGACAACTCAAGGGCCAGACCACACTCCTGTAGCAATGACCATGCTGGATCTGGACCCATGGCCTTAGCTAACAGGAGTGCCACATTCTCTGTGTTGATGGGAGAAGGCCCATCATTGAGGTTCCCATTTAGTGACTCCTGGGGGACTGGACTTGAACTCTTCTTCTGTACAAGATGTAGGAGAAGCTTCCATTCCTCCACAGTCTCTGGGATCCAACCTACACACACACACAGAAGCAATGTTGGCTCTGACTACTCTTAGTACATTGCCTGCAGAGAGGAGATAGTAGAAACTGCAAAGACATTTAATATCAAAACAAAAATATGCAGAAACATAATTTCATCACCATGGCACAAAGTTTTCGGAACATATATTGAATAAATAGTTCATGATATAGAGAAGTCTCAAAATTAGCTTCAAAATCCATTCAATAGCTTACTGAATGCTCTATGTCATGTGCCATGCTATGCACGGGATATGCAATGATGAACAAAAGACAATCCTTACACTCTTGCAGATTTGACAATCTAGTATACAAGACAGAATTAAACATAAAAATATATACTTATAAACTGTGCTAAGTACTCTGAAGAACAAAGAACCACTAGAGACAATAGCTGACTTTGTTTACAGAAAGACTATGAGGAAGTGACATTCAAACAAAAACTGAAAGATGAGACAAGCTTAGAGGGCATGTTCATGTGGCCCACAGAATGCACAAACTTGGAGCAAAGAGTAAACATAGAGGGAAGGGACCTGCATTTCTGATGCAGGAAACATGGAAAACAATGTGACACAGGAAAGAAACTGGTGGGTTCAAAGAATTTTTATAAAAGCCTATAATGTATAAAGGTAGTAGAATGAGTAAGATGATAAGGCCAGGTCTTAAGGACCAACCTAAGAATCCAGAATCTGGACTTTTCTGAGTTCAGCAAACAGAGTTTCAGAAAAGAAATTGCATAATTCAATTTTCATTAAAAAAAAAATCATTCTGAAGGGAAATGGGTTAAAAGTGGTTAAGTGTGGAACCCAAATAACCAGTTATGAAGTTGTTGCAACAGTCTAGGCAAGTAGCCAGGATGAGAAATTAAAGTGGATAGATATGAGATATATATTTGGTAATAAAATCAACATGACTTGGATAGTGACTGATATAAATCACAAGGAGAGAGAAGTGTCAAGAAAGGACCTTATTTAATACATTGGGAGTAAGAATTCTTAATATTAGTATAATTATATTAATAAAATATTGGGAGCACTTTCATCTGGGTTGGGAAGACTAGGAGATTATTTATGCTTCTTGAATTATCAACCTTTTTCTATAACAAATATGTTGTAATTTTAAACACACAAACCAGTTTTATCTTTTACTGATGATTCTCATATATATATATATATATATATATATATATATATATATATTTTTTTTTTTTTTTAATACTCCTACAAAAACAGCTGGCCCTCCTATTTAATTTCTGAAACAAAGATGATCTCCGTAATTATAGATATAGCTGGATGCTCAGAGCTGACCCTTGCCAGTCAACTGGTTTCTTGCTTCTGCTCTAACTTTCCCTGTCCCACACCAGCAGGGTTGAAAAAAATTGTAGTAAAGGATCACAGGTCTTTCCACTGAGAAGCGAAGGACCTGAAGGCATGCTGTCAGCATCTGTGCACTGAGATGAATACAGAAGCACTACAAAACTGACCAAGACCACCTCTCGGAGGGCAGGATGGACTCTCAGACTTCAGCTATCAGTGTGTTAAAGTCCTGGCCTTCTGACAATTATCTTATCAGTGTGAACTAATGAAAAAATTTTAAATGGAAATTATCGAAATGCCTGTGAATGTTAGTTCATTTTAATGAATTAAAACTTTTGACTGTCTAGTGAGAAAACATGATGCAGTAAAAATACACAAGCACAAATTCTGAGAGGCCTGGGTCTGAACACCAGCTCTAGAATTTACTAGTTGTGTGATTTGGGTCATTTAATTATCATTTCTCGGCTTCAGTTATGACATCTGGAAGATAGAAATAATAGTAACTATCCCCAAGAGTTTGTTATCTCATTTAAAACAGCATATGGAAAACACAGCATTAGTGCCTGACATATAGTAAGCACTCATCAAATAGAAAAGGAAACAAATATGTGTGTGTATACATGCACGTGTGTGTGTATATACATATACGTATCTCTCTCTCTATATATATATATATATATGTATCTCTCTCTCTCTCTCTATATATATATATATATATATTTTCTATATATATATATATATATATAGAGAGAGAGAGAGAGAGAGAGAGAGAGAGAGAGAGAGAGAGAGGGAGATATCTCAAAGGACACAAATTTAAAAAACCCTACAAATTTGATAATTACCTAGAATGGTCATTAAAATGTTTACCAAATTCCCTTATTTAAAAGTCTGGAGAGACTTCTAAAATACTCAATCAAGTAGCTGGTTGGCAAGTACACACCATTATCCCCTTCCATCAGGCTCATATCATCCAGATACACAATGTTGGTGAAGGCCTCTCTTCTTCTCTCCAGCTCCAAACAGAGAGTAAGATATCCAGGCCAGAAACTTAGAGAACAAAGTTGAAGAAAGGAATAAGACAGTGAATTTATCCATAACTGTGCTAATAGTAGACAGTAGCCACATGTGACTATCTACATTTAATTAGAAGTAAACAAAATTTAAAAATCAGTTTTTCATTTGACCTGTCCATCTTTTAAACATTTGACAGCCACATGTGACTAGTGATTACCATATGGGACAGTGCAATAAAACATTTCTATTATCATAGCAAATTCTATCAGACAATTCCAATCAATAGCTTTAAAGAGAAAAGCAAAGGCCAGGCCCAGTGGCACACGTCTGTAATAAAAATTACCCCGGAGGCTGAGGCAGTAGAATGCAAACTCAAGGCCACCCTAAGCCATTTAGTAGTAATACTCTGTCTCAAAAAGTAAAGTGCTGAGGATGTAGTTCAACCCCAACTACTGCAAAGAAGAAAAAAAAACTAGTGACATTTGAGGCCAGGCACCCATTATGAGGCATTTAAACTTTATATAGATTCATACACTTTTAGATTCAATTCAAGAATCAGCATATTTCTTCTCCCAATGTACAAACCTTGGAAGTTCTCCTGCTCTTCCCCTTCCTTTATTTGCTGTATAGTAAGTCCCACTGCATTCTCCTTTGAAACATCCATTGGATGTGTCTTTTTTGCTGCCCCACTAATCACCAATCCACTCATACCTGAATTAAGGCAACAACTTCCTAGACCTTTCTGGCTTCATACTTCATGTATAATGGTCTTTAGAAAGCTTCACTTTCATTTTTTTTCCTCCTCTACATTTTATGTCCTTTCCCTTCCCTTCAATTCCTTTTCCCTTCTAGTACTGGGAATTGAACTTGAGGAATTGGCCCTTTTTGTACCAAAAAGTCTAAAAGGGTCTATATAGGTAACTAAATTCTTCTGACCAGCTTTCCAGGTCTTGCATCTCATCATAATGCCAGGAGAAAGAGAGAAGGTTGGAAGGATAGGGAGATGGGTCCCTGGGTAACTTCTTGGGCAGCATCCCTCTTTTGGGACCCCTCCATCTTTGGGAGCTCTGCTTTCTTTCTATTACCTTAATAAATCCTGTTAACTTTGCTCTCATCCTGTGTCTGTGGATTTTATTCTTCAGATTCATGAGCAAAGAATCCAACCCCCTGCTCCATGATACAATCACCCATCAGTCTCATCCCTCATTATCAATGAATAAATATGTATTAAGTACTTACCACTATATAAATTAGGCAATGTGGAGGAAAAGAAAGATACAGGTCCCTCCAAAAGATTATTACCCAGGTAAAGCCATAAGACAACATCACCAGGCAATAAATAATCACTCATGAGTGATGTGGATAATAAGCAGTGGCAGTTTTTCTTGCCCTTGCCCTTACTCTTTCTCTTACCAGACCAGCCAGTCTTCTGGCTCCTCTAAAAATGCAAATCTTACCCAGACTTCAGGGCTTACCTCCAGAATCTCATCTTCTCCTAGATCCTTTACCCACAATTCTACTGAGCCTATTCTGATTTCTCTTCTTAGAAATCCATTATCAACCGTAACTGACATCATATAAATGGAGGCTGAATTAAATACTATCTACATGCCTGAGAACCAGGGCTAACAACTGAGCCTGGGGAATGGAAAGAAATTAGCAAGAGCCAGTCACACACACACACACACACACACACACACACACACAGCCACAAAATTTAAATGTGAAAATTGTTTACTACCACTAAAACAAAAAGGCACAGTTATCTTTAGGAAGCAAAATTGAATTCCCAAGTGATAACACATACCAATTCAGGCCCTTAACTATAAGGTTATGCACTGAAGTGATTCTTAACTTCAGCTTCTGTGAAAATCCTTACTTACCCACAAGTCCTACAGATATCAGTCATTTTCTCTTTGGTCGTAAAATCTGCAGGAAGTTTAATTAGCTGAAGGATCAGCTGACTATAACCCCAGGAAAACAAGTGTGAATGAGGCCTGTGAAATAAAAAAAAAATAAAAATAAAGAAGTCAGTAATTAGAAAGGAAATAAACTCTAAAAAGTCCTAATTAGTTGTCTAATAGGAAAGAATACAGTTTATGTCATAGCTGCCTGTAATCTCAGTAACTCAGGAAGCTGAGGCAGGATGATCTCAACCAAGAAAGGCTAGCCTAGGAAACTTAGCAAGGCATCGTCTCAAAAAATTTTAAAGGGGCTCGGGATGTAATTTAATGGTAGAGTGACCCTTTTAAAAATCCAGTATTATTATATCTTCAAACATTTCCACTTGGCTTTTGAAAAATGTAAAGTAGCTACTTCTATAACCTGTTCATTTTTAAAAACTAGAAATTTAGGGGTTAGAGTTGTGGCCCAGTGCAAGAGTACTTACCTAGCATGCAGGAAACCCTGGGTTCAATCCTCAGCCCAGTATCACAGTAAAACAACTAGATATGTTAAGTAATCAAAACCAAAAAAATATAAATAAAAAATACTGGGCATGGTGGTGCATGCCTATAATCCCAGTGACTCAGAAGGCTGAGGCAGGAGGATCTCAAGTTCTAGGCCAGCCTCAGCAACTTAGCAAAACCTTGTCTCAAAAATAAAAAGGACCAGGGATATAACTCAGTGGTAAAGCACTCCTAGGTTCAATCCCTAGTACAAAACAAACAAACAAAAACAGCAAAAAGAAAGGCTATAATTTTACTGCTCACAGCCACTGCTATCCTTCTAGTCCTTTAGCTAGATATAAAATAAGACAGGCATTAGTTTTTTTTTTTTTTTTTTTTTTTACCTATTTCCCTCCCTGGTACTGGGGATTGAACCCAGGGGCACTTAACTGATGAACCACTGAACCACATCTCCTGTCCTTTTTCAAATTTTTTATATTTTGAGACAGGGTCTCACTAAGGGCTGAGACAGGAGAACTGCAAGTTCAAGGCCAGTCTCAGCAACCTGGCAAGAACATGTCTCAAAATAAAAAAAATAAAAAGGGCTGGGGATGTGGATGAGTGATCAAGTGTCCCTGGATTCAATCCCTACTACAAAAAAAAAAAAAAAAAATCCTCAATCAGGTTATGTCTAGAAATCCCTTGAAAACTTTTTAGAAAGAAAAAAAACAAACAAGAAAAACCAGTCCACACACACAGTTTTCTCTAATGGGTTTAATCACCAAGGACTCTTAATGTGGGTCCATAAATGAAGTTCAGAGAGATCATTTAATTCTCTGAAGTCATATGCAAAACTTTGCATTAATGTGCATTTTTCTGAAAGCAATCATTAAATTCTTATAGGGTCTGTGTCCCTAAAAGTGTTTAGAACCACTATAAAGTACACTCAATTTTATTATTACCGTAAATTAGGTCAGTCTTTTCTATAGCTAATCGTAAAGTGAGCCCAGAATGCTGCATGTGAATAAATCAGTTCCATCCCAAAGGAACATCAGAGCTTAGTTCTTAGAAAGAGGACTCCCCTTCCATACCTGGGGTATCCTTCATCATCCATAATGCTTGTACTTGGTGGAGCATCATGGGACACTGCCAAAAGCAGCCAATCCAATCTTAAAGATTCTGGTTGTAGAAGGGACTCAAGGAAGTATGACCTGAGAGAAAGTTGGATTGAAGAATCACCAATCTTCATAATGAGAGAAAACAAACTATGGGATATGAAAAAATTTGATCAATAGATCAATATAGTAGATAAAATAACTTGAAAATTCTTTTACTACAGAATATCTAGAAATGCCTGTGAAAATTTAATAGTCTTCTAAATGAATAACTGAGTCTTCTAGATATAAAGAGAAAAAAAATCAAAGTTCCAATAAGTAATAAAAACCAGTGTGACAAATGTGAACTGAAGGAAAAAGAGGAAGTTGACAGTTTAATAACCAAATGGGAATTTATAGGTATGGCAAGATAGGAAATGAAGAATCAGCCTGAAAAGAGAAAAAGCTGGAAAAGAGAGCCATTCACAAAAAGTTGGGATATTGTCAATGAAAAGGTGGCAGTAGCCAGGCATGGTGGCACATGCCTGTGATCCCAGCCACTTGGAAGGCAAAAAGATCACAAGTTTGAGGCCAGCTGGGGTGATTTTCAAGACCCTGTCTCAAAATAAAATTTAAAAAGGGCTGGGAATGTGTCCAGTGGTAGAACACTTGCCTAGCATTTGCAAGATTCTGGGTTCAATTCTCAGTACTGAAAAAAAGAAAGAAAGAAAAGGTGGCAGTAGATATTCTCACTAGTAGAGAACACAAAAAGCTCATCTGTTTTAGACTAGGCTCTGAATCAAGGACATAGTTTTGTACTCATGATCTGAGAATCCCCGAGAGGGAGGGTGGGTAAAGAAAGGTAGTACATATATATTTGTGGTGTGCACTATGAATTGTAGCAGAAGACAAAACTGCTCAAATCCTCATCTTTCACAGTAGGTGCCTCAACTTGGTGCAGTTAATAGTAAAAATGTTACACCTGCGATAAAGAGAACCAATGCCCTATCAAAAAAAAAGGGAGTCTACAAATGTGCTACCCCTCACCGTTGATCTTCAGGCCTTGATTTCACCAGACTGTCTAAATAGGCCAAAAACTGAGCAGGATTTTGATGACAAAGTTGCATGATATCTGAAGGCAAAATGTATGGATAAAACCTGATTAAGGATCGAAGGGCAGATTCCCCAAACTTCTCATACAACCTGCATTTAAAAACAGAACCATTAGTCTCCAACTTCAGAGAGAGAATACAACTTGATTACATTAAGTACTAATTAGAAATGAAAATGAACATACCAATGTGCAAATGAGTACAACTTCAATGAAAAAAAAAAATGCATGTACTTCAGTTCCTATAAACACCATATAGGACAACCTACCTGGTAGCATAAGCAATCAGCAAAGGACTATCAAAAGGAACTGAATCATCTAGTAACTTTAATCTTGCTGGTAAGTCTCCTTCTTCCATCTCCATATATATAGAAGTGGAACTTGCCATTTCTGAAAAATAAAGCACATCTTTTTTTCCTTCAACTCCTAGCTGCAAATGTTAATTAACATACTCATTCAAAAAGCACTGGTCACACACCTACTATATGCATCTACTACATACAAGGCCCAGTGATTATTCAGCATTGTAGGAGAGATTAAACAAACAAACAATTTCATCTGGTCTTTGTGCCTATCCATCTGTCAGCTTGATGTAGAGGACAGTGTGTGGTATTGTTCATGCTGAGATCCACGTGAAGTAGAGTGGACTAAAACTACAAGGGAAAAGATTTCAGTTCAACACAGGATTGGTAGGCGAGCATATGTGAGCAGCCAGGGCAACAAGAGATTTTACACATTAAAAAAAGCATTTTAATATGCTAAGTGAAGTTAGCCAATCCCTAAAAAACAAATGCTGAATGTCTTCTCTGATATAAGGGAGGTGACTCAAAATGGGATAGGGAGGAAGAGCATGAGAAGAAGACTACCACTAAATAGGGAAGAGAGGTGGGAGAGAAAAAGAGGGAGAAGGGGAGTTGCACGGAAGATGGAAGGAGAACCTCATCGTTACACAGAATACAAGTATGATGTTGTGATGAGAAAAAGAAAAAAAAAGTGTGTCACATTAAATTGGATAGAGAGAAATGATGGGAGGGGAGGGGAGGAGTAGGGGGGGACAGGAAGGGCAGCAGAATAGAATAGACGTTATGATTGCTGTATGTATATAGGTGACTCTATGACCAGTGTGATTCTGCAATCTGTACAATTAGAAAAATGAGAAATTATACCCCAATGATTCAAATGTATGAATTGCCAAGATCATTGTAATGTCATGTATAGCTAATTAAAAAAAAACAAAAAGCATTAAAACAAACAAACAAACAAAAAGAACAAGCCAGGTAACACAACTCAGGAGACTGAGGCAGGAGGATCGCAAGTTCAAAGCCAGCATCAGTAACTTAGTGAGGCTCTAAGCAACTCAACGAGGCCCTGTCTCTAATAAAATATAAAAAAAGGCTGGGGATGTGGCTCAATGGTTAAGTGTCCCTGGGTTCAATCTCTGGTACCAAAAAAAAAACACCAACAAAATGTAATCTCTACTTTTGTGGACTTTAAATTTAATTGGGAGATAAAGCATACTGAAATTTTTAAACAGGATACAGGAACAGATAATAAATATATAAGTGACCATTACTCTTGAAAAACATGAGTATCTGGGGCTATATATGTCTACCATTTATATATATATATATATATATATATATATGTGTGTGTGTGTACACATACATATATATAGATATCTCACAAACATAAATATCTATCATCAATGCCAAACTGATCAATTTTTTTCTAGCACTAGTATCTATTTATCGCTTAGAATTAAAGTCAATTAAATAATTTTAAAATATTTGACCTGCTTTTTAAAATATTGGTATAGCAAATATTCATCTTCTGAAGTAAGATCTGACTTTTGGGAATAGCAAAAGTCATTTAAAGCCAAGTCTGATGAATAAGGTGAGTGAAAATCTAGTTAAAACAAAAAGTACATATACACATATGAATCTAAAGATAAAATGAGTTTTTTTCCAAGAACTTTTCAACTAGTTCTGAAGACAAATCCCAAACAGTTCCAAATGTTGTCTTCCATAACTATAACATCCTTTAAAAAGTGAGCCCTGTTCAACTGACCATTTCTAGAAGTCCAATGTGCAATCCATTACCCTACAGGGTTCAACAGGTAATTTCTAAAAAGCCAACCTTCAGTTTCTGATGTCTTTTTTATTTTTTAAAGTCTTTTCTTTGTTTCGCAAATTGTTCCCCATTTGACTGTGGCAGGCAATAAACACTTAGAGGAATCCAAAGGAAGCCATCACTTAGAGTTGGAGAAGTAAGGGAAAGCTTTATGACTGGGTATAATCTAAGCCAAACTTATTTCACCTCAATTCAAGTAAACACAAGTGCTGTCTCATCTCAAACTGCCTACCAGGCACCGATAGAAAGCAACAACCGCCACTCCAGATGATGCAAACTCTTTTCTGCTATTCTACTGTGACCAGGGTGGGGTATGATCATGTAACAGAAACAGCAAATTTCCAGCAATATCCTCACACATTTCAACCTATTTGAAGAGATATAACTTGTTTCTTATTTTGTATAGAAGACAATCTCCTGCTGGGCATGGTGGTGCACACCTGTAATCCCAAAAGCTCAGGAGGCTGAGGAAGAAGGATCACAGGTTCAAAGACAGACTCAACAGCTTAGCAAGGCCCTAAGCAACTTTGCAATACTCTGTCTCAAAATAAAAAATAACAAAGGGCTGTGGACCTGGCTCAGTGGTTAAGCACCTGTGGGTTCAATCCTTGGTACAAAAAAAAAAAAGACAATCTACTACAACTCAGAAAAATAATCCAAAACCATTTTTTGTGCTATTAACAGCTATATGTGAACTAAAACAAAATTACTAATATAGATGCATGTTTCTAAAAAGCGAGATCTTTAAGTCAGATAATATAAAACTGTATCTTGGACTGGGGATGTAGCTCAATGATAGACCACTTACTTATTATGCCTGGCACAATTCACTTTTGAAATAAAGAAAAAGTGTGCTTAAAATCTAAATCAATTAGATGTGGTATCTGTTATTCAAACAGAATTCTCATTAAGAAAATTTTCCTCTTAAAAAAAAAGACAATCGGGGCTGGGGTTGCAGCTCAGTCATGGAGTGCTTGCCTCGCAAGTGTGAGGCATTGGATTTGATCCTCCACATAAAAATAAATAAATAAAATAAAGGTATTATATCCATCTACAACTAAAAACAATTTTTAAAAGGCAATCAATACATTCTTTAAGGAATGAGAGAAGATTTGTGTCAGGTTGGCAAATAATGTGACCTTCACTCAACTCTAAGGTGGACACTGATGGATATGAGCCCAAATCTTTAAGGCAGACATGCAAGCGCTTCACCCATATTTATTCTCTACCTCCTGGACTCATGCACCGAGGTCACATTTCCCAGTCTTCTCTGCAATTAGGAAGGGCCATGTAATAGAATTCTCACCAGATTATGAATAAAAGACAGGTAAGGCATTATCAGGCCAGGTCTTTCAGAGAGCATGTTCCACATGCTTTCTCCTGGATATAGTAAGCAAACTTTAACCAACAGCCCCAAGGGAAGATGGAGCTTAAAACAATGGAAGGAACTTGAAATGCTAAATTACCACAAGAGCTGCTCATTGACCTGGAACACCTGCCCTAAGCAAGAAATAAACTTCTATTATGTGCAAGTTATTACATTATGAGATATTTATTACAGCAGTTTAGCCTAGCCAACAAATACTATCTCTGTGCCTAGGTTTCCTCATGTATAAAATGGAAAAACACTATCTACTCTAAAGATTGCTGTTAGGATGAAAAGAGATGATGCCTGAACACTGTTTATCATATTATATTGTACACAGGATACTCAGTATATATTATTTCTATATTACTGTTATATGACAGATTTTCTTGTTTTTATATATTTGTATTTACAAATATTTACTTTAGCCCCAACTGCTCTGACATTGCTATATCATTTTCTGTATGTAACTATAAGAATAAGAAAATGAATTTCTCATAATGGAGTTGTAAATGAAGTCAATGTTAATTAAATAGTAAAATGAAGGCTGGGGATATAGCTTAGTGGTATATCTTATTAGCATATTCCACATGCTTGCCTAGCATGTGGAAGGCCCTGGGTTCAATCCCCAGAACTGCAAAAATAAATAAATAAAATGAGTAGAAAACAGAATGGAGGGTTGACCACTGCAGAAGTGATTTTTCCAATTAAATCATTATTTAAACTCAAAAATTCCAAAATGCTAAGGTCCTCCATATTCAGTTCTTTATCTTTGATAAAGCAATTTGATTATTACCTTTCAATCCTTCAATAAAAGTATCCCAAACACAAGGGTTGTTAGTATAACTAAGCTTAATACTCTCCTTTGCTCTTTTCAAGTCCAAAAGAAAAAAGTACTTCTTTAGGAACTGACAAGCCAGAATTTCAGAAGAGCATTGTTGCAAAGTATGGTCCACATGTTCACCAGTGCTCTTGATAGCAGAATTCAGTATATTCAATTCCAAACACAATGTTGTCAATTCAGCCAGGTCCTTTTGAAGACTGTTTGCTATGGTGCATGGAGAACATACTTGAAAAAGGTCATCCAAGGGCTTCCTCAGACTAATTACAGATTCACATGCTGTTTGATCAACAGTTTCTTTATTGTCTAAAGAGTCCCTTTTTTCTTTTTCATTATCTTCATCCAATATTCCCTTTTTTGACTCATTAAGTAATAGTACGTCCTGGTTCATTTTCATGGGTGAGTTGCCAGTATCTGAAATGCCTGCAAAGTTCTTCATGGCAAATGTTTTTTCTAATTGTGAAAGCCACTCCAGTAAAACCATTCTCAGAGACTTGGGTTCAAATAAAACCAGAGGATCCAGCATCTTGGTCCTATATAAAACAGTTAAGTGTGAAAAGAATATGATAAAACATACTCATCTGGAATAAATGTTCTTTATGAACAATTCTCTTAGCAACAAAACAGAGAACAGTGACTTTGAAATGTCACTAACTCTTAAATTTCAATTGCAAATGAGGCTTCCTCTCTGCCTCAGACTGTCCCAGGCCCACTAGGATGGTCTCCAAAAGCCACCTCACTGACTATAAAATTTCATCCATACTCACATTGCTTCTGCTGTTGCTACTGTGAGCTCCTGGAACATGTCTCCTTCTGGTGGTTCACCAGTTATCTCTTTCCCTCCTCTAGAAGAGTATAAAAAATAAAAATAACATTCACAAGAGTTAAAGAGGATTAGAGCTTTCTTAGGAAATATTTCTATGTACTTACTAAGTGGCAGGTATTGTTCTTCATGGTATGTTACACTGCCTGAACAGTCCTTTTCTCTTTTTCATTATCTTCATCTAATATTCCCTTGACTCATCAAGCAATAGCACATCCTAGATCTTATAGGCCAGAGAGCATGAATAACTTGCTCAAAGTCACATGCTAGTCAGAAGAAGAGCTAGGACAAGGCCTAACTCTTACTTAGTCATCTTACTCTTAATCAAACACTATTCTGACATACCAGAAATTTGACATGATTATGGGGGAGAAAGGTGGGTTTTGCAGCGGAGAGATTAAAGAGATCTAAATTAAAATTCTTTAAAATTCTATCTCAATAAATTTGCTATGGGTTGATATAATTATTCAAATCTTTGTGGAAGTCTCAATATTTATAAGATACATAAACAATCTTCAATGAATAGGGTCAAACTGTGCTTTCTCCAACAGGTCAGTTTATGGCTTTCTTCAAACTAACAGCTGGTTCCTCTAGAATGTACACAGATTTATATGTAAGGGCTTACTCAATGTCTTCCTCCTGTGGGCAGGTAACCAAACTCATTTCCTCTTCACATGACTGATCATCATCCCTGGTATCTGATCTCATTTTTAGCTCAGGGCTTGCATGAAGGGTGCCAATCTTCTCAGTAGTTTTACGCACAAAGCTAGAAACACTAGAAGTAAAATAACAAAAAAATTATATGAAATGTCACTACTGCCAAAAATGAAAAATTCAGTACCTGAGTTTGCTATGTTCCTATTAGTCCTAGGAAGACAGCTTGAACTTAATAATAGAGATTGTTTATAGTAACTTCTCTAATGAAGAATATATTTCACAAAAACCTCATGTAAAACAGACAATATAATGATTCACTTCATTTAGAAAACTGCCCTGAGAAACAATGATTCAATGCTAACAAAAGGTCTTAACTTTAATTATGTCTGTAATGTTTATGTCAACTTAGGCAATGTAAGCCATGTGATCATCAGCTCATCCTGGTCACAGAATAACAAAGAGTTTATTCATAAAACTCGGCTGCTAACTTATTCACAATATACTCTCCTAGACAATCAAAATTTGTATCCAGTAAGACTCCGATAAACAGTTAAGTAGCTACACAAAGTCTCCCCTCTCAAACTCAACTGCTAATACTGGTCCCATGGAATGGGTAGAAAGAATTCTGAATCTCCAATTCTGACACCCAACTGAGAAAGGATCAAAAGATGACTAGTAATAGTGTTCCAGGCTAGGGTTGTGGGTTCAATCCTCAGCACCACATAAAAATAAAATAAAGAAAGATACTGTGCCCACCCACCTAAAACTAAAACATAAATATTAAAAAAAAAAAAGTTTTAAAAAAATAATACTGTTCCTATCAGGGATGAGGAAAAGGTAAATTTTTACATTTTGCTCTGTCTGGGAGAAGCCAGAGCTATAACAAATCAAGTATTTAGCTTCTGAAACATGGAAGGAAGTTAAATTCCCCAAAGTTGGAATGAAAAGTTAACAGCTTCACATAATAGGTTATATGAGAAATAATTTAGAGACTTCTTTTTCTCATTTAAAATGCTTTTTCATCTCAGCATCAAGTACCAAATGTGACCTTTTCTTTAGCATTGAATCATTGTTTCTCAGGGTGATTTCCTAAATGAAGTGAATAATGGACTTTTCATGAAATATATCATTGATTAGAGAAATTGCTCTAAAAAAAAGAATCTTTATTAAGTCCAAACTGACTTCCTAGGACTAATAGGAACATAGAAAACTTGGGTATTGAATTTTTCATTCTTAATTGTAGTGACATTTTTTTGTGAAGTCAAGTCAGAAATGGAATTAAATGACAAGACTAATTTACCTTTCTTTGACAGCCTGAAGAGACATAAGAGGAGATGGAGAACGAAATGATAATGGAATGCCAAAGGGGAGAAAAGTTTCATTCTTATCTGTCTCAAACGTCACTGGAACATGAGAAACATTATCTAATGAATGGAATTGGGGAAAAAGAAATAAAATCAAATCACATGGAATTTTTTCTTTAAACTTTAAAGAAATTCTAAGATGAATAAACTAAAGGAAATGAAGGATTCAATATCAAAATCACAACTGGCCCAGATACAAATGAGTGTGGAACACAATTATACAAGATGCATGAAATGGTCTACATAAAACACTTAGGCAGGTACCTTCATTTGCCTACTAACCCTGAATCCCCAACAAGTCAAAAAGGAAGTTTGGGGCCTCTATTATTATCTTCTCAACAGTTCAATCACAGGAATACGTGAACATTGGAAAGGGAAGGCAATGGCTCCCAAAACTGAAGCAATTTCTCAGTCCTGATGGAAAATAATTTTGTTAGTAAGGATAAAATCTTTCCACTCTTTTGGTTAATGATCTTTCTCATCCTTTTGCAGCATTTCGATGCATGATTGAAATTAGGCACTTACTGATGTTAGTTCAAACATGAGGTTAAAAAAACAACTAAAAATAAGCTGGATGTGGTGGTGCATGCCTACAATCCCAGCAGCTCAGGAGGCTAAGGTACAAGGATCACAAGTTCAAGGCCAGCGTTAGAAGCTAAGTAAGGTCCTGTCTCAAAATAAGAAACGAAAAGGACTGGGGATGTGGCTCAGTGGTTATGTGCCCCTGGGTTCAAAAATTTAAAGAAACAACTAAAAATAAACCTACTCTCCTAATGGTAAGCAGATCTATAGGTTTAGATACAAAATCTATCAATAGGCTAAAAACTACTCATACCTAGAAACTTTATGTACAAGATAATTTTGGTAAGAAGAACCCACAGAAAATAACTGCTTCTCATCAACAACCAACAGGAAATATATTCATCACCTTCATTTTCCTGTGATCCACAACTCTGATCTGGCTGGTCTTCTTCCTGATGTAAGGTAAATTCTTTAAGTCTCTCATCTTCTGAGAAGGTTTGGCTATGAAGGGAGCAAGAGTCTTCATCTGACTGACTGCCTCTTCTACTACTAATGATACGATAAATACCAGAGTCCAAGATGCTAAAACTTTCCTAAAAATGAGGTAAAAAGAAAGAAAGAAATCAAAGTAAAAATTTCCTTTGTAATACAATGCAGCTTTTTCACAGAAATACCAACACTAAAATGGGAAGCCAGTAACAACTATTATGGCTTATTAGAACAAATTGGTGAAAAAGTTTAGGTGCCTGGCAGCTGGGTATTTCACATGTGCTACTGGCATCATGCTGCCTGATTTCTCTAGCTTGTCTTCATAAAGCATGGCAGTGAGAATAAGGAGTAAATGAGATAATCCCAAGTTGTACTGAGACTCATATTAGCATGAAGCATCTGAAATCACCAATTAGGAGCAACCTAATTTGTGCTGGAGGCTATACAAGGTACATTCTGGAACAGAAAATAATAAACAATGACAAAAACAAAGTATAGCTTCAAGACACAGCTAAGTTTCATACAGACGCCCAACAGCTAAAAGAAAGCCTTTCTTCTACAACTTGAATCTCACGTGTCCCCACAAGGGCCCATGTGTTGAAGCCTTAGTCCTCAACCTATGGTACTTCTAGAAGACAGAAGAGCCTTGGGATACACTGGAAGGAAGTTAGATCACTTAGAGTTTGCCCTTGAAGGGGATATTGAGACTACAGTCCCTTTCTGTTTCTCTCTTTGTTTCCTAGCTGCCATGAGGTAAGTAAGCAGCTTTGATCCATCATGTGCTCCCTGACTTGATGTTCTACCTAGCCATCAACAACCATGAGCTAAAACCTTTGAAACTATAAGCCAAAATAAATCTTTCCTCCGTATAAGCTGTTTATCTCAGGTAGTTTATCACAGTGATGGAAAGCTAACATACCCTATCTCAAAAAAAAAAAAGGAATGAAAGAAAGAAACAAAGAAAAAATGAACTACAAGGAAAGGAAGACAGGATTTGGAATCCTAGGGGTAAATGAGTATAGTCTAAGGTGAAGCAATATTACTTTACAACAAAACCCCTTTAAAAGTGAGAATACTTACATGTGATGAAATGGAGCTTCTTCTACTACTACAAGCTGAATCCAAAGGTTCAAATTTTAAGATCAATTCATCCAGCTGAGAAATTAGATCACTACAGGTTTCAAGGTCCAGTTGAGATTTCAAATGCTCCAATTTATCAACAGTCAAAGTTTTTCTTGCCTAATGAAAGGAAAAGTAAAACCCAATTGTATAGCTGACTGTCTGAAATTAAGTCTATACTCACATGAACAATAAATAACAATAAATAAATGAACATAAAATTAGATCTAACAAAGAACTAACAGATGTTTTATAAAGACTTAGAAAGCTAATGAAAAACTTAACCAGAATTATCTCAGGAACTAAGAATTTAATTGAGAATTACCAAATACTCCCCTTAAAAACAAGTTCTAAAATTCAAATAAATTTGATATTTTTTAAACAGAAAGCATAACCTTCTTATTACCCTCCACCACCCCAAGATATATCTGCTATGCTTTCTTTGGGGATTTATTGCTACATCTGAAGGTCATATAGAAGAGCTAAGAAAAATAAGCAATTTTGTAAGACAATCCTGAAAACTAGCATGGTCTAGCTTGATGAACTTATTTAGATGAGTTCTGACTCACTTTACTGGCAATAATAGAATTTTGGAAAAGACAACACGTGCGAGCAGCCAGGTCCCATTGGCTTCTCCTCAGCAGGCGTTCCACACAGCGCTCCACAGACAAGAGGGAGAGATGTGAGACTTTCCCATTTAGGTGCAAACAGAACAGCTCATTTTTGCAGACAGCCATATCCTGAATATCTACACAAATCACAGGGGTTAATGCACAGGATGTTAGCCCAACACTCCTTTTCTGTTTCTGCAATGGCTGAAATTATTCTAATAAATTGACTTTATAAATAAGGTTAGTTTTGACTATCTCTGCTTTTATACTTGTATTTCAATGAAGAAACCATATTTTAGACACTATTCTATAAAGATCAGGAATAAAAGATATGAAGAAAGAACCATATCTCTCTGATTTAAAATCCTATGGTTAAAATGCTATTTTCTGTGAAAAGGAATTGGGATTGTAAAATAGGTGATCTATATTAGAGTCAGGACTAGTGTTCCTGAGAATTACAACCTGATGATCAATGAATGGATTAAAATATCTGTCTTGGCAGAACATCTTGAAAAGATTCAACAAGGATGTGAGGGTGATCTAGCTGTGACCTCTGTCACGCCATTGATTGCTAGGGTTAATTCAGCTGATCTGGCTGGCTAGATGGGTGTCCTCTTCCTCCCCCATCATTCCACGTGTGTCCCTCCCAAAGCTGCGCACTGGGTCCGTAGAAAATGACCTTCCCTGATAGAGGAGGACCTGTTCTTTGTTCAAGAGTATATAATTAGCTGCACTCCCCTGCTAGAACCTCCAAACAAGCTCTCAAGACTCAACAAACTAGTTTTCAAAGAACTTAATCCACAAGAAATCAATGTTGATCAGACCAGTAATACTTTCTTTCTCTCTCTTAAGTAGAAAAAGACCCCCAAAAGTCAACATACACTCTCTACTAAGCAGCAGTGCTAAAATAGCTGCATTTCGCCCATATCTGGTTTTAACCAAAAGAATATAAAGAGTGTCTTTGTCTTAGTTACATAATAATGACTTCTGTTCCCTCAGGGACTTTTTTTTTTTTCTTCTTTTTTTTAGTGTTGGGATTGAACCCAAGGCTTGACACACACTAGGCAAGCACTCTACTCCTGAGCTACATCCCAGCCCCTTCAGGCACTTTTCGAATTCTAAACTGTTAAGATACAAAACTGGAGTGAAAGCTGAACTTCTAGAAGGGATAAAAACTAAGGGCAAATAGAGGGGAAAATTAACCCATTTATTCTTTTTTTGTGGGGTGGTGGTGGTAGTGCTGGGGATTGAATCCAGGGCTTTGTGCCTGTGAGGTAAGCACTCTACCAACTGAGCTATATCCCTAGCCCACCCCACTTATTCTTTAGCAGTGGCTACAAATATTTAAAAATAATAATTTTAAAAAACTGTATTTAAAAGTATCCTTAAAAACAAATATCTGAATATAAATTCAAAGATGTATGGTTAGGAAGTACCTTATAATGAGAAACATCTATGATCCTAATTTTTATTTTTTTATTTTTTAGTTGTAGTTGGACACAATACCTTTATTTCACTTATTTATTTTTTTATGTGGTGCTGAGGATCGAACCCAGGGTCTCACACATGCGATGCGAGCACTCTACCACGAGCCACAATCCCAGCCCCTATGATCCTAATTTTAAAAGAAGCATTAACCCATTCTCTTTTCAACTTCTTACACTGCAAGAGAATCCTCTTACAATAATCAAATATCATAAGCATTTATGAAATTAAAAATCACATAAGAAAAATATAAGCCAGGCAAGGTGGTGCACCCTATATCCTTAAGAGACTTGGGAGGCTGAGACAGAAGGGCCATGAGTTCAAGGCCAGCCTCAGAAACTTTGCAAGACCCTGTCTCAAACTAAAAAATAAAAAAAATTCAAAAGGGCTGGGGGCATAGGGTGTAGCTCAGTGGTAAAGAACCTCTGGGTTCAAACCCCAGTACAAAATTAAAAGAAAAAGAAAAATATAACTACCTTTGACTTCACTCCATAGAAGAACTTGAACATTCTGAGGAATGAAAATATAAATTCCTTTTTCTGTCCAAGTCAGTACACAATGCTCACTGAAAGAAAAAAAATGTAAGAAGTTAAAAGAATTAAAGTTTGTTACGATACAGAAGTTTGATATATTTCCCTGAATTCAGATCCTCACATTATCTATTAAAGTAAAATCAGACCATACAAAGAAAATACAACAGTGATCCAACTAATCAAATCTTAATACTCTCCTTTCTGTCTATAACAGCATACACACACAAAAAAAAATGCATAAAAAGATGCCAGATTGGGAAAATTCAGACACATACACTAAAGACCTTCTAGAAAAAGAAATGGCTGGTATCTGGAGAAAGAAAAGCTTAGGGACGACTTACCCGACATTTATGAAAGTAGTTAAGCTTCTTGTATTTGATATGATAGGGGCTCATTTAAAGACTAACATCTTATTGCCAATCAATCATTGCTCTAGTTAGCCACTTTTAGAAATGATAATATTCTAATTTTGTTAATTGTGTGTATATGACAAAAGATTGAGTGCATCTGGTCACATACATGCCAGAAGATTTATCAAGGGCTCTACCTATATCATCTAACTTCATAGTCCATGAAGGTAGAAGTGTTATCCTTATTTTACAAAAAAGAAAACCAAATCTCAGAGAGATGACATAATATGCCCAAGCCCATTCAGCATGAAGACAGAAGAGTCAGAAAATGAAACTAAGGATGGTCTAGCTCCCAAACCTGGACATTTTTTTTTCCCTCTCATACCCCACAGAATCTATTTTCTCCCTCATTTATTCTCAGTAATCTACCCTGTTATCCAGTATACTAAGTATTTCATTTTATTGAATTATCAAAAGTAACAGATTTCCTAATTACCAAACCCAATAATCCTTCACTAATCCCAGGCAGAAGACTGTTCCTTCTTTCTTGAGTTCCATTTCCCAGATTCTCGGATACAGTTCTTTCTTGGGTCTCTGTCTGCCTCTCCAGGACTCTGGTTCTCTCCATTTCTCCTGTTCTTCTTTCTTTTTTTTCATACCATTTACTCATATAAATATGAGTGTATCTCATATATCTCATGTACCTTCTCAAGGCTGCTACTAATGTATATATACCACTGATAATTTCCTTTCCTTAACCCTAGTCAGAACATTCCCCAACATACAGGGTTCTCACTATAGCTCCCTATCAAGGATCAGCTGAGGTTCAACTACCCTCTGAAATCCTTTCCCACAGCCCCATAGCAACTGTGCCTCTTCCTGTACTCAAATCTATTTCTTGTCAGTTCACTCATGTACTTAGTCATGTACTACTCTGTTACAACTCTTGTTTTTTTTTTTTTTTTTTTGAGAGAGAGAGAATTGTTTAATATTTATTTTTCAGTTTTCGGTGGACACAACATCTTTATTTTATTTTTATGTGGCGCTGAAGATTGAACCCAGCGCCGCGCGCATGCCAGGTAAGCACATTACCGCTTGAGCCACATCCCCAGCCCACAATTCTTGTTTTTTATTGTTAAACTTTTTTTTTTCTTTTTAGAAATAAACCACATTTCTCCAATTAAGTATAATCTTAAGCATGGAATAATATTTTCTTTGTCTCCAAGAGTACTAAAAATGGTTCCTTGAGGCCATGAACCTAAGAGTGATACTTTATAGGACTTGGATCAATACATACAATATATACAAATATTAACATTCTGTCCAGATCACTGACCCTAGAGGAAAGTAATCTTTGTCATAAAGATGGAAGATAAGGTCAGCATTACAGTCCAAAGTAAGTAAAATTGGGAAGGCTGTCTTCAAGAGCCATAGAAAATATATGATATGTACTCTTATCTGAGTAAAGAAATAAGAGGTCATAATTTTTTATATTAAACTTGATATTCAGCCTGAAAAATTTCTTAGAAATAGTAACCTACATTAAATGGGGGGTGGTGACTAAAATTAGAGCTGACAATTAAAATTTATACATTTTTCATCCCCTTATTACTTCACTAACAATAAATAAGTTGGGACATAAGCCTAACAGCATTGTTTACAAATTCAAGAAAAGAAAGTGTTAGCCAGGTGCATGCCTATAATCCTAGCAGCTCAGGGGGCGGAGGTAGGAGGATTACAAGTTCAAAGCCAGCCTCAGCAATTTATCGAGGTGCTAAGCAATTCAGTGAGACCCTGTGTCTAATAAAAAAATACAAAATATGGATAGGGATGTGGCTCAGTGGTCAAGTACCTCTGAGCTTAATTCCCGGTTACCCCCCCCCCCAAAAAAAAGAAAGTGTTATCTATGTACCAGAAAAAAAACAAAGTACAGGATATTAGAATGCTCCCTTATGAGTTTTGTAGGTTGTGCCAATGAACATAATTTAGGACACAAAAATGGAGGAAAAAGTAAATTAACAAGGACAATAAGAAGCCCTCCTACTCATGTTTTTCAAGAAACTTTCCACTGAATTAGTCATTGTTTAAGAGCCTTCAATGTGCCTAGTGCTGTGGTACTAGAATGGATATTCATAACATAGTAAGATAGTGGTGATGATGGAGGAATAAATGAGGTTTGACAACAGTGCATAGGAACGAGTACCTAACCCAAGCCTGCTGGGGGAGTTAGCAAAAGCAAAGTGACATTAATTATTATTTTAGCTGAGGAATAGGCCAAGCTACATCATGAAAGGCTCTATTTGCCACAGCAGGGACTATAACGAAAGTTTTAAATAACCAAACTTGAAGGATAACTACTAGGAAAATCAAGCATATTTCTGAGGAAGAATGCTTTCTACTACACAGCGAGGCCATACTATCACCCAACTTATCACCCCACATATTATGTTATAGTTAACTGAGTGTTTTATGTACCAGGCACTAAGCCAAGCACTGAGAATACAACAGTGAACAAAATAGCCATGAAGCCCTCAACAAGCTTACTGTTTAGGAGCAGGATGGGTTTATAAATATTAATATTTAATTATAAACTGAAGAATGCCATAAAGGAAGGCCCCTAATAAAGGAAGACGTTTTAATATGCTTTATGAAGTAGAGGCAAATAATTAGCTGCGTTCCTCCAATAACTTTCAGGATGAATAATGGGTTTATTAAATGTTAAAAGGTCTATAATTCATTTTTAAATACTTTGGTTTAGTGAATGTGATATACATGAATTAATTTTTACTTTGCCCTTGGTGGCAACTAGTTAACATTGACAGTTTTTAATTTTTATTTATTTACTTAATTGCAGTATTAGGGATTGAACCTGGGGCCTTTACCACCGAGCTACATCCCCAGTGCTTTTATTTATTTTATACTTGTTATTTATTTACTTTTGTTGTACATAAGATTGAACCCAGGGTGCTTTACTACTAAACTACATCCCTAGCTCCACCTCCCTTTTTTTTTTTTTTCATTTTGAGACAGGTTCTTATTAAATTGCTGAAGCTGGCCTCAAACTTTTGATCCTCTTGCCTCAGCTTCTGAAGTAGCTGGGATTACAGGCAATCACCACTGCACACAGCTTATTTTTTGTTTTGAGACAGGGTCTTTATTTGCGGAAGCTGGCCTTAAGCTTGTGATTCTTCCAACTCAGCTTCCTGAGTCACTGGGATACAAGAAAATGCCATCATGCCCCACTCAGTTGTTTTTTGGTTGTTGTTTTATTATTTTATTGTCTTTTTATTTTTTATTTTGAGCAGGGTCTCGCTAAATTGCTCAGGGCCTCACTAATAAACTGCCTTTTTTTTTTTTTTTTTTTTTGGTACTGGGTATTAAACCCAGGGGCACTCTATCACTGAGCCACATCCCCAGCTCTGTTTTGTATTTTAGAGACAGGGTCTCACTGAGTTGCTTAGCACCTCACCATTGCTGAGGCTGGCTTTGAACTTGCAATCCCCTCGTCTCAGCCTCCCAAGCCACTGGGATCACAGGTATGCACCACCACACCATGCTAATAAACTGGTTTTTTTAAAATCACATTCTAAGTTGGCATGGTGGCATGCATCTATAATCCAAGGCACTGAGAAGGCTGAGTTTGAGGCCAATGTCAACAACTTAGAAAGATTCTGTCTTAATACAAAAAACAAAAAGGGCTAAGGATGTAATTCAATGGTAGAATGTCCCTGGGCTTAAACCCCAGTATCCCCACACACACACACAAAAATCACAAATCACATTCTAAGAGTGATTAGTTACTCTTTAAAAGAACCCAAACAGAAGTCCACACTCCAGCCAGGTGCAGTGGCACATGCCTGTAATCCCAGCAGCTTGGGAGACCTTGAGGCAAGAGGATCGATCAGTAGTTCAACTTAGTAAGGCCTCAGCAACTTAGTAAGGCCCTAAGCAACTTAGCAAGACCCTATCTCTAAATAAAAAAGGGCTGGGTATGTGGCTCAGTGGTTGAGCATCCCTGGGTTCAATCCCCAGTGAAGTCCACACTCCAGTGTGCCCTATAAAAAACTCTAAATACCATTTTCTAAATCAGCATTAGAGATCTTATTAATCAGCCTAAGGACATTAGAAATAATTTTTCACTGATGAAATAAGTAAAGTTCCAGCACAGAGATTAGTGGGAAATTATACATTCATACTCATACCCTTGTAGAATAAGGTATAGTAATTGGCAGACCCAGAAGTTGACAAACTCTACAGTGGACTCTGTGCTGCCACTTAATATGGATTTTGCATCTAATGCACCTAGAAGGCTAACTTGAAGTTAGAATAGGGCTGAGTCTACCTTGAATAGATCTTTCATGCAAGATATTTGTCAGAGTCTCTAAAAAGCAGAAAGTTGAAATTTTAATAAGATTTCAAGAACAAGTTCTACAACTATGTTTGTGCCTGCCTATTAATAAACATATATCTATGAGGTAGATTTTAGTCAGGGACTTGCTTTCATTATATCACCCCAACAGGTAGAAGATGTTATAAGAGAATGAATACCAACAGCTCTGGTTGTCAGATATTCCCTGACAATTATAGACTCTCCATTTGGTTTGGAAAGGGATTTTCTTTTGTTTTCCCATACTTTTTTTTTTTTTTCAAGTGGTGCTTTATAATTGTGCATATGTGGGAAAGTATTTTCTCATTCATTTTCACTTTTTTTTTTTTTTTTTTTGGTGTTGGTGATCAAACCAAGGCCTTGGGCATGCTAGACAATCACTCTACCCTTGAGAGAGAGAGAGAGAGAGAGAGAGAGAGAGAGAGAGATTACAGTCTTATTCCTCTTATATAGAGTATTTCATGTAACTAGTCATTTTTTAACTTTCCAAAAATAATTTAGGGTAAAAAAAAATTTTAAAAAGCTACTGGGGGGGGCTGGGCTGTAGATCAGTGGTACAGTGCTTGCCTCAAATGCGTGAGGCCCTGGGTTTGATCCTCAGCACCACATAAGTAAATAAATAAATAAATATTGAAAAAAGAAAGCAAGCTACTGGGGACTGGGTTTATAATCCAACAACAGAGTATTTTGGATAAGGCCCTAGGTCCTAACACCACAAAATAAAAAATAAATAAATAAAAGCTAAATGGGAGAGCTAGGTGTGGTAAACTGAAACATGTAGTCCCATCTACCTGGGAGGTTGAGGCAGGAAGATTGCTTGAGTCCAGGAGCTCAAGGCCAGCCTGTCCCCCCAAAAAAAGTCAGGGGAGGACTAAGGGTATATATTGCTCAGTGGTATAATACTTGCCAACATGCAAGAGGCTCTGGCTTTAATTCCCAGCACTATAAAAAACAAAACAACAACAACAAAAATGCTCCCCCACCACCGAAGAAATTAACTAGCTAGGGTATGGTTCAGGGGTAGAGAACTTACTTAGTATGCACTGGGTTCAGTGCCAGAACCAAAACTAAATAAATAAAACCAAACTGCCTTTGAATAAAAGGAAAAGCCAAGGGAAAAACTTACCTAAGATGCAAGAGTTTGGGAAAAGACAAAGACTGGGAGCATCCAATTGTATGATCATATTGAGGTTCTGATCTAGGAAGCAAACACATACATTAATGATTTACTAACAACCTAAAATTACAAAGTTTTCCCAATATTGTGCAATTTTCACTGCCAAAACAATTTCAAGAGCTGAAATGCATCTGCCCTTATTCAATTAACTCCAATCAGAGGAAGGACAACTGATTAGAGGCTTTATCTTTTGATAAAAATTTTACTTAGTTCTTAAAAGGTATAACAAAATCTTTAACAGATAGGAGAAGATCTGAGATTTTAATCCAACCTCCAAGAAAATTCCTCAAATAATCCCAATCAGCCACACAAATCATTACCTTGGAGTAATCACAGGAAGAGGTGGCAATGAGAGGAGTTTCTTGAACTGATGTGTACTTATAACTTCACCATCAAAGTTCACTTCCCACATCCTAGAGCCAGGACGAGCACAAAATATCAAAGGTTGCTGGCTCCCAGAACACCTTGCAGGGAAGAAACAAGCTCCATATTCTCCATCTCTTTCCTTGTTTCCAATTTTCCAAAACTTTTCTCTAATATCCAGAAAGGAAGAGACACTATGTTTACTTACAAAAAAGTTAAAGACAATGGCATTATGAATCAGCATGGCCATGATAATCCCACCCACAATGTTCTCTTCCTTCTTCATATTAGTATTATGCTGGAAAGAACAATGTAATAGAAAGGTCAAAATAGAGCTCTGCTCTATTTCTGTGACCGGAAGCAAACCTCTTCACATTAGTACTCAGTTTATTATCCATAGAATGAGAGATCAGAATTGATGGAAAAACCTGTTTCAATCTAAAAGGTGAGTGCCACCAAACCATTTCATCATACATCCTTGAACCCTAAAGTCCTTGTGCAATACAATGCTCTCTGGACATCCCATGGAAGCCATGACTCTACCTTTCCACCTCTATCTCTAAGATATGTCATCACCACAAACATCCAATAAACTCCTCTTTCCCCAAAATGCTACGTCCCTCTGAAACATATCTTGGAACATTCTGTCCACTTAGGATTACATGAGTTAAATACATAAAAGTATTTGAGCTGAGCGCAGTGGTGCATAGCTGTAATCCCAGAGACTTGGGAGGCTAAGTCATGAGGATTGCAAGTTTGAGATACACCTCAGCAACTCAGCAAGGTCTTAAGGACTTAGCAAACTTCTGTCTAAAAATAAAACATAAAAGGGCTGGGGTTGTGGCTCAGTAGTAGAGCATTTGCCTAGCATGTTTGAAGCACTGGATTCGATTCTCAGCACCGCATATAAATAAATGAATAAAATAAAGGTTCATCAACATCTAAAAAAAAATTTTAAAAAACATAAAAAAAGGTCTGGGCTTCTGCCAGAAAACTCATTAAAAACATTTAGTGTTAATTAATACATAATATCTATACACACACACACAAAAAGAGTAAACGTGTCCTTTTTGCAGTCTAAAAAAACAAAAAAGGGCTGGGGATGGGACTTAGTGGTTGAACAACCCTGGGTTGAAACCCAGGTACCAAAAAAATTAAATCAAATAAAAAGTTCAAAGCCCACCTGGGCAACTAAATAAGACTGGAAAACTTAGTGAGATCTTGTCTCAAAATAAAAATAAAAACTTTTTAAAGGGTAGAGTGCTTGCCTAGCATATGCAAGGCCTTGGGTCCGACCCCCAGTACTGCAAGGGGAAAAAAAAAAAGTGAGTACACTGCCTAGAAACATGGAAGGTGATAAATGATGAGTTTACCTTTTCCTAAAACTTCCTGTTACTTATTCTTCATGACTTAGTTTCAGCAGTCTTCCTCTGAGAAACTTCCTTGACTCTCATATGCTGAATTACATGCTTCCTATATTATGCTTTCATAGTACTGACCACATTATAAGTGGCAATTATTTCTATTTGAATAGATTATTATGTTTTGAGACAAAAGGCATTTCTTATTTCTTTTTATTTTAATTTAGAAATTTAATTCCTTTATTGGCATTGCTATGCTTTTATTTTTAATTTTAATTTGTTCTTTTTAGATATACACGATGGTGGAGTACATTTCATACATTATATATAAAAGGAGTATAACTTATCCTAATTAGAATCCCATTCTTACGGTTGTACATGATGTGAAGTTTCACTGGTGGTGTATTCACATATGAACATAGGAAAATTATGTCCAATTCATTCTGCTGTTTTTCCTACTCCCATCTCTCTTCCCTTCACTCCATTCCCCTTTGTCTAATCCAATGAACTACTATTCTTCCCTACTCCCCCTTGTTGTGTGTTAACATCTGCATATGAGACAGAACATTTGGCTTTTTATATTTTGGGACTGGCTTATTTCACTTAGAATGATAAGTTCTCCAGATCCAGAAAATTATTCTTTTAAAAATTTATTATAGAAAAATTTACTGACAAAAGTCATAAAATCATTCTTTTTTATGGCTGAGTAATATTCCACTTTGTTTATATACCACAATTTCTTTATCTATTCATCTGTTAAAGGGCACCTAGGTTAGTTGCTTAACTTAGTTGTTGTGAATTGAGCTCCTATAAACATTGATATGGCTGTCTCACTATAGTATGCTGATTTTAAGTCTTTGGGGTTTATATCAAGGAGTGTCTTATTATACCTTCTTAGTTGAATACCAAATATATAGCAGTGTCTGACCCACAGAAATCACTCAGTACACTACAGATATCTCTTATTGGGTAATGATCTATTTATGCTCTCTGGCACAAATTTACTATAATTCAATAAAATTATAGTAAATTCAATAATTCAATAAAAATTCCTGTACTTATTTGCACCATGCATAAAATATGTTTTACTATAAAAACATGGATGTGAAAATGCTTTGATATGGACTTAGGGTAAAAAAAAATTTTTTTTATTTTATTTCTTAAATTCCTTATTTGGGAAATAAGATATATTTCTTGCTTGATATTTTATGTCTAATACAGTGCTAAACACCCAGAGTACAGCATGAGGTTAATTAATACTTTCATATCCTTAAAACTATCTCTACATTATGGATGTGGAAACTGACATTTGGCAAGATTTAAATAGGGGCAGAACAGGGAGTTGATATCATGTTGTCAGGTTCCATTATCCAATGTTCTCTCTCCTCTATCATTGTTTGTTTTTTCTTTTCCTTCTCAGATTCACCTTGTTCAACAGCTGACAGGAGAAGCAAATTCATAACTTATCACTTTTGTTAATCATTAAGAGTCCCAGTTATTGTTTTCTTTTTAAATACTGTTTGTTGAATGGGGACATACATTGAAACTAAAAAAAATATTAACATAATTGAATTTTTAAATTATTTTACTATTATATCCTTGAAAACAGAATTCTACCTAACAGAAAGGGGCATACCTAAGGCATGTTACTTCTGCAGCAAGTTCTACATTACTGCAACTCAACTCAAACTTATCACTCTTTGAAATGAGGGGGGTTCATAATACAAACTCATTGTTGTGTGTGCTCAAATTTTTCTATAATAAATTTTAAAAAGAATAAATGATACTAATAAGTATGGTAGCAAGCAAACCAACCAGCCAGGGCCAGTTAGGGATGGTGGTGATACTGGCCAGTGAAAATCTCCCTGCAGTAAAAACAGCTGAGAAACTTTGCATAATGATACATAATACTCACTTCCAGCTATTTCTCATTCTTTTGTGATATTTCATGACTACCTCTAATACACTCCTTTCCATTCATCATACATTTTATCCACCTTTGAGATATTGGTGAAATAATTGCTGAATTCATAACACTCTTAATTCTTCAGCCAATTTTACTCTGAAGTAAAATGCTATTAAATACACAGCAAATTTTAAAAACAGCAACAACAATCAGGGAAGTCTTCCTGATTGTCCTATTGAACAAGACTTTAGCCTTTAGCCTTTTGCATCCTTTAACTCAATGTTCTATAAGATTATACTTCATGGTTGGGTTCTTTAAATACTTGTCTTGATTACCCATCACATTTCTCGATCTCCTCTACCTCCTCTTTACTTGCCAACATTAGCTTGTATTCAAACAGTTCCTTATTAATATCTGTATAATTAATTGAGTGGTTTGTGCTAGATGACTTCTAAGATTCTCCTAAATTTCTATATATCTGATGACTCATGGTGTCAACATACCTCTCAGTGTCACACAAGAAAGATCGAGTAAGTGAAGATATAAGCAGTCTTCCATCCAAATAATCTAACTGCACAACACAAGAGTCAACTGTTGTTATTGTCTGAACAGGAAACATCACAAAGGCAGCAGATGCCTAAAAGGGACATGAGAAGAAAATAAAGTATTTCATTATAACATTTACATAGAATCTCCTCCTCTTTAAATAAAATTTCCTCCTCTTTTAAATAAAAATGACATGGATAACAAAATAAAATTTTTAAATAGGCAAAAATTTAATTTGCCTAAAGGGATATGAAAATTTAGCTCTCAAAAAATTTATGAAATAATTTGATACAAACTTAAGGCTTAATCCTTAAAGCTCTGTTTGTGATTATCTAACCTTAGAGGTTGGAATAAAAAAGTTGAAGCAAGTTTTGAAACATGTGAAAGAATTTTTCATCTATAGATATATTTCTCCCTTTGGGAAAAAGACAAATTAAGTCTACACTATGTAAAGGGTTTTAACTGGACTTTGAATCAAATGATAATTTAGGGGCTGATGATGTAGCTAGGTGGTAGAGCACTTGCCTACCATTCATAAGGCCAGGGGTTCAATCCCCGGTACCAACCTTTGATGGGGCACAATGACCAAGCCAGAATAGTCTAATGTGTTTATTTAAAACAGAATAATTTAGTCAACTGTAGTTAGATGTCTCCTTTTCTGTCAAAAATTCTCCTAGAAAATGAGTCACGAGAGAAACTTTCCCCACATGATCACCTACAAAAACTCTAAGAACAGCTGTGTCCCAGCTGTGATATAAAGGCCTTGGAGAAGCAAAACAATGAGAAACTGATCTGCAGTGTCTCAAAATCAGACTGGAGCATTCTGTTAGAGTTACCTGAGTCCCATCCTTTTAAGCAATAAGTGTGGCAGGAAGCCTGGGGACCTACACATCTGAGCATAAGTCCCTTTATGATTCCATTCACATTAAGTTACATTTATCCTGAGACAAAATATTCCTATACCCATGAGTTTGGTCTACACAGGGGCCAGGAAAACAGGAGACTGAACAATTGGTGCCATTTCTGTATTTGCCATTTTATTAGTAACTAGTAAATAGACACCTTTTCTTTCTCAATGGCCTCGTATTAAAGAATACTATTATTATTAATATTATTATTTAAATGCACCAGACAGGTGAGTTAGGAAATACAGCAATAGACAATGTGCAAATTATTGAAGTCAGTTCACAAGAGCCACTCTACAACAGTATCAAACGAAAATAGTCTGCCATATGTACTGCCATATGTACTACAAACAATTCTCAAAACCTTTTAGGTCTGTGCTTTAAATCTGTCCCCCCAGAAATACATTGAATAAAATTGTATCCTTTAACTCAATGTTCTATAAGATCACACTGAGTATCTCTAATCACATACATAAAGAACTAGAGAGGTTCTCACCTTTGCTTGTTTAGATGTATTGAGTTTGATGGCAGAAACTTTCCCCACATGATCACCTACAAAAACTCTAAGAACAGCTGTGTCCCAACAGAGAGCTGTAACTTTTCGGCCTTTGTGTTCTGAAGACACGTAAATTCGTTCTGGTTTCCCACGACGCTCTTGATTTAATTCCCAAACAACTACAAGACCTTGACTGCAAGAATTGAGTGACAGAAGCAAATTTTTGGCAGTGGTGAAAAAGATAAAAATTTAACTACATTGAATCGTCAATTATATTAAACACACAAGCAAACACTTGCTCTTCAGAAAAAAAAAAAAAGGAAGTAAAGGCCAGAGGGAGGGTAGAGAAAGGGGAAATGCTGGGAACGATATTGGTCAAATTATATTGTTATATTATATGCATGTACAAATATGTAACAACAATCCTACCATTATGTACAATTATAATGCACAAATAAAAATATGGAAAAAAAAAGAAAAAGAAAAAAGGAAGTAAAGAGCCAAGTTACTCATTTCCTTGTTTTAGTTGCCAAACCATCATAACAGAAGAACTTAAATGTTCTAAATTATATCTGTTACCTTCCTCTTTTAGGACCTTTAAAATGTTGTTGACTCAAATTAGCAGTTTTTATAAATCCTAGAGTGACTAGGATGGCTGGAAAGGTGTCCCAGGACACAGGACTTCCAGTATCAACACTGGGACAGTACTAGGCAAATTGAGGTGGCTGGCCACCCTCAGTTTAAAATGCATTTGGAAGGAAGTAGCCAGACAATCTCATCGCCCTGCTCCCAACACAAACACAAAAACAAAAAGGGAGGAATGTTGGGTGAGTGGGAGACTCCCCGCTGAATCCCTTACCCCTCCCCTCCTCAAGCTGAAGAGCGCCAAATTCAAAGGTTTTCTCAACCAATCCCTGAAGGACACAGTGTCCTGAGTCACCCTGCCAATCAGCACCCAACATGTCCCCTATACAACCCTTCTTAAGCAGAAGCTTGTAAGGACACACTCTCTGCCCTCTGCCTTCTTCCTCTCTGCTCTCTTCCTCTTCTTTCTCTCATCTTTCCCCTCTCTGATCATCTTTCTCTCTGCCCTCCTCTCTCTGCTCTCTGCCTCTCCTTTCCTTCCCCTTCAGGCAGCCCCCCAATAAAATCTCTTGGTTGAAAATAAAATAAAATGCATTTGGAAAAGATCAGATAGTTTTAAAACAATTTTTTACCTGGTAGCTACAGCAACGTAATCATCATCATGTAAACAGCAAGCAACCTGAGATATTGCACCTTCCTAGGACACAAAAGGAAAAATATTGTTTAAGTACCAAGTTTTCATCCTTCTTTTATTCTAAATGATTAATCATATTGGAGAAATTCACATTTACAAAAGATACTCTTAATTGTATGTGACAGGCTACCCTTGGTCTTACCCGGTGTGAAAGAAAAAGCCTGTGCTTCCAGCCTTCTTTCTGAATGAGATTGAGTCCTCCTCCTGAGCTGCCCAAAGCCAACCATTTCCGAGACACAGCTATGCTTGTGCACTAAAATCATGTGAAGAGACATGCATGAGACACTCATAGCCACTTAACCAAATAAACTACAGACTGGAAATAAATAATGAGGATTTCTGTTCAGGTTCCTCCCCTCAGTCCACCCTCTGACCAGATGGATACAACATAATGGCACTCACTCTCTAATTCTAGAATACTGAAAAATATCAAACAAAGAACATTTATATATCAAAAAGGCTGAATAGGCTCAATTGTATAAATGAGTAATCTTTTTTGGGCAAAAGCCAGTTATTAGACCATTCGTATTTTGTGTAACTTGGCTAAGGTCATTCCAATGCTGACTGCAGTGGGGGAAGACGAAGTAAGTTACCAGGGGATAAAGCAATTTGCTCCCTTAAATAACTTCTAGTCTGCATAATCATCACAAAACACCACAGTCCTTAGAGCAAGTGAGACTCTGGAGGGCACAGATTCAGGTCACCGTACTACCATGTCTCCCCAACCTATCAGTCTGCTGACTTCTCTCTTGACCTGCCAAACAAAGCAGTGGCCATGCTATGCCCAATAATCTGTGGCCAATTATTGGTTTGCTACTAAGAGACATTACTAACCTTCTTCAACTTTGTTGCTTTTCACCACAGAAGCTGAAAAACCTAAATATTCACTTTCCCATTTTCCCTTGTTGCCAGGGGTAACCATGTAGCTCAATTCTAGCTAATAAGGCTAAGACTGCTTTACCTTCCCAGACAAAAGGCAGAGTTTCAAGAAAACAAACCCTCTGCCCTTGGCCCCCTCATTCTTTTTTTTTTTTTTTTAATATTTATTTTTTAGTTTTTTCGGCAGACACAACATCTTTGTTTGTATGTGGTGCTGAGGATCGAACCCGGGCCGCAAGCATGCCAGGCGAGCGCGCTACCACTTGAGCCACATCCCCAGCCCCTTGGCCCCCTCATTCTTGCTTGAGATACAATAGGGACATTAAAACTGGAGGCAGGATATGTATCTTGCAACTATGAATAAAAGCCAACATATAGATGATGACAAGAGAGAGAAAGATGGAGAGCCTAAGTCCTCAGTGACATTGTTGGGCCACTATACAAAAACCAGCACCACCAACCTCCAATGAGATGATAAACACCTTAATTGTGTAAGTCACTGAGATAAGGTATTCTGTAACTTGCAGCTAAAAAATATTTCTAACTGATATCACCTCTCACAAATGTTGCTCATATTGCTTTGCCTATTGTTTCCTATTTTCCCTCTCCTCAGAGGCTAAAATGTACTTTGGAGCAGTAGCAAAAGTGCAAAATCAAGTTATTTTTGAATTAGTTATGATACTTTTGTTATTTACCATATCATCCTGCCTTTCATCAAACAAATTCAGATTGCGGGAACTATACACTTCCCACACAGCTAATTTTTACTCTGCTCCCTAACCAGTGGTTATATCAAATTTCTTGTTTTGGAATAAGGCAGTGGTTCATGTTGTTCAAAATGTAATGTGGGGGCATACTCATTTATACTATTAATTTTAATAACATGCTTTACTTTCTGAGAGAAGAAAGCAAGATTACTGAGAAGGAAAAAATTTTTAGAACCATGGTTTCCAGAGCTGGGGAAGAATTCGAATGATAGTTTAAAAACTATATCACATAAGAGCTATGATGCCAGGCATGGTGACACACACCTGTAATTCCAGGATCTTGGAAGGCTGAGGCAGGAGGATCTCTCAAGTTCCAGCCAGCCTGGGCAGTTTAGCAAGACCCTATTTCACAATAAAATAAAAAGGACTAGGGGTATGGCTCAATCATAAAGGACCACTGAGTTCCATCCCCAGAAGAAAGAAAGAGAGGGAGGAAGGGCTAATGACTATGCTACTCCCACGTAAGGTATCATGAGGACAGGTAAGAATACAAAAGATTCCACAAAACAGAACTAGAGACCAGGGGGAAATATAACAGAGCACCTAAAAACATGAATATGAAAATGAAACTAACACAAGGATGAAGAAATTCACCTTTAAACGACTGGAGTCCAACCGCAAGGCTGAGAGTAATGGATCCAGTGACTCAAACTCTGCAAGAACATGGCTGTAGGACTCTGGTATCACTGGCACAAAAGTCATTTAGTCAAAAAGGTGAAACTTGTTCAGGCACAGTATTCCTTGCCTGAAAAAAATCTGCAAAAATAGAATTTAAGATCACCATTCATTCAGGATGCATTAAAGAAATGCGTGGGGAACATAAGGAAAACATGAGACAGAACAACTAGTTCTACTTTGAACATGCTGGTTAAAAAAAACAAAAACAAAAGCAAAATAGTAATAGTGTGGTCCCTCTATTTCACATTCCTTGACTCTAAAACTCTTAAAGTATCATGTCTAGATTTCAAGGCCCTCCAGCATCCTATCCCACTGCATTATCTTATAGTGTAAGAAGGTAAAACTGATACAGTAGGGCTTAAAAGAAAAATTGGTCAAGTTCCTTGAAGTAAAACAGCAACCCTACTATATTTGAGTGGTAAATTTTTAGGAGTCTCTCATTTAAATGCAATATTCTGTTGATAAGGCCTCAAATACTAAAGCCTTGTCAGCAAGCATTAAAGTTATCAACCAAAATTTTAACAGTGCTTAATGAAGGCCTCTAGATCTCTCCATTGAACCCAGCAGGGGCCTGATATGTATGTTTTTTGAATGAAGTGAGAAGATACAAGGAATTGGAATACAAAGAATAAGAGCTCGAATAAAAGAAACTAGATAGGAATTAATAGAGATAAGAATATTAGGTAGCAAAAATCAAATGCCCAATGAGAACTTTGTAAACTAACACCGAGTTGCCTATCTGTTCAACTAGTCTCAGTAACTTTCTCAGGTACACGTTTGTCTGTGTGTGTGTATGTGTGTGTGTGTGTGTGTGTGTGAGAGAGAGAGAGAGAGAGAGATGGCACCAATTTAGAGAGAGAGAGAGAGAGAGAAATGGCAACAATTTCCAGGCAAAAAGAAAACTGTACCATTACACACATACTACAGTCTTATTTTCTGGTAGTAATTTTGTCTCATACAATTCAACATGCACAAGAAAAATGTTGTTCTAAAAACAACCAACCAAAAATTTAGTAGAACTATACTCAAAATACTCGAGAACTCCTGATCTAAAAAGATTCTTCTCTTATTTTTTTCACTCATTCATTTTATTGTGTAACTAATACAACATCAGGCACAATGGTGGGAACAAAGTAAGTAAAACAATTCCAGAAATCAATTTACAATCAAACAGGGAGAAAAACACAAATACCACATACAGATATAAGAGAAACATAAACAAAGTGTTTTTTTAGAACTTAAGGATTAGAGGGATCACACTGAATTAAAGGGAACCACAGATAACTTCCTAAGGGAAGTAGCACAGCACCAGGTAGGTTTTATCAGAAAGAAAGGGAAACGGTAGTAAATAGTGCAACAATAAGCAATGATATAGAGATGGAAAAATGAAAATATATTTGATGAATACATGTTCAGTCTTTGGTTGAAACACTGAATGGAATAATGAAAGATAAAGCTGGGTCCTCTACAATGGGATCAGTAGAGGAGATCTCATCTCTATTTCTTACTCCAGTTCATCTCCCTGTTACTTCTCTCCTATTCTCCAACTGAACTATGTGTGGTCCTCTTTCAATCTATAAGTTTGTTGTGCCTCTATGATTTAAAATATGCAGTTCATAAACTCTTATCCCATCTAACAAAACCTTATCTTTCTCCAAACTGAGTTTAAATGTCACTTCTGTGAAGTCTGTCACAGCTCTATCCTAGCAAACAAAAAAATTAAGCCCATAGATGAGGGTGAGAAATGCTTACCAAAATCAATCAGTAAAACAAAGGTTGGCTTGTTCAAAGCTCACAGGGCTAATAAAAGGTAGAGTTGAGAAAAGAATACACATCTGATAAGTCCAGATCTAATCATCTTCCCATTTCCCCGATTATTCAATAGCAATGTGAAAGAGTCGTATTCGGGGTTTGCTGTTCACACATCAAATACAAATCACAGTGTTCTTTTGGCCCACTAGTTGTATGGAATGAAAGGGCTGTGAAAGAGACAAGGAAAGGAACAAAAATTAAAGAAATAATGCGAAAAGGAAGTAACAGATTTTATTTCCATGAATAATAATCAGAGAATTCTCACCTCAGAGAAATTGCAACATATTTTGTCACTGCATTCGTTCATTCAACATTCTGAGTATCTACTACGTTCTCAGCCTTCACGCACCGCTGGAGATACTAGGATAAAAACATACAGTCCTCGACCGCAATAAACTCCTCATCTAGTGGAACCACTACCTTTTTAACAGCGGTAACATTAATACTGTATTACGCCCTCTTGAGTTCCGGTAACCAAGTTTTCAAAGCCAGGCTCACAGACCAGGAGCCCAAAAGTCCCAGCCCTGCCACACCACATCCCGGTCAGCAGCTCCCAATTTTCAGTGGTCCGGACCTTCTGGGATCCGCACCCAGCCACTCACCGCGCACTGACAGCGGAACTTGAACTTCTCTCTCCCCTCTCGCTCCTCCCCGGCCTGACTTACGTCACCCAGGAGCGCCGGGGACGCGGGATAACGCTATTAACGGCACTTCCTTGTCACGTGACGATTACGCCCCTCCCTGCGCGTGGTCCCACCCCCCTCAGGCCGCGGTTGCAATTACGCTCCCTACCACCTGCAGTCGGTGGGTCGCCGCAAGCGGAAGACACGCCGTTAACCGGGATCGGAGGAGCCCTAAGCCAAATGGGTGTGACAGATAGGATTCCGGAGATCTTCACCGCACGAAACCGGAGAGAGGAAACGAAACAGGCGGGAACCGGTGGGGGAGGGAGGGAACTAACGGAAGGTGTCATGGCGGCCGCGCTCTGGGATCACATGTCCCGCAGGCCCGCCTTTGTACTTCCGGTCACGTGCCCTCAGAGACCTCGCAGCCAGCGATGGAGGCGAGACCCCCCAGTAACAGAGGCGGTGGCGACTGCTGCGGCCGCTGGGTTTCAGCCGCTTCCCAGCAGCAGCTCTAAGCTCAACGGAAGTCGACCCGATCCAACTCAGTTACTCACTCCTAGCCGGAGACTGTAGTTTCCACCTGGTAAGTTTAGACCAAAGAATGCGGGCAGGTGGGCGGTGAGTAGCTGACAGGCCCGGGGGTCGCGGGACGGCGCGGATTCTGCACCTTTTCCCAGCGTCGCTTTTGCTGTCTCCACACCGTTTAAGATTGCCGTCTCCTTTGCCCTTATTATCCCGAAGTAGGAAAGAGGCGACCTGATCCTTAATCTGCTGGTCTAAAGGAGTCCTGCCCTTCCACGGAGAGCAGGGACTCGAAGATCCATCCAACGCCGGGATCTGACTTACTTCATGAGAATGAAGGAAGTGGAGGCCGCTCCCGGGCAAAGAGGTCCTTCCCTTTAGGAAACGTACTGTAGAGAGTCTTTCGGTTTCAGTAAGGAAAGCTCTCACCTTGGAGGCCGAATGAGCTCGTGCTTCCACCTGTCAGTCCTGCCGCCTTTAAATTTTTTATTTACACGTGAGCCAACCTACACACTAACAGTTTTAGTCATTCCCGATGTGATTGTCATGTAATGAAAAAAATGGAAATATATAATTATTTCACAAATTTTCCAATGTTATCAGGCTAAATTGAGTAAGGTGGCTTATCTGATTGGCTTATGTATTTATTGATTGATTGATTGAGGTGCTGTGGATTGAACTCAGGAACGCGCTACCACTACTGAGCTACATCCCCAGCCCCTTTTATTTTTTGAGACAGGGTCTTGCTGAGTTGCCAAAGCTGGCCGCGAATTTGGCTATCCTCCAAGTCGCTGGGATTGCAAGACCACACCCAGCTGATTGACTTTTTTTGTTGTTTTTGGTACTGAGGATTGAACCCGGGGCACTTTACCATCCCTAGCCCTTTTTTTTCCCCCCCTTATATGGAGTTTCTCTAAGTTGCTTAAAGCTTTGCTAAATTGCCAAGGCTAGCTTCCAATTTGTGATCCTCCTTCCTCAACCTCCCAAACTGCTGGGATTATAGGCATAAACCATCATACTTGGCCAGCTGATTGAGTCTTAAATGCCCATTTTAACATCTGTAAAATAGGAGTGGAAAGAGGTAGGAAATTTTTTTATCCATCAGAAGATCCAATTTAAAACATGAAAATGCACTGGGGATGTAGCTCAGAGGTAGGATACTTGCCTATCATGTAGAGGCCATGGGCTCAATCCCCAAAACAGCCAAAGAAACAACAAAAAAAGACCACCAAGAGTGGTTTAAGGGCTGGTGTTGTGGCTCAGTGGCAGAGTGTTTGCCTTACACGTGTGAGGCAGTCGGTTCAATCCTCAACAACACATGAAAATAAAGATTGTGTACATCTACAACTAAAAAAATGTTTTTTAAAAAATTGGTTTAAAATACATCTTGCAATACTGGCTCCATACAACCCAATATTCTCTCATTATACAGAGTTGTGATTTTTAAACTTTTTAAAGCAATTAAACAATTTCTCCCCATGAACTCTTACCTGGAATGCCAGTATGTAAAGCAGCATTCTTTGGTGGAAGGCTATACCAACTCAGCCTCCCCTTTCCTAGAGGCTAATCTTTGGTTATTAATACAAAGTTGCCAATCCTAAAATTTTTAAAAGCTAAAACCATAGCTGTGAAAGTGGAGAAGTCGTAACAGCAGGGAAAATAACCTCTAGGAGCAGGCCTAAGATTTACAGAAGGACTGGGCTCTAGGGAGAACTTAGAACCTATAAGTAGTTTTAAATCCTTAATTCTTAAAGGGGGAGATGGTCTGCTGCCCTTACCCAGTTGACCTTTAGCAGCATGACACAATGATAGATTTGAGTCTCTCCTAAGTGATGTTAAATGCACATTGCAGTACAAATGTGTAAAAATAATTAAAGTGAATGCAGAGAGGGCTCTTTAATAGAACAGATTGGTACAGTCAGAGGGAGAAAAATCATTTAAAAGTAGAGGCAAATATCTGAACTTCAGTAGGTTGTGAATGCTTCATGTGTGTACTGCTCACAAGGCTTTTATCTTCCCCTGCTCGTATATTATTTTAAAGCCTGTTTGTGTGTGTGTGTGTGTGTGTGTGTGTGTGTGTTTCTCTTGCCATCAGAATGTTGTATGGTGTATTTGAGATCCCTTAACCCTTTGACCACCGTTTCTACCTTATGGATATTGCTGTTAGAGATGTCACTGTGCTCTTCCCCCTTTCTCTCCTCCTACCTTTAATGTGGCTGTGTCAGCCATTGATATAATATTCCCTCTTTTCCCCACTTTGATTACCAGATGATTATTCTTCACTTTTGGTACTCTTGTCAGTTTTTGTTTTTTTTGCAGTGTTTACTAGTGGTCATCAGCCCATTTTCCTCTATTATGCATCTCTATGTCACATATTCCTCTTGACTGTCCCTGCACTGCTGTAAAGTGAAAAGGTACTTGGCCCTAAAATTGCCACATTAGTATTCTCCTTAATATCATACTTGTTGGAAAAATATCCTTAAAGCAATACGTTTTGGTTACTTTTGACATACTTATAAGTTGTTATTCCCTGTATTGTTGAATTATTAAAACATTTTTTGATTGCTTGATACAAATAGTATTCCAGATCTCCTGTCTTTTATGTTGGTAGATAAAGCAGCTTTCTCTGGCAATTCTCCTATCTGAAAGGATAAGGGTGATAGGAGTTTATATTTTACGGGTTATCTTTTTTCTCCTCCATTTATCTCTGCACTTTTAAAAAGTGTATGTAGGTGATAGAAATGCACAGATGCAGTAATTAAAAGATTTCTGCTCAACCATTTTAAATTCTTGCTATCCCTGTTTCCTTATAGGGCAGGATCCAGTTAATGGAATCTGTGTGAGAAATGGTGCTCTGATATGTGAATTGAGAGCTCTAGTGCTTCCTGGAGTTGAGCCTAAGATTTATGTGCAAAGATTTCTTGTGTCTTGCTGAGACTGGATTATTTTAAGAACAAAGATCTTATAGAGATATCACAGATATTTGTTGGATTCTTCCTAGGAGCCAAATACTATGCTGCTTGGTGCTATACTATGAATACAAGGGGCCTCTGCCTTCCTTTATTAAGTTTGCAGTTTGTCGAATTTGAAGAATTTAAGGAATTACAGAAAAAAGAATTACAGGGACTGAGGCTGTAGCTCAGTGGTAGATGGCTTACCTAGTATGCATTAGGCCCCTAGTTTGACTTCCAACATTGGGAAGAAAAAAATGTAGTAAGTGCTATGGGGAAAATAATAGCAAATGTTAGCTAATAATTTGGGGGTTTGTTGGTGTTTGGTTTTGGTTTTGGTGGTGCTGGGGGTTCAATCCAGAGCCCAACATATGCTAGGCAAAAGCTATGATTTTGAAGTTTAGAGTACTAGACTGAAAAATATGCGTAAAAGTTAGCCAGTTAATGGGAAAATGTAGCTTCAAGCAAATAAATTTTTAACTGCCTATCAATACTTTTTTGAGAAGGTCTTGGTATAAAAAAGTTATGATAGGGCTGGGGTTGTGGCTCAGCAGTGAAGCATTTGCTTAGCAAATTCAAGGCCCTGGGTTTGATCCTCAGCACCACATAAAAATAAACAAAATAAAACTATTGTGTCCAACTAAAAAATAAATATGAAAAAAAAGTTACCACAGTATTATCACAAAGTAATCTTTTTTAAGTAAAGCTAGATCTTCATTGACCTGACTTGTTTAGATATAGCCTACAGCAATATGTCTTCATAAACAGAATATTTTGTGGCTCTTATTGAGTTCTACTGGGAAGACCTGTTTGCCTCCCAAGGAATCTCCCTCAAGAAAAATCCGAAAATCACTGAAGCCATTTAGAATAACCTCAGAGGTTCATTCTATTAACCCTCCTAAAATTGGTACATTCGTCCTTGAACAATTAACAGAAACACTACAGATGATCAGGGAAACTTGCCAAGCAAATTAACTGAGACAATTGACCATTGTGCCCAGTATTCAATAATTTGTCTGATTTTTTTTTTTTTAAGGTCCCACCATTTTTTTTTTTCCTGGTGGTGGTGCTGGGCATTGGAACCCAGGGCTTCATGCATGCCGGGCACACACAGTCTACAAATTAGCTGCATTCCCAGCCCTCCCCCAAATGAATTTTAATAGGTTTCACATGTTATGTTATATAAGAGGTTATGTTTTTCCTGGTTAATTTAAAGTAGCTGATTCAAAATCAATTTATACAGTCCCATGAATTCTTCACTTTACAGTTTCTCTGTCTTCACCTACTTACTTTCTCGTCTTCTCAACTTGGAAATTTTCTGTTCTTTTCCAAAGCTAACACTTTGCATTTGGGCCTGTAAGCCCAGTTAATTGGGGACTTGCTCTATCAGCTACCCCTGTTCACTGTTTTTTCTTCTAATTACTGATGTGCTTTAAATTATTTAATAATTATGTGGTAACCTCCACCAACTCTCCCCTCCCATCTTTCTCAGATTTTAACTCATGTTTCCTAAAATGTTATTTGTATAGCATACAGTATAGTTTTACAATTTCGGGATGGGCTGTTTTCTTTTTCTTTTTTATGGACACAATACTTTTATTTATTTTTGAGGTACTGAGGATCGAACCCAGTGCCTCACATGTGCTAGGCAAGCAGTCTACCACTGAGCCACAATCCCAGCCCCCAGAGTGGGCCTTTTAAGATTGTCCGTTTATTATGTGTATTAGGAGATTGATATAAAAATATTTAACAGTTCCATAAATGTAAAATTTTATAAATTAAAATTTTAAATTTACACATATTGTAGAAATTGAAAATAGGGGTTACTTTTAATTCTTACCCACACTTTACTTGTAAACATATGATTTGATAGGAAATACATCTCAGGAAGACATTAACTTCTTTTCTCATTACTAAATACTTATTCATTGTAGATTATCCAGAAAACACAAAGAACATTTAAATCATTTATGTTTCTGTCACTCATAAATGTTATTAGACTGGTGTCTATCTTTCCAGTTATGTATATTTGAATAACAGCATAATGAATCTCTGAGGTCAGCCTGATTCAGGTCTGAACCCAGTTCTACTTTCTTGATAATTTGGGAAAGTGCATTGATTTCTCAGACCCAGTTTCCTTATCTACAAAATGGAACTAATTTTAGGACCTTCTTCATAGGATTATTAAATATGGACTGAATGAGATAATACCTGAAAAGAACTTAGTCTTCAATAAATTTTAGATAATTTTTTCATATAATAATATGATTTTTAAAATATAATAATAAAACATGCTTTATATCTTTTCATGTAATTAAGTAGTCCTAAAATAGAGGCTTTTGAACTTTTTGAGCGACTAGCCTTTAATCAAAATCTTAGGAGAACATCAAAAGGTTAGTCAGTTAAAATATGGTATTGTGTAGTAAGAATTTTAACTCTGTTATATTTGGTGTATACATATCAAAACTGGAGATTGTAGAACAACATGGGGAAATATTTTCAGTGGCAAATGAAAAACACAAAATCATTAGCTTGGATTTACTTTATAATATCTGTAGTGGTGATACAGTTAATATCAATGCAATTTAAAATGAAGAAAATTAATGTTAGGGCTTGGGGTTTGTGGAGTTTTTTAAAATTCCTTTTCGTTTTTGAATTTGATAAAAAGCAATTATCTAATTAGGCTTTAGTCTAACAAATTACAAATGCTCACATAATGCAGATTATCTCCACCTATATAATTCAACATTGCCTGACACTCTCTATATCCAAAACTGAATTCCTTGTGTTCACTTTCAAACCTGCCCTTCCTTTTCATTTATTTCTGTAAATGGCACCTTGTCCTCATGTCATTGAGAGTTAGAAATGGGGCATTAGTGAGCAATTGTGACACTTCTTTCAGTACTTATAATGTCTATTAATCTGCTTCCTTGGTTGTCCTTGATCCCTTCCTCTCCAGTTTCACTGCCCCAGCCTGGTTCAGAGACCTGTTCTGATCTCTCTGTAGTCTCTGTAATGCTACCTAGAGATTATTTTTCAAAAATACAGATCACTCAAAAGTATTTAGATATTTAGAGGGTTTTTGTTGCTTAGAACATAGAGTGGCATTCTCCACTCTGCTTCCATTTTAACCGTCTGACCTCATATCCCACTGACCTCCGACATGATTATCATATCACATCCAGATTCTTTACCATTCTTAGAGAGTTTCACGCCTTTGTTCAAACCATTCCCTTTGTTTGCAATGCCATTTACCCTCTACTTTCTTCATCAGAATCCTCTCTTCAAGACCAAATTTATGCCTAACATGGTGGCACATGCCTGTAATCCCAGTTACTCAAGGCAAGGCCAACCTCGGCAACTTAACAAGAACCTGTCTTAAAAAATTAAAAGAGGGGGTACTGGGGTTGTAATTCAGTGGTAGAGCGCTCACCTGGCATAAGGCTCAATCCTTAGCATCACATATAAATAAAAATTAAGATACTGTGTCCACCTACAACTGAAAAAATAAAAAATGAATTAAAAGAGGGACTGGGGATATAGCTCAGCGGTAAAGCACTTGCCTAGCACGTGTGAGGCCCTGGATTCGAGCCTCCACGTTATATAAAAATAAATTTAAAAAATAAAGGTACTGTGTCCATTTATAATGAAAAAAATTGTTTTTAATTAAAAAGAGTTGGGGATATAGCTCGGCAGTAAAGCACCCTTGAGTTCAGCACCCAGTACTGCCCCCCCCAAAAAAGGATCCAGTTTATAACTATTTTTGTATAATAAAGAAACTACTGATACATGCAACAGTATGGTGAATTTCAAAATGGTGAAAATCTAGAGACATAAAAGTACATATGTAAGATTCCTGGTACAAAAACTAATAATAGGTGATAGAAATCAGAAGATAGTGGCTGGAGAGTAACGAAAACAGAATTAACTAGAAAATATATGAGGGAACTTTTCGGGGATGATGGAGATGTTCTGTCTCTCCTTTGGGGTATTTGTACATGGGTGTATGCAATGGGCAAAACACATCAAACAGGACACTGAAAAAGCTATATATTTTGTTTGTTAATTAGACCTCAATTTTTTAAAAAATTGGCAAACCAGGGCTTCCCAAGTAAAAAAAAAAATTGCCTGAGTCCTAACTCAAAATGTCTTTTGTGTCCCTTTTGGGACTTGACACATTCTAATTTGTATTACAGATAGCACACATACACACATTTTGCTCACTGGGCTAGAAGCTCTTTGAAAACAAATCTTGCTGTTGACTTTCATTCATCTTTGGACAACTTATAGGCTCTTCGGCTCAGTACAAATTTCCTAAATAAATATATTCACCCTTCACCCTTTTCCCACCTAGAAGACCGTTCATGCTTGTAGTAAGCACTTGGAAGGCTAGATAGAAATGCCGCTTGAATTCAGGTGGTTGAGACCAACCTGGATAACACAGTAGAACCCTCCTCTTATACAAAGGAACGTGAGACTGGGAATGTAACTCGGTAATAGAGTGCTTGCCTGGCTTGCGCAAGGCCCTGGGTTCACTCCCCAGCAACCCCCCCACCATGTAAACACACACAAAAGCCTATAAGAGAGAGAGATGACTACTAACAATTCAGATAATCAACTTAAGAAAAATTAGAAATCGGATCTCACTTTTTTTGGTGTTGGGAAGCAAACGCAGGTCCCTGCACGTGCCAAGTAAGTACTTTACCACTGAGCTACATTCCAGGACAAATTTTTATAATACCTAGATAAACTGATTCTTCAAAATTATACTTTAAACTGTGCCTGAAAAAATAAATTTAAAAAAAAAAATTAAACCATTGTTGACTAAACAAACCCTTCCCAATTGATGTGTGAAATTTTTTTTTTCCATCATCTTTTTTTCCTCTTTTAGCACCTGATAGCCATCATGGCAACTTCATCTGAAGAAGTTTTGCTGATCGTGAAGAAGGTGCGTCAAAAGAAGCAGGATGGAGCTCTATACCTCATGGCAGAAAGAATTGCTTGGGCGCCAGAAGGCAAAGATAGATTTACAATCAGCCATATGTATGCTGATATTAAATGTAAGTCAGCTATACTAAGGTTTAATACATATGTATGACACATTTACTAGTAACTTTATAGAAGTATTGTTTATAAATCTTTGTGGGTTTTGAATTTTATATCAAAAAATCATGTAGAAATTACAAAATACAGGCTGGGATTGTGTGTCATAGGTAGAGTGCTCGCCTAGCATGTGTGAGGCACTGGGTTTGATCCACATAAAAATAAAATATTGTGTCTACCTGTGACTAAAAAATAAATTTAAAAAAAAAAGAAATTGCAAAACAGGATCAGTGAATATATACTGTTTTATAACCTGATCTTTTCACTGTTAACAGATTGACATACAGATGTAAATCTGCCTCATGTGAAGATTTATACGTACTCTTAAAAATTGTGTAACACTACACTGGATGTGTGTGTAGTTGTGTATTTAACTCTTCTCTGTTGAAGGACAGTTATGAAGTTTCCAGAATTTTGTTGTTGCAAGTATTTCCACAGTGTAGAACTGTGCACCAATATCTTTTTGAAATTGTGTAGGTAGAACACATCCCTGCCAAGGATTAACTGTTTCAAATTGTTTATACATTTTAAAAATTAACAGATGATGACAGGTTGTCGTATAATAGACTTGCACCATTTAGGCAAATTGTCTAATTAATCTTTAGTTATGTGGCCATCTTTTCTTGGGAAGATACATTCAACTTTATACTGAACAAAATGGGAGATACAAAGCTTTTTTTTTTTTTTTTTTTTTTTTTTTTTTTTTTTTTTTGGTGGTGGTGGTGGTGGTGGATGCTGGGGATCAAACCCAGGGCCTGGTGCATGCTACCTCAGCCTGAGAGCATAATTTTTTTTATTTATTTTTATTTTGAGACAGAGTTCTGTTAATTTTTCCAGAACAACTCTACCACTGAATCATATCCCTGGCCCTTTTTTAAAACTTTGAGATAGTGTTCTGCAAAGTTGCAATCCTTCTACCTCAGCAACTATAGGTGGGCATCACCATGCTCATCTTTTATTTTCTTTATAATTTTCAACTTTGAAAGCTAACGTCAAAACAACTTCTCTTTCCAAATTAATTAGATTAACTCGGAATTTTTTACCTAGAAGTCATGGTACTATGTGGTTTAATAAAAATTGCGTTTAAAAGCACCAAGTGGTGGGCTGGAGTTGTGGCTCAGTGGTAGAGCATTTGTGTGTGAGGCACTGGGTTCAATCCTCAGCACCACATAAAAATAAATAAAATAAAGGTATTGTGTCCATCTACAACTTAAAAAAAAAAAAAAAAAACCCAAGTGAATCCTGGAGTTTAGAACTTTTATTCTGGAAAGGATTTCTACTCAAGATCTTAAGGTCTTGAGTAAGAAAAACCAAAGAGAAGGTGGACAAACAACCCTCTACAAATTGTGGTACTTTCACTCAAACTATTAATATGGATTCATTTATTTCCCTGAACATAAGATTCTTCTAAGGCTGGAGATACAGCTCAGTTGGTAGAGTGCTTGCCTTGCATTCACAAGGCTGTGAGTTCAGTCCCCAGGAGAGAGAGAGAGACACACACATGTACACACACCAAAAAAATAAAGATTTTTCTAGATAAAATCCTGTATAGATTTCCAGCAGCACGATGTCTCCAAATCCAGACAACTCTCAATTTGCAGGTGCTCAGTTTACAAATGTCTTTGTATATAAACAGTTTCCCTAACCCAAGGATTTACCTGCTGGAAATGACCAAAATCCCTAATTTTCTCCATTAGAATAACTGTTAATTTTCAAAAGGAAATATTGTTTTTAAGATTCATCACACAGTACTGCCCAAATTGTATGGGGTTTTTTGTCAACTATCCTGATAAGAATACCTTCTCTTAAAACTATTTCTCTGGAAAACTACCACGTTTCCTAAAAAGTCTTGCAAACTAACATTTGTACAACAATAGACTTATAAACTAAAATCTGCCTGTATTAGCATTTCTTATAAATGGGAAGCAAACCCTATTGTGTGTGAAAAACACACATTGTAATGCCCTAAAGAATATACCATTCTCCCATTTCTTCACAATTATAAGTTATGAAGGAGGGGAGTGCTTACCCAAATCTAGATCTGTACTAGAACAGGTTTCATTTTCAGTTGAATATTTGAAAGAATGTCTACTTCTGAAAGAAGTCAATGGAAAGTATTAATAATAAACTACACAAGTAAAAATTAGCAGTAATTCTTATCAGAACTGAAGTTAGGGACTGGAGATACAGCTCAGTTGGTAGAGGGCTTGCTTTGCATGCAGAAGGCCCTGGCTTCAATCCCCAGCACCACACACACACAAAAAGAACTGAAGTTAGTTTGTTAGTTCAAAAACTTTATAAAAGGACTGGGGTTGTGGCGCAGTGGTGGAGCATTTGCCTTGCACATGTGAGGCCCTGGGTCCAATCCTCAGTACCACATAAAAATAAAGATATTTTAAAAAAAGTTACCTCATTTAAAAAAACAAAAACAAAAAAACGACTTTAAAACATAGACTCTCAGAGATAGGGGCTAAAATTGACGAGTGGTAAAGCAGTGACTAAGTTTCTTGGAAAGAAGTAATTGTTTTTGAGGAAAGGGATAATAGAACATGCTGGCTTACTCTGTAAATTGCTTCTCATTGCTGCATTTAAACTCTTGGTCTGGAACCATCGTCTTTCTAGTTAAAATTTCTGTTTATTTAAAGTTTAGAGTTCTATATAGCCTAAAATGAGCTTTCTAGGCAGTATGTCGCACTGTCATGAGTCACCAACTTAATGGGACAAAGTCTTCTGTTCCTTCCCCTATGAAAGAAAGAAGGAATGCTATTCCCAATGAAGGCTGCTCTTTAAAAACACAATTCTCCTTCAAGGTATATTTTGGCACTCCCAGCCCTGGTTTTTAATTTTAAAAATCTTAAACTTACAGGAAAATTCAAATAGTATAAAGAAAACCTATGTAATGAATCCATATATATACTTCAATTGTATTTTGCCATATTCATGTTATTACTTGTGAGTATACTTTTTGCTTATATCATTATCTTACCAAGAATATAATAAATATCCAGACCATTGTTAAAATTCTTAGTTATCCCAATAATGTCCTTTTTTTAAAAAATATTTTTAGTTGTAGATGGATACAATACCTTTATTTTATTTATTTATATGTATGTAGTGCTGAGGATTGAACCCAGCACCTCACACATGGTAGGAAAGTGCTCTACCATTGAATACATAACCCCAGCCCCTCCTCCCCAATAATGTCTTTCATTGCTGTGATTTTTTTTTTTTTTTTAAACCAGGACCCAGTCTAAGTACATGTAGTTGTGGTCTTTACCTCTTTCAGAGATGGTGTTACAGAGTATCACATGTCCTGAATCATTTATTTCTGTGTTTTGTTGTTTTGCTTGGTGATGGGGATCAAACCCCGGAGCCTGTACACACTAGACAAGCACTCCACCGCTGACTAAGCAACATCCCCAGCCCTTTGTATTTCTTACGAACTGAAAGTCAAATACAATATCTTGATCATATTCCGGTTAAACATTTTGGGCAAAAATAATACTTAGGTGGTCCTGTTTACTTCTTTTTCTATCATCTCAAAAAGCACATAGTAAGCTGGGCACTGTGGCACACACCTATAATAGGAGGCTGAGGCAGGAGGATTGTGAGTTCAAAGCCAGCCTCTGCAAAAGTGAGGTGCTAAACAGCTCAGTGAGATCCTGTCTCTAAATAAAATACAAAATAGGGTTGGGGATGTTGCTCAGTGGTATAGTGCCCCTGAGTTCAATCCCCAGTTCCAAAAAAAGCACACAGTATCAGGTAATCCTGCCTTTTTTTTTTTTTTTTAATATTTGTAGATGGACACAATACCTTTTTTTTTTTTTTTTAAATGTGGTGTTAAGGATTAAACCCAGTGCCTCACACATGCTAATCAAGTGCTCTACCACTAAGCCACAACCCCAGCCCTGTCCTTTTTTGATCACTTAAAGTGGTGACAGCATATTTTTCAGAGGCAACATCATGTATTTTCCTTTGCAGTTAATAAGCAAACCTTGGATTTGTTAAGCAGGGTTTTTTGTTTGGTTGGTTGGGTTTTGTTTGTTTGTTTTAAATGATAAGTCATTTTTGCTAATGTTGATTTTTTTTTTCTTATTTTTATTTATTTTTTTTAATGCAGTGTTAAAAAAGTGCTAGGCAAGTGCTTTGCCATTGAGCTACAGCCACAGCCCTTAATGTTGATTTGAGGCAGTGGTTTAAATTAGCTTCAGGACTCCTGGTTAGCTGATTACAAAGCTTTGAATTTTTTAAAATTGTTTTTATTTTACTTTGCGATGCTGTTGCTTCTCCCTAGGGCCTCGCACATGTTCTCACCACTGAGCTATAACTCCAGCCATGGTTAGAAAGCTTAAAGATTTACGTTTGCCCTAGTTAAATGGAAGCATTGGTATCTGGAAGTGGAGGTGAAGTGGATGAGAAGTCTGACACCAAAAGAATACCAAAGAGGGAAGTAGTGTTAGTAGTGAAATATTGATTCATACTGCGGTTACATGAGAAGAATAGTGCATTTCTGCAGAAGCCTTCAGATGGGAACAGAGCAGCTAAATCCTAAAGGGATCCTCAGTCTTCTTGGCAGGAAAAGTAACTTAGTATATAGCAGTTTACCCAATATGGGTGAGTAGTTCATCTAATTAGCTTCATGCTTCTTTTTAGGCCAGAAAATCAGTCCAGAAGGAAAAGCTAAAATTCAGCTTCAGCTGGTCCTACATGCAGGGGACACAACTAACTTCCATTTTTCCAATGAAAGCACAGCAGTGAAAGAGCGAGATGCAGTGAAGGACCTTCTTCAGCAACTACTGCCCAAATTCAAGAGGAAAGCAAATAAAGAACTGGAAGAGAAAAACAGGTGAAGGATCAAAGATTTAGCTTTTAAAGAGATAGTATGTATATTCTAGTCTTCTAGTATTGTAATAGCTTTGTTATTTCTCCCCGCTTGTGCTGTTATCTTTACCTCTATTTTTAGTTCTCAGTTTTAGCATTTTACTTACTCTGTAACTTTGGGGAAATGAGAATATGCAAACCCAGAAGTTAAATTAACTACATCAAGCCTAATGTCTGATTAAGAGCAGAACTGAGATTAGAAGGTACTAGGGTTCCTTAATTTCTTTTCCCAGTTCTTTCAGAGAATGGACTGAACCATTAGAAATGTGTAATAATGAGAATTTCATCACCATTATCTGTCAGGTGCTCAGTTTCCCAGCTCCCAGTACTTGTCACAATGAAGGATAAGTTGCTAAAAAATCTCAAGCATACCTCTGCTATTTCCCATTCACCTTTCTGTATGAAAGAGAATTCAGTAAACAAATACATACATAGTGATTATATTATTGTATTAACAAGGTTATAAAGATTAATAAGGCCAAATCCCTTAAAGAGTTTAGTCTTTGTTTCTTCAGATTTATCTTCCTTTATTTCTCCAAAAATTGTTTTGCTCTTAATTGCTTAAAAAATGAACTAAATGATCTCTGCTGCTCAGTCATCACAAAATAAAAGTTATTTCAATCTTTTGTGCCACAAAGTCTTTTAAAAATGTTATTTAAATGGTGTTTTATTCTAGAAGTTAATTATGTTTAATATATTCCATCACCAGAATGCTGCAAGAAGATCCTGTTTTGTTTCAGCTTTACAAAGACCTTGTTGTAAGTCAAGTTATCAGTGCTGAAGAATTCTGGGCCAATCGTTTAAATGTGAATGCAACAGATAGTTTTTCCACATCAAATCACAAGCAAGATGTTGGTATTTCTGCAGCATTTCTGGTATGTAAACCTTCTAAATTTCTGAAAGAAAAGAAGTGAAAATTCCAATGTGTGTGTTTTCTTTTTTTCATAACTTTATTTCATTTATTTATTTTTATGTGGTGCTAAGTATTGTACCTCATATGTGCTAGGCAAGCACTCCACCACTGAGCCTTAACCACAGCCCCTATGTTTCCCTCTATATTTCTTTTCAGTTACATTTCCTTGGTTTTGGGACTTGATCCTAGCCTAGTGGAAGTCAAGTGAACTTTGAAAGTGATTGTTAGAAATTGTACTAATACTGGACCCAGTATATAACCTAATAGTAGAGTACTTCCCTAGCATGTGTGAGGCCCTGGGGTCAATTCTCTGCACCACCAAAAGAAGAAGAAGAAGAGAGAGAAATTGGACTAATATTTTTAAATTTAGGGCTTTCTGGTACCTTTTTTAAGTGATTGCTGTATTTTAACTTATAATACAAAGTTAAATGTATAATGATATCATTATAGAAAAAGGTTTATAAGGACTGGGGTTGTGGCTCAGTGGTAGAGTGCTTGCCTAGCATGTGTGAGGCACTGGGTTCGATTCTCAGTACCACATATAAATAAAGTCCATTGACAAGTAAAAATATATTAAAAAGAAAAAGATTTATAAAATAAATCTAGTAGAAAATTGGGAATTCCTTACCTGTGGAATTAGGGAATAAGATTCTGAACTCTAGAGGAACTAGAACCATATTTATACATTCAAAAAGTTGAATGCCAGGGCTGGGGATGTGGCTCAAGCGGTAGCGCTCTCGCCTGCCAAGCGTGCGGCGCTGGGTTCGATCCTCAGCACCACATACAAAAAATAAAGATGTTGTGTCGGCCGAAAACTAAAGAATAAAAAACATTAAAAAAAAGTTGAATGCCAGTTGTATGTTTGGTATCTTTCTGGTTGCTCAGTAGTAGCTTGAATTTATAAAGCCTTTCCTAAAGAAACCAGTTAGTTAATTTATGTTTAATTCATAACCAGAGTTTATAGTGGTTTGGGCATCTGTACAAGTTTTATGTTAAAGCTCCACTAGCTCTCTACCTTTTGACACTCAAACAAGCTTCCTTTATTCCTGACCAAATGCAATTTTTGACCATAACAGGCTCTCAAGGATGCAGATTTTGTAAGTTACTAGGAGTATGAGAAACAAGTCTGGCTTTTTTGAGCCCTGTCCCTATGCTAAAAGTGGAAGTAAAGGACTTACTTTGTCTATAGGTCATTTAGAAAGCCTGTTTCCCGCCTTTCTGTAGTGTCTGTTCAGTACTTAGTCATATTCTCTGATGTTCTAACTAATATGTATGTAAATTCCTATGTGTATATATGTGGTCTTTGTTTTAGGCTGATGTCCGGCCCCAGACAGATGGTTGTAATGGTTTAAGATATAATTTAACTTCTGATATCATTGAATCCATATTTAGGACCTATCCAGCAGGTAAGAAGAATTAGTTCTTCAGATGGTTAAAATATTTGTTTGGATGAAATCTATATCAATGAAAAAACAAAAAGCTTCCTTTATTCCTGACCAAGTGCAATAAAATACATAAAATATTTTATCCATTGCTCAACATGTGGTAGATTCTAAGGGCTCAGTCATTAATGTGCATTTATTAATTCATTGGTAATGATAATTGCCATTGTTTCCATCAGTGGTTCTTAAACTTTAACCCTCAAAATACTTAAATGAAATAACTTGCTGCGGAGGCATCTATAAATGAATTCCTCCAGAGTGACCTTTCTAATTCACAAATCATTTGCTATGCAGAAAGCATCCTAATGATTTATGATTGCACCCAAAGAATGAGAGCCACAGTTTTAGTCATGCTCCTAATTAAACAGTGTTTCTTTAAGCCATTTACTGTTCTCGCTTCCCCACCCCTGCCCCTTTAGTCTTTAAGAAATGCTTCTCCCTCAGGATTCAGCTCACGTATGGATTGCCTCCTTGTCACTTCTATAAAATCCTGTCTTATTCAGGCTGATCTATTCTCTCCTTTCCTAGTATTTTGTCTGCCCTCAAAGAATTATCATGATGTTAGGTAATTATATCTTTGTTTCTGATAACATATTCACATAGACTTTAAATATTTGCCAAACACTAGGACTTTTTTCTATATTTGTTTGATCACAAATACCATGTGAAGTGAATACTGTTATAACCTTCATTTTACAGATGAGAAAAACAAGGAACAGAGAGAGCAAAAGTAATATGTACAAAGTCACAACTATAAGGGGCAGGCTTAGAATTTTGAACTCAGATTCTGGCTGAAGAAACTGTTCTGAAACACTATATTCTCTAGACTATAAAATTCTAGTGAACTGAGCTGATAGTCCCATGGTTAATGAAATTTGTATTTTCTCATCACTTAACAAGAGTACCTTGGATTGAAAGCACTTATTTATAAATAAACAAACAATCAGACTTAGGTCAAACTCCAAGGTTCTTGGTTTTTCTGCTAAAACTTAAGGACTTTATTTTCTTGGTGCATAATGCAATTTTTTAAATAATTTGTTAAGATTTATAGTGCCTCGCCTAACTTCAAATCATATTTCATATATATCATTAGATTATGATATATAGCAGTAAGGACTTTATAGTTCTTGCTTTTAGTTGTATTTCTATTATCTAATCTGAGAGGTTTTAAGAAATGAAAATTTAGTAACTATTTCTTGTGGTTTTTCCCCCAACAGTAAAAATGAAATATGCAGAAAATGTTCCCCATAACATGACAGAAAAGGAATTCTGGACACGTTTTTTTCAGTCTCATTATTTCCATAGGGACCGGCTGAATACAGGGTCAAAGGATCTCTTTGCAGAATGTGCCAAAATAGATGAAAAAGGTAACTGTTTATCCCTGATACATTCTAGTATTTAGCTTTCCACTCTAGTTATTAGAACTATGAATGGTGTTTTTTTTGTTTTTTTAATATCTGAAGGGTAAACTTTGAACTTTGTATTTCATTTGTTTTCTAGGTTTAAAAACAATGGTTTCATTAGGAGTGAAAAACCCACTACTCGATTTAACAGCTTTGGAAGATAAACCATTAGATGAGGTAAGAAACAATAAAAGGAGTTAGAAAGCAGTATTTTCCTAACCTTAACATTTTCATAGTTTTTAAATTGCGTAAGTGTAGATATTCCACTTATTTTTTAATTAAATTATTTATTTATTCTAATTTGTTATACATGATGACAGAATGCACTTCATTTCATAGTACACATATAGAGCACAGTTTTTTAAGTTAACTGTACACAAAGTATTTTCACACCATTCATGTCTTCATACATGTACTTAGGGTAAATATCTAGCTCATTCCACCATCTTTTCTACCCCCTTACCCCCTCCCTTCCCTTCCCTCCCCTTTGCCCTATCTAAAGTTTCTCCATTCCTCCCATGTTCCCTCCCATAGATATTCCACTTATGGTATTGTAAAAGAAGGAAAATACTGTTATCTGAAATGGTTTTTGAAAAGTATTTTTTAGCACTCTTGAGACCCTGGGTTTTTGATCCTCGGCACCTTTAAAAAGGGGGGTGGGGGGCTTTTCAGTAGTATTGTTTGCCATTAAAATTACCTTGAAGAACTGAAATCCCTGTATGAGTTGCTAAAACTTTTTAGAAACAATTTTTTAGCTTTCCCATGAGCAATTATCCAGGTAATTATCAGGGCTTAATATGATAAGTTCAGCATTCTACCTTAGTGGCTAACTTTTTTTTTTCTTCCCGTGTTTACTTGTTTTTGTGATGCTAAGGATCCAACCCAGAGCCTCAAGCCCTATAGGCAAGCACTCTATCACTGAGCTACATCCCAGCCCCTAGTTAACATTTAATCTAAAGAAATGGGGATAAATGTTAGTAGACTGGAAGATATTATAACAAACATTTGTTGATTGATTGCCTGCTATCTGCCTAGCCTTGAGTATTCTGATGTCCCTTACCCCCCACCCTAATCTATTCCAACAATTAGACCATTAAGTGTAAGCTACCTACCTCAGTATCATGAGTCCAAGTGTACAGATTTGTCCATTCACAGAGAAAGAAACTATTCCTTTCTGATCTAGTGTTAATTCCATCTGTCTCCATCTCTGGTCCAAGAACTTGCCTTCTTCAGTTATTCCCGTAATTCTGTTTTTCATTTTCTTATCATTCGTCTGCCTTATTTTCTGCTGACTACATAAACATACATCCCTTTATTTTCTCCTTTCTAACTTTTCCCTTTATTTTAGTACATGTACCCAGTTAAGGAAAAACAGTGTTAAAATTTTGTGCTGCAATCTGATTTCACATTAACAGAAAATAATCTTTGGTGCTCACGTGAGTCATTTCCTTAATATTCAGTCATTTTTCTTGGTAGTTCTCCAAACTCAGTTATTTCATTGGTGAATTTCAGCATATTACAAACATATACCGCTTTGATTCATCCTGAGAAAATGCTTAGTGAGCTTTAAAGATGCAGGTTGTTAATAAAAATAATTGCATTTTGTACATGCACTTTATAACTTTTTTACCTCTCTAATTATCCATGTCAATACCGTAGTTGTTAAAAAAAACATAGGCTTTAAAACCAAACTACTTAACTTAATGCTGATATTTTTTAACATTTCTGAATTCAACTATTTTTGGTTTTTTACTTTTTTCAATAAAATGAAACTAATTGTACTGGCCTTATAGGATCATTTTAAAAGTTAAAAGAGGGAGCTAAGAGTGTGGCTCAGTGGTAGAGTACATGCTTAACCTTGGGTTCAATCTCCAGAATCTACCCACTCCCAGTAAAAGTTAATAGAACTGGTATGTGGTAAGTGCTCAGTAAGAAATAGGTGTTATTTTTATTATTATCTACATTTTTAAATGCCTTCAGAGTATTCTGTTGTATTGGTATGGCTATTTCAACGTCTGCATAACCAATTATTTTATTTTATTTTATTTTTTGGTGGTACTGGGGATTTGAACTCAGGAACTCATGCCAGGCAAGCACTCTGCCGCTGAGCTATATCCCCAGCCCCTAACCAATCTCTTTAATAGAAACAATCATTGATTCTATTTTTCCTTTAAATACCTTTATTTTATTTATTTTTAAGTGGTGCTGAGGATCGAACCCAGGGCCTCACACGTGCTAGGCGAGTACTCTACTGCTGAGCCACAACCCCAACCCCTCTATCAACTTACAATTGTTTTAACTGTCACAGGATATTATCAAGCCTCTTTCTGAACAAATTCTGTTTCATTGCTTTAAATACTAATTACATAATGACAAATCCCAAATATCCCTGATCTAACTGAAAAGCACCAAAATCTTATATAAAATTACCTGCCTGATACCTCCACTTATATATTTTACATATATCTTATCTTACCATGTCCAAAATGGAACTTGTGATTCCCATCCTGATAAACTTTATTTCTTCTGGCTTTTCCGTATCCCAGTAAAAACCATTATTAACATTTGCTCAGGCCAAGAAACAAAACAAACAAAACCTGGGAGTGTCTTTGATTCCTCCCCTTGGTTCACATCAAACTATTCAGTTCATCAGCAGGTCCTGTGGTTTGATTGCTTGTTTAGTTTTCTATTGGATCTTCCTGTTTGTACTTTTGGCCCATATAGTCCATTCTCCTCTAGCAGGAAGAGGTATAAATCAGATCTTGGTGTGAAGCTCTTCGATGCCTTCTTATTGAACTTAGAATAAAAATCAGAACTCCTAGTCAGGCATAGTGACACCCACCTGTAATCCCAGCAACTTGAGAAGCTGAAGAAGTACGATCTCAAGTCTTAGTAACTTAGCAAGACCCAGAATAAGAAATATAAAGTGCTAGGGGTAAAATTCAGTGGTAGAGTTCCTCTGGGTTCAATTCCCAGTTAATCCCTACACACACACACACACACACACACACACACACACACCCCACACAGAGCCCTCCCATAAGGCTCTGCTTCATTTGGCCCCTATCTGCTACTACCTCAGCTTTGGCCTCTGCCACTCACTCAAGCCCCATATATAATGACCTCATTTTGGTTCCACACCAAGTTTTCTCCATCTCTGGACCCTTTACACTTACTGGTTTTTTTCCTTCTCTTCCCCTATTTTTTACCCATCTGTTCTAATGTCGCCCTATCTAAAGTAACTCTACCCAATTCATTCTATCATGTTACCTTCTCTGTTTTATTCCTGTTAATTTGTAACTTCCAAAAAGCATCTTGTTTTGCTTGATAACTACTAGTCGTTTTCTCAGTAGAGTATGTTCCATGAAGCTGACACAAATGGCATATATGAAGAACATAGTAATTATTGAATCGATGCAAAAATCACATAGGAAGCCTTCTATTATCTCTCTGGAACTTTTTTCTTTTTCCTGTTAATTGTTGGGTGTTGACTGAATTTAGGGCCTTGTGCATACTGGGCATGCATTTCTTGTTTTTTGTTTGTTTGTTTGTTTGTTTGTTTGTTTTTTTGCAGTCCTTGTATGGAACCCAGAGCTTTGTGCATACTAGGCATGTGTTCTGCCACTGAGCTACACTACAAGTCCCTAAACAGACTTTTTTGTAGTGCTGGGGATTGAACTCAGGGTCTTGTGCATGAGAGGCAAGCACTCTACCAACTGAGCTATATCCTCAACTCACTGGGCATGCATTTCTTTAGCCTTATGTCTCAGCAATTCTTGACTCACCTTTCATTATAGTTATACTGAATTACATATAAACTCATGACACAATATGTATTACTTTTCTCTTATATTTTTGTTTAGGCGGCTTCGTTTCTGCAAAATGTTGCCACCACCCATGTCTATAGCAAGCACCTGTTTATCCTATGGTGCTTCTTGAAGCTTTTTTCAAAGCTCTTCTCCATAAGATTAACCACTTCCTCTCTCATAGGTAACTCTTACTCACATATACTTGCTTATAGCCCAACTTCCTGCTAACTAGTATTTAAGTTCCTGTGGCACATGGTCTTACTAGTTTATCAAATAATTACTAAATTCTTCATATATGCCATGTGCTGGAGATAGTCCAGTAAACAAAAATAAAGTCAGCCTCATGGAACATACAGTCTACCAAAAGTGACTGGCAGGTATGATGGAAAATAAGATTTTTTTTTAAAAATATTACAAATGTTATGAAGAAAACAGGCACAGTGCCTGTAATCCCAACGACTCAGAAGAAGAATCATGAATTTTAGGCCCTAAGCAGCTTGGTGGGACCCCTTTGCTAGGAACAAAGATCAGTGGGAAAGCACCCCTGGTTTCAGTCCGCAGTACTAAGAAAGAAGGGAAGGGAAGGAAGAAAGGGAGAAAACAGGACAATATGATGGAATGACTGGTTTGTGGAGAGCTACTTTAGTTAGGGAAAGTCTAACTAAACAAGTGACCTTAGAACAGATGTCTAATTATCTTCAAGACCTAGCATATGACATGTATTCAATCATTTTTTGAAAATATTATGTAATTTTTCAATATCACATTTTATAGAGCTTAGAAAAGTTGATTACCTAGAATAATGTCTGGGAAAATTAATAAAGCCAGAATTTTATTTATATATACAAATATCTTAGTTGGACACAATAGCTTTATTTTATTTATTCATATGTGGTGCTGAGGATCGAACCTAGGGCCTTTCATGTGCTAGGCGCGCGCTCTACCACTGAGCCACAACCCCAGCCCATAAAGCCAGAATTTAAATTTCTGTCTGACTTCATAGTCTGTGTTTTTCTCTCATTCTGTTGTGTTACTTCATTTACTATTTAACTATATCAAAAATTCTCGAGCCATACACGCTGGTACATGCCTGTAATCCCAGCAGCTCAGGAGACTGAGGCAGGAGGATTGCAAGTTCAAAGCCAGCCTTAGCAAAAGCGAGGCATTAAGCAGCTCATTGAGACCCTGTCTCTAAATAACATACAAAATAGGGCTGGGGATGATGCTTAGTGGTCAAGTGCCCCTGAGTTCAGTTCCCAGTATCCCCCCAAAAAAGAAAAAAAAAATTATCTTTTGTGTTTTTGGACAGGGTACCAGGGATTGAACCCAAGGGTGCTTTGCCACTGAGCCACATCCCCGACTCTTTTAATTTTGTATTTTGAAACGGTCTCACTAGGTTGCTTACGGTCTTATTAAGTTGATGAGGCTGACCTCAAACTTGCAGTTCTCCTGTCTCTGCTTCATGAGTTACTGGGATTACAGGCATATGCCACCATGCCCAGCAAGAATTGCTTTTTTAAAAAAATACAAAGGCTCTTGATATATAGCTCAGTGGTAGAGCATTTTCCTAACTGGATTGAGGGCCTGGGTTCCATCCCCAGCATCTTCAGAAAAAAATGCAGAGTTGAAGATTAAGAGGGGCTTTTGTAAAAAGCTAAAAGGAGTTAATGATATTTTTTATGTGTGTAATGTCACTTATTTTTTAATGTTTACCTGTGGCTATTTAAAATTCATGAGAATGCATTGTTCTATAATCCAGCACATTTTTCTACTAAGCTTATCTTTTTCCTATTAGATGAGATCAGAATCTTATTTTGATTTTTAATATACTAAATTGTTTTTCATAGGGCTATGGCATTTCCTCTGTGCCATCTACTTCCAATTCTAAATCCATCAAGGAGAATAGTAATGCTGCCATCATCAAGAGGTTTAACCATCACAGTGCCATGGTTCTGGCAGCAGGTCTCAGGAAACAGTTAAGTATACCTGCAAAGGTGCACTTACTGGGCTTCTCAGGATATCCAGTTTGTGGTAGATATTTCTACTTATATTTTTTTACATTAATGTTTTTCCCCTTTGTTTTAAGAGAAGCACAAAATGAACAAAATGGTGAGCCGAGCAGCATGGATCGAAATTCTGGAGATGCAGACAGCTTTCAGCCAGCAGTCAAAAGGGTACGGACAAAAAATTGGGGCCACTTAGGAATTGGGTTTCTCCAGATATAAAGTATCTGGGAGGAGTACTTCATATTGCTTATTACATATGACTTTCTCTGATCAAGACATTGTTTGCCTTTGAGTGTGGAACATTTTAAAGCTCCTCAGCTTTGGCTCTTTAGCCAACTTTTCCTTGAGTCAAATCTATTACTATTTTTATTGAGGTTTTATTCCCTTTCCATAAATACAAATACACTATTTAATGTGTACATTTTATTTTATTTACCTGGAAAGAGTATTCAACAAAGGCAATTGAAATTTTAAAAAGTTCACACATAGGATTTTAAAAAGTGAATTGGCCTTCCTGTTAAACCTAGCATTTTAGAGCTGGAAGTGTCTTCTCATTAAATATTCAAGAAGTCATTTGGGACTATGGAAAGAGTTGGCTACTTATTTCTTTTCTGCAACTTCATTAAGCTACTCTCTCTGTGTTTTTTAAGCCCCAATTATAAAAATAAATTATATAAGGCTTTCTTAAGAGAGCAATCGGGTGCCAGGCAGAGTGGCACATGTCTATAGTCCCAGAAACTTAGGAGACAGGCAAAAGGATTACATGTTTAAAGCCAGCCTCAGAAATTTTGCAAGGCCCCAAGCATGTTTTATTTTTTCAAAGTAAATATTTAAACAAGTGCTGGGGATGTGGCTTAGTGGTTAAGTGCCCCTGGGTTCAATCCCTGGTACCAAAAAGAGAGAGAGCAATCAGGCAGTATGTAAATTTTTTTAAACTTTATGCTCTCAATTTCACTCTGGACTTTTTTTTTAAGGAAATGATGTGTGCAAAGATTTAGATATATTCGTTACGGTGAGACAGTAACAACATCCTAACATTTGTAATACATCCAATACAGTGGAGATTGATACAACCATTATTGACTTTAAAAGTATTAATAGGTCAGTGGTAGAGTGCTTGCACAGCATGCATGAGTTATTGGGTTCAATCCCTAGCACTAAAGAATAAAATTTTAAAGAATAATAATTGGGGTTTGGGCTGGGGCTCAGTGGCAGAGTGCTTGCTATTTTCAGCTTGCAAAGTATGACTAGATAATTCATTTGGGGGAAACATGATAAAAGACACACCTTCATATGCCAGATTGGCAAAAATTAAAAATTTTTAATACTTAGTGAATACTTAGTATCATCAGAGTGTAGGAAAATAGGTACTTTTTGTAATTGATTGATCAGAAATTGGTTCAACCATTTATAAGACAGTAATCACTAGGAAGTAAAGTTCATATCGGATGATTTCATTTTTTTACCTTCCACACGGTTTTATCTTTTCAGTCATGTTCATTACTTGTGTAAGAGAAAGTTACTGCTGGACACAGTGGCGCAAGCCTGTAATCCTAGTAGCTCAGGAGGCTGAGACAAGAAGATCGGAAATTCAAAGCCAGCCTGAGCAAAAGCAAGTCACTAAGCAACTCATGGAGACCCTGTCTCTAAATAAAATACAAAATAGGGCTGGGGATGTGGCTCAGTGGTTGAGTGCCCCTGAGTGCAATTCCCAGTAATCCCCCCACACCGCCCTCAAAAAAAAAAAAAAAGAAAAGAAACTTACTAACAAAATAAAAAAGACTTTGTTAATAATTATAGGCGAAGTTACAAGAATCCATTGAGTATGAAGACTTGGGAAAAAATAATTCCATAAAAACGATTGCACTAAACCTCAAGAAGTCAGATAGGTAAGTTTGATCACTGGTTAATAAACTTGAAGTAGAATAGTTACATAGCATAATTCACTGCAAAATATATTTTGCAAGTATAGCATTGATTTTTTTAAGTCAGTTTATTACCATTATAGTATCTTTTTATCTTTAAATTTACTCTGTTGCCTGGTACAGTGGCATACACCTGTAATCCCAGCTATTTGGGAGGCTCAGGCAAGAGGAACCAAAGTGAAACCCTGTCTCTAACTAAAATACAAAATAGGGCTAAGGATGTGGCTCAGTGGCGAGTGCCCTTGAGTTCAATCCCTGCTACCCAAAAAGGCGGGGCGGGGCTGGGGGGTGGGGGTTGAAAGACAGAAATAGAGTACTTTTACTATGTATGACTGGTTTCTTCTTCTGTGCTATCTTCAGGTATTATCATGGTCCAACTCCAATTCAGTCACTACAGTATGCAACGAGTCAGGACATTATTAATTCTTTTCAAAGTATTAGACAAGAAATGGAAGCTTACACACCCAAGTTAACTCAGGTAGGTGACTTATATTGTGTAGTTCCCATACTTACTTCCTCGATTTATGAGCACAGCCAGCTTGAAGTATATAACTGATATTTTAATTGGCTTTAGAGACCTATTCCTGAAAAATAATTTCTTTTAAAAAAAAGGAGGTAGAGAAAAGGTATTTGGCATATTTAGGAAGCATCTGAAGGTAATGAAAAACAATGAATTTTGTGATTGCTAAGTTTTTATTTCCACACACTCGGTCGGTTTTATTAGGGAAATTGCCAAATTATTTTTTACCTTCATTCTCTGGATAGTCTACATGACCTCAAACTCAGAATATGTAAAATAGAGATCATTATGTCTTCATTTTTCTCACCCTTCACACTTACAGTTAACTGGCAAGTTCTATCAGTTCTTTCAGTATTTCTTGATTCTGTCAATTTGGTTTAGGCAAACTATGTATTTTCCTCAACATTACTATAAATTCTTTTCATTAAAAATTAGAAGAGTAATTACTAGGCACTAGTGGGTGGGAAAGGAGTGAGGGTAAAAGGGTGGATGAATAAAATATCACAGTGAATCCCATTAATTTGTACCATTAATATGTTAATAATTCTTTTAAAAGATCCTTTGTACTTTGGCCCTAACCCACTTCTCCAATTCCATCTTCAGCCAGTCTCCACTCCCTCTACACACAACTTGAGTTCTATATCACTCTAAAATATCCAGACTCTTTTGATCACATCATTATCATGCTTCCTGTGCTTTTCCTTATGCTTTATATCATCTTAGAATGCCCAAAGACTTGGTTCTGCCCCATAGAAACTAATAGTGTTTATTTAAGAATCAGCTCAGATTTTATTGCTTCTGTAAAGCAGTCTTCGACATGTACAGAGAGGAATTGACTTTTCTGTTTTTGAAGGCACTAAGGCATCTAGTATAGACCTATTGTGGATTTTATCCCACATTGGAACCTTTTTAACTTTTTGTTTTGAAATAATCTCAGATTTACAGAAAGTTGCAAAAAGTGTTTTTAGACACCCCCCACCATTTTTTAAAGTAAATTAACAGTGTAATCTCCCTTTACTTCTAGGTCTTTCAATGTATGTTTCCAAAAAGCCAAGCCATTGTTTTAAATAACACAGTACAGTTATAGAATTAATAGTTAACATTGTTGGCTGAGGATATAACTCAGTGGTAGAGCACTTGCCTACTACCATGCACAAGGTCCTGGGTTCAGTCCCCAGCATTGCTAAATAAATAGATAAACATTGATAAACTATTATTATCTGTCCTAACAGGTCTTAATAAAAATGGGCTGGAGATATGGCTCAAGCAATAACGCGCTCGCCTGGCATGCGTGGGGCACTGGGTTCGATCCTCAGCACCACATAAAAAATAAAAAAATAAAGATGTTGTGTCCACCAAAAAAATAATAATAATAATAAAATCACACCAATTATATCACTAGAGTTATTTATAATAAAAATTTTACTTGATCTAGCAGCCAAACCTGGTTCATGAGGTATATTTGGTTCTCTTGTCTCTTTAATCTCAACTTTAAGTTGGAACAATTTTTCAGTCTTCCTTGTCTTTCATGACCTTGACATTTAAGGAGTATAGGCCAGTATTTTGTAGGATATCCTCAACTTAAGTTTCTCTAATGTTTCTTCATGATACACATTTTTTGACGCTAATACTACAGAAATTATGTTGTGTCCTCAGTGCATCATATCAGAATTCACATGTTCTAACTTTTATTTTATATGTATATATATATTTGTGATAAACATTTATTTATTTATTTATGCTGCTGAGGATCAAACCCAGTGCCTCACTTGTGCTAGGCAAATGTTCTACCACTGAGCAACAGCCTCAGCCCCACATATTCTAACTTATAATATTAACTCTGATCATTTAAGGTAGTATCTGCTGGTTTCTCCACCAATTTTTTTTCCTTTTGTAATTAATACATCTTGTATTTTTTAATCTAATCCATACATATGGATTTCTGCATGTAAAAACTCCATTGCAAAATTTTAGACACAGAAGCCCTGATTTGAGTTGTTCCACAAATGATTTGTTCCTTCCTAGAGCCACAGGCCCTGGCACTTGTTAGGCACTCATTGAATAATGGATTAATTATGTCCCTAAATGTTAATACTGACACCATGGGGAATATATTTTCTCCCCCTTGGCTTTGTTTATTCACTTTCTTCAAAATAAAAAGGGGTTAGGGATGTAGCTCAGGGGTAGAACACATGCCAAGCATTTGCGAAGCCCTAAGTTCTATCCTCACCAATGTAAAAAAGAAAGAAAATTTAAAACAAATGATAAATTTTCTATTATCTTTCTTCCCCATCTCCACCTCCAGCACTTATCAAGGATACATGTTAACATATTTTGGGGGCAGGCCCCGGTTGTGAGGGGTTTTTTGTTTTGTTCTAATGATGGAGAGCCTCATGCATGGCAGGTATGCTCTCTACCATCAAGCTGCATTCCCGTACTCCATTGAATGTTTTATTTGACCTGTTTGCTTTCCATAAACTCAATTTTACCTACAATGGTAAAGAGTTGAATTGAAGTAGTGCTTCTGAAAGGACTTAACTAGGGGCTGGGGATGTGGCTCAAGCGGTAGCGCGCTCGCCTGGCATGCGTGCGGCCTGGGTTCGATCCTCAGCACCACATACAAACAAAGATGTTGTCAGCCAAGAACTAAAAAATAAATATTAAAAAACTCTCTCTCTCTCTCTCTCTCTCTCTCTCTCTCTCTCTCTCTCCCCCCCCCCCCCCCCCCCACTCTTTCTTTAAAAAAAAAAAAAAAAAGAAAGGACTTAACTAGGCAAAAGTTAGTGAGTTTCTAGTTCCTATGGACTTGCCAATTACAGTAGTTCCTCCTTAGCCACAAGAGATACCTTCCAAGTCCCCCAGTGGATTCCAGAAGTTGTGCATAGTGCCTTTAATGCCTTTTCTATCTTAACTAAGCATTTACCAAACACTGTGGTCATAAGTTTTGCAGCTTGAGGTATAGAAGCAAAACTAGCATGAATTTTTTTTCCTTCATAATTCATAGATTTGTTTTTATCATAGATCTTAGTAATCTCAGTATATATTTTTTTTTCCATAAATCCAGAACTTTCACCTCATCATTTAAAGGAAGCACCTTCTGACTTCTTGTTTGTCATGTCTGAATTGCAAACATTACTATTTTTGCATGTGGGGCCATTATTAAGTAAAATAGGGGTTAGACAAGTCCAAAAGTTCCGCAACAGTAGGTCTGGTAACCTAGATGGCTACTAATTAATAACAGGCAGATAGTATATACAGCAAGGATGCACTGGATGATTCATGTTTTAGGCTGTACAGAGCAAGATTTCATTATGTTGCCCAGAACTGTGCACAATATAAAACTAAGATTGTTTATTACTGGTTTTCCATTTAATATTTTCATCCCATAGTTGACTACAGGTAAATAAAACCAGAGAAAATAAAACTACTAATAAGGGAAAACTGTATTTCTAGAAAACAGGTTTTTCTCTTGCTACACAAACCATTTCTGGCCTCAAGGGAAATAATTTTCTCTAGCTGCTGAATTTTATAGAAATAAACGCTTGACCTTCTGGTAAAAATGGAAATGTTAATTCGGCAAAAAGACAGAAAATCAGTTTCTATGTCTCCTTTCTTTCAGGTTCTCTCAAGTAGTGCTGCTAGTAGTACCATCACAGCACTGTCACCTGGAGGAGCACTTATGCAGGGAGGGACACAGCAAGCCATAAACCGTATGTGCTGCGCCACTTTTTGCTATACCTTTGCTTAAATAAGCTCTAAAGAACAAGACCACGGGAGTGCTAAAGTTAATTGTTTTTTCATTGGGGCACTTCTGGGATCTTTGCTGATTGGTATGTGGTACTGGGAAGTGAATCTATTGCCTCATGCATGCTAAGCTTGTTCTCTGCCACTGAACTACACACCACTATTGCCTTGAGTGATCATTTTTTCAAAGATTATACATGTGTGAAAATAACTTTTGTCCTGTGGACCTCTTCCTTCTCTTGCAGAGATGGTGCCAAATGATATTCAGTCCGAATTGAAACATTTGTATGTGGCTGTTGGAGAACTTCTGCGGCATTTTTGGTCCTGTTTTCCTGTTAATACACCATTCCTAGAAGAAAAGGTTGGAATCAATTTTAAATACAGCTAGTTATTATGTAGTGAGTTCATGAGATATTATTTTGAAATTGGAAAATTTTATTATTTACCATTTGCCAGACAGTGGTAAAATTATTTTGTATATGTTATGTGATTTATTCCTCACTGTGTCTTCATATTTTTGGTTTTACCCATTTCATAGATTAGGAATCTCAGATCTAGATCAGTTCTATATTTATGATCATATAATTTTAAACTTAAACATAACTCCATGCCATAATAAATAATGGAAGAACAGTGGCCCAAAACAAATAATATGTGTAAAATTACTTATTTGATACATTTTCATTGATAGTAAAATCCAAAATGAGAACTAACAACAAATATAGCCTTTTTTCTCCCCTTCTGTACTGGGAATTGAATCCAGTGCTTCACACATGCTAGGCAAGTGCTCTGTCACTGAGCTACATCCCCAAACCAGCATTAAGTATTTAACACCAAAACCCTTTTAGCCAAGTAAAGGACAGTTGACAAATGAGAAAATATTTATAGCATTAATAATAGCTTTCCTTATATAGGTTGCTCTTTAAACATTTGTTAAGGATAAGAAGTTGGGAGTACAGTTCAGTGGTAGAGCATGTACTTCTAGCATGCTGGAGGCCCTGAGTTCAGTCCCCAGCACCAAAAAAAACCAAAAATCAGAAAATGAAAGAAAAAGATAAAGATCTCAGTAAAAAGAACAGGCAGCGGGTGGAGGTATAGCTCAGTAATAGCATGTTTGCATAGCATACTTGGACCCTAGTACTGAGTGGTGGGGGTGGAGAACAATAGGCAGTCCAGGTATAATCACATCTGTAACCCTAGGTACTCAGAAGACTGAGGCAGGAGAACTGCAAATTTGAGGCCAGCCTGAGCAATTTAGGGAAATCCTGTCTCATAGTAAAAAATAAGAAGGCTAGGGATGATAGTTTAATGGTAAAGTGCTCATTCAACCTCTATTTTAAAAAAATAGAAAAAAAGAAGAAAAAATAAAACTTTTTTAAAAAATAAAAAAGAAGACGCAGCAGAGGCAACTCACTAAAAAATGCAGACAGCCAGTGAACTTAGGAAATTTCCAGACTCACTAATACTAAAATAAAGCAACAATGAAAGTTTTTTTTTCACCCAGTAATTTGCAGAAGAATAAAATGATCATTGTTGGCCTACTTGCTAAGAGAAGAGACCTTTTTTTCCACTTCCATAAGTTCTTTGACTTAGAAACTCAACATTTAGAAATTTAACCTGTGGAAATAATAACGTGTATAAATATTTAACCACAGAAATGTTTCTCTGTTAGTAAGAAAGAAAAACTGGAAATGGCCTAAATATCTACCAGAAGGGGATTGATTGGTTAAAGAAACACCTGGTATAACCAGGCACTGGCCCATGCCTGTAATCCCAGTGGCTCAGGAGGCTGACACAGGAGGATTGTGTGTTCAAAACCAGCCTCAGCAATTTAGCAAAACCCTGTCTCAAAATATAAAAAGGGTTGGGGATGTGGCTCAGATGTTAATCACCCCAGGGTTCAATACCTGATACCAAATTAATTAATTAATTAGAATTAAATAGGGTGGGGATGTGGCTCACCTGTTAAGTGCCCCTGGGTTCAATCCCTGGTACCAAAAAGAGAAACATCTGGTATGTTCTCACATTGAAATATTACACATCTATTTAAAATAGTGACTTAGATGAGTATTTACTGACTCAAAGATTCACATTAAGCCAAGTCAAATTTTGTAAGAGCATGTACATTTTTTTATACATTTACACACAAAGCAAAATATTTAGAAGGCTATGAATTATGAACCAAAATATCAAAGATGACCTGTGAGTAAGTAGTAGGATATAATAGATATATTTTTATGTTCTTTCAAGATTTCTTTGTAATTCATTGTTTTCTATCTTTTTTAGGTAGTGAAAATGAAAAGTAATTTGGAACGATTCCAAGTTACAAAGCTCTGCCCATTCCAAGAAAAAATTCGAAGACAGTATTTAAGCACAAATGTAAGGCACCAATCTGATTTTGGCCTAATTTTCTTTCTCTTTGTAGTAAACTAATGAGCTTTCTTTGATATAAATAAGCAGATACTTTGTTCTTTTCTGTTGCTTAGTGTACTGTTTTTTAGTTGTAAAATGTCATTCATTCACAAGATTATATAAAAAAGTACATATACTCACCAATTGGGAAATGTACTGAGATATTACCATCATTCAGATATTCTGAGTGTATAAAGTAAAACATGGAGAAATGATTGTTAAAAATGCATGGTGAATTATGACCTCTCCATATTTTACTTTATACATTTGTATAAATGTGTATACATATGTATATATTCCTAAAAAATGTATATTACTAATTTGGAAAAACTAAGCAACACAAGCCTAGCAACATAAGGAAAGGCAGAATTAGTACCAATAAACTGAACAGTTCTGATTGTTTACAGCAGGTAAAATGAATAAGTGAAAATGTCACTTTGTGCCCAGGATTTTTAGGATTGTCTTTTGTTTGTTTGTTTTTGCAGTGCTGCGGATTGAATGCAGGGCCTTATGTAGATGAAAGGCTATACCCAGCCCTTAGCATTGTTTTTAAAAGGCCAGACTTCAACCACACAACATAGTTTATGTGTAGTATGCAATTGTTTCTGGAGATGACTTGTGAAGAATAATATATACAAACACAACACCTAGTATTTCAATAACTAGGGGTTGTGGCTCAGCAGTAGAGCGCACCTAGCACGTGCAGGGTACTGGGTTCGATCCTCAGCACCATATAAAAATAAAATAAAGGTATTGTGTCCGGCTACAACTAAAACAAACTATTTAAAAAAAAATAAAATGAAAAACTAGAGAATCAGAAGGGGAGTTTGTTTCCTATCTTTTTTAGGTAGTGAAAATGAAAAGTAATTTGGAACGATTCCAAGTTACAAAGCTCTGCCCATTCCAAAAAAAAATTTGAAGACAGTATTAAGCACAAATGTAAGGCACCTATCTGATTTTGACCTAATTTTCTTTCTCTTTGTAGTAAGTGTGCTTTCTTTGATGTAAATAAGCAGATACTTCGTTCTTTTCTGTTGCCGAAAAGCTTACAACTGAAAGCTTGTAAAACGGTTTTCAAGATAGGGCAGCCCAGTTAAAACTTGCACAATATTGTTTCTTTGGTTAATGAGCTGGGCATGATGGCACATGCCCTGTAATCCCAGCAACTCAGTAGGCTAATGCAGGAAGGTTGTAAGTTCAAGGCCACCCTCAGCAACTTAAGGAGACCCCATATCAAAAAATAAAAAGATAGCTCAGTGATAGAGCACAACTCTTTCAGTCCCCAATACCACAAAAATAAAAAAATTAAATTAAAAACTGAAAAATCTTTATTATTTAAGACTTTTTCCAAGTGTTTATTCCTTAAGCATTCTAAGTGCATTTTCTCAAAATATAAAAATTGCATATTTATAATCATAAAAGAAGTTGGGAATGTCTCTCAACAGTAGGCCGAGCATTGCAAATAAGTTTTGAAGTCTTGTGCCTTCTTAGTTGATTATAATTGTTTGGAGCGCTATATTGAAAGGGGTTCTGAGACCATGTGTAGCCTTACAGAAGGATATGGTGTTTATCAAATTGGTATTGTTCCCTATCAAGTAGAATAACTGATTTTTATAGTTTCCAGACAGCCAGATACCATAACCTTACCAATCATAATAATCATAATAGGTGTGTCAAGTGAGGGGGATTGATGGGAAGTATTCTGTGTATTGAAACCAGAGCCTTATGTATAAAGTACTCTACCACTGAGCTATATCCCCAGCCTAAGTTTTTGTTTTAGTTTTATAGCTCTCAGATCTAAATCATTGAAACACTAAAAGTATTTTAGGACCTCCCTGCCTCCATCCCCATCCTCCCAGAATTGACTTACAGATTTAACTTCCAACCACATAACCCTGTACACTTCTAATGAAATATTCCAATTCATTCTATCTCAGTCAGTGTGATCTGGCTAACATCTAGTTACACATATGATGAGAGCAAAATTTTTCACTCAGATCTACAGTCCTAACCTAAGATGTGATGTTATACATTATTTGAAGCATTTAAACCATTTAAGTTTTCTGTAACCTACTATTCTACATTGCAGTCCTGAAATGTTGAAACTGAAAAGACCCTTAAAAACAGTTAAAAAAATGCTTCACAAAATTGTGCAATAGAATTAACTGCAGGGGCTTTTAAAATTCAAATTCCTGGGGGCTGAGAATGTAACTTACTGATAAAGTTCCTGTTCAGCATGTATGAGGTCCTCTGTTTGATCCCAAACACTGCAAAAGAGAGTAAGGCATTTTTCATATGTTCTGTAAAAGATAATTTTGATACAACCATCCTGGCCTTGGTCAACAGACCAGTGTCTTAAAACCAGAAATTACCAACTTAGAGCACAGTTAAAACTTGCGCAATATCTTTTCTTTGGTTAATGACAGGGCAGACATCACAACAGAGACAAAACAGGTCATTCTGGCCTCTGCACTGTACCATACCATCTCCCTTACTTTTCCCTACGGAATGTGTCAGATAGGCTCCAGGTGTAGCTCAGTGGTAGAGTGATTGCCTAGCATGTGTGAGGCCCAGGGTTCAGTCCCCAAAACCACAAAAACAACAAAATCTCTCTGTTAATACCTTTGCAGAGGGCTTGCACATCCCTTGTTGATTATGGAAGTACTGATCAGCTAGGACAATACTCTAGAAAGTCTGTGCCAAATTTGAGTTGGGAGCATTAACTGCCCCTGCCTTTGCCTAGTTGTGGTTAAGTGTCTTGCTGTGTCTTTCAGTTGGTAAGTCACATAGAAGAGATGCTTCAGACAGCCTACAACAAGCTACACTCGTGGCAGTCACGGCGCTTGATGAAGAAGACGTGAGGTCCATGGAATTCACAGGTTTTGTGAGATTGAGAAAACTGTGACCTGCAGTGTCTCTGGAAACCTGGCCTGTCAGACATGCAGATGAACACAAGGAATAACAAGAAACATCTGCACCATGCCAACTCCCAGAGCAGATTCCATTATATTTGCACATTGGGAACTGAAAGGAAGGAAGGGACTGTGATTGAGCTAAACTCTGGGGAGGTAAATTAAGGCAGAACCAAAATGAGCTAAGTTGCAAATATATATGTATATGTATGTACATATATATGTGTACATATATATGTATTTAAAGACTGTTTACTGCAGTTACTCAGGAACTGCTTTTGATTCACATTAAGCTGCTTTCAGAAATTAAAGAAAAAAACAACACTTTTTTAAAGGGTGCATTGATAAAATCTAAGGGTTTTTGTTTTTGTTTTGTTTTTTTGGTTTTGTTTGTTTTGTTCTGTGTAAATTTTTTCCCTAAGTTTATGGCACAGGGTAGACCTTAAGTATTTCTCCTCCATCCTCCACCTGGATTCTCAAGTTTACTGAATTCTAGTTGTACCTTACATCAGTTAAAGAGAATACTTTATAAAATAAAGCAGAGGGAGACTGTTGCTCAACCATCAGGAAACAGTTATAGTCAGAAGACATCATTGGTCCTGTGTTTCCTACGGAAATAAGAAACAATAAATATTGCACTGAATGTTTGTGGTTTGGAGTTCCTAAATAAAGGGGGAACATATTTGCAGAAAGTCCCGCGGGGTTTTAATGCAGATTTTGTCAGAAGACAATGGCGCTGCATGTTTTTCTTTGAGTGCAAATGTATATTGCTAAGATTTTTTTTTTTTTAAGATGGCATGTGCTTTGAAAAGAGAAATTGCATTTTTAAGAGTTACGAGTGAGAAATATAAGAAATCTTACTTATTTTCACCTCTTTAGAAGAAATAAAAGATGTTTCTCATATCTCCTTTTCTCTGTTATCTGTTACTGTCTTTGGCGAATCGATAATCATTGCATAGTGACTGAAAAGCCGAAATGCAAAAATATATTTTTTTTCCTTGTTTCTGGAACTCGTGCCATATTTTGTTCCTGAGAGGATCAACTTTACTGTCTATCTAAGACTTCAGATGCTTGTATTAAAAGTTACACCAAAAGTAAAAGTTTTTACAGATACTCTTAACTGGAATACATCTTGTGGTTTCTCATTATGTGTGATACTTACTTGAATGGACTGCTCAGGGACCACCCATTCTTTTTAAAGCTGTAATACAAGCTGGTTATCCTTAATGCCTAGACTTGATCAAAATATTCATACCTTGAGCTGGAAAAGTAAGGGCATATTGCCTTATAATATTTCACAGAGCACTTTTCAAATATGTTATTACCACAATTACTCTGAATAATAATAATGGAGCAAATAGAAAAACATTTAAATTTAAATTAAGAATGTATGTCTGGGGCTCTGGTTGTGGCTTATTGGTAGAGCACTCGACAAGCATGTGCAAGGCACTGGGTTCAATCCTCAGCACCACATTAAAAATAAATAAAGCAAAGGTATTATGTACAATTACCACTAAAAAATATATTTTTTCAAAAAAAATGTATGTCTGTTGGGAAAGGCAGGCATAGATAGAATGCTCTATTTAAAGATTAAATGATACATGGAGCCTGAAGAAGACAAAAACAGTTTAGGTTGTGGACATAGTGGTACATGCCTATAATCCCAGCAACTCGGAAGGCTGAGGCAAGAAGATCGCAAGTTTGAGGCCAGCCTTAGCAACTTACTGAAACCCTGTCTCAAGACAAAAATTAAAATACTGGGGGTGTCGCTCAGTGGTAAAGTATCCCTGGGTTCAATCCCCAATACCAAGAAGGAAAAAAAAATTTTTATTTTTTTTATGAGAAATTGGGTAGGCTTTATTTTTTGTTGTTTGTTTTGGTACCGGGGATTGAACTCAGGGTGCTCAGACATTAATAAAATACAAAATAGGGTAATCTTACCTTACCATATTTTGTATTTTATTTAGAGACAGGATCTCAATGAGTTGCTTAGAGCCTCACTTTTGCTGAGGCTGGCTTTGAACTTGTGATCCTCCTGTCATGTGCCACCACGCCCGGCTGGGTAGGCTTCATTTAAAATGGCAAATTTTAAAAAGCTTCTCAGCAAAGGAAACAATAACAGGAGAGAGCCTATAGACTGGGAGAAAATCTTTACCACATGCACCTCCGCAATAAAGCACTAATCTCTAGGATATATAAAGAACTCAAAAAACTAACACCAAAAAATAAATGAGATAAGGAACTTGGACACTTCCCAGAAGAAGAAATACAATTGATTAACAAATATATGAAAAAGTGTTCAACATCTCTAGCAATTAGGGAAATACAAATCAAATCTAAGATTTCATCTCACTCCTATCAGAATGGCAATCATCAAGAATATAGGCAACAATAAATGTTGGCGAGTATGTGTTAAAACAGATACATTCATACATTGCTGATGGAACTGCAAATTGGTGCAACCACTATGGAAAGCAGCATGGAGAGTACTCAGAAAACGGAATGGAACCACCATTTGACCCAGCTATCCATCTCCTTGGTTTATACCCAAAGGACTTAAAATCAGCGTACTACAGTAATACAGCCATGTCAATATAGCAGCTCAATTCAAAATAGCTAGACTGTGGAACCAAGCTAGGTGTCCTTCGATAGATAGAATGGATAAAGAAAATGTATATACTCAATGGAATATTACTCAGCTTTAAAGAAGGGTGAAATTATGCCAGTAAATGGTTGGAGTTGGAGAATATCATGCTAAGAGAAATAAGCCAATCCCACAAAACCAAAGGCCGAATGTTTTCTCTACTGTGCGTATGCTAATTCACAATAAATTGTTGGGGGGGTGCAGTTATTGGGAAGAATAGGGTTACCTTAGATTAGGTAGGGGGACGTGATGGGAGGGAACGGGAGGGGGGAGGGGATGTGAGGATAAGAAGATAGTAGAATGAAACAGACATTATTACTTTATGTATACATGTGACTACATGACCAATATGATTCTGCAACATGTACACTCAGAAAAATGAGAAATTATATCCCATCTGTTTATGATATATCAAAGTGCATAAATGCATCCTGTCTTTCTGTCATAACTAAATAAAACAAATTTAAAAAATTTAAATCCCTAAATAAAAGTTTCTGAGATCAGTGTACATGTATGAATCTGTAACAGTGAATACCACTATTATGCATAATTATAAGGCACCAATAAAAATATATGCATAGATAAATAAATAAAAAGGCAAATTTAGCTAAACCTTGGAAATTAAATAGGATTTTTTGCAAGATAGAGAAGAAAGTAATTTGTTCTAGACTAAGGGAAGAGCTTTGTGAAGGTTTGAAAGACTCCCAACATGTTAGAGAAGCAGATTTTAGGTTGGAGGCTTAATTGTGAGGGACTGAGAAAAAGGCTTTTTAATTCAGGTTGTGAATGTTCTTGCGTGCCAAGGGAAGAAATTGAGACCTTACTAATTAGGTATGGGAGACCTGGGATACAAGTTAGAGCTTATGAATTTTTTTTTAATATTTATTTTTCAGTTGTAGTTGGACATAATACCTTTATTTTATTTATTTTTATGTGGTGCTGAGGATCCAACCCAGGGCCTCATGAGCGCTCTACTGCTGAGCCACAACCCCAACCCCTTATAAGTTTTTTAATTTTTGTTTTTATGCTGCTATTGTTTAAATAAAAGGTTCTGGCAGTTAGGGAAACCAGAATCTAGAATACTTCTGAATGTTCAGGTCTGGTAATTTGGTTAAAATTAAAGTGAAGTCCCAGTAAACAGAGGACGGGTTGGGAGGGTTGAGTAAAAACATTCCTAAGGTATATGTGACCAGTCCCATAAGGGGTGAAGAAATCAAGGGGGGTTTCAACACAGGTAGCTGTTAATTTCTTTCATTTATTTATTTATTTTTATTGCGGTACTGGGGATTACCATCCCCCAGACCTTTTTATTTTGTATTTTGAGACAGGGTCTCGCTAAATTGCCAAAGCTGATCTTGAATTTGTGATCCTCCTGCCTCAGCCTCTAAAATGGCTGGGATTGCAAATGTGTGCCAACACGCCCAGCTTATGCCAAACACTTTTCCTGCTATATCTCACTTCTGATTTCGCAGCAACCAATGGAACTGGTAGATCTACAGATTATTTATCTATAGATTAGGAATGGTTTGGAGAGTAAATAATTTACCCAATTCACACCCAGCAAGTAGCAGAACAGGAATTTGTCCTAAACTGCTAAGTCTTCTCTAGTCATTATAGTTGAGAAGTCTGTGAAATTGGAACTTTTATTCCTGAGCCCAGGCTTTCATTGTCTAATATCTCCTTTGACCATTCTGTCATTTCTGCCTAATTCTATTCTGTGCAAACCACATCATGAGGTTAGTCGGCCTAGTAGGTCTCATTGACCTAATTAGCTACAAATTATGAAAGTATGTCTTGCCTTAGGAAAATGAGTTTCTTGGGTTGGGGAGGTGGCTCAGCAGTGGAATGCTTCCCTGACATGCACAAGGCCCTAGTCTCAATCCCCATCACCACCAAAAAAAAAAAAAAGTTTCTTGTAGAAAGAAGCATAGAGTCAGTAGTGTCAGTCTACTTTGAACTTAAATTACAGAATGAGTAAGTACCTTGATATTTGCTTAAGTCTGGAACAAAATAATGTTTGAATGTCGATACCTACTCATCCAGACTGAGGATGTAATCCAGAAAGTGAATTCCTATTGGTGCATACACCATCATTCTCAAGCTGACAGTGCCTTGGAATGGAAAGCAGCCAATTTTAAACTTAGATTTGCTGTCTCCAGTGTGAAGACTTGTATGGGATTCCTCCAAGATTACCTCTGCCCTTTCCCAGTTTAGCTTGTTCAAGACTCAGCTGTTCTCCCAGTTCTCAAGGCCAGGGAAGTCTTAGTTATTTTCAGCTCTTAAATTGTCCAAAGCTGGAACATTGCCTCGAACCTGGTTAAGGAGTGATCAGCCTTAGTAAGTAGTTCATCCCCTTGTTTGGGTGTGTATTAGTCAAACAGAAGAGACTTTGGAAATCTTGGCATCTAGTGGTTTTCAAACTTTGTAACCACAGAACCTTGTTTTTGTTGTCATTAACAGACCCCTAATACATGTAGCACACATGTGATGGTACCTGTTGAGATCCAGCTCCTCCTGTCTCCCTAACAGAATATGACACATGAAAAACCAATACCCTCTCTGACCACATGGCAGCCTGGGAGGCTGATACTAGGAATGTGCAAAGTTGAAGTATAAGATAGTTTCTGGCTTAAATTTTACTGATTTGTCCTCATAGAAATAAATAGCAAAATGATAGACTTAAACCCTACTCTATCATCAATTACATTGAATATAAACAGGCGGAACAATTGGATCAAAAAACAAGATTCCAAAAAACTATGTATCTATATGCTAATTATAGTCACAGAAACATCTATTCTGACCTCACTGGACTTATGTTCCCATTAGGTGTCAAATTCAAGTTTGTAGGTATTAATAGAGTTCAAAAACATTAATCATTCTAAAGTTTTTTTTTCTGACCCTATTGGCTAAGCAAAATACAAATTACTTACCAGATAATGTCCATTTAAAAAACCATAAAGGAGCTGATGTGATAGCACACTCCTAAAATCCCAGCCACTTGATAGTGAGGCAGGAGGATCCCAAGTTTCAGGCAACTTAGACCCTGTCTTAAAAAGGCTGTAGATATAGCTCAGTGTTAGAGCACTTGCCTAGCATGCATGAGGCTCTTTGTTCAGTCCACAATTCTGCAAAAAATAAATAACTATAAAAAAGCATAATTCATGTCTTTTTTAAACATTTGAGGAGTACTGGGATATAAAATACTAAGTATCCTTGTACCCTTTGTCCACATCTCACTCCTATGGTAACAGTGCATTGGTGGGGGTATTTTTCCATGCAGTTAAATTATTTTTCTAACCAGTGACCTGAAATTTTTTTTTACAAAGAAGTACCTGTAAACATGGCCATGCTCCTTAAAATAATCCATGATGAAGGGGCTTGTCTCCTAAGAGAAGAATCTATTTCCGGTCCTATTTCTTTAGGCCAAATCCTTGTGCATTTTTGTCCTATCCATTAGCATCCAATTTTTGGCACCTGGTTATTCTGAAAGCAGGTTATGCCTACGCCAAATAAAAATCCTTGGAATTTTACCATACCAACCAGATCCTTTCTACCCTAGAACATTTAGATTCATAAAATAGGCAGCAGGGAGAAAGAGCGTTCCAACTGACCTTCCCAGGGTTTGTTGACCCTTTGGCAGCAACAGAAACATAGTACAGCAGAGCTGTCCAACACAGCACAGACTCTGGACCTAGGCTGTTTGGGTTCAGATCCCATTTGCGAGCTCACTAGCCATGTGACCTTGAACAATTTACTCAATCTGTCTGCCTGTGTTTCTTCATCTACAAAATGGACCTAGTAGTAGTGTTTAACCGAGGGCTATTGAGAGGCTTACAGATGAGAGCCTATAGACACTTGGAGCAGAGTATCACACAGGAGAAGAACTGTGTGTTGGCTATCATTAATGCTGGTATGGGGCTCCCCTGAGCCACACAGTGAAAGGTTGCTACATCTTGATCTCATTGTTTAACCTGAGAAACCTAATGAAAGAAAATGGTAACCATGCACAAGACCCTTGATTCATTTTCTTTGGGGGGGCGGGGGGAGAGAATATGCTGAGTTAGCAGGAAAGCAATTTTGAAACTTGATTTGATAGGCACAAAGGGTTTTATCTTCTAAACAAAGTCACTCACAGGCTTCAGCTAGCATTTTCCTAGACCTAAATATGGTGGTTTGACATCAGAATAACTGCCATCCTGGGATGTAGCTCAGTGATAGAATGAACATCTAGCATGTCTGAGGCCCTGAATTCCATCCCCAGCACATGCTCATGCACACACACAGGCACAATTGTAATATCACAATTAAAATGGACAAGAAGGAATTTCTTTAAAAACAAAATAGTGATCCATTTTCTGTGTCATGTGAATGATAAGTCTAACTTATGTTTAAGTCCTCAAGTTCTACAATGGAGCTGCCTGGGTTCAACTCCCAACCCTACCGCGTATTAGTTGTATGATTACTAAATATCTCCATGCTTCAGTTTCTTAATTTGTAAAATGAGTATGATAATATTTTTATGAAAATTAAATGAGGTAATGTAAGTGCTCCAAATAATGCCTGACCTGAAATAGAATTCAATAAATGTTCTGAAACTTATTATTATTTACCATTAGAGGCTTCACCTCAAAGCTTTCTGACTCAGGCTGGCATATAATATCAAAATGGTAGAGAGCTGAGACAGAGAAAAAAATGTAACATCTATTAGATCTGTTTGGCAAATATTCAATAATGATTAAGCTACTATGTGCCAGTCTATAGCCCTCACCTTATGAAGCCTCAGGTTATTAAAAAGCACTGAGATGATGGGTAGAATAGACGGTCTGTGCCCTCATGGAACTTACTTAAGAATAAACCAAATCGGGCATAGTGGCACATGCCTGTAATTCCAGCCATTTGGGAGGCTGAGGCATGTGGATTGCAAGCCTGAGGCCTGTTTAGGCAAATTAAAAAAGAGGCCAGGGAGGTAGTTCTCTGGTTTAGGGCTTGCGATGTTGAGAGCCACAGCCGAAGGGGCCCCAGCAAACTTCCAGCTGCCGGCTGATGATTGGCTCACAGCGGCCCCAGCGACATCTAGCTGATTGGCTCCTCGGCCCCAGCAACATCTAGCTGATTGGCTCCTCTGCGGTGATGCTCATTGGACTGTTTCCCTGCCCTTTCAGACCACGGAGCTGCTCATTGGGGGACTTTTTTGGCTCCGCCCACGTGACCCAGCCAATCGGCCTCAAGAGCAGGAGGATTGTGGGAGGTGGAGAGAAGCAAAGGGGAGAGAGAGGCTTGTGGAAAGCCAGTGGTGGCAGTTGAGGCTCTGAGGGTTTTTCCTGAGAGGCTGTTTTGTTTGGCGTGTGTGGTTCTAAAAATAAAGTTAGTTTCTTTTGACAAGTGGCTCCTGATTGTGCCCAGCCAGACTGCGGCATTGCGTCGCATGCACATAACCTTGGAATCAGTCCCCAGGACCCGTCCCCCCAAAATAAACTGAGGCTTAGAAAGGTGAAACAATTTGCATAATGACCCTGACTCCAACTTGGGAATAGAAAGCTAAGATTCAAACTCAGCTTTTGAAAGCAAAATCCATGCAGCTGGAGACTACTTACCTCTCCCTACTCTCCTCACTACCTCACTACCCTGTGTCTGCAGGAGGGAACTTTCTCTTCTACCTACTTATAAATAATGGAGAGCTAGAGAGTTATTTTATTTCTATCAGGCCACACACCAACAAGCACAGATGGCTCTGAGACAGGGAGACTGCTTCATTCTGAAGAACAATAAAAGGATACTTGGATCTAAAACTGCTGGGAGGTCACACAAGCTCTAATTCTTCTGTTGGTACCACTAAGCATTCATTATGTGCTAGACCTTTGGAAGAATTCTGAAGCCTTTACTGTATTATTTTCTGTTGGCATTTCACTTTTTAACATTAATTTTTGTTTTTTTAGCAAAGTTATGCATGCTCATAATTTTAAAAAGTCAAAAGTGTTAAATAAAGGGTACCAGGCCTGGTGGTACAACTCAGGAGGCTGAGGCAGGAGGATCAAAGTTCAAGGCCAGCCTTGGCAATAAACTGAGACCCATCACTCTATTTTCCCTCTCTCCAGCCTCACGACACAGCAATTTCAGAGTTGTTTTTTTTTTAATAATTATAATGTTTTTACATTTTGATTATGTGAATATTGTTCAGCATTCTGGACAGAGTCTTGGCACCTGAAAATTGGCTAATTTGAGGAGATATTTAAAGGCACTATTTGCAAATGTGTGGCCAGCATATAAAGAAACCGTGAGACAGTGCATAACCCAAGTTCCCAAGCCTAGGTCCATAAGGCAGTGGGAGGAACTGTTACCAGAAGACAAGACTCTAGGGAAGTTAATGGGCACAGTCTGCCATGGTCCCATAGGGAGGGAACCATCTTGCTCTCCTCCCTACCTCTTCGTCTCCACTCATGAAGGCAGAGGGCATATGACATGATTGCTGTGTGGTTTGCTCAAGTTGGGCTCCCATAGCCCAGAGCAGTATATAGTGTCAACCCCTAAGTTCTAGTTTTGAATGAGATCCTTTCAGGTTGATGAGAATCTCAATGTCCATAGGTGGGTCTGTCAGGTAGAGGGCTTCACTAGAGCATGACTGGGTAGAAAAGCAATTTTTACCCAAACATTCAAATGTCATTATTTATGGGACTTTTCTCTGAGACCATTCAGGGAAGAAGCCCCAAGTTTTTACCTGGGAATGAAAGCCTGGATGCTAGCTTTCTGGGAATTGCCTGGAGAGGGGGCTCTCTGTATGTAGATATTCTCTTTGCCCCTGACTGGTCAGTACCTCTTACCATTGTACTGTGCCTTGGTTGCATTTCCCCAGAGAATAAAGCTATTTTCACTGAGATGGGGACAGAAGATAGTCATTTTTAGTGGGAATAGGAATCTGGGAGGCTGGCATTTCCTATTATTCCTTGTTTCAGCACCTTGCTTACATCCTACCTTCCATAGTGCCTGGTCCGTCCAATTCCTGAGCTGCACAGTGCTCTGCAAGGTAAATCAGCTCACATCTCTTCCCTGTCTCCCTCTGTAGGCCCTTGAATTCACTCTAGTATCAGTCACTGCTGATGCAACTTTTGTAAAGTGTTGTTGGCAGAACTCATCTGCTGTTGCCTCCTCTTCCAGTCTTTCCATCTTTATGTGATTATACTACTGTATGTTCTTTTCCAATCACTTTAGTGGGGGTTGGGGAAGAAACTAATTTAAACATGAGTTCAGTCTAGCATATTCACCAGACATCTATTAGCACTGAATTTTGGTGTTGTTTTACTTTAGTGTTTAGGTGAATGCTCATCATTTCATGACTGGAGGCCATAAGGAAGGTTGGTCTAAACTGATATCACCCAAAGCCTTAGCTAGCTCATGCTTCTTCCCCTAACCTAAGCATGTCACTATGATTCTACTAAGTTCTTAACTAGTCCAGTCTTTCTCTAAGTGTGGTTGTTGGCACACCTTCAAGGGGTTGAAAGTATAAATGTCAGATTATATACATTTTTTTATTTGTAAAATCTATGTTTTGACCAGGGTATAGCTCAAGGGTAGACTGCATGCCTAGCGGGAGCAAGACCCTGGGTTCAATCCCCAGCACCAAAACACACACACATATATGTACACACACATACATACACACACACACATACACACACGTTTAAATATATATATATTTTTTAAAAAATGTACAACTGGCATATCAGGGTCATATTTGGCTAAAAATTAATCTAAGTAATTTTTTTAAAGTGTTAGGTTGAATAATGGTATTGGTACTATTCAGGAATGGCAAACATTATAAAAATGCCTACACTTTGACAAACACTAATTCTGCTGAGAAGCAACTACATGACTCAGAAAAGAGACTTTAGAAGCACATTTCTTTCCAAACAGCCCTAGGATTTGTGCTCTTCCTGCCTCCTGGTCCCTCAGCCAGAATGGAACCTATAACGATTAAACCATGTGGGCCTCCCTCCCCCAGAAATCACTGTTTCTGTGGAATGAATATAGAAATCCTCTGCTCTCATCTGAGCTAGCTGGTGACAAGAGGTTACTTGTAGATGGTGTGGACTAGAAAGCAATGCCACCTTTCTTAATGCTGCCTGTTCACCTCCAGGGACCTCACTTCCTTTGTACCTTGCCTGAGAGGCAGGCTGAGGATTATGGGTGGGACTGGTAATTAAAGGTTACCTGGAGTGTTCACTTCTTCGCCTCAGGGAGAGCAGCTGGTTACTCTCCTGAAGCAGAACTGCTCTGACAAGGCAGCTCCAGGCCATCTCTCTTAGGTTGGGCTCCTGAGAGTGTCCAGGGAAGTGTCTTCAGTTCAACATTCCAAATTGCCCCAAAGGGACTTTTATATAAGGGAAATAACATTTAGGAGCACCTACTGGGAGCCCTGGCCTTCACATTTAAGCCTCACAACAACCTATAAACTACTCCCCGAATTCTCCCAGTGAGTAGCAGAGCCAGGAATCAGACTAAGGGCAATGTGAGGCCAAAGAAATGAACCTTGGTGGGAGAAAGACAATAAGCAGGCCTATTCCTGGAGCCTCCTGGACAGGAACAGCCTTTCTGAATCCACCCAAGGGACAGAGACCAGCCATTGTGTAACACCCACGGGTTTTTTTGTTTGTTTGTTTGTTTTGTTGTTGTTTGCGTCTCTCCCCCAGCTCTATACTGAGGATTGAAGCCAGAGGTGCTTTACCACTGAGCAACATCCCCAGCCCTAATAGTTTTTATTTTGAGACAGGGTCTAGCTAAATTGCCCAGACTGGCATTGAACTTGGTATCCTCCTTTCAGCCTCCCAAGTAGCTAGGATTACAGGCATGCACTGCCACATCTAGCAACACCCATGTATTTTACATTGTAGACTAGAATCACCAAAAGGAGCAGAAACTGGTAGCCCCTCCCTGACCAGCCTAACCCTGTGTATAACTGACTGCAATACTAAGTAATAATGCATTCCTCTTTTAAAAAGTGTGTGTGTAACCAAAAAAAAAAAAGTGTGTGTATGTGAGGGATCTAGAGCAGACCTCCCTAAGGAGCAAGTCAGGGCTACACCTGGATACAGAGCCAAGAATTCTGCTATCATTTATAATCCAACATAGATGAAACAAGCTGTCAGGACAGTGACCACAAATGCCTCTTCTCTCCAACTCATTTCCTGCAATAGGATATGGTTTATTGAGCAATTACTTTGTGCCAAATGCTTGTTTGCATTAAACATTTCACAGATATGTAAGACATTTAATGTTAAATGAAAATGGTTAAAGTTTGTATGGTTCTCAATTCTAAGGCTTCCATGGTGTGTTGGCTGTAGCCTGGACTCTCTTCCTGGAGGACAAGGCAGCACAGCTGGAGGTCCTGCTGTCTGTTCCTCCTTGTCCCTTGGAGATGTGATGAGCATCCCTCCAAGTGGTGTGAGAAAAAGGGGGGATGTCTATATTCTGAAAGGACTGGACAAAAGACAGAAAGATAGGGCCTCCACAAAGGGATCACTCTAAGCTCTGTATCCTCCCAACCTTACAACTGGGACTTGACAAGACTGCACATAAACAGGCCTGCAGGAGCTGTTCCAGATGGTCACTTGATCCCTGGCGCATTCCTGGTGCTCAGTTCAGTGAGAGAGCATTCCATGCCATGCAATGATGCTTCGTGTAAACCTCATTGATTTTCTGCTTGGTCAGATTTGTGAGAGCCCTCTTCAGCAAGGCCTGGCAGTTTTCTTGGGAGTCTACTGAGAAGCATTGTTCTTGTTATTAGAGACAGTAGCCACCTCTAGTCTCCATAAAAGGAGCCTGCCCAGCTGCCACCTAAATTTCATGTCTTTGTGTGTGTATGTGGTGTTTTTTGTTTATTTGGTTTGGTGCTGGACATTCTATCAGTGAGTTACATCCCCAGTCCTTTTTATTTTTTTATTTTGAGAAAGGGTCTTTCTGAATTGCTTACAGCCTTGCTAAGTAGCTGAGGTTGACCTCAACCTTGTAATCCTCCTACCTCAGCCTCCTAAGTCACTGATATTATACTCTGACAGCAATTCACAGAACTTAAGGCATTGTTTCCAATGTCCCACTCTCATTGCCCTGCCAAATTCCTTTGAGACTTTTTATCTCTCTTTGTTTTTATTATGCAGGTTATTATTCTGTAGACACAAATCCTTCTCCCTACTACTGTCCTACAGAGTCTTCCCCAGTTTGACACTATTGATTTTGCATCACAGAAAACAAAAAAACAAGTTGAACAAAGACCAAATCCCTTCTGAGATAGGGAAAAGAAGTTGAATGGGAAAAGAGGAAACACCCAGTGAACAGGGAGGCTGTGAACTCTCCCCTGGTACAGGATTTACACAGTTGAATTTTTTTTTAATGTTTTTCTTTAGTTGTCGATGGACACAATAACTTTATTTATTTTTATGTAGTACTGAGGATCGAACCCAGTGCCTCACACGTGCTAGGTGAGTACTCTACCGCTGAGCCACAACCCCAGTCCTATCGTTGGAAGCAGAGGAGATGGCATGGAGGAGTAAGAGGAGCAGGAGGTACTGCTGCCAGGGCCAGTTTATATTTGGACTGGTTTTTCTTCAGGAAACAGAATCTCTCAGAAGAAGAGATCTCTCTACCCCCACCCTGCCCTGCTCCTCCTTCTCCCTTTGAAGAACCAACAAGGGTGCAGTTTGGCTTATATGCTCTCTCTCTCTCTCTCCCTCTCTCTCTCCGGCTTTTGCTGACCACCCCTCCGGCTCTTCAATTCCATATTGACACCGATAAACAGTTCCCCTAGTTGAGAGCCTGCCAGCTCCTCAACTACCCCAGGGACTATTATATGGGGGAGGTAGCAAAAAAACTACCATTGATGACTACTGTTTGCAATCAATTTCCTGTACCCCACCCCCTCTCCCACCAGCCCGAGAGAGCAAAGTCTAAAGCCAACTAACAAAGTGGAATTTTCAACTTTCACCTCTTTACCTGAAAAGTTTTTATTGTTGGAGCCCCACAGCCTACCTCAGGAATCAATTCCACACTGTGGGGAGAGGGCAGGCCCCAAAGAAGGAGCTTCCTGGCCTTCCCCATTTCGGACCTTTCTCAAAGAACTCCCACTGGCTCTGAAGCCTTCCAGGGAAGCACAGCTGGGCTAGCTCCTTAAACATGGGGCAGGCCCATAGGGTACATTGGGTCTTTTGCAGCAGCCAGCCTTCCTGGGTTCTGCAAGGGAGCCCTGCAAGCTCTGGATCAAAGCAGGAAGGCTGGAAATTGTGGCCTCTTGTTACCATAGAGATACTGGCATAGCCTGCGCCCATCTGTGGTTGACAGGCAGCCTCCTTTGAGAAAGGGGGAGGTGGAATTTGGGTGCTTGAGAACCAGCTTAGCCTGAGGAGGGGAGCAGTCAGGAACACCATGAACTTACAACCCCAAGGATTAGTGAGGAAGCTGATGCTGGCAGCTTTCCATTGAGATGGCCTCTGGCTCTTGCTGATACTGCAGCTTTAATGACTGGGGTGTGCCACAGGCAGAGTGAAGACTCACTGCCAAGCTGCCAACCCCAAGCAAGAGGCTGCTGGAAGAAGCTCCGTACAGTGGAAAAAACCCAGGAGTCAGAGACTGACAAAAGAGCCACACCCAGAGGGCCAGGGAAGAGCCCAGGCATGTTGAGAAGGTGCACGGAACAGGGTGCAGAGGAGAGCATAAGGCTGGGTGAGAGGGTCTGGTCCCCTAGTCACTATTACTGAAACACTAAAGGACCTAAGAACACTGCCCTTCTCTGAATTCTGGGGTCCCGTCCTGTGTCTAGTGTCTTCCCTATGAAGCAGGGGCAGGTATGACGCTGGCAATCTCCCTCTGATTTGGTGAGTAAAGGGCCTAGGTTTTGAGAACCTCCAAGGCTTCCATCCCTCCTGTGACTAAAACTGGAGACTCAGCTAAGTTTAGACAACCTGATGCTGCCAGTGTGTCTGTCCAAAAGGCAGAGCCCCGCCTTGCACACACACAGGTCATACAAGGCTAACGCCACACCAGGGACAGGAAGGCTGACCAGACAGGGCTCTGAAGCACCCTTGCGGCCAGGTGAGCTGTCTGGAAATCCCTGCCCTGTGTGACGGTCCTGGGGAGGTTTGGTCACCTTTGCCCTTGGATATCCTGGGAGCAAAGGGTGAACAGCTTACTATTCTCCCAGGCTATGAAGCAGGAAATACTAGCAGAGTGGTTTAGGGGAAGAAAAGCAAGCCTGGGAACCTGAAATCCACCTGCTTTTCAGCTGTGTGGTCTGTGGAAATTAAATGTTTTGTGCTTTGGTAGTCTTGCCAGTAAAATGCAAAAATTCCTGCTCTGCTTTCCTCTGCTGGCTGGGGTAAAAATGCCATGAAAGAATGGATGGGAAAGTCACCATAAGCCATGCACAAATGAAGGACTCAGTGAGCTTTATGTGGCTTCAGGACGAGTCTTCTCCAGGTCTTTACCAGTCCCCACAACCTGAGGTCCCTGCTGGGGTGGTGATCTGGGAGCTACCCTTTGCTCCTCTCAGCAGAATTTAAGGCTTCTGGAGCCAGAACCCCTCTGGTCCCAAGAGAAAAAGACAAGGGCCTCTGAGCAGGCTCAAGTAACTGGGCAGAAAGCTTCCTGGTCCAGCAGAACCTGCTTTCTGAGATGAGTGTTAGCTAGATGAGTGTTGTATAAATAATCTAAAGGAAATCCAGGGCCTGTAGGCCTGCCAGCCAGCATACACACAGCTCAGACCTCATTCCCTTCCCTTTCCAGCCTCAGGAAATGACAAATAGGCCTCTGTGACTGTATTCATACCTTCAATTGGCTTTGATCCTTTCAGAATTTCTCAGGAAATTGCCCTCCTTTCTTTGAGCTAGGGCTTGGGATATAATTCTCCATTTGGTAGGAAAGGTTTTAAAGAATCTACATAGGATTCAAAGAGTGATGGTCTTTGTTATTGGAAATCTGCTTTCTTTTTTTTTTCCAGGTTTTAAAAATAGATTTTATTTTTTAAAAGTTAATATGTGCATTACAGGAAAAGGAAAAACACAAGCAAAGAAAAAAATTCATCCAGTCACAAGCAGCTTAGTTGGATTTGTTCATCCAGGTCGTGCATATACACACACAACATCCCATTTTGTGTGATTGAGATCATAGTGACATCATGCTTTTCTACATATCATGAATATTCACAAATTCAAAATCCCAAAGCTACAGAGTATTTTTGAAAACCAAGAATACACTACACCATACGTTGCTGATGGGACTGCAAATTGGTGCAACCACTCTGGAAAGCAGTAGTAAGATTCTTTAGAAAACTTGGAATGGAACCACCATTTGACCCAGTTATCCCACTCCTCCTAATATATGCAAAGGACTTAAAAGCAGCATGCTACAGTGACACAGTCACATCAATATTTATAGCAGCTTGATTCACAATAGCTAAGCTCTGAAACCAATCTAGGTGCCCTTCAGTAGATGAATGGCTTCTGGAGCCAGAGCCCCTCTAGTCCCAAAAGAAAAAGGCAGGGGCCTCTGAGCAGGCTCAAGTAACTGGGCAGAAAGCTTCCTGGTCCAGCAGAACCTGCTTTCTGAGATGAGTGTTAGCTAGGTGAGTGTTTCGTAAACAGTCTAAAGGAAATCCAGGGCCCGTAGGCCTGCCAGCCAGCATACACACAGCTTAGACCTCATTCTCTTCCATTCTTTCATGACATCTTTACCCCAGCCAGCAGAGGAAAGCAGAGCAGGATTTTTTGCATTTTGCTGGTAAGACTACTAAAGCACAAAGATAAATGTGGTTTATCTACACAATGAAATATTAGCCATAAAGAAGAATTATGGCATTTGCCAGTAAATAGATGGAACTAGAGATTATCATACTAAGTGAAACAAGGCAATCCCAAAAAACCAAAGGTCAATGTCCTCTCTGATATACAGATGCTAACACACAATAGGGAGGGGAGGGAAGAACAGAAGGTCATTGGATTAGACAAAGGGAAATGAAGGAAAAGGAGGGGAGATGGGAAGAGGAAAGACAGTAGAATGAATTGGACATAACTTTCCTATGTGCATATACGAATACACGACCAGTGAAACTCCATATCATGTATAACCACAAGAATGGGATCCCAATTAGAATAAGTTGTACTCCATGTATATATAATATGTGAAAATACACTCATGTATATCTAAAAAGAACAAAAATTTTAAAAAGAATACACTATACCAATTCAATCTGTACAAAAAAAAAATGCAATCCTTTCTTGGGGACTTAGAAATCTGCTTTAAAAGTCCTGTGAGATTGTCTTTCTTTCTATTTTTTTCCCTCCATTTCTGGGGATCAAATCTAGGAATGTTCTACCACTGAGCTATGTCCCTACTTTTTTTTTTTTTTTTTTTTCACTTTGAGACAGAATCTCCCTAAGTTGCTGAGGCTGGACTTGAACTAGTGATCTTCCTTCCTCAGCCTCCTGAGTCACTGGGATTACAAATGAGTGCCACCATGCCTGTTTTCCTTTCCTTTCCTTTCCTTTCTTTCTTTTTTTTTTTTTTTTTGTTGTTGTTGTTTATTTTTTGGTACTAGGGATTGAACCACTGAGCCATATCCCTAGCCTTATTATTATTATTATTTTGAGACAAGGTCTTACTAAATTGCTTAGGGCCTTGCTAGATTACTGAGGCTGGCTTTGAACTTATGATTCTCCTGCTTCAGCCTCCTGAGTCACTGAGATTACAGGCATGTGCCATTATGCTTGGCTTTTTTTCTTCTCTCTCTCTCTCTCTCTCTCTCTCTTGTTCTGAGGATCAAACCCAGTGCCTCCCATATGCTAGGCAAGGGCCCTACCATTGATCCACATTCCCAGCCCACTGTGAGATCATTTATATTTACAAATTTAATACCCCACAGTGTCTTTGGAATTTTGGAAACTGTTTTAGAATTAATGTGGGGAACAAGAAGATGACAGGCATAGGTTCATGTGGCTGTGAGTGGGGACAGTCCTTTGATTGTTTCCCACTATTCCCAGGAATACCCCTGACCATTTTCCAAAATGCGCACAACTTTGCCTGTAAGTCCTGAGCAATTTTAGAAATGAAGGTGAGTGTGGAGGCTTGACTCATAGACTTGGAGCCTTTTTGCAGGTTAGAATTAGAAGGAAAGAGACCCCTTTTTGTATACTAGTGAGGCTACATAGGCAATGTGACTGCCGCAATGTTACCCAGGGATCCATGACAAAGCTGGGGCAAGATCCTAGGTCTCCTGACCCCAGGTCAGTGTCCCTTCTCCATCAAGCTGCCTGCTATTCTTTGTTAAACCATGCCCATCAACTGTCTCACTACCCAAAGTGTCAGGAAAAAAAAAAAAAAAAAGGCTGTTACAGTTTTCCATGGTCTTCCCCTGCTGTGATCAGACAAGGAACACTCTCTGATATGGGGCCCACACTGAGCATTGAAAGGGCCTTAGGACTCCCTCTGTAGCACTGATTTCAGGGGTCCTCAGTTTGGAAGTCACTATGTTCTGGTAACAGTCTTTGCCTGGGAACCTGTCAATGGGATGGAAAGTGTGAGATCCAGTATTCCCAGGAAAGGATGGAGAGGAAAGGGCACAGCGATTACTACTTTTCTGGGGTAGGAAGCTTCTGGGAGGGAATCTGAGATGAATTCTCTTAAGGAATGGTGAATGAACTCTCGAGAAAGTTCTAGCCCCAAAGGGAAGCAGGCAACATCTAGCACCTGAGGATGTGCCCTGCCTGGCGGAGCAGAAGGGGAAGAGGGGAGGTAGCAGGGTACCCAGAGATGTTACCAGGAGAGTTCAAGCGGTTTGGGTGGAGGCTTCTGGCCTCATACCCATCATCTGAGGGATGGATGAATTGGGGGTGGGTGTTGGGGTGAAGGTGACATAAAGTAGTTTTCCAGGAACAGATGCTGCTCTCTTACCAGAGAGAGAAACCTGTACTTTGGCACGTACACAGCACACCCTGGTCTGTCAAGGACAGAGGGAATGAGGTTACTGCATCTTGGGTCTTGCAACTCAGAAAACCCATAGGCTTTGTAGCCAAAAAAAAAAAGGTGAAATAGGCCAGGCTGACTGTGAGTGTTCAGAGGGGCTATGGACCAGGGAGCACTGAGTCAGTGCAGTGTATGTTCTGTACAGGTGCAGCTGGAGCTAATTAAGTTTTGCACATCACGTATATATATGCTGGGTACTATCACAAAAAAGACGTCCTACTTTCCATGACCTCTCAATCATCCTGCTTTCATCCTTTCTCTCCCATTCTCCAAAAACTTCAGTGACCTCCATAGACCATTAAACACAACACAACAATAACAACAACAAAACCTAACATATAAACAAACAAAAACCCTCACCCCTAAGCCATAGGCTTTGTAGTCAGTCAGCCCTGGTTTAAAGTTCCAGCCCAAATCATTTAGTAGTTGGCACAGTCTTGGCAAAATCAGGATTTTCTCTGAGCCTTGGTTTCTTTATCTGGAAAATGAGAATAGTTGTGGCTACTTCAAAGAATTAAGAGGAAGAGGAGTATGGAGATTGCCTGGCTTGCGTCCTGATACATTAAGGGGTGCTTAGCAAATGGTATTTGTTTATTTGTTTGTGGAGTCAAATAGCAGTTGTTTGCATAAGAGGAGGGATGCTGCCCTTGTACTGAACTGTGGTTGGGTATCTTAATTTAGGGGAATGAAGACTCATTGATTAAAAAATTATATATAAAAATGTTTATTAAGGGGGCTGGGATTGTGGCTCAGCAGTAGAGTGCTTGCCTAGCAGGTGTGAGGCCCTGGGTTCGATCCTTAGCACCACATCAAAATAAATAAATAAAATAAAGATATTAAAAAATGTTTATTAAGTCATTTCTTACTGTTTAAATACCTTTACAGCGTTGGGCCATTCTCTACAATTTAAGGCTAATGATGCTTATATCAACTTTTTCTATAATTTTTTGGCGGGGTACTGGAATTGAACTCAGGATCATTTGGCCACTGAGCCACATCCCCAGCCCTATTTTGTGTTTTATTTAGAGACAGGGTCTCACTGAGTTGTTGAGTGCCTTGCTGTTGCTGAAACTGGCTTTGAACTCTCAATCCTCCTGTCTCAGCCTCCAAGCCGCTGGGATTACAGGCATGTGCCACCATGCCCAGCTTTTTTCTACAATTTAAAAAATTAAAAAAGGGGGAAACAGAACCCCCACATAACCCCACAAAATCTCACAAAATTATTTTAAAATATTTAAAAAATTGCTATATTAAAAGTCTTGCCAGGGCCTCCAGATATCAGCGTAGTTAGGCTGTGGGCCACAGCATGCACATTATGTGTGTGGTGCTGGAATAATTTGGTCTGCACCTACTGCTTCTGACTATTACTGGAAGTCACAGAGAAAACCACCTGAAAATGGAATATTGTGCCCTTGATTGTGCCCACCACAAAACTGTCTTCTTGGTCTGCTAAAGGAATGGACTGCACATCAGCATTTGCGGTAAGATGGCTCTTGACAAGTATCCTAGTAGTGGCGTTCCAGAACTGCACTTTCTCAGCAGAGCAGCCTAGTGTGTCTTCACAGGACCTCCCAGAGCTGCCTGACCTCCAGGTAAAATTTCTCACCTATCTTTCAGTGTAATTCCACTCTCTTTTTTCTACCAGCCTCCTCCCAGCAACTGTGGTCACAGTTTACAGGTAGGCAGGGCCCACCCTGACTGAATTAGGACATTGTTGCAAAGACTGAGGAACCAAAGATACTGTTACAATCTATCTTGTCCTCAAGGGACCTGGAGCCCAGGTCTCAGGGCCTCCTAGAGTGATGAAAACACTGTTGGAACATCCTAGAGAGATACCCTGCTTTCCTGGAGCTGGGGGTAATTATACTTTCAAAACCAAGAAACCTACAACTACGACTTTTTCTCAGAGATGGCACTGAGCTTCCCGTTGGTGCCATAGAATGCAGGAAAGAAGTAGGCCCATCCACCACCTGGAGGGGCTCACCATCTGGTAGGGGAGGAGAGCCCCATCCCTCTCTATTGTGAATCTTTTGGAAGGATGTATAACTAGTGCTGGGGGAGCTGAGAGGAGGGAGGTACCAAATCTGTGGGTGCATGGGTGGGTTGGTATAAAGAAAAACCTTTTTCTCCTCTGTTCACACTCAACTCAGAACAATCCTATGACCAGATATGTGCTTTCCAACCCCTCCCACACAAAGCAATTCTCTGGTGAATACCAATTAGGTGTTCTATAATTCAGTTCATCTGACATTACCTAGAGATAGCATCTGATCCCACAAGACTTCCCTCTACTTCTGACCCTAATTGCAAGTAGTAGTTTGTGACCTGTACTTCTGACCAGCATGCTGTAAGTTGGGAATGCCCTATATCCCTATTTCAGGATTGATAATTTGCTTGGACACTTCCCAGAACCTAGAAAAACACCTTACTGATTTTTAAATTTACTTTTTTTTTTGGTAACGGGTATTAAACTCAGGGGCACTTGACCACGATGCTACATCCCCAGACCTATTTTGTATTTTATTTAGAGACAAGGTCTCACTGAATTGCTTAGTGTCTTGCAGTTGCTGAGGGTGGCTTTGAACTCACAATCCTCCTGCTTCAGCCTCCCAAGCTGCTGGGATTACAGGCGTGCGCCATTGTGCCTGGCTAATTTACTTTTTAAGTTTTTTAAAATGTATGTATGTATGTATGTATGGTTCTGGGGATTGATCTCAGGGCCTGTGCATGCTAGCAAAAGTGCTCTTTCACTAGCCATATCCTCAACTGATTTGGTATAAAAGAGATTACAAATGATGCAGATGATAAATTAGATGGAAGAGATGCATAGGGCAAGGTTATGGTGGTGTAAGTATAAGTACCCAGCTTCCTTGCCCTCTCTGGGCACTCTAACCTCCCAGCACTTCCAATGTTCAAGACTTTTTAGAAACTTCGGAGCTGGGGGTGTGGCTCAATGGTAAACCATTCGCCTAGCATGCCGGAAAGCCTGCAAGCCTGCAAGCCAAGTTCACTCCCCAGAAGAATTTTTAAAGCTTTTGTAGAGCTTAATCTCCAGCCACCACCCACTTTCCGGAAGGTTAGGGGGTAAGTCTAACAGTACCCTATATTCACTTGGATTTTCTTATCACTAAGGAAATTCTAGAGCTTTATCAAATATATTTCATATTATACCAAAGTGGGGGAACACTAGAAGATGGGTACCCTGCAAAGAAGAGATGAATGGGGCAGATAAAACACTAGCATGAAAAAAGGCAGAGGTAAAAATGTTTCAAAAGCAAAAATTTGAACTCATATACGTAGCGGGTAGAATAGTGGTTACAGAGGATGGAGAAAGGTGGTGGAGAGATATTAAAATAAAACGCAGCACCAACAGTTCTTGGGTATGGCTGGGACTCATCCTCGTGGGGTGGGGCAATGGGAAGATGCAGACAAGAAGGTAAATTTGACCTCAATCACCTTGCAAGACCAGAAAGGCAAAGTCTCCCTTGTGAGTTTCGGACTTGGAAGGTTTGGCAGTAGGGGAAAAGGAGACGTCCTTTTCCATCAGTCGGACAAACTGACGCTGTGCTAGGTATTTTCCTTCTTTCATTCAACAAATGTTTATGGAGCGCCAGAAGCTGTCCCAGGCATTTGGAAACAGCGATGAAGAAACAGATCAGGGATTTCTTGAGAGTAACGTGCAAATTTTACGGAAGAGGAAGCTGAGGGTCTGCCTGACTCTGGTTCACGGATATCGCCCGGGCTCCCATGGCCGGAGAGGCAGCGTGGGGCTTTGGGCACTCCCTTAGATGTCCTGGAGCACGTGGTTTGGCCCGCGGGTCCGCTGTCCGGTTGCGCGCGCCGCCAGGGCCTCTCCATTGCCCCGCCCGGCTGGGCGCCCGCCCCCAGCCCAACCCACACGTGGGTTCCCGCACGTCCGCCTGGCTCCACTCCTGACGTCAGCTTCGAGGTTCCATTTAAGGCCCCTCCCGCGCCCAGCCTTAAGTGCCGGAGACTCTGCTGCAGAGTGCGGATTCTATTGCTGCGCACCCCCGACGCCTTCTCAACGTGCACTCCTGGTACGGCCAACCCCGGATACTCTGCACCCGGAGGGGAGGGAGAGCAGTTGCTTTTGGCTCCGCTGGCCCACGCTGCCCGCGAAGGGGTCCCTGTTGTCGGGGAGAGGCGCCGCTTCCCAGAAGACGTGGGCGGTGGCCTACCATGCATGGGCTTGGCGTCCACCACTCTAGGCTTTTGCCCTAAGCGGCATCTCTGGCCTCTGGCCTCGCTGGGTAGCAGAGCGAGTGACGCCACCCAACCCAAGGTTGATATTCCGGGTGGATGAGGAAGAACAGGAGATCATAGATCTGAGGGTGGAGGATGCCTTCGGGTTTGAAGTTAGCGAACAACGCAAAACTTGTGGTCCGGTTTTGGGAGCTAAGGCTATCCCTAAAGCCTTAGTACGTCTGGGGAAGGGTTCCTGGATGCCGGAGAAACCCTGAGTGCTGCGCGATTTGAATTTTTGCCCTGGGACGCTGGAGAGGTGGAGTCTATGGGGATTGCTGTCGCCTTTAGACTATAGGGTGCTCTTTGCGTAAGTGATATTTATTAAGTTGCTGGGGGATCAGAGGCTGTACTAAGCGAGGTGCGTGCAAAGATGAAGCAGGCAGAGTTGCATTACTTCTGCACCTCAGACGGGTCTAACGAGAATAGTATCGCGTGTACCATCTCTTTTTGGCAAAGGGGAAAACCTAGAGTTGGGAGAGAGGGCATCTCTAAGGTCACAGTGAGTGAGTGGCAGAGGTGGAGAGGGTAGATCCTCGTTCTGCAAGGCTCTTGTCCCTAGATATAGTCTTGCCCCTACCATAAAAGGGAGCTGTGGAGCAGAAGACTGAAGGTTTCAGTGAGGCCAGTTCTTTGCAGGAGAATTCCTCCCTTTAGCCAAAAAGTTGCAGAAACCATGCAAGGCTATCTAGAAATAGCAGTGATTTGAGACCCGATTCCATCTTGGTGACTCTGGGCTGCCTGCCTAGAGATCCTGTCTGATATTTTTGCCCTTTAGGACCGAGTCAAAACTAGGCGTGGTGTTTGGGGGGATGTAACATGTGATTCCCTCCAGTGAGTGCGGTGCAGGGTTGGATGGGCAGAGTGGAAGATTCCCTCCCCAAGCTCTGGAATTCAAGGGTTCCACTAAGTACCTGTTAACTTTAGGGCTTCAAACCCTCTGCAGCCATTTCTGCACTTCCTGTGCTGACAAAATTTCCTCATACCGGGCCTCATGACTTTGCAACCGGACCACGGCTGAAGCTACACGTGGCTCCTCCCTCCTGCTTGGTTAACAGACGCTAGTCCCTGGTATTGTGATTTTAAGTGTGACTGGCTAACCGCCAGGTCCGGGAGGCTGCCAACCCAGCTTCACGTTGTTCACATGTGCTTCAGGGCATTAGTAAGGTCTAAAGTCTGACTGGAGCATGCTCCCCCTGACCCACACAACTGAATGGTTGCAGATAGCCTACACTTACTTGAGGGCTGGGCCGGTGGGGCTTACCCTCTCCACCACCCAGCGTCCACAGTCCAGCCTACTGCCTATTAATGGCACACAGCCACCAAGCCGCTGCTTTCTCTACCTCACCCCGCAACCTCCGTAAAGCAAAGGCGCATGCGCACTTGCACAAGTTTCCTGGGTCGGGATCTTCCGGATCTGGGCGGGGCGTAAACCCTTGTGCCACGTGGGGTGGAAAGCAAGCAAGTGTGCAGTGTGCGCAGGCGCCGACCTCACAGCACGTTCCTTTGCTTTTGGGTTGTGCTTGTGGCCGTTAGTGGCGATTTCTGCTTGTACTTTTGGTCCTTAGTTGGGGCTTTGCGCTGTACTTGCTTTAGGGTCCTGAGTGGCCGAAAGATAGCTGCCCAGTGTGGGTGGCTCACTGATTTTGTCTGAAGAGCGGCCTTCCCTTCCAAGGGCTAATAAGCCAAGATGAGTGATCCCTCAGGAGGCTATACTTACACCCAAACTTCGATATTATTTTTTCATGCCAAGGTGAGGTCCTTCACATCAGACCCTGGTCAGACCAAACCCTGGCATTAGACTTTTAAACCCTTTTTGCCACCTTTAGGTTTTTCCCTCTCCATTTTTAGTCATCTCTTGTGAATTTCAGTGGCAAATTCCCAAAAGAAAGTAAAGTAAGCCTTTTTCAAGAACAGCTCTTGGTAAGTAAACAATATTTCAAGAGGATGCAGTGACATTGTTTCTCCCCTATAGATTCCTTTTGGTTCCAAGTCCAAGATGGCAAGTCTCAAGGATCAGCTGATTGTGAATCTTCTTAAGGAAGAACAGGTCCCCCAGAATAAGATTACAGTTGTTGGGGTTGGTGCTGTTGGCATGGCCTGTGCCATCAGTATCTTAATGAAGGTAAGTGAGAGTCCATCACTCTGGAAGCTGATGCCTTGGCTCCATCCTGTCCTCCACCCTCCCCAATAATTGGATTGTCACTGTACATTAAAATATGAAGGTTCATGCACTCATTCAAGGAACCTAATGTGAAACAATCTTTGAAACATGGTGAGGTATCAACAGTGTTATCTGAAATAAAAAGTGTCAAAGGTTACGTTTTCTAAAATTTATTATATATCTAAATAAAAGGAAGAGTTCATGCCTTTAAATGAGTCAGACTCTCTTAAAGTAATTTTTGAATTGAAAATAACAGTTACATATGGTAAAATTAAAATCATCCTATGGGAATTTTTTTTTTTTTTTTTAAAACAGGCATGAGTTTATTAGAAGAGATAGGGATAGGAAAAGGAAAAGGGACACTCTTAGGGAGAGAGTGTATTGCTAAAAGCTTGGTCCTTGTCCCTGATGCCACTCTAATAACAAGGACATGGTTTTGAGAAAAAGGAAAAAGAAGGTTTATTGCCTTGCTAGCAAAGGAGAATCACATGGGAAACACCACCACACCACCACCTTTGTTTAACAATTTTGTTATCAATTATGGGACTAAAAATTAGAAAAAGAATTTGTGAGTAAAGAACACACTTTACAGTGTTCAAACCTGATTTATATAAAAAATAATTGAAGCACTTCAGGTTTATAAGAGTAAAATATGACTTCTGTATTCTGAACATTAATGGATTGAAGGAAGAAGGGACTGAAGGCAGAAATGAGCTGTGCAGAGATCGTAATTTATTTGTTTTTATGTTGTGCTGAGGATCAAACCCAAGCCCTCGCGCACACACATGCTAGGCGAGCACACTACCGCTGAGCTACAACCCCAGCCCCTCTGTATTTGTTCTTAGAAGAAGCCACATAACACACCAACTCTTATTCCTTACCCACTTGATCAGAAATTGATGCTGTTTTCCCTATATGTATGAACCACCTGTGGTCTTTTTCTTGGCCTCTGATTCAGGTTTGGGTAAGAGTACCCACTGACCACTTGTGCTGTAGATGATTTGAAGGTAACTGTTGTTGGTGCTCCTGGTCTAAGATGCACCTATGAATTTTTATAGGTTCAGTTGTAAGGATACTTTTTACCAATATTATGCAAGGCACAAGTCTTATCTTTGTGCAAAACTGTAAGTATTGGTTCAGATATGAAAAACAACCAGAGAATTACTCAGACTATCACTTTTTTTATGGTGGTGGTAGGGGGGGACCAAGGATTGAACCCAGGGGCACTTTACCACTGAGCCACATTCCCAGCCATTTTTGTTTTTATTTTGAGACAAGGTCTCGCTAAGTTGCTGAGACTGGCTTTGAACTTGTGATCCTCTTGCCTCAGCCTCTCAGCCTCCCAACTTCCCAAGCTGCTAGGAATACAAGTGTGCACCAAGTGTTGTTACTAGTCCATATCACCTATTTAATGACTAGCAAATTCAATGTAAAACTGAATTTGGGATAGAAAATAAAGCAGTTTTTCATAATTAGAAAGCAGTGTTATTGGAGGTAGTTGCAGTTTTATGACTACTGATTGTTCTATTTCCATACTAGCAGTGGTAGCACTTCTGCAGAGGTTGGTTCAGAGAGGAGATAGTGCTATGTATAGACCATCTGTGAGTCAGCTTAAAAAAATGGCAGTGTGCCTCTACTTTGAAGTATATCCTGAACTAACACTGATACTAAAATAGCAGAACTCTCCTGTGTCAGAATTAAGAGAAATTTTTCATTCAAAAAATCTTGAAATGACAGTCTCCCATTTAACTAAAAATTTTATGTCTTTTAGGACTTGGCAGATGAACTTGCTCTTGTTGATGTCATGGAAGATAAATTGAAGGGAGAGATGATGGATCTCCAGCATGGCAGCCTTTTCCTTAGAACACCAAAAATTGTCTCTGGCAAAGGTTGATTTCAACAAGTTTTATATTATAGTCCACATTAGATGTAAACTTTCTTTTTGTACAATATTTTATAATAGAAAGCCTTTGACTACATGCTAAGATAGACAATATGACACAAAACCTGGGGGTGGAGAGGTTGGTGGGGAGGGCAGGGCAGAAGCCACAGGCTTAGACTAAGAGACTTTCAATAGACTGCTGAATGGACTGGATTTGCAACTTCAGTTGAGAGCCTTCTTTGATGGTGACAGAACACACAATGATAAGCCTGGAGACCTCACAGGCCCGCCTTAGGGCCCACTTGGAGCACACAAACATACAGGGCATATACTTGTCTTCATAATAGTAGCAAGATGTCCAGGGTGATCTCTAGGGATTCGGCATCTGCAGCCATCACAGGGAACTTGGAGATGCCTTTGTTGAGGGTTTTGGTTGCATGGCTGCAGTCCCTCTTAACAGTTGTCTTCAAGAGCAGGCAACCTTGGATAAATCAGAAAAAAGCAGATGTAATTTTTTTTATTCATCTCAAAGTCCTAGCTCTTAGAAGCTTTTCTTTTTCATACAGGGGAGTCTTAAAATATATTTACATTGGTACCTATGGGTATCAAAGTTCAATCTATATTAAATGGTTTAAAATGGAAATCCAATTAGTGTATTATGTGGAAACCATCTGAACTAGAATGTAATGAATAAAGTTTCAGTCTTTAGGTGCATATTTAACCACATTGCTTTAAATACTTTTTTTCTTTTGTGATGTTGGAGCATTTAACCTAGGCCTTGCATATGCTTGGCAAGTACTCTATCACTGAGCTACAACTCCAGCAATCAGATATTTAAGTGTTCTTATTCCCCCACTTTCTTTCACACAGTAACACAAGGTTGAGTTCAGAATAAATGAGCCTGTTCAGATATTTTTGACTTGACCCTTTCACACTTAACTAGCACCAGCCTGGGAAATGGGATTTGGGCCCAAATAGTGTCTTTTGGTACTTGAAAGTCCTTAGCAACTCCTAGAGTTAATCATCTTATGCCTTCGGGTATCTAGAAGCAAAATATGTTTGTTAAGTGTAAAGGCATCTCTGCCTTTGTTAGTAATCAAGTATTTAAGTAAACTTAGGAGCAATGAAGAATAAGAACATTGAACGAAGGGGAAGAATTGGGGATATCTGAGAAGTTGATATATGAGAATCATAAACTTGATTTCTTCCTGTTTCTCTCAGTCATAGTTATATCAAGTTATAATGTAACTAAAACTACACTATAAGGAAGGTATACACTGGTCATTTTTAGTTCATAAGTGTGATGATTGGGTTTTGTGTTGGGTGAAATATGCCTTTCTCTAACCGTTGTTAGAATATCAGTGCATTACCCATCTGACATAAAAAATAGAAAACCTGAAAACAAAGGGAACTGTCTAGGAGGCAGTGGGGGCATTTATCTGCCATATATATAAAACCTGCATAAAATTACAGAAGCCAGGTGTAGTGATAATACTGTGATCTCAGCGATTCTACAGGCTGAGGCAGGAGAAATAAAAGTTTAAGGCCTGTAAGGGCAATTTGGGGAGACCCAGTCTCCAACCTGAAGAAAAAGGGAGGGACTTGGGGTGCAGTTCAGCAGCAGTGTGGTTGCTACATGTGTGTGAGGCCCTGGGTTTGATCCTCAGTACTAAAAAGAGGAACAAATTTTGCTGGCTAGTTAACAGTTCTCTTAAAGGTATTCATCTGATGGTTGTTTCGTTTTTTAGACTATAATGTGACTGCAAACTCCAAGCTCGTCATTATCACAGCTGGGGCACGTCAGCAAGAGGGAGAAAGCCGTCTTAATTTGGTCCAGCGTAATGTGAACATCTTCAAGTTCATCATTCCCAATGTTGTAAAATACAGCCCACATTGCAAGTTGCTTGTTGTTTCCAATCCAGGTGAGACTTAACAGCATAAAACATGAGCTATAGTAAAATTGATAGTATGTTATAATCTATATGCATGTATACATTCATTTATTTCTTGTTGCATTTCCCTCCTGAGATTGTTTTTGTAAAATAGTTATTATAAAACATTAAAGGGATAAAACATTAAAGGGACCGAATGCCTCTGAACATAATTGGAACATAAAATCAGTTATTTACCCAAGATCTTATATATGGAATAAGTTTATGAATAATTGTATTCTCTTTATTGGTGCAGTTTATTCTCATAAAATAATACTTGACTGCTTGGTAGACTTGATATGTAGTACAGAGACTTAAAAATATTAACAAAAATATCAATTAGTCATGAGCAGTATCAAGATCCATATAGAACCATATATCTGTAGTGGCTAATCATTATCTAATGAATTACCTAATGTCTTTGCCTGAATGTTGTCTTCACAGTGGATATCTTGACCTATGTGGCTTGGAAGATAAGTGGCTTTCCCAAAAACCGTGTTATTGGAAGTGGTTGCAATCTGGATTCAGCACGATTCCGTTACCTGATGGGGGAAAGGCTGGGAGTTCACCCATTAAGCTGTCATGGGTGGGTCCTTGGGGAGCATGGAGACTCTAGTGGTAAGCATGAGTTATTTTCTGCTTTTATTTACAAAAAGATTGCATTAAAAAATACAAGTATTTTTATTATTAAATTAGACCCTAAGTCAAGTATCCCTTAATCAGGATAGACTGGTTTCCTGGAATCTACCATTTATATAATTATATGCTAAGAATTAAGATTTTAGCCATTTTATATGACATTTTATGGCAGGAGAACAGAATGAAATTTTACTTCTATGGAAGTAAATAACTAGACTTGTTATTTCTTCAGAATCGAACCTAGGTCCTCATGTATGCTTATCACACACTTTATCCTTGTACATCCTATAACCCCCAACATGTGAAAACCATAGTTCTTATGATAACTTTAGTCATTTATACTTGACTTGAACTGCTTATCCCTGAAAAGGTCAGCCACCCCAAGTGGAGTTCAAGAAGTATTTTGGTACTGTGCAGAGTTCTGAGTTCCTTATGCCAATAAAATTTCCCTTATGTTTGTGTGCCATCTTTATATTTCAAATATATGAACTAAACATTCCAACAAATGAGGGAAATGGGTTGAAATATACAATTCTTGTTATATAATCTAAATAAATGAAAATCTAATAGTAAGGACATTGGTTTTTGACCATTTGTTGTAATCCCCTTCAGCAGATAGGAGAATTAAAAATAGTATCTTGATGCATAAAAATAATTGTGCTGTACAATTTCTTTTAGTACCTGTGTGGAGTGGAGTGAATGTTGCTGGTGTCTCCTTGAAGAATCTGCACCCAGATTTAGGCACTGATGCAGATAAGGAACATTGGAAAGAGGTTCATAAGCAGGTGGTTGACAGGTAATAAGTTTCATAATCTGGCAATATAGGAGGTTAAAATTTATTATCTTTATATAAAAGATTTAATTTTTTTGTGATACTAGAGATTGAACCCAGGGGTACTATACCACTGAGCAATATCCCCTACCCCTTTAAAAATTTTTTTGAGACAGGATTTCACTAAAATAATCTGGCCTTGAACTTGCAGTCCTCCTGCCTCAGCCTCCCAAGTTAATGGAATTACAGGTTGTAACATTAAAGTGCTACCCTATGTGTGCAGATGATGAATTTGGCAGGTCAGATCCAAAAGACAATAAAAATATACTCTTTATACAATATGGCATTTATTTTAGTAATAATACGGAAGTGAAAGAAAAAGTGATAGGCAAGAGAAAAAGATTATCACCGGCATGTGGGAAACACTGACACCTGAAGTCATGGAACAGGAGAGTTCCTGGGCAGCTTTTCAGGTTCCTGACTAGGAAGTCCCCAGCAGAGCATCCTCTCCAGTGGTGAGACCCCAGTGGGGCTTCTTAAATACAAATTAGAACAAAGAAAGCTTCATTCTAACAATTACCCATCCCCTCAAGGACACTTCATCCCCACTAGTACTGGCCAGATCTCAAAGGGAGGGAGTGGTAGCCTTGAGATAAGTGAGTGTCTGAGTGAGCCAGCCAAACCCACTAGGAAGTCAGCATTCTTTAGATGTCCCATCAGGGATGTGTGAAGGTCCTGGCAGGCACGTGGACAGGGAAGATCTTTAATATTTTCCTTAGCCCTTTCAGGTGTATGCCACCAGGCCCTACTATTTTAATAGTGTTTACGTCTGAATACTTTGAGATAACTTGTTTCCTTTTCTTTTTTTTCTCCCCACTGGTACTAGGAATACCCAGGGCCTTGCACATGCTAAACAAGTGCTCTACTGCTGAGCTAAATCCCAGTCACTTTTTAATTCCTTTTTTATTTTGAAATGGTTCAGGCTGGTCTCAAACTTGCCATGGTCTTCTGCCTTGGCATAGCTGGGATCAGAGGCATGTGGGAGCCTGGCAACCCTTGTTTTCTTAAGCTTTGTTAAAGATCATAGTAGAAAGACAAAGGTAAAAACAACAAAAAGAATAGCTAAAATAAAAAATAGAGTACCAAATGCTGGCAAGATTATGCAGAGCAGATATTGGGTTCTTCATACATTGTTGGTAGAAATGTAAAATGGTGCCACCATTTCTGGAAAACAGTTGGTTAAAATTAAAAATGGGTTTTTTATACAACCCAGCAATTTCATATAATGGATCCCAGAGAAATAAAACACCCATAAACAGATAAAAATATTAAAAATTACAGGTATTTTTTAATGCTAAAATCTTTTTTAAAATGCCATAATTCTCTGTAATCTGATAAATCTTTGCTTGTATTTTAAACTATTAAAATTCAACAAATAAGTTTGTCTGCCCTACTGGGATATGAGTCTTTACTTCAACATATATGATTTATTCACTTAGAAATAACTTTTTTTTTTTTTTTTTTTTTGGTGGTACTGGGGATTAAACCCAGGGTGCTCCAAGACCGTGCTACATCCACAGCCCTTTTTATTTTTTAATCTTTTTGGTACTGGGGATTGAACCAAGGATGCTCAGTCACTGACTGAACCACATCCCCAGCCCATTTCCTTTTTAAAATTTTTTTTCATTTAATATTTTTTTAGTTGTCAATGGACCTTTATTTTATTTATTTACATGTGGTGCTGAGAATCAAACCCAGGGCCTCACACATGGTAGACAAGCACTCTATCACTGAGCCACAACCCCAGCCCTTTTTGTATTTTATGCAGAAATAAAGTCTCACTGAGTTGCTCAGGGTTTTTCTAAATTGCTGAGGCTGGAGGCTCACTTTGAATTCTAAGTGTGTGTGTGTGTTGCTGGTGATTGAACCCAGGGCCTTGTGCATGCAAGGCAAGCAACACTCTACCAACTGAGTTATATCCCCACCCGCCCTTTTGATACAGAGTGTTGCTAAATTGCTTAGGGCCTTACTAAGGCTGGCTTTGATGTTGTGATCCTCTGCCTCACTTAGTCTCCTAAATCCTGGGATTACAAGGGTGCACTACCTTCCTGACTTTTTTTGAGATCAGGTCTCTCCAAGTCACCTAGACTGGCCTCAAACTTGTGATCCTTCTGCCTTAGCTCCTGAGTAGCTGGGATTACAGTAATGTGCCACTGTACCTGGCAGGAAAAACCTTTAAAATCCAAGTTTATTTTTTTTGGTACCAGGGATTGAACTCAGGGGCACTTGGCCACTGAGTCATATCCCCAGCCATATTTTGCATTTTATTTAGAGAAGGGTCTCATTGAATTGCTTAGTGCCTTGCCATTGCTGAGGCTGGCTTTGAATTTGCGATCCTCCTGCCTCAGCCTCCTGAGCTGCTGGGATTACAGGCCTGGGCCACCACACCCAGCCCAAGTTCTTATTATACTCTTTGAGATTATAAACATAGTTAGCATCTGGGTGTGGTGGCACACACATATATCAGGAGGCTGAGGCAGAAGAATGGCAAAATTGAGGGTAGTCTGGGTAATTTAGCAAAATCCTGTCTCAAAATAAAATAGAAAAAAGAACTGGGGATATAGCTCAGAGGTAGAGCATTTGCCTAGCATGTGCAAGGCCCTGGGTTCCATCCCCAGGATAAAACACACACACACACACACATAGCTTCTTTATTCAGATGGTAATAAAGTTATATGTCCAGGTCTAGATATGCTAGAAACATGGTACACTAACAAGTATTTACTAACAAATTGTTGAAATAGGGAAGTTTTCTACTTGGCATTATTTACTTGTAAACTGTGGTTATGTGTGAACCTTAGGTCTATCAATTAGTCCTTGGTTCAGGATATATTTTTATACAAGTACTATGTGCTGTTTGTGCCACTAGAGCTCCTTATATTTTCATAATTGGTCTAGCAAGGCTCTCTCATATGTATTTGTTTAGTTAAATAAAACCTGTGAACCTACCACCCAGCCAAGAGACTTTAACATTAGCTATCAGCTGGTATAATATTCCTTGGGTCAGAATTGCTAGTCTGCTGGTGTTTGAAAATACTGGAAGTGAATTTTTGCCCCACTTCCTATTCAACTATCTCCCTGTCGCTCCCAATTGAAATAATCTTATGATCAACATGCTGTGTGCAATCTTTTAATCTTTCTATATTTACCATTTTCATTTGAAATGCTGGCAATTGAATCCTTGTCTTTGAGCATGCTAGGCAAACATTTTACCACTGAGCTACTTCCTCAGCTGCCCCTGGGTGTTCTCTTTTTTATTTTTTATTTTTTCCAGCAATGGGGAATGAACCCAGGGATTCTTTATCACTGAGCTACATCTTCAGCCCATTTTTTTTTATTTTGAGACAGGATCTTGCTAAATTGACCTCCAACTTGCTATCCTCCTGCCTCGACTTCCTGAGTCACTGGATTACAAGCATGTGCCACCATTCCTCGGCCCTGGATTTACTTTTTAAAATCCAGTAGTACACTTCTTTTTTTCTTTTCTTTGCTACCACCACTCTTAGTACTACATTTCTTCATCCCACACAACCCCCCTTGGTACTAGGGATTGAACCCAAGGATGCTCTACTTCTGAGCTACATCCAACCCCAGCCCTTTTTATTTTTTGCGACAAGGTCTTGCTAAGTTGTTGGCTGGCCTTTAACTTCCAACTCTAAAATTCCCGAGTTGCTTGGATTACACATGTACGCTACTATTCCTGGCTCAATATTTCTAATAATCACCAGTTTACCACTATGTTGGTAGCTATAGTTGATTAGTTATGACAGTTATGTGATATTCCTTTGTGTCATTCTGTTGGAGGGCAGTGTACTTGTTACTTTTTTTTTTTTTTGCCATTCCTAATAGTATTGTTGTGAACATTCCTGTTCAGTGATGTTCTGGTGTATATGCAAGGGTTACCCTTAGAAGTATAATGCAACTTTTTGGCATTATTTACTATAAAGCATGTGTTCAGTGAAACCTTTGTTTTCCTTTGTTTCTTCCTCCTGTTTTTTTCTGCCCTTCCCTATTCTTCCTTACCCTTCCCTATTCTGTAGCGCTTATGAGGTGATCAAACTAAAAGGCTATACATCCTGGGCCATTGGACTGTCTGTGGCAGATTTGGCAGAAAGTATAATGAAGAATCTTAGACGGGTGCATCCAATTTCCACCATGATTAAGGTAGGTCCATGTAGTGATACGTTGTATTTGAATACTTATTTCTGATTTGCTTTTGTTTCTGTTGCTGTTGTGGTTGTGAGGAAAGCCCCCTACCACTGAGCTATATCCCCAGCCCTATTTCCTGGTTTTTTAGAAAAGATTCTTCTGAGAAAGCAGTTAGGTTAATGGAAGTCCTGTTCACTGAAGTGAAATAACTTAATGCACTCAGAACTTTGGAAATAAATGATTGATATGTAGGATAAATATCCACACATATATACTTGATAACTTGACTGAAAAACTTGTTATGTTTAAATAGATAGAAGTCTATAGGAGACAGATTTTGCCATTGGGAAAAATAGAAATCACTGTTACTTACCACAATGTTGCATAATAAATATTGGGAAGTACTGTGTATAATAATAGTTTTTCTTTATATATATATATATATATATATATATATATATATATATATATATATATATATATATATATATGTTGTTGGTGTTTTTAGTGGTTTTCTTTTACACTCTTGATTATATAAGTGAACATCTGGAAATAAATTTCTGTTTATTAAGTCAAATAAGCTTCATAATGGCAAAGAATGTAAGTCTTGGGAAACCTCAGATTGTATAGATAAAATGTAAATTATTTTCTTTTTGTTTTCAGGGTCTCTATGGAATAAAGGATGATGTTTTTCTAAGTGTGCCTTGCATCTTGGGACAAAATGGAATCTCAGATGTTGTGAAGGTGAATTTGACTCCTGAGGAAGAGGCACGTTTGAAGAAGAGTGCAGATACACTTTGGGGAATCCAAAAAGAGCTGCAGTTTTAAAGGCTTCTAATGTCATACCACTTCATTGTCTAGGATACAACAGGATTTTAGTTGGAGGTGTGCATGTTGTCCTTTTTATCTGTTCTGAGATTAAAGCAGATGGCCTGGGAAAAACATCAATTTTTTAAAGTTAGAAATAGGAATGGCATATAAAACCCTACAGATATCCTGATGCTGGATAGTACTTAACTTGTGTAGTCCTAAACTAGTGTAAAATAGTTCCACCATCTCTGAGATACCACTGCCAATGTTGCACAACATTGTGCATGTTGTGTGATATACCTTCATCAAACATGCCTAGTCCAACTTTGTTTTTTTTTTTTTTTTTTTTTTCATTCAGTCACATCCTGGGATCCAATGTTAAATCCAATATCACATGTCTTATGTATAACTGTTCTAAAGGATTTTATTTTGTGTATTATATGTATCTGTAGTGTACATTTCCATATAATGTAAAAGAAAGATCTACAAATGAACATTGCAACCAGCTATCCAAGTGTCATACCAACTGAAATATCAAATAAACCTTGAACAGTGACTATTCTATTAAATTCTTTTTATTTTTTTTGTGGTGCTGGGGATTGAACCCAGGGCCTGTGCATGTGGGGCAAGCACTGTATCAACTGAGCTACATCCCTAACCCTTATTTTTATTTTGAGACAGGGTTTTGTTGAGTTGCTGAGGCTGGTCTTGAACTTTGGATCCTCCTGCCTCGGTCTCCCAAGTTGCTGGGATTATAGGCATATGCTACCACTCCTCACCAATTTAAGATATAAAGTCATAAAGGTGCCATTTTTTTTTTTGTTGTTGTTATATTACTCGGAAGTAATAGGCTCTTCATGGACAACCCTGCAATAATTTTATTTTATGGGGTACTATTTACTACTGAGTAGACTTGAGTTTAATATGAATTTATGTTAAGGGTATAATTAGATTGTGTTAGTTTGTTACCATTTCCATTATAATCTATAGTTCCACTATATTAAGCCCAAGGTATTATATATTTGTTATTAAATCAAGTAGTCTTGGTGATTCTCTACTCAAATGTCTTATTAAATTTTCCCTCAAAATAGTTTTGTAAATCACCCTTATTCAGGCCTGAATATTGCCATCATTTCTGACTCAGGCTTTTATTCCCCAAAGTTTTCTTCTTCAGGGCTAGTTAAAAGAAAATTATGGCTTTTTTTCTCTCAAATACAAAATGACAAGCTTGGTCAAGGTAGTCTTGACAGTGCTATTTTAATTGGATTTGCTATCCTGTACACTTTAAATGCAGCCTTGCTAAGATAAAATTTATATACCATAAAATGTACTTTAAAATTTTTTTATTAGTTGTAGATAGACACAATTACCTTTATTTTATTTATTGATTTTTAGGTGGTGCTGAGGATCAAACCCAGTGCCTCACACATGCTATACAAGTGCTCTGCCACTGAGCTACAACCCTGCCTGCCCAAAATTTGCTCTTAAAATGTACAACTCTTGGGCTGGGGTTGTGGCTCAGTGGTGGAGTGCTTGCTTAGCATGTGTGAGGCACTGGGTTCGATTCTCAGCCCCACATCTAAATAAAATGAAGGTCCACTGACAACTAAAAGAAATTATTTAAAAAAGTGTACAATTCTTTGGATTTAATTACCCCCAAAAGAAACCAGAATATTTCCATGGGCTTTGTGATCCTTGAGGTAACTTCAGTTTTATTTTTAAAAAATTGTTTAGATGTTGATGGACCTTTATTTTATTCATTTATTTATATGTGGTTCTGAGAATCAAATTCATTACCTCACATGCTAGACAAGTACTCTACCACTGGACTACAATCCCAGCCCCTCATTTTTATTTTTAAAAAGTCCATATTTTAATGTCATATTTGATACAATAAATTAGACAATATGAACATGATTGAAAAATAAGTGAAATAGACTTACTCAATCTTTCATGAATCTTGTAAAGTTTCATCATTTTCTGCAACAATAAGTGCTCTGGGTTCACCAAGTACCTTCCTGCCCCAGCAAGGAATAGGCCAACTCTACAAGGAGACCTTCTTTTTTTTTTTTTTTCATTAGGAAGTAGATTAAGCAGGTTTTAGCCCCGCCTCACACAGGCTTTTAGTGGAGAAGAAAACGAGATGCTCAGCACATGGTCCTCGTATTTTTTTTCTCCTCCTATAGCCATAAAAACTCAAAAGCCACATTCCAGTCTAGGGTCATAGCTCAATGGTAGAGCGCTTGCCTCACATGCATGAGGCCCTAGGTTCTATCCTCAGCACCACATAAAGATAAATAAAAATGAAGATGTTGTGTTCATCTACAACTAAATATTAAAAAAATAGATTCTCTCAAGATTCTTTACTGAGTGCCTACTATATAATATGATAGATGTTGCAATATACAAGAATAAGTAAAAATAAAATCTTGACTATTTTGACATTACTGCAATAAAAATGTCAATTAAGCTTGGAGAGGTATTAAGAGCCACTTCTCTTCACGATTACCAAGGGGATATATCATTTGGCCACCAGGAGCCTGAGGGAAGTATACAGCTTGTTTATTTATTTAGGTACTGGGGATTGAACCAAGGGGCATTAACCACTGAGATAATCCCCAGTCTCACTAAATTGCTGAGGTTGGCCTTGAACTTGTGATTCTCCTGCCTTCCTTGTCTGAGCTACTGGGATTACAGGTATGCACCAGCATGCCTAGCTACAGCTTGATTTTTTTTGTCTGTGATACCCAGAGTCTTGTGCATGCTAGACAAGTGCTCTGCCACTGAGCTACATCTCTAGCCTATTTTGCAATTTTTGTATTTTTTATTTTATTTATTTATTTTTAGTTGGATCTGGTTAAGTTGCCCAGGCTGTTCTGAAACATACTATTATGTTGGGATTGCAGGCATTGTGCCACCAGGCCTGACCACAGCTTGAATTTGCAGGCCATCTAGGTCAGCAGTGTTCCTCAGCCCTGAGGTTGCTGGGGAAGCACACAAGCAAGTTGTGGTACCAATGTGCAGATGCCACTCCTGTGTGCTACCTATGGGGAGCTTCTAATTTTGGTCTTGTAGTAGGTTGAGAAAAAGTGCCATAAGAGAAACAGGAGAAATTGGAAATTGTGGTAGTTGACACAATTGTCAAGGAAAGCTGGAAGTGCAGTTTAGTGTGCCAAAATTGAAAATGAGGAATTAACCTCAAAGGATGGGCAAACAACTTTCCAGATATAGAGAACATTAAAATGTTCTTAGCCCCCCCCCCACCCCCACCCCCCAAAAAAGGTTGTCCAAAGTCTAATTGGAGGGAGTTTGGTGAGTGTTTTAAAGTTGGAGGGGTAGAAGGAGGTCAAATCTTAAAGGTCTTTTTGGTTATTCTAAGTATAATGGAAAGCCAAGGAAGTGTTTTAAGCAGAGTTATTGCATGTTCTGCACTACATTACACACACACCCCACAGATCATTACATGGAAAATAGATTATCATTTATATATTGACAGGTTCATATGCAAATACTAGACAAAAAAATGGAGGAATTGTGTCCCCTTCTGTGAGTTATAAATTGTTGGTGTTGAACCCTTAGAAAGCACCCTTAGAAAACTAGACATGGCCTTTTCATGTCATTAATGCCCTCTGTTCTCTCAAGAGAAATCCAAACTTTATTTCAGCACGTGGTCCTAAAGCTACAGAGGTCAATATGTCATAAAGTGACTGCAAGTAAATGCTTGGATAAGGGTGTGACGAGTGCACCATCAAAAAGTATGTTTCTCAAACTTCGGGATGGTAATTCCCAAGTCCAACTTTAAATTCCTTTCATCCCAGGGGCTCAGAATCGTTCTGCATGTCCTCTCATCTCAGAAAACAGTAAATTAGGCTGGTTCAGGCCATGAGCTCCGCGGCGGAGGCAGTTCCCCAGCTGGCTGCCTATCTTCAGTAGTCTGGCCGCCACCAGCTGTAGCTCAGTTACCTGGTAATAGTTGGGAGACGTTTCTCACGCCGAGGACGCCCACCCCTTGCCGATGCGCCTGCGCTTGGGCCGGCCGGGGGCGGGGCTTGCGTGCTGACGTTAAGGGACGCGCGAGGCGGCCAACTGTAACGGTTGCTGGGCTTCGCACCTGAACAGTGGTTGGTGTATTTTTCTGGGGTCACTTTTTACTTTCTTAAAGGTGGCGCGTTGTGCTTTGGGGGTCGTCTGTACTGAATTGAGCCAAGAAGAGCGTTTGTGAGCGTCTGGTGCTGAGTGAAAATAGTGGCTGGGAACGAGGAGGGTTTAGAAATCGTGTTGGTGCCCCGTTCCCTACCACTGATTATTCATTGAGTGTTCCTAGCTTTACCCCACACTCTTTGACCAGGAAATTTTTTCTTGGGTTTCTTTCCACCCCTGTGTCTTCCATTCTGCGAACTCAAGAGGTAGTTCCTTATATACTCTCAGGTAGTTCCTTAGATATCGTAACTGTGAAAGGGATGGATTTAGGGAGTTTGATTCCATGAAATTGCATTATCTCTGTTAGGTTCTCGAAATGTCAACTGTCAAGGAACAGCTTATTGAAAATCTAGTTGCAGAAGATGCAGTCTCCCAGAGGAAGATCACCATTATTGGATCTGGTTCTGTAGGCATGGCTTGTGCTATTTGTATCTTACTGAAGGTAAGTCATAAGCCCATCCTGCTGCTGAAAATCAAGTAAGCACTTTTAGGAGTTGTACGCGTTGAGTTCAAAGTTTCAGGACTATTGCCTTGACAGCAAATATGTATCCTTTCATATCTGATTTTGACACAATTTAAAAAACATTTACTTTGAGCTAAATGTGTGTCAGGCATTGCTAGACTATTTAAATTTACTTATAGGATTATTCTGTTATTTAACAATTTCTGTAGAAATGATTCAGTATCTTGCATTCCTTGAAGATAAGTCAGTGAAAATCATATATTCAAAGGGCTTATACTTCAAATCTTTTGCTTTTGCTTTATCTTTTCTGTTCAGAGCATCTTTTCAAGTGTTTATTGGCCGTGTGTATATCATCTTTGGATAAATATTCAAATCCTTTGTCCATTTAGAAAACTCTGGGCTTTTGTGTGTGTGTGTTTGTATGTGTAACTCAACCCAGGGGTGCTTAATCTCTGAGCCAAATCCCCAGCCTTTATTTTATTTTGAGACAGGGTATCACTAAGTTGCTTAGGGCCTTGCTAAATTGCTGAGACTGGCTTTGAACTCAGGATCCTTTTGCCTCAGCCTCATGAGCAGCCGGTATTACAGGCCTGTGCTGAAGCAGCTGGCAGGGATTTTTTTTTTTTTTTTTGATTGTTGGATTGTTGGAGTTCTTTATATATTCAGATATTAACCACTTATCAGATAGATGATTTGCAAATACTTTCATTCCATGAGTTCCTTTTCCACTCTGTTGCCTGTGTCCTTTGATGCACAGACGTTGTCAAATTTAATGTCTAATTTATTTTTACTTTTGTTGCCTATGCTTTTGTTGTATCCAAAAAAAGCATTGCAAAATTAAATGTCAGGAAGCTTTTCTTCCATGTTTTCTTCTAAGAGTTTTATAGTTTTAGATGTTATGTTAATATTTTTGATCCATTTTGAATTAACTTTGTATTTGGTGTAAGGTTAAGGTCCATGTTTGTTCATTGACATGTTAATATCCAGTTCTTTCAGTATCTTTTGTTGAAAAGACTATTCCTTCCCCTTTATCTTGGCATCCTTGTTAAAAATTTGAGTCTCATTATGTTCTTCTAGCCTATATTATATCTGTCTTTATGCTGTACCACACTATTTTATATTAAGTTTTGAATTCAGGTAGTATGACACCTCCCACTTTGTTCTTTTTCAAGATTACTTTGACTTTTTGGGTCCTTTTAGATTCAAAGTGAATTTGGGATGAGTTTTTCTATTTCTGAAAAATAACATATTTGGAATTTTGATAGACTAGCACTGAATCTGTAGATTGCTTTGGGTAATATTGACATCTTAATATTTTAATAATATTGTCTTCCAATCCATAAACATGGGATATCTTTCTGTTTATTTACGTCTTCCTTAATTTTTTCAGCAACATTTTGTAGTTTTTCTTTTCTTTCTCCTTCTCCTTCTTCTTCAACCCAGGGATGCTTTACCTTTGAGCCACATCCCCAGCCCTTTTTAAAATTCTGAGCCAGGGTTTTACTAAATTACTTTGGGCCTCACTAATTGCTGAGGCTGACTTTGAACTTGCAATCCTCTTGCCTCACCTCTCAATTTGTTGGGATTATAGGCACGTGCCACTGCACCTGGCTGTAATTTTTAAGTGTGGAATCTTTTATCTCCTTAAGTGTTTTTTAAATGTACTACTACTCAACCTTTATAATAACTTTTAGAGGTAGGTACTGTTACTTTTTCTATTTATAAATAAGGATATTAAAGCACAGACATTAAGTAACTTAGAAATATTGAAACAACTAGTAGGTAGAAGAACTAGGATTGAAATCATGGCAGTTTGAACACAGACCCTGTGTTCTTAAGTCCTTTACAATGTTTAGACAACTTTTGGAAACTTGCAGGGGGAGATTACAAGAAGAAGCAAAGTCAATTTAATTCCAGAATCCTAGAAAGGCTCAGGAATTGGAAGTACCAGTCACCTCATAAGGTGGGGGTGAGGGATGGGACTAAAAACATGAGGACTGGTTGAAAGTTTACATGATGAGAAGGAAAACCAACAGATTCTCTTCCCTAGCTTAATCAACTAGACACCCACCTCTCTCATCCTAGCAGGCAAGAGAAAGGAGGTTATTATTTGGAGAAATTGAATGATTCGGGCTGGGGATGTGGCTCAAGTGGTAGCGCGCTTGCCTGGCATGCGTGCGGCACGGGTTCGATCCTCAGCACCACATACAAACAAAGATGTTGTGTCTGCCGAAATCTAAAAAATTAATATTAAAATTCTCTCTCTCTCTCTCTCTCTCTCTCTCTCCCTCCCTCCCTCCCTCCCTCTCTCCCCCCCCTCCCTCCCTCCCTCCCTCTCAAAAAAATTAAAAAAAAAATTGAATGATGCTCTGCACTGAAGACATCAAGGACAGTAAAGCATTATTGATAATGGGTGTATTACTGAAAGCCATAGGATTAAGTGAAAGTTTATATGTTGAATAATGAGGTGAAAAGATTTTGCTCCCAAGAAATTACTAGAAAGCTGACTGTCAGGGAACAGAATATAGAAAAGAGATGAAATTAGAGTATCAATCAGTAGGTTCAAGAGGTGATTAATTGATGTTTCAGTATGAAACAAGAAAGATAGGTTAATTATTAAGGGGATTAAAAAAAGTTTAAGTAAATTATTTAAGGAGATAAAAAATTCTAAAACTGAAGGATATGGATTTATAGATAACAAAGAATTCACTGAGTTCTATCATTATTATGGATCCAAAAAAGCCTACTCCAATACATATTATTATGAAATTTCAGAACTCCAACTGTGGGAGAATAGCAATTTTTGGAGCCCCCCCCCTTTTTTAACAAGAATTCACTATACTGTGGCAGATAGTAAAATGGAACAGAATATTCAAGACCTTTTCTTCAGATTATATTGATGTATTGTGTGTGGAAAATAATGAAGGATATTAAAATGCACATATTCATATGCATTAAAGTATGCATTAAAATATTCTGGGCTGGGGTTGTGGCTCAGTGGTAAAGCACTTGCCTAGCATGCCTGAGGCACTGCATTCAATCCCTGGCACCACATAAAAGTAAACAAATAAAGGTATTGTGTCCATCTATAACTAAAAAAAAAATTTAAAAAAAATATAATCATTTTGATATGAAGGGACAAGGACTGTAAATGAGTATCATGACATCTGCATATGTCATTGAGAAGTGGACTTTAAAGCATTTTTAAGGTCATGTAGGAGTTGGGGATGTGGCTCAGTGGTAGAACACTTGCCTGGCATGTGTGAGGCCCTGAGTTTGATCCCCAGCCCACCAGGGGGAACAAAAAAAAGACTATAGCTATAAAGTTTTTATAAGTGACTAGCAGTACATCCTATTTTGTGTCCTATTTAAAGTAATCACAGTAGTTTTCCTTAAACTGGTTTGAATCTTCTGGTTCTCCTGTTCTTTTTATCTTACAGTGGTTACTCTGGTACTTCCTGGAGAAAAGATTCTGAGACTATCATAATTGTTTTTTTCTCCTATCATGCTAAGCAAGTGTTCTACCACTGAGCTACATTCCCAACCCTTTTGAAAACTTTACATTGAGGGACTAGGGTTGTGACTTAGCGGTAGGGTGCTTGCCTAGCATGCATAAGGCCCTGGGTTCAATCCTCAGCACCACATAAAAATAAATAAATAAATAAAATAAAGGTATTCTGTCCAACTACAACTAAAAAACAAACAAACTTACTTTACATTGAGACAGGGTCTTACTAATTGACCCAGGCCAGCCTTGAATTTGAAATCCTCCAGCCTTAGCCTCCCAAGTAACTGGGACTACAGGTGTGTGCCACTGCACATAATAACTATTCTTATAAATTCTGCCAGGCTAAGCAAGCCCAGGCTCTTTCTTTGAAATTCTTTTTGAGAAATATACTCACAAATATGTAGTTCACGTCCCCCCACCCCCAGGGCTGGGAATCAAACCCAGGGTCTCACACATGCTAGAAAAGCACTTTACCACTGAGCTACACACCCATACCTGTAGCTAACAAAAAATAAGCTAACAGTGTTTAAGGATTATTTGAGCATTGTGTTTAACAGTCATGACAAATGGAGCTATTAACATTCCCTTGATAGGAGAATTGTCTGGATCAAACTCAGGGCCTCACACATGCCAGGCAAGCGTTCTACCACTGAGCCACATCCCCAACTCCTACATGACCTTAAAAATGTTCAAGTTTTAAAGGAAAACTGTCCTAGTTATTAAATTATTGTCACTTAGTTCCCAAACTTTCTATATTCTGCTTTGTGACGTTGGCAGTGAGCCTCTGCATATTTTCCTCCTTTTGCAGTTTGCATCTGCCAATAAGGGGTACTGCACAGAAATTGAAAGAGAGGAGGGGAGAAGTAACCTCCTTGTTTGCTTGTTGTTCTGGTCACTGATATTCCAACTAGTGTCCTTTGCCCAAGTATTAGAAGTTGGTTCTAGTCTCTTTTGGAAGTCCCAGCATTGGCCTCATCTTTCTTCTTCAGTGGGATCGTCAGCAGTAAGGTTTTTTTCTCCCACAGGGGTCTGAGCATGGCTCCATGAAGCACCTCCTTTGCTTTCTTTCTCTGTTTCCTCAGCTTTAGGGATGGTAGGTTCTAACTCATTTGCTATTTCTGGGTTACCCCATATGTTCCCTTTTTACACTTTCAGCCCTGCAGTATTTGTCTAACCAATTCTTTATTTAAATTCCCTATGTTAAAATAAAGTGTTTTCCTGACCAGATACAGAGAGACACAAGCTGATGTAAAAATGAATCTATAGATATTATTTGGTTTTCTTAGCATATGTAATCCTTCTGGATGAAACTTCTCATTCTCCTCCCATTCATGACACATAATTTAGTAAATTTATTTTTTTACTTTTATTTATTTATTTTTTTGGCACCAGGGATTGAACCCAGGGCATTTACCCACTGAGCCATGTCTCCAGCCCTTTTTGTATTTTATTTAGAGACAGGGTCTCACTGAGTTACTTAGTGCCTTGCTTTTGCTGAGACTGGCTTTGAAGTCAGCATCCTCCTGCCTCAGCCTCCCCAGCTACTGGGATTACAGATGTGTGCTACCACACCAGGCACCCCAGCCCTTTTTATATTTTATTTTGAGACAAGGTCTCACTAAGTTGCTTAAGGTCTTAATAAATTGCTGAGGCTGGCTTTCAACTCATGATCTTCCTGCCTCAGCCTCCTAAGCCTCTGGGATTGCAGGCATGCACCACCAAGTCTGGCTGCCATTTTCTTTTAGAGGGTTAAGTTTCCTCAAATTTGTATCTGAGGCAGGTTCTGGAACCAATCACCTTGGATACTGAGGGACAGACAACTCTATACAATTTTTCAGAAAGGTCATATGATGCCTGATCTCAACAGAACAAACAGAACAATAAACAGTAGTAGGTAGGGACTTTGAACCTCTTCCCTTACTGTTCATTATTGGACTCTGTTCACCAGAATCTAAGGGAATGCATTTGTTCTATATAGTTCTGTGTTCTAGGCATATGACAAAAAACCCAGTTGAAATTAGAATAAGCATACACCGAGCACGAGCACAGAGCGGCCGAGTTCCGGCTCCCGGAACTGAGCCCGCGGGGGCTGATTCTTGGAGCCTACTCTTATCGGAGCATACACCGAGCACTGAGCGGCCGAGTTCCGGCTCCCGGAACTGCCCTGGCCCAGGGCTAGGAGCCCGCGGAAACTGCTTCTCGGTCCGGGTCCTGCTGAGGGCCGGTCAGGACTCACCCGTTGCTTTGGTTGCCCGGCAAGGGGAATGAAATGCTGCCATTCGCATAGGATACCAACATGGCAGAGATCTGATGTCATCAGAAAGCAGCGGAGGAGAGAACTTCATCAATACCAGCGGCGACAGAAACAGTTGGTCTCCTGGTAGGGGGGGTGAGGCACAGATACCCGAGTCTCCTCGATTTGTCCTCGAGCCAGAGGGGAGGAGCCGGGCTGCCGCCAGCTCCCGGAGCAGGCCCAGCGGCTCGCCAGCGTGGTGACTGCCTGACCCCAATTGTAGAGGGGGCGGAGCGGAGCCGCCACCCGCGCCCGCAAGGTGGGCAGACCCGCGACCCAGTGGTACACGGGCGTGGTAGGAGGGCAGGGCAGAGCCGCCGCCCACGCTTGCAAGGTAAACAGACCTGTGACAGACTGGCGGGTCAGGCCCAGTGGCCTGCCAGCGTGGTACACACGTCACCCCAACTGGAGTAAGGGCAGAGCAGATCCTTCGCCCACGCCAGGATCAGGCCCTGCCGGTGTGGTGGTCACGTGACTCCCAATTGGAGTGGGGGGCGGAGCGGAACCGCCACCCGTGCCCACAGGGTGAGCAGACCTGTGACCAACCTGCAGATCAGGCCCAGGGGTCCGCAGGCGTGGTAGGAGGGTCAGGGCAGATCCGCCGCCCGCACCTGCAAGGTAGGCAGACCTGCGACAGACTGGCGGATCAGGCCCAGGAGCCTGCCGGCGTGGTACACACACCACCCTAATTGGAGTAGGGGCAGAGCAGAGTCGCCGCCCGTGACAGGAACAGGCCCAGCGACCTGCAGGCGGGGTAGTCACGACACCCCAATTGGAGTAGGGGCAGAGCAGAGCCACCACCCGTGGCCGAAAGGTGGGCAGATCTGCGACCGACCAGCGGGACAGGCCCAATGGCCTGCTGGTACGACAGACACGTCACCCCATTTGGAGTAGGGGCAGAGTAGAGCCACCGCCCGTGCCTGCAGGGTAGGCAAACCTGCAACCGACCGGCGGATCAGGCCCGGTGGCCTGCCGGCGTGGTACACTCGTCACCCCAATTGGAGTAGGGGCAGAACAGAGCCGCCGCCAGCGCCCAGAACAGGCCCAGTGACCTGCCGGCGTGGTAGTCATGACACCCCAATTGGAATAAGGAGAGAGCAGAGCTGCCGCCCGCGCCTGCAGGAAAGATACGCAAGCAGTATGAAAAGACAAGGAAAGAAAGGACCACAAGCAATGCAGGTCAACGCAACTTTAGAAGAGGTAACAGCTGCAGCAGATGGAATGTCAGATAAAGAATTCAGGATAAACATGCTTCAGATGATCTGGAGTATCAAGGAAGACATTAGACAGCAAAATCAGACAATGAAAGATCACTTCGACAATGAATTACGCAAACAAATCCAGGAAGCAAAGGATCAACTATACAGGGAGATAGAGGTTATAAAAAACAAACAAACAGAAATCCTAGAAATGCAGGAAGCAATAAACCAACTTAAAAACTCAATGGAGAATACTACCAGCATAGTAGAACACTTAGAAGATAGAACATCAGACAATGAAGACAAAGTATTTCAACTGGAAAAGAACATAGACAGCTCAGCAAGACTGTTAAGAAACCATAAGCAGAGCATCCAAGAAATATGGGATAACATTAAGAGACCAAACTTAAGAGTCATTGGGATACAGGAAGGTACAGAGCTCCAAACCAAAGGAATGAGCAGTCTATTCAATGAAATAATACGAGAAAACTTCCCAGACTTGAAGAATGAGACAGAATCCCAAATCCTAGAAGCCTACAGGACGCCGAATGTGCAAAATCATAAGAGACCCACACCTAGACACATTATAATGAAGATGCCCAACATACAGAATAAGGAGAGAATTTTAAAAGCTACAAGAGAAAGGAAGCAGATCACATTTAGGGGTAAGCCAATCAGGGTAACAGCTGATCTTTCAACACAGACTCTGAAAGCTAGAAGATCCTGGAATAACATATTTCAAACACTGAAAGAAAATGGGTTCCAACCAAGAATTGTGTATCCAGCGAAATTAAGCTTCAGGATGGAAGATGAAATTAAAACCTTCCACGATAAACAAAAGTTAAAAGAATTTGCAGCTAGAAAACCATCGCTTCAAAACATCCTCGCCAAAACATTACAGGAAGAGGAAATGGAAAATAACAATGAAAACCAACAGTGGGAGGTAGGACAGTAAAGGGGGGGGGAATAATCAAAGAGGAAAACAAACCATGTTTAGTAACATAAATAAACAAATATGGCTGGAAGAACAACCCATATCTCAATAATAACCCTAAATGTTAATGGCTTAAACTCACCAATTAAGAGACACAGGCTAGTAGAATGGATTATAAAACAAGACCCAACAATATGCTGCCTACAGGAGACACATTTGATAGGAAAAGACATACATAGGCTGAAGGTGAAAGGTTGGGAAAAATCATATCACTCATATGGACTTCGGAAACAAGCAGGAGTGTCCATACTCATATCAAATAAAATAGATTTCAAGCCAAAGTTAATCAAAAGGGATAAAGAGGGACACTACATACTGCTTAAGGGAACCATACACCAACAAGACATAACAATCATAAATATTTATGCCCCAAACAATGGTGCAGCTATGTTCATCAAACAAACTCTTCTCAAGTTCAAGAGTCTAATAGACCACCATACAATAATCATGGGAGACTTCAACACACCTCTCTCGCCACTGGACAGATCTTCCAAACAAAACTTGAATAAGGAAACTATAGAACTCAATAACACAATTAATAACCTAGACTTAATTGACATATATAGAGTATACTACCCAACATCAAGCAGTTACACTTTTTTCTCAGCAGCACATGGATCCTTCTCAAAAGTAGATCATATATTATGTCACAGGGCAACTCTTAGACAATATAAAGGAGTAGAGATAATACCATGCATCTTATCTGATCATAATGGAATGAAACTGAAAATCAACGATAAAAGAAGGAAGGAAAAAACATACATCACTTGGAGAATGAACAATAGGTTACTGAATGATCAATGGGTTATAGAAGACATCAAGGAGGAAATTAAAAAATTCTTAGAGATAAATGAAAACACAGACACAACGTATCAGAATCTGTGGGACACATTGAAAGCAGTTCTAAGAGGAAAATTCATTGCTTGGAGTTCATTCCTTAAAAAAAGAAAAAACCAACAAATAAATGATCTCATACTTCATCTCAAAATCCTAGAAAAAGAAGAGCAAAACAACAGCAATAGAAGTAGAAGGCAAGAAATAATTAAAATCAGAGCTGAAATTAATGAAATCGAAACAAAAGAAACAATTGAAAAAATTGACAAAACTAAAAGTTGGTTCTTTGAAAAAATAAACAAAATCGACAGACCCTTAGCCATGCTAGCGAAGAGAAGAAGAGAGAGAACTCAAATTACTAGCATACCGGATGAAAAAGGCAATATCACAACAGACACTTCAGAAATACAGAAGATAATCAAAAACTATTTTGAATCCTTATACTCCAATAAATTAGAAGATAGTGAAGGCATAGATAAATTTCTTAAGTCATATGATCTGCCCAGATTGAGTCAGGAGGATATAGACAACCTAAACAGACCAATATCAATTGAGGAAATAGAAGAAACCATCAAAAGACTACCAACTAAGAAAAGCTCAGGACCGGATGGGTATACAGCAGAATTTTACAAAACCTTTAAAGAAGAACTAATACCAATACTTTTCAAGCTACTTCAGGAAATAGAAAAAGAGGGAGAACTTCCAAATTCATTCTATGAGGCCAACATCACCCTGATACCTAAACCAGACAAAGACACTTCAAAGAAAGAAAACTACAGACCAATATCTCTAATGAACCTAGATGCAAAAATCCTCAATAAAATTCTGGCGAATCGGATACAAAAACATATCAAAAAAATTGTGCACCATGATCAAGTAGGATTCATCCCTGGGATGCAAGGCTGGTTCAATATACGGAAATCAATAAATGTTATTCACCACATCAATAGACTTAAAAATAAGAACCATATGATCATCTTGATAGTTGCGGAAAAAGCATTCGACAAAGTACAGCATCCCTTTATGTTCAAAACTCTAGAAAAACTAGGGATAACAGGAACATACCTCAATATTGTAAAAGCAATCTATGCTAAGCCTCAGGCTAGCATCATTCTGAATGGAGAAAAACTGAAGGCATTCCCTCTACAATCTGGAACAAGACAGGGATGCCCTCTCTCTCCACTTCTGTTCAACATAGTTCTCGAAACACTGGCCAGAGCAATTAGACAGACGAAAGAAATTAAAGGCATCAAAATAGGAAAAGAAGAACTTAAATTATCACTATTTGCAGATGATATGATTCTATACCTAGCAGACCCAAAAGGGTCTACAAAGAAACTATTAGAGCTAATAAATGAATTCAGCAAAGTGGCAGGATATAAAATCAACACACATAAATCAAAGGCATTCCTGTATATCAGCAACAAATCCTCTGAAATGGAAATGAGGACACCATTCACAATATCTTCAAAAAAAATAAAATACTTGGGAATCAACCTAACAAAAGAGGTGAAAGACTTATACAATGAAAACTACAGAACCCTAAAGAGAGAAATAGAAGAAGATCTTAGAAGATGGAAAAATATACCCTGTTCATGGATAGGCAGAACTAACATCATCAAAATGGCGATATTACCAAAAGTTCTCTATAGGTTTAATGCAATGCCAATCAAAATCCCAACGGCATTTCTTGTAGAAATAGAGAAAGCAATCATGAAATTCATATGGAAAAATAAAAGACCCAGAATAGCAAAAACAATGCTAAGCAGGAAGTGTGAATCAGGCGGTATAGTGATACCAGACTTCAAACTATACTACAGAGCAATAGTAACAAAAACAGCATGGTACTGGTACCAAAACAGGCGGGTGGACCAATGGTACAGAATAGAGGACACAGAAACCAATCCACAAAACTACAACTACCTTATATTTGATAAAGGGGCTAAAAGCATGCAATGGAGGAAGGATAGCATCTTCAACAAATGGTGCTGGGCAAACTGGAAATCCATATGCAACAAAATGAAACTGAATCCCTTTCTCTCGCCATGCACAAAAGTTAATTCAAAATGGATTAAGGAGCTTGATACCAAATCAGAGACACGCCGTCTGATAGAAGAAAAAGTTGGCTACGATCTACATTCGGTGGGGTTGGGCTCCAAATTCCTCAATAGGACACCCATAGCACAAAAGTTAATAACTAGAATCAACAAATGGGACTTACTCAAACTAAAAAGTTTTTTCTCAGCAAAAGAAACAATAAGAGAGGTAAATAGAGAGCCTACACCCTGGGAACAAATCTTTACTCCTCACACTTCAGATAGAGCCCTAATATCCAGAGTATACAAAGAACTCAAAAAATTAGACAATAAGAGAACAAACAACCCAATCAACAAATGGGCCAAGGACCTGAACAGACACTTCTCAGAGGAGGACATACAGTCAATCAACAAGTACATGAAAAAATGCTCACCATCTCTAGCTGTCAGAGAAATGCAAATCAAAACCACCCTAAGATACCATCTCCTTCCAGTAAGATTGGCAGCCATTATGAAGTCAAACAACAACAAGTGCTGGCGAGGATGTGGGGAAAAGGGTACACTTGTACATTGCTGGTGGGACTGCAGATTGGTGCAGCCAATTTGGAAAGCAGTATGGAGATTTCTTGGAAAGCTGGGAATGGAGCCACCATTTGACCCAGCTATTCCCCTTCTCGGTCTATTCCCTAAAGACCTAAAAAGAGCATGCTACAGGGACACTGCTACATCGATGTTCATAGCAGCACAATTCACAATAGCAAGACTGTGGAACCAACCTAGATGCCCTTCAATAGACGAATGGATAAAAAAAATGTGGCATTTATACACAATGGAGTATTACTCTGCATTAAAAAATGACAAAATCATAGAATTTGCAGGGAAATGGATGGCATTAGAGCAGATTATGCTAAGTGAAGCTAGCCAATCCCTAAAAAACAAATGCCAAATGTCTTCTTTGATATAAGGAGAGTAACTAAGATCAGAGTAGGGACGAAGAGCAGGAGAAGAAGATTAACATTTAACAGGGATGAGAGGTGGGAGGGAAAGGGAGAGAGAAGGGAAATTGCATGGAAATGGAAGGAGACCCTCAGGGTTATACAGTGGAGGGGGTAGAGAGAGAGGAGGGGAGGGGAGGGGAGAGGTGGGGAGGGGGGATGGTGGAGGATGGGAAAGGCACCGGAGCACAACAGACACTAGTATGGTAATATGTAAATCAATGGATGTGTAACTGATGTGATTCTGCAATCTGTGTATGGGGTGAAGGTGGGAGTTCATAACCCACTTGAATAAAAGTGTGGAATATGATAAGTCAAGAAATTTGTAATGTTTTGAACAACCAACAATAAAAAATTAAAAAAAAAAGAAATTAGAATAAGCATAAAGAGACTATACATTGTGTATCTAACTGAAAAATCTAAGAGCAGAACGTTAACTTCAGGTATTACTGGATCCTAGAATTCAGACATATCCAAGACACAGTCTCTGCATATGTTGGTTTAGATTTCCTCTGTTAATTCTTAGGCCACGTTGTGCTATTTATTTGTAAAGATGGCTGTTCAGTTTGTTCTTAGAGTCCTATGTTGTTCTTTGAGCCCGATTCCAAAGAAAAGTGAGACTCAGTCTCCCATCTTCCATGTTCAAACCTCATAGACATTGTTTCATTATGCCTGGGCCATAAGCTCATTTATAAACAAGTTGCTGTGGCCAAAAAGAGAAAATTAAACAATTGGCTGGGCATGGTTTTATTTTGGAGGTCCAAGATCAATTATACTTCACTTAACCATCTGTAATGAGTTCCCATTAAAAAGGAATTCTACTACTAGAGAAAGGGATACTGGCCAGGTGTGGTGGCACATGCCTATAATCTCAGAAGAATGGGGCAGGAGGATTGCAAGTTTGATATCCGCCTTGGTAAACAAGTGAGATTCTATCTCAAATAAAAAGGGCTGGGGATGTAGTTCAGTGGTAGAGTTCCTCTGGATTTTAGGACAAAAAAGAAAAAGAAAAAAAAAGAAAGGAAGGAAGAAGAGAAACAGGGAAAGAGAAAATAAAAAGTTATACTGGGGAAAGTATTAGATGTTCACCATAAGTGGCTTCCTGTTTGGCCATAAGGAGGCATACTAAAAGCATCTTCAGTCAACTCAAGAATTAGGCTTAAAGTTAAATATAATAAAACCATTTGAAAGAATTGTATACCTTTTTATTGGGTTTACGTTGATACCTGAAGGGGTAAAAATAAAACCATCCTAAACAATTCTAACAATTAGGTGAAGGCAAAACAGTTTTTCCTACTGGTCACTCTAAGAGCACATTCAGCAACTATTTTTATGTCATTTTTCCAATTAAAAAATATGAGACTCCTTTGGTTATAAAGTAGCCATATGAATTATTTTCATTCTCCTAGAATTTAAGTAGGAACATATTATTCAGAACTTTCTTGTATTTTAGGATTTGGCTGATGAACTTGCCCTTGTTGATGTCGCAGAGGACAAATTGAAGGGAGAAACAATGGATCTTCAGCATGGCAGTCTTTTCTTTAGTACTTCAAAGATTGTCTCTGGAAAAGGTTAATTTTAGTTTTATAAAGTTATTTTCAGAGCTTTAAAAAAGTAATGAAGTTTTACTAAATTGATGTCAATAAATATAAAATTAAAAACAACACTGTCATTAGAATATAATTTATAAGTTTTTTTAAAAACAATTATAATTGGAGGAAATTTGGAAAACATTTAAAGTATAAAGAATATTTGAATCTTCTGTTAATGGTTTTATTTACTTATTTCCCTTTCTATGCAATTGTTTTTTACTTAACCAACTATAATATACTTTTTAAACTTGTCATTTTGTCTCACATATTTTGTCAAAATAATGCAGTCTTGAGCAGTTTTTGCAATATTATTGATATGTTTCTTCATATTTTCCACCTGGTTGTCTTTTCTTTTTTTCTTGAGTAGGCTGAAGCCCAAAATAAACTGTTGGGTTTTTTTCTTTCCAAAATTTTTATTGGTGCATTGTAGTACATAATGATGGGAATTGTTACATATTCTCACATGTTTCTTTCTGTGTTTATAGAGGACCAAATATGAAGGTATAGCATCAGCCCATAGAATATAGAAAGTGGAGAACTTGGCCCCATTACCATTAACATCATGTGTTGACCAACTAAAAAACCTCAGAGTATTGGGGAAAAATTATTTTATTATATATCAGAGTGAATAGTACACTCCTTGGTAATGTGATTTAACAGATTACTCTCTACTAGCAACTTAATTTAAAATGTAAGAAACAACCCATCATAATCATTTTATTATATTGACCCAAAATATATAAATTTATTTAGAAGTTCGTTTGCTAATTTTCTAATTGTAGGATAAGGCCTTTCAGTATGACTCAGTTGATTAAAGTTTTGCAGTGCCTTTCTCACACATGTCCCCCATCCCAGGGCACTTCACCATAGAAACATGTCCCCATCCGTTTTATATATTTTTTAAATTTTGAGACAAGAGTCTCAGTAAGTTGCTTTAGGGCTTCCCTAAGTTGCTGAGGCTGGCCTTGAACTTGTGATCATCTTGCCTCAGCCTTCTGAATCACTGGGATAACAGGATTGCGCCACCAGGTCCAGTTGTGGTGTCTTTCTTAAAGCCCACCAATAATGATCAATTTGATTTTTTTTGAAGTACTAAAAGAAATTTAAAGATACTCTTAAAGCAATCAAGTTATAAAACTCTACAAAACTTTTATGATTTTTCTACATTTTAATATTTTATACCTGAAAGGATAGTTTTTGAGCAATGTGCTTTTAATATGTCTCTCCAAAGCATTCAATTTAATTTTCATAGAAATACTTTTAGGTTTAATTTATCATCAAACAGTTGACATGAAAAATGAGATTAAGAATAATATAACAGAGCTAGGTGTGGTGGCACACACCTGTAATCCCAGCGGCTCCAGAGGCTGAGTCAGGAGAATTGTAAATTCAAGCCAGTCTCAGCAGCAGCAAGGTGCTTAGCAACTCAGTGGGAGCCTATCTCTAAATAAAATACAAAATAGGGCTGGGAATGTGGATCAGTGGTTGAGTGCTCCTGAGTTCAAGCCCCAATATCAAACAAAAAAACTTCTGCATAATTATGAGAGAAAAATTTATCAATCCTTAAGGAAATACCAGGTTACTTAACATAGTGACATGTTTACAGAACAGGCAGAGAGAGTTAAGCAGAGCACTCTAGCTAGTTTTCACCCTGATAGCATTAGCCAAACCTAGTAAACACCAATTTTGATTTTTACTGTCTCAGGATAGAGGAGGTCAGAGGAGTTGAATAGGAGATTACCCCAAAAGTCTGGGACCCTGATGGATTACACCATGTATCTGTAAATTTTTTCTTTTTCTTTTCTTCCTTCCTTCCTTTTTTGGGGGGGGTATTGGGATTGAACCCAGGGAAACTTTGCCACTGAGCTATACCCCCAGTTCTTTTTGTTTTTATTTTGAGACATCGTCTCACTAAATTGCTGATATTGGCCTCAAATGTATGATTCTCCTATCTCAGCCTCCTGATTAGCTGAAATAATAGGTATGCACTGCCACACCCAGTCAGTAACTTTTTATGTAAAGAGCCAGACAGTAAATAGTTTAGGCTTTGTCAGCTATATGGTCTGTGTCTCAACTATTCAGCTCTGCTGTTGTAATGCAAAAATGATCATAGATAATAAATAAGCAAGTGGCTATTGCTACGTTCTTTTTTTTTTTTTTTTTGAAATAATGGTGTTTTTAAAAATTTATTTTATTTTATTTTTTTAGAGAGAGAGAGAGAATTTTTAATATTAATTTTTTAGATTTCGGCAGACACAACATCTTTGTTTGTATGTGGTGCTGAGGATCGAACCTGAGCCGCACGCATGCCAGGCGAGCGCGCTACCGCTTGAGCCACATCCCCAGCCCTGCTATGTTCTTTTTTTTAAAAAATATTTTTTTTAGTTTTAGATTGGACACATTATTAATTATTTTTATATGGTGCTGAGAATCAAACCCAGTGCCTCACACATGCCAGGCAAATGCTGTACCACTGAGCTACAACCTAAGCCCCTATTGCTGTGTTCTAATGAAAATGTATGTACAAAACAAGTGATGGGCCAGATATGACTGGCTGGTAGCCATCATCATTTACTAATTCCTGAACTGTGTGTATCCTTAATGTAAGGATGACTTAGAAAGAATTTACTTCTCCCTACTTAATGGGAACCATGGAAGTGAAGTTGTTTCTTAGACACTTTAATAGAAGATGATGACTGTTACTAATTTGGAACAGCAAGCCAGTTCTTCCACAAATAAAGTTCTAGGAAAAATGAATATTTCACAGTAGGAATAATTAAATCTATAAGAAAATTCATGAAGAAGAACCATTAGGGATGACAATAACAGTTACTGTAGATTTCCAGATTATCAAACATAAATTATAAAATATGATTATTTAAAGAATTAAAGGACCAACTTGAAGATAGCATGATACAGGAAAGTATAAAAACAGATTTAAGGGGCTAGGGTTGTAGTTCAGTGTTAGAGTGTTTGCCTCATGTGTGTGAGGCACTGGGTTTGATCCTCAGCACCACATATAAATAAATAAAGGTATCGTGTCCATCTACAACTTTAAAAAATAAAAAACAGATTTTAAAAATAACCAAATGTAACTTCTAAGTGTGAAATATAATGAAATTAAAAACTGCATGATAGACACATTTGAAGAGAGAAATAGTAAATACAAAACAGTTACTCAGAAATCAGTAAGAACTAGATGGTACGACAGATTAAGAATCATAGAGGATAGTTGGACTGGGTATGTAATTTAGTTGGTAGAGTGATTGACTAGCATGCTTGAAGCCCTGGGTTCAGTTCCCAGCAAACACACACACACACACACACACACACCACACACACACAAACACACACACAGAAACCATGGAGGATAGAATGACAAACTGTAATATATGTCTAATTAGAAAAGTGAATGAAACAGAGGAAAAATTTGAAGATATCCCTAGTGGGCTGGGGTTGTGGCTTAGTGATGGAGTGCTTGCCTACCACGTGTGACACACTGGGTTCAATTCTCAGCATCACATATAAACAAATAAAGGTCCATCAACAACTAAAATAATATATTAAAAAATAAAGAAATCCCTAGGTGGACACATTGTTAAGGAATTAGACAATACTAAAGGAAAAGAAAGGATTGTAAAAATTGTCAGAGAAACTAAGCACAGTGTGGTACTTCTGTAGTCCCAGTTACTTACTCGGGAGGCTGAAGCAGGAGGATCACTTGAGCCTAGGAGTTCCAGAGGAGCCTGGGTAACACAGCAAGGCCCTAATTCTTGGAGAAAACAAGCAAACAAAAAAACACAACCCAACAAAAAGACTCTCTTCAAAAACAAGGTCATAGGAACTGCTTTACCATATATCAGGACTCATAAAATTACACTAATTAAGTGCATAGACAAAATATTGGCTATAACACCAATATTATTTAATAAATCAGAAATTTATGAATTTATGAAATTTTAGTTATGGTAATACCTATCTTTATGGAAAGAAAGAAAGAAAAACCCATACCTGATACCTCCCACAAAAATCAAATCCAATTTAGTTTAAGATCAAAACATGAAAAGCAAACTTTCTGCTCAGACAATAATATCTTTATGACCTCAGAGTATGGAAGAATTTCTTAAACACAAAGAAACAAAAAGCATAAACAGTGAAGAAAATTAAGAGTTTGTGTTTACAAAAATACACTATAAAAAGAGTGGAAAACTGAGACAAGATATTTGAATCATAACTGACAAAGGAATAGTGTTCAGAATAAAAAAATATTTGTATTCATAAGATAAATACAGCCGGGGATGGTGGTGCACCCCTGTAATCCCAGTAGCTTGAGAGGCTAAGGCAGGAGGACTGAGAATTCAAAGCAAGCCTCAGCAATTTAGTTATGCCCCGTCTAACTCAGTGAGACCCCATCTCTAAATAAAATACAAAAAAGGGCTGAGGATGTTGCTCAGTGGTCAAGTGCCCTGGGTTCAATCTCTGATACCCTCCCTTAAAAAAAGATGAATGTACATGTACTGTTATGTGGTGTGTACATACAGATATGTAATAACAAATCCCTATGTTATGTGTAATTATAATGAACTAATAAAAAGGAAAAAAGATCAATACACATAGCCCAATAGAAAACAGGGAATGACTTGAATATTTTACAAAAGGAGAGAGTCAAATGGCCTATAAATCTAGGAAAAGACAATCTCATTAGTAAACAAGGAAAGGAAGATAAAAATCATATCAATATATGATTATACACCAATTATATTGACAAATGTGTGATAACACTGTTAGAAGGTGGAACAATAGTTGCTCTCAAACATGGCATGTTGAAGTGTCATAGTAAAACTTTTTTTTTTTTTAATATTTTTATTTTTTTTTAGTTTTCGGCAGACACAACATCTTTGTATGTGGTGCTGAGGATTGAACCCGGGCTGCACGCATGCCAGGCGAGCGCGCTACTGCTTGAGCCACATCCCCAACCCAGTAAAACTTTTTTTTTAAAAAAAGTTCCTCATTACCTGGAGAAGCTGAACATAAAACCCAGAAATTGCACTCCTAGGTGCACATTTACACTAGGATACATATACAAGAATGTATTATGGTTTAATTTATAGCTTGCTTTGTAAGATTATGTAGCAATGAAAATAAATGAACTACAGGACATTAATGTGGATGACTATCAGATATATAATACTTAGCTAAAGGAATGTATATGGTTCAAAAACTGCTAAAACTAATATTTAAATATGCATAGGTGACTAAAGATATTTTTTTAAAGGTAAGGTTATGATTTCCAACAGTCCAAAGAGTTGGTAACCTCCAAATATGAAGGATGTTGATGTAATCTATAAGGAGTACACAGGGGCTTTCAAGGGTTTGGCAGTGTTCTATCAATTCTTGTGGTTAACTTTTAATATTTAAAAATAATTTTAATATATTTCTTATACACTCTTCTATATGAATGATTTACAGTAGAACATTTTGGAAACACATCTTTTTAAAAATATTTTTATTTATTCATACGTGGTGCTGAGGATCGAATCCAGGGCTTCACACATGGTAGGCGAGCACTCTCTGAGCCATAACCACAGCCCTTGGAAACACATTTTATGAGCTCTACTGTAAGACAGCAGTGGAATATCATTGATTATTTCAGTGTTAATTATATGTACAATGAATGAGTCCATGTGCTGGAAACAGAAGGTGCTAAGATATTTGTAGAAGGAAGAGTGAAATATGAGCTCAGAACCTACTGTGGAGCTTATGATCAAGTTAGGGGTTTAAGACATAGCCATTGGAAGATAATATGGTGTTATAATACCTATTTGAAAACTATAGGCAATAAATGCTTTAAAAAATTCTTTTTTTTTTGATTAATGAACATTTATTGTGCATGATAGAACATGTTAGATCCCAAGAGAGATGTAAAGACATGCACATCATAGTCTCTGCCCTCAGACTACTCCTAATATAGTTGGGGAAGCAAAACAGAGGTGTGAGAAGCTAAATAAACAAGTGTTACATAACTAGGATGATGCCTTGAGTGTAATGTTGATGTGTAAGGAAAATAATTTGGAATATCTACTGACAGTTCCCTTTCTTATAAATGTTTTTAGAAATTTGAAGTAGAAACATAGTTGCTTTTCTGCTGGAGAGAATGTTAATAATAGCTCTTGCAAATTACAAAAGACTCCCAGGCATAAATAAACCTAATTTGTGAGGAGCAAAAAAATCAATTATTTAGACCCTTCAAATGCTGTTTCCTAACTTTTTACCTGTACTCAGGGAAAAATGGTAAGAATGTAGATGCAAGGATTCTAGAATTTTCACTGAATTCTAGTATTGAGAATGACAGAATAGCTGATTTGGTAATTAACTTTTCCACCACAAACAACTATAAAATCTGTGCAAATAAATAATATACATTCTTTCCAAGTGAATATATAACATTAGCCAAAATGAACCATAGAGTACAACAAAGCAATTTTCAATGAATTTCAAAGAACTGAAGTTATGTAGTATATATTTTTTGATTTCTTAGAATTATATTAAGGCTCAATGATAGAAAAATAACTAAATAGCACTAAAAGTTTACAAATTAAGTTGCACAGTTCATCTGGATAATACATTAATTCAAGAAAATGTTGCATTGGAAATTAGAAAATATTTAGTTTTTTAAAATTGATTTTACAGTATAATCCATTTTGACATATAGTACACAAATGGAGCACAACTTCTTATTGCTCTGGCTGTACATGGTTCAGAGTTACTCCACTAATGTAATCATCATGTATAAGGATAATAATGTCTGTCTCTTTCTACCATCCTTCCCATCCCCACAACCCTACCCCTCCCTTCACTCCCCTTTACACAAACCAAAGTTCCTTCATTCTTCCCCTATCTTCCTCTCCCACTATGGATCAGCATCCACTTACCAGAGAAAACACTGGGCTTTTGGGTTTTTGGGATCGGCTTATTTCACTTAGTATGATATTCTCTAGTTCCATCCATTTACCTGAAGTACTTTAAAAATTCTTTATCGAGAAAAGGCCCAGTGGCCCACGGCGGGACAGAGCTTCCAATCACTCCTGCAAGGTAGGCGGGCCTTCGACCCACCGGCAGAAGAGGAGCAGCGGCCTGCTGAGAGGCAGAGCTGCCCCCTCCCCCTGCGCCGGCAAGGTAGAGGGAACTGTGACCACCCAGAGAGCAGGCCCAGCGGCCTGCTGAGGGGCAGAGCCGCCCCCCACCCCCCGCGCCTGCCAGGTAGGCGGAACTGTGACCACCGACAGAAAAGGCCCAGTGGCCCGCGGCGGGACAGAGCTTCCAATCACTCCTGCAAAGTAGGCGGGCCTGCGACCCACCGGCAGAAGAGGAGCAGCGGCCTGCTGAGAGGCCGCCCCCTCCCCCCGCGCCTGCAAGGTAGACGGAACTGTGACCACCATCAGAACAGGCCAGACCTGCAACTGACAGAAAGAACAGGCCCAGTGGCCTGAGGAAGGGTAGAGCCGCCCCGCCCCCTGCGCCTGAAAGGTAGGCGGACCTGTGACCCACTGGCAGAACAGCCCCAGAGGCCTGCAGAGGGGCAGTGCCGCTGCCGGCGCCTGCAAAGTAGGCAGAACTGCGACCACCGACAGAACAAGCCTAGCAGCCCGCTGAGGGACAGAGCCGCCGCCCACACCTGCAAGGTAGGCAGACCTGCTACCGACCGGCAGAGCAGGCCCAGTGGCCTGCCAGCGTGGTAGGCACATTGCCCCAATTGGAGGAGGGGCAGAGCCGCCGCCCGCGCCTGCGAGGGAGACTTTGCAACTATACAAGACCAATATAAATATATAGTGGGAAAATTCAATAGCACAACAGTTTCACCAAGCAGAAAGGAACGTGAACAGTATGAAGAGACAAGGAAAGAAAGGACCACAAGCAATGCAGGTCAACTCAACTTTAGAAGAGGTAATAGCTGCAGCAGGTGGAATGTCAGATAAAGAATTCAGGATATACATGCTTCAGATGATCTGGAGTCTCAAGGAAGACATCAGACAGCAAAATCAGACAATGAAAGATCACTTCAACAATGAATTACATAAACAAATCCAAGAAGCAAAAGATCAACTATACAGGGAGATAGAGGTTATAAAAAACAAACAAACAGAAATCCTAGAAATGCAGGAAGCAATAAACCAACTTAAAAACTCAATTGAGAATACTACCAGCAGAGTAGAACACTTAGAAGATAGAACATCAGACAATGAAGATAAAGTATTTCAACTTGAAAAGAACATAGACAGCTCAGCAAGACTGTTAAGAAACCATGAGCAGAACATCCAAGAAATATGGGATAACATCAAGAGACCAAATTTAAGAGTCATTGGGATACAGGAAGGGACAGAGTTTCAAACCAAAGGAATGAGCAATCTATTCAATGAAATAATACGAGAAAACTTCCCAGACTTGAAGAATGAGACAGAATCCCAAATCCTAGAAGCCTACAGGACGCCGAATGTGCAAAATCATAAGAGACCCACACCTAGACACATTATAATGAAGATGCCCAACATACAGAATAAGGAGAGAATTTTAAAAGCTACAAGAGAAAGGAAGCAGATTACATTTAGGGGTAAGCCAATCAGGATAACAGCTGATCTTTCAACACAGACTCTGAAAGCTAGAAGATCCTGGAATAACATATTTCAAACACTGAAAGAAAATGGGTTCCAACCAAGAATTGTGTTTCCAGCGAAATTAAGCTTCAGGATGGAAGATGAAATTAAAACCTTCCACGATAAACAAAAGTTTAAAGAATTCGCAGCTAGAAAACCATCTCTTCTGAACATCTTTGGCAAAACATTACAGGAAGAGGAAATGGAAAGTAACAATGAAAACCAACAGTGGGAGGTAGGACAGTAAAGGGGGGAAAAATAATCAAAGAGGAAAACAAACCATGTTTAGTAACATAAATAAACAAATATGGCTGGAAGAACAACCCATATCTCAATAATAACCCTAAATGTTAATGGCTTAAACTCACCAATCAAGAGACACAGGCCAGTAGAATGGATCACAAAACAAGACCCAACAATATGCTGCCTACAGGAGACGCATCTGATAGGAAAAGACATACATAGGCTGAAGGTGAAAGGTTGGGAAAAATCATATCACTCATATGGACTTCGGAAACAAGCAGGAGTGTCCATACTCATATCAAATAAAATAGATTTCAAGCCCAAGTTAATCAAAAGGGATAAAGAGGGACACTACATACTGCTCAAGGGAACCATACACCAACAAGACATAACAATCATAAATATATATGCCCCAAACAATGGTGCAGCTATGTTCATCAAACAAACTCTTCTCAAGTTCAAGAGTCTAATAGACCACCATACAATAATCATGGGAGACTTCAACACACCTCTCTCGCCACTGGACAGATCTTCCAAACAAAAGTTGAATAAGGAAACTATAGAACTCAATAACACAATTAATAACCTAGACTTAATTGACATATATAGAATATACCACCCAACATCAAGCAGTTACACTTTTTTCTCAGCAGCACATGGATCCTTCTCAAAAATAGATCATATATTATGTCACAGGGAAACTCTTAGACAATACAAAGGAGTAGAGATAATACCATGCATCCTATCTGATCATAATGGAATGGAACTGAAAATCAACGATAAAAGAAGGAAGGAAAAAGAATACATCACTTGGAGAATGAACAATAGGTTACTGAATGATCAATGGGTTATAGAAGACATCAAGGAAGAAATTAAAAAATTCTTAGAGATTAATGAAAACACAGACACAACATATCGGAATCTATGGGACACATTGAAAGCAGTTCTAAGAGGAAAATTCATTGCTTGGAGTTCATTCCTTAAAAAAAGAAAAAACCAACAAATAAATGATCTCATACTTCATCTCAAAATCCTAGAAAAAGAAGAGCAAAACAACAGCAAAAGAAGTAGAAGGCAAGAAATAATTAAAATCAGAGCTGAAATTAATGAAATCGAAACAAAAGAAACAATTGAAAAAATTGACAAAACTAAAAGTTGGTTCTTTGAAAAAATAAACAAAATCGACAGACCCTTAGCCATGCTAGCGAAGAGAAGAAGAGAGAGAACTCAAATTACTAGCATACGGGATGAAAAAGGCAATATCACAACAGACACTTCAGAAATACAGAAGATAATCAAAAACTATTTTGAATCCTTATACTCCAATAAATTAGAAGATAGTGAAGGCATAGATAAATTTCTTAAGTCATATGATCTGCCCAGATTGAGTCAGGAGGATATAGACAACCTAAACAGACCAATATCAATTGAGGAAATAGAAGAAACCATCAAAAGACTACCAACTAAGAAAAGCCCAGGACCGGATGGGTATACAGCAGAGTTTTACAAAACCTTTAAAGAAGAACTAATACCAATACTTTTCAAGCTACTTCAGGAAATAGAAAAAGAGGGAGAACTTCCAAATTCATTCTATGAGGCCAACATCACCCTGATACCTAAACCAGACAAAGACACTTCAAAGAAAGAAAACTACAGACCAATATCTCTAATGAACCTAGATGCAAAAATCCTCAATAAAATTCTGGCGAATCGGATACAAACACATATCAAAAAAATTGTGCACCATGATCAAGTAGGATTCATCCCTGGGATGCAAGGCTGGTTCAATATATGGAAATCAATAAATGTTATTCACCACATCAATAGACTTAAAAATAAGAACCATATGATCATCTCGATAGATGCGGAAAAAGCATTCGACAAAGTACAGCATCCCTTTATGTTCAAAACTCTAGAAAAACTAGGGATAACAGGAACATACTTCAATATTGTAAAAGCAATCTATGCTAAGCCTCAGGCTAGCATCATTCTGAATGGAGAAAAACTGAAGGCATTCCCTCTACAATCTGGAACAAGACAGGGATGCCCTCTCTCTCCACTTCTCTTCAACATAGTTCTCAAAACACTGGCCAGAGCAATTAGACAGACGAAAGAAATTAAAGGCATCAAAATAGGAAAAGAAGAACTTAAATTATCACTATTTGCAGATGATATGATTCTATACCTAGCAGACCCGAAAGGGTCTACAAAGAAACTATTAGAGCTAATAAATGAATTCAGCAAAGTGGCAGGATATAAAATCAACACACATAAATCAAAGGCATTCCTGTATATCAGCGACAAATCCTCTGAAATGGAAATGAGGACAACCACTCCATTCACAATATCCTCAAAAAAAAAAAAATACTTGGGAATCAACCTAACAAAAGAGGTGAAAGACTTATACAATGAAAACTACAGAACCCTAAAGAGAGAAATAGAAGAAGATCTTAGAAGATGGAAAAATATACCCTGTTCATGGATAGGCAGAACTAACATCATCAAAATGGCGATATTACCAAAAGTTCTCTATAGGTTTAATCCAATGCCAATCAAAATCGCAACGGCATTTCTTGTAGAAATAGAGAAAGCAATCATGAAATTCATATGGAAAAATAAAAGACCCAGAATAGCAAAAACAATGCTAAGCAGGAAGTGTGAATCAGGCGGTATAGCGATACCAGACTTCAAACTATACTACAAAGCAATAGTAACAAAAACAGCATGGTACTGGTACCAAAACAGGCGGGTGGACCAATGGTACAGAATAGAGGACACAGAAACCAATCCACAAAACTACAACTACCTTATATTTGATAAAGGGGCTAAAAGCATGCAATGGAGGAAGGATAGCATCTTCAACAAATGGTGCTGGGCAAACTGGAAATCCATATGCAACAAAATGAAACTGAATCCCTTTCTCTCGCCATGCACAAAAGTTAATTCAAAATGGATCAAGGAGCTTGATATCAAATCAGAGACATGCCGTCTGATAGAAGAAAAAGTTGGCTACGATCTACATACTGTGGGGTTGGGCTCCAAATTCCTCAATAGGACACCCATAGCACAAAAGTTAATAACTAGAATCAACAAATGGGACTTACTCAAACTAAAAAGTTTTTTCTCAGCAAAAGAAACAATAAGAGAGGTAAATAGAGAGCCTACATCCTGGGAACAAATCTTTACTCCTCACACTTCAGATAGAGCCCTAATATCCAGAGTACACAAAGAACTCAAAAAATTAGACAATAAGAGAACAAACAACCCAATCAACAAATGGGCCAAGGACCTGAACAGACACTTCTCAGAGGAGGACATACAATCAATCAACAAGTACATGAAAAAATGCTCACCATCTCTAGCTGCCAGAGAAATGCAAATCAAAACCACCCTAAGATACCATCTCACTCCAGTTAGATTGGCAGCCATTATGTGTTGAGAGCCACAGCCAAACGGGCCCCAGCAAACTTCCAGCTGCCAGCAAACTTCCAGCTGCCGGCTGATGATTGGCTCACAGCGGCCCCAGCAACATCTAGCTGATTGGCTCCTCGGCCCCAGCAACATCTAGCTGATTGGCTCCTCTGCGGTGATGCTCATTGGGCTGTTTCCCTGCCCTTTCAGACCACGGAGCTGCTCATTGGGGGACTTTTTTGGCTCTGCCCACGTGACCCAGCCAATCGGCCTCAAGAGCAGGAGGATTGTGGGAGGTGGAGAGAAGCTTGTGTGGGAGAGAGAGGCTTGTGGAAAGCCGGTGGTGGCAGTTGAGGCTCTGAGGGTTTTTCCTGAGAGGCTGTTTTGTTTGGCGTGTGTGGTTCTAAAAATAAAGTTAGTTTCTTTTGACAAGTGGCTCCTGATTGTGCCCAGCCAGACTGCGGCATTTGGTGGCTCACACAGGGAGCGACTGAGGGTAAGTGAAACTGCTCGCCCCTGAGGGCAGGGCGAGAGGATGGGTAGCCATTTTAAGATTCCTCTTTTATTTTGCTTCACTTTTGTTTTAAGTTGCCTGTCCCTGGAGATGAGTGAGACGGAAGAAAAACCGCTCACATCTGAGGAAAAACTATTTACGTCTGAGGAACAAAAACAAACTGAAAGAGTGTTAAGTAAATTGTTAGAGGAAGGAGGCATCCCAGTAAAATCAAGAGCAGTCAGGGCATACGTTGATACAATACAAAAATGTAGCCCATGGCTTTTTAAGGAGGAGTTGTTAAATATATCACAATGGAACCATCATGGTGAAGATTTAAAAAGAATAGAAAAGAAAAGCCCAGGGACTCTGCCAGTTGGCACATTGCCATTGTGGACATTCATATCTTGTTTGCTTAGTCCAAAGCCTTCAGTTCAGACAATGGTAGAGGAAGAAGAAGACATAATGATTCAAGTAAAAGAGAAGGTCTCTCAAGTTAGTCAGACAGAGGAAAAGATTCAAGTAAAAGAGAAGGTCTCTCAAGTTAGTCAGACAGAGAAAGAAAGTGTAAAACAGAAAAAGCCATCAGGGGGAAAGTTACAACAGGAGACTGCTACTAACACCTTTCTATCACCAGAGGGTGTAAGTGTCCAACCAACAGCACCACCTCTACAGGAGACTGCTACTAACACCTTTCTATCACCAGAGGGCGTAAGTGTCCAACCAACAGCGCCACCTCCATATGCTGGGAGGCCCCCAACCCCCGCAGTTGATAGTTGGGATCCTGAGACAAGGTCTCAAATATTAACATGCCCTGTATTTGAGGCAGGAGGGCAGCGATTTTACCAAGTTTTAAATTTCAAAACAGTGAAGCAGCTAAAAGAGGCTGTAACAACCTATGGTCCTCAAGCACCCTTCACTGTAAGCATGGTCGAATCCATTAACAACTTGAACATGACGCCAGCAGATTGGGCTAATATGTGTAAAGCTGTGCTAAATGGAGGACAATACCTGTTATGGAAGGTTGCCAATGAGGAATTTTGCAAGGAGACAGCTAGGCGAAATGCAGCAGCTGGTTATCCTCAGAGAAATCTAGATATGTTGTTAGGAAAGGGACCTTGTGAAGATCAGCAGCAACAAATTGCATATGATCCTGGCGTATACGCACAAATTGCTGCAGATGCAATTAAGGCATGGAAGACTTTACAAGGACATGGAGGTTTACAAGGTCAATTATCTAAGGTAATACAAGGAGCTAATGAACCTTATGCTGAATTTGTAGATAGGCTTATTCAAACAGCTACCAGAGTTTTTGGGAATACAGAACAAGCAATGCCATTACTAAAACACCTGGCTTATGAGCAAGCGAATCGTTGGTGCAGAGATATCATTAGACCATGGAAACATGAAGATTTAAACACATATATTAAATTATGTAGAGACATTAATGAACAAGAGCAAGTCGTGGCAGCTGCAGTAAAACAGGCTTTAGATGCCAGAGACATTAATGAACAAGGGCAAATTGTGGCAGCTGCAGTAAAACAGGCTTTAGATGCCAGGCCAAGAACATGCTACAATTGTGAACAAACAGGACATTTTAAAAGGAATTGCCCCATTGGAGGAGAGTTTAACAAAACTAGGTATCAAAGGAGTAGAATACCAGGTATTTGCCCACGGTGCCGTAGAGGGAGACATTGGGCTAATGAATGCCGTTCTCAAACCACCATAGAGGGTACTCCATTATCAAAAAACGAACAAGGACCAGGTGTTTATCCACGATATCGTGGAGAAAGGCATCGGGCTCCATTGCCAAAAAATGGACAGGGGGGCCCAATGCTCCGGGGCCCAAAACCACAAATATACGGAGCACTGGAGGAACCCAGCAACCCCATCAGGGTAGTGCCCAGGACACATTGTCCATCAGATCCCTCATCAGACAAACCAGAGGGAGCGCAGGGTTGGACATCTGCGCCTCCGCCAGAGCAGTACTAACTCCAGAGATGGGAGTTCAAATCATTCCCACAGGGGTGAAAGGACCTCTTCCCAAAGGAACAGTAGGCTTATTATTGGGACGCAGCTCTTCTACTCTAAAAGGACTTATGATAAGTCCTGGGGTAATTGATCCCGATTATGAAGGTGAAATAAAAATTATAGCCAGTTCTCCAAAGGGTATATCAGTAATTTCACCAGGAGATAGAATAGCACAGTTACTAATAATACCCAGCCTACATGATAAATTTTCCAGTCGTACTGTAGAAAGAGGTTCCAAGGGATTAGGCTCCACAGGTGTAGATTGGGCTATGCTTTCTTTAAATTTAGATTCTCGCCCCATGCTAAAACTAAATATTCAAGGACATGAATTTAATGGGCTACTGGATACAGGTGCAGACCTTAGCATCATCTCTCGTCAAGAATGGCCAAAACATTGGCCATTACAACAAGCCACTCAAACGCTTCGAGGCCTAGGAGTGGCGACTAATCCCCATAGAAGTGCAATGGTATTAGATTGGAAGGATCCTGAAGGATGTGAAGGAACTATACAGCCATATGTATTGGATCATCTTCCCGTAAATTTATGGGGACGAGATGTCCTAGATCAATTAGGTTTGACATTAACAAATAACATCAACCAAAATGCACCCACTATTATGACTAGACAAGGTTTTAGGAAAGGAAAAAGATTAGAAAAACAAGAACAAGGTATAGCAGCACCAATACAAATAGATCAAGGAACAGACAGACATGGGTTGGATTTTCAGAAAGGGCCACTGAGACAATAAAAATTACTTGGAAATCAGAAAGACCAGTATGGGTTCCTCAGTGGCCCCTGACTAAAGAAAAGATACAAGCAGCCCATGACCTGGTCAAACAACAATTAGCGGAAGGACATATACAACCTTCTGTATCTCCCCATAATACTCCCATTTTTGTCATCAAAAAGAAATCTGGTAAATGGAGATTATTGCAAGATTTAAGAGCCATTAATAATGAGATGGTTATTATGGGACCTTCTCAATCAGGGATTCCTCAGTTGTCTGCTTTGCCAAAAACCTGGTATGTTTTAGTTATAGATATTAAAGATTTTTTTTTTCAATTCCAATTCATCCTGAGGATAGTCTACGTTTTGCATTTACTATCCCTGCACTGAATCATGAAGGTCCTGATCAGAGATATGAATGGAAAGTACTCCCTCAAGGGATGGCTAACAGCCCAACTATGTGTCAAATTTATGTTAACAAAGTAATCCAGCCACTTAGAAATCAAAATCCTGAACTACAAATATTTCACTATATGGATGATGTATTATTAGCACACAAAGATAAAAACACATTGCTAGAATGTTATGCCACACTTACAAACTTATTAAAAAATTATAATCTAGAGATAGCAATAGATAAAGTACAATTAAATTTTCCAATTAATTATTTAGGAGTTCTATTATCCTCAACCATGGTCCGTCCACCAAAAATTCAAATACGAGTAGATCAACTCAAATCACTTAATGACTTTCAAAAGTTATTAGGAGACATAAATTGGATAAGGCCTTATTTAGGTATACCAACAGGAGAGTTGGGACCTTTATTTGATATCCTAAAAGGTCCATCAGATCCAAATTCACCCCGAATGTTAACGCCTGAAGCAAGAAAGGCATTAAAAATCATTGAAACATATATGGAAAATATGCATTTGGATAGAATTGATATAAGATTGCCTTTATTATTTATTGTACTACCAACAAAAAATATTCCTACAGGAGTATTTTGGCAAGAAGGTCCATTATTATGGATACATTTATCTTATTCTCCTAACACTATTCTTACTAGGTATCCTGAGGCTGTAGGACAATTAATACTCAAAGGAATAAAAGCAGCAAAGGGAGTGTTTGGAATTTCTCCCAATAAAATTATTACTCCATATACTATGAATCAAATTGATGAGTTAGCTAATGAGTTAAATACTTGGGCAATAATCATGTGCAAATCTAATGTTTCATTTGATAACCACTTACCATGTAATCCTTTATTGTCTTTTTGGTCATTGCATCCTGTAATTTTTCCAAAAATGACAAGAAAAACACCTATCATGAATGCTCCAAATATATTCACTGATGGGTCAAATAATGGTACAGCAGCAGTAGTTACCCCTGATCAAACTTTTACATTTTTAGTACCCAAACAATCAGCTCAAAAGGTAGAGCTTAATGCAGTTTTACAAGCTTTTGTGATGTTTAAAGATTCTGTATTTAATTTATTTTCTGATAGTCAGTATGTAGTTAATGCTATAGTATCTCTTGAAGATGCTGGTAGGATTTCCCCTTCTTCTACTGTTTTCTCTTTGCTTTCCACTATACAAAGTCTAATCTGGGACAGAAAAGATCCATTCTTTATAGGACATATCAGGGCACATACAGGATTGCCTGGAGCCCTCAGTTTGGGCAATGATTTAGCAGATAAAACTACACATGACATACATATTTTCTCTACACTAGAAGAAGCTATAAATTTTCATAAAAAGTTCCATGTCAATGCTAATACTTTACAAAAGCATTTTAAAATAACTAAGGAACAAGCTAGACAAATAATAAAACAATGTCAAAATTGTGTGACCTTTTACCACAAGTTAATCTTGGAGTCAATCCTAGAGGATTGATACCTAACCATATTTGGCAGATGGACGTCACACACTTGCCAGAATTTGGAAAATTAAAATATTTGCATGTTACAGTTGATACTTCTTCTGGATTTTTGATGGGCTCCCTTCATGCCGGAGAAAAAACTAAAGATGTTATAGCTCATTGCTTACAAAATTTTGCCACTGTGGGTGTTCCAAAACAGTTAAAAACAGATAATGCCCCTGGTTATACTTCTACCTCTTTTAAACAATTTTGCTCAACATTTGGCATTACTCATATAACAGGAATCCCATACAATCCACAGGGACAAGGCATAGTTGAAAGAGCTCATCAAACTATTAAAATGTACTTATTAAAGCAAAAAGAAGGAATTGGGAAGGGGTATATATTCCCCAAAGATAAACTTAAAATAACCCTTTTTACTCTAAACATTTTAAATTTGGATTCATCAGGACTTAGTGCTGCGGAAAGGCATATGTGTCCAAAAAATGTACATAAGCCCAAGGTACTTTGGAAGGATATTCTAACAGGACAATGGAAAGGTCCTGACCCAGTAATTGTCTGGAGTCGGGGGTCTGTTTGTGTGTTTCCACAGGGAGAACAGCAGCCGATTTGGATTCCAGAGAGATTAACCAAGGTCCTCACCCAGTGATTGTATGGAGTCGGGGGTCTGTTTATGTGTTTCCACAGGGAGAACAGCAGCCGATTTGGATTCCAGAAAGATTAACTAAAGCGATTTCTACAGACCAAAAAGAAGATGATTTGGCTCAAATCCATAACAACTGATATCCAAAACTCCAGTTTGGCTATTCTTACATCTGCAACAGAACCAGGATGCTTTTTCCAATATCTATTTTATTATTGCCCTTTGCCATATCATGAAGTTCTATTTTGTTTTTTGAGCTCATACAGACCTAGGTTAATGTTTTGCTGATCAGTTCTATTTTTTGACTATAGAGTTTTTAAACATTGCAATGGAGATTTCACCTGTAAAAAGTTATAAGGCCTTTACTATAATGTTATGTGTTGTATGTATTATATTATGTGTGCACACTTGTGTTTTGTGTTATATGTTTGAATGTACGTATGTCCATATATCATATATGATGAGCGCTCATGATAAAATGGATCCAAAATTTTTTTTTCACGTGATTTATATGGTTTAATTTAAATTGGGTAAACAACTGTTGAGGATTGTTTTAATATGTAAACAAAAAAGAAGGTTAACAGATCTGTTTGTTTACTTTCACCTTTCCTTTTCATTATATTTAATAATTCTCTTAAAGATAATGTAAATTGTTAAGAAAATTGTTTTCTTTTAGTGCCTTCTGTAATGTTACATAATTTTTTCTTTAGCCATTATTGCCAGAATTCCTATCTTCATCCCAGTGCTGGTGAAGTCAAAGATAAAACCAATCTACAGCTTCTACAATAGCCATCACTGAACTGCTTGCAGAACTTGCCTGGACACATTGTGAGCTCACCTGTATGCATTGTGAACTATCTGTTGGTACAGTGAATTGTGGTAGTGCTGGAGTATTTTTGCTGATGGTGTCACCGGTGGTACAATTTTTCAAAGGAGCCCTCAATTGGCTTAATGTCTTGGCATTTTGCATCCTCCTCTACTAGTGATGGTCTAAAATTTGGGGGCCAACAGAGGTGAGGCAAAGAACCTCACCCCCCCACAGGTGCAAAGGCCTATCCACAAGTATGGCTGTATGCTGGACCGGTAGTCAGTGACGGGTATGATCCAATTGCAGTGGTACCAACCTAAGACAGGAGGCTGACGCCTAGAGGTCAGTTCATCCGATGACGGGTAAGGACCATATGTTGAATTGGACTGCCTAACAGGCACGGTCCCTAAGCCACATGCTTATTGTTTAAACAGAGAGGGGGAGATGTTGAGAGCCACAGCCAAAGGGGCCCCAGCAAACTTCCAGCTGCCAGCAAACTTCCAGCTGCCGGCTGATGATTGGCTCACAGCGGCCCCAGCAACATCTAGCTGATTGGCTCCTCGGCCCCAGCAACATCTAGCTGATTGGCTCCTCTGCGGTGATGCTCATTGGGCTGTTTCCCTGCCCTTTCAGACCACGGAGCTGCTCATTGGGGGACTTTTTTGGCTCCGCCCACGTGACCCAGCCAATCGGCCTCAAGAGCAGGAGGATTGTGGGAGGTGGAGAGAAGCTTGTGTGGGAGAGAGAGGCTTGTGGAAAGCCGGTGGTGGCAGTTGAGGCTCTGAGGGTTTTTCCTGAGAGGCTGTTTTGTTTGGCGTGTGTGGTTCTAAAAATAAAGTTAGTTTCTTTTGACAAGTGGCTCCTGATTGTGCCCAGCCAGACTGCGGCAATTATGAAGTCAAACAACAACAAGTGCTGGCGAGGATGTGGGGAAAAGGGTACATTGCTGGTGGGACTGCAGATTGGTGCAGCCAATTTGGAAAGCAGTATGGAGATTTCTTGGAAAGCTGGGAATGGAGCCACCATTTGACCCAGCTATTCCCCTTCTCGGTCTATTCCCTAAAGACCTAAAAAGAGCATGCTACAGGGACACTGCTACATCGATGTTCATAGCAGCACAATTCACAATAGCAAGACTGTGGAACCAACCTAGATGCCCTTCAATAGATGAATGGATAAAAAAAATGTGGCATTTATACACAATGGAGTATTACTCTGCATTAAAAAATGACAAAATCATAGAATTTGCAGGGAAATGGATGGCATTAGAGCAGATTATGCTAAGTGAAGCTAGCCAATCCCTAAAAAACAAATGCCAAATGTCTTCTTTGATATAAGGAGAGTTACTAAGAACAGAGTAGGGTCGAAGAGCATGAGAAGAAGATTAACATTTAACAGGGATGAGAGGTGGGAGGGAAAGGGAGAGAGAAGGGAAATTGCATGGAAATGGAAGGAGACCCTCAGGGTTATACAAAAGTACATACAAGAGGAAGTGAGGGGAAAGGGAAAAATAATACAAGGGGGACAAATGAATGCCAGTATAGGGGGCAGAGAGAGAAGAGGGAAGGGGAGGGGAGGGGAGGAGGGATAGTAGAGGATAGGAAAGGCAGCAGAACACAACAGACACTAGTATGGCAATATGTAAATCAATGGACGTGTAACTGATGTAATTCTGCAATCTGTATATGGGGTAAAAATGGGAGCTCATAACCCACTTGAATCAAAGTGTGAAATATGATATATCAAGAACTATGTAATGTTTTGAACAGCCAACAATAAAAAATTTAAAAAAATTCTTTATCTATTGTGTGGTTATACAATGGCTTATTATATCAAATCAATCTTCTAGATAAAGACCTTTAGGTTGTTCCCAACAGAACTAAAAATATATATAGCAATGCATAATGTTATGTTTATGCAGTTTTGTATTGTTGAAAGTGTATCTTCTGAGTAAATTCCTAAGAGTGGGTTATACATTGAATGTTCAATATGCATTGAAATTTCATGTTTTGAAAATAAAGCTACTATATTGGCATAAAAAAAAAAAGTCCCCCAATGAGCAGCTCCGTGGTCTGAAAGGGTGGGGAAACAGCCCAATTAGCATCACCGCAGAGGAGCCAATCAGTTGGCAGCTAGAAGTTTGCTGGGGCCGCTGTGGAAACACACAAACAGACCCCCGACTCTAGACAATTACTGAGTCAGGACCTTTCCATTGTCCTGTTAGAATATCCTTCCAAAGTACCTTGGGCTTATGTACATTTTTTGGACACATATGCCTTTCCGCAGCACTAAGCCCTGATGAATCCAAATTTAAAAAGTTTAGAGTAAAAAGGGTTATTTTAAGTTTATCTTTGGGGAATATATACCCCTTCCCAATTAAAGAGATTGTGAATTATATGATTAAGAGATGCTTAGCAGAGGAATTGGTAATTGAAAAAGTACTTGACTATTATAATAAATAAGCATTATATCACATTGGTATTGGATTCAATAAGTGAAACATTTGTAAGATTGTTTTAAGTACTTGTTCATGGTCTGAAATAAAGTCCCATACAAATAATTTGATGTAAATATATTCTGGCCTTTAGAATTCTAAAGCATATACATAAATATATGCTTTGAACTCTCAGAGTTCTAACCTTCTGATTCATTGTGGAGTTTGTTTGTTTTGGGGCTTTTTCTGTTGTTGTTACTCAGTATTAAGCCCAGGGGCACTTAAGCACTGAGCCAAATCCCCAGCCCCCCCCCCTTTTTTAATATATATTTTATTTAGTGACAGAGTTTTGTTGAGTTGCTTAGGTCCTCATTAAGTTGCTGAGACTAGCTTTGAAATAAAAATCCTTCTATCCTGCCTCAGCCTCCCCAGCTGCTGATTTTACAGGCATGCACCACCACACTCAGCTCATTATGGTGTTTCTAAGAAGCCAGAGATCTGACTCATTGCTTTGTGCCTTAATATCATCTGGGAATGTAGGCTAAAAAGGATGGTAACTTCTTTTATTATAAAATATTTGGAGGTGTCTGTGTGGAAATTGGCAAACGGTAATGACAAGACTTCCTTCAGTTTATACATTTTACTGCATAGAAAGTCTCGATTTGTAAATGCCAGACATGAAGTAGACTCATACTTTAATACCAAGAGCAGATGATAGACTTGAAGAGTTAAGGCACAATAATTATGGCAATCTTGATCCAAATACTGTTGTTTCTGTTTTAGATTACAAGGTATCTGAAAACTCCAAATTAGTTATTGTCACAGCAGGTGCAAGGCAGAAAGAAGGAGAAAGTCGCCTTGATCTGGTCCAACGTAATGTGACTATCATGAAATCAATCATTCCTTCTATAGTCCGTTATAGTCCTGATTGTAAAATGCTTATTGTTTCAAACCCAGGTGAGTATTTCCTCCTATCTTTTACTGATAAGGATGATTGTTCATACCATTCCTTCTTTTTGAAACTTCGTTGAGGTAACATTTATGTATAATAAACTGCACTCATGCAATGAAAGTATACATCACAATGACGTTTTTTTATCAAGGGCGTGGCATGGTTCTGGGGATAGAATCCAGGACTTGGCATATACTAGGCAAGGACTCTACCACAGAGTTACATCCCCAGCCAGTGCAGGAAATTTTGTTAGATATAATCAGTTATGCACCACTGTAATCAAGATTCAGAACATTTCTGTTATTTGAAAATTCTTTTGTGCTCCTTTGCATTTCATCTCTCATTCCATGTCTGGCCTCATTTCCTGGAATTTTATATACTTAGAATCATAGTGACTTAATCTTTTCTCCTTCCACCCAACATGACTATTTTGGGATTCATTCATGTTGTTGGGTATACCAGTGATTTGTTCCCTTTTTTTGCTGACAAGTATTCTTTTGTTTATACATTTTAAATACTCATTTCACCTGTTGATAGATACTTAGTTTGCAGCTATTATGAATAAAACTAATATGAACATTTGTATGTAAGTATTTACCTGGTCATATGCCTTCATTTCTTTGAGTAAGTACCTGGGGAAATCATGGGTGGGTTATGGGGTTAGTGTAAGTTTAATTATTAGAAACTATCAAAGAGTTTTTCAAAATGGTTGTTCCTATTTATATTCCCACCAGTACTGTAAGAGAATTCTAATTGCTTTGCATCCTTGCCAATATTAGGTATTGTTGGTCTTTTTAATTTTAGCCTCACCATCTTCATTTTTGAAGGAAAAGTTCTGCCACATAATGTGTATGTTGGTACTCTTGCTACTGTCCCAGAAATCTCTTAAGTGCTGTTCATTTTTCTTCATTTTTAAAAATTGAAGTGAAGGGCTGGGGTTGTGGCTCAGCAGTAGAGCTCTTGCCTAGCATGTGCGAGGCTCTGGGTTTGATCCTCAGCACTACTAAAAATAAATAAATAAAAAATAATGGTGTTGTGTCTGACTACAATTTAAAAAAACCGAAGTGAAATCCACATAACATGCAATTAATTAAAGTGTACAATTCAATGGCATATAGTATGTTCACAATATTGTGCAATTTTGGTTCTTTGTTCTTTTTCCTTTCTGTTTTTCAGACTGTAATATTTCAGTTTACCCATCTTTGAGTCACTGATTCTTTATTTTGATTTTTCATTCTGCTGTTGAGCTGTTCTTGTGAATTTTCATTTGTTCCTTTTCCTTTTCATAATTTCTCCTTATTGATATTCTGTATTTGATGAGAAAATGTTCTCATGTTTCCTTGGATTTTTTTCCCTTTAGATCTTTAAACATGCATTCCTTTAGCCCTTTAAGCATATTTTAAATAGTCATTTAAAGTATTTGCCAAGTAAATCTTTGTCTGGATTTCCTCTGGGATAGTTTCTATAGGTTATTCATTTCTCCTGTATTTCTTTGTGTGCCTCACAATTTTTTTGTTGGGGGTACCAGGGTTGAACTCAAGGGCACTTGACCACTGAGCCACATCCCAGCCCTATTTTGTATTTTATTTAGAGATAGGGTCTCACTGAGTTTCTTACTCTTCCCAGCTAGATATACTGATTATTAGATGTGCAGACATACATATTTGGTATCTCAAAAGAGGATTTTTGCATTTTAAAATTCTTGTAGAAAACAATTTAACATTTTAAAAACTATATCTTGTTAAATTTCTTCACATTGAACTCTAATGACTCTGTATTTGACTTGACTCCAAGATAATGTATCTCTCTATCCAGAAAAGCAAATTGTAAAAAGAAGTTACTAGGGGCTGGGGTTGTGGCTCAGTGTTAGAGCGCTTGCCTCACACGTGAGAGACCCTGGGTTCGATTCTCAGCATCACATAAAAATAAATAAACAAAATAAAGATATTGTGTCAATGTATAACTTAAAAAATATCTTAAAAAAAATAAGTTACAAGGGGGGATAGTAGAGGATAGGAAAGGCAGCAGAATACAACAGACACTAGTATGGCAATATGTAAATCAATGGATGTGTAACTGATGTGATTCTGCAATCTGTATATGGGGTAAAAATGGGAGCTCATAACCTACTTGAATCAAATTGTGAAATATGATATATCAAGAACTATGTAATGTTTTGAACAGCCAACAATAAAAAATTAAAAAAAAAAATAAGTTACTATGATTCTTTCTCTAACATGAATTGTTCTCCCCAGTGGATATCTTGACATATGTGGTCTGGAAGATAAGTGGTTTACCTGCAAGTCGTGTAATTGGAAGTGGATGCAATCTAGACTCTGCCCGTTTCCGTTACCTCATTGGAGAAAAATTGGGTGTCCATCCCACAAGCTGCCATGGTTGGATTATTGGAGAACATGGTGATTCTAGTGGTAGGTATAAATCTATTGTTATTCTATGACTATCTTTATTATCTTTAATAATGCTTATTTTTTTCAAAATCTGTTTTTCTGATGTTTATATAGTTGCATAACCTTTATTTCATTGCTATTTTCCTGGTGTATCTTTTTCTATTTCTTTATTTTACTTTTTAAAAAAATGTTTAGTTGAAATAACAATTATACATATTTAGAGGGTACAATGTGATGAATTGATAAATATTAATTATGTTATAATCAAATCAGGATAATTAGCATTATATATCACCTATAAATTTGTAATTTCTTTGTGATGATAGCATTCCAAAACTTTTTTTTTGGCTATTGGAATTGACAGTACATTATCGTTAACTATAGTTGCCTCAATGTGCAATAGAGCACTAGTACTTAATCCTATCATAACTTTGTACCCATGAACCTCCTTTTCCTTTTCTCCTTTCCAGTCTCTGGTAATAACTGTTGTATTCTTCTATGCTGTTAACATTTTTAGATTCCACATCTAAGTGAAATAATACTGCTTTTGTCTTCCTGTGTCTGGCTGATTTTGCTTATTGTTATGTCCTCTAGTTCCATCCATGATTTTGAAAATGACAGAATCTTATTTTTTAAAAAAAGCCATTTTTTTAGTTGTTGATGGACTTTTATTTATTTATTTGTGGTGCTGAGAATTGAACCCAGTACCTCACACATGCCAGGTAAGCATGGATTACTAGCTATGACCCCATCCTAGAATCTCATCTTTTTTTGGGAGTGAATACTATTCTAGTGTGTGTATCCATGTGTATCTTCCATTTTTTAAAAATCTATTCATCAGTTCTTGGATATTTCCAAATCTTGGCTACTGTAAATAGTACTGCAATAAACATAAGTTTATTGTTGTGTCCCTGTGTCGATATCCGTTACAGTCAAGCTATTTCTTGAGTATGCTTGTGATTCATTTCTTTTGGATATACTATAGGCCCAGTAGTGGGATTGCTGGACTGTATGCCAATTATAATTTTAATTTTTTGAGGCACCTCCAGGTAGTTTTCCATAATGGATATACTAATTTATATTTCATTACCTCCATTTCCTTCTTTATATGTTTTCTTTAACATTTTGTAGTTATGGTTATCATTGTTCATTTTTTTAAAAAGAGAGAGAGAGAGAGAGAGAGAGAGAGAGAGAGAGAGAGAGAGAGAGAGAGAGAGAATTTTAATATTAATTTTTTAGATTTCGGCAGACACAACATCTTTGTTTGTATGTGGTGCTGAGGATCGAACCCGGGCCGCACACATGCCAGGGGAGCACACTACCGCTTGAGCCACATCCCCAGCCCATCATTGTTCATTTTGATTTTTAATCTTCCTAGTTAGAGATTTGAAAGTTTGTGTATCACCATTACAGTAATGGCATATTCTGAATCTGATCATGAATTTACCTCTACAAGTGAGTTTTATATTTTCATGATAGTAATTATTATTACTAGTAGAAGCAAGTCCTTCAGCATTTCTTGTAAGACTAGTCTAGAGGCGATGAGTTCCCTCATCTGTTGCTTATTATGGGAAAGATTTTTTATCTTTTTTATTTCTGAAGAAGAGCTTTGATAGATAAAATGTTCTTGGCTTACAGTTTTTCTCTTTTAGCCTTCTGAATATATTATTCCATTCTCTATTGACCTGAAAAATTTCTTCTAAGAAATCTGCTATTAGCTTAGTGGGGAATTACATATAACTTAATAATTTCCTCTTGCAGTTTTTAAAATTCTCTCTCTGGGGCTCGGGTTGTGGCTCAGTGGTAGAGTGCTTGTCTAGCACGCGCGAAGTGCAGGGTTTGATCCTCAGCACCACATAAAAATAAACAAAATAAAGGTATTGTGCCAAAGTATAACTAAATAAAAAAAATTCTCTCTATCTTTCTCTCTCTTTTAATGATATTTATCTTCTGGTTGAACTTTCTTTCAGATCATAAATTATTTTCCTCATTTCATTGAATTGCCTGTTTCTTCTTACTGATTTTCCCTTAGGATCATTATTCTGAATTTCTTTCCAAGTAATTAGTGAATTTTCCTTTCTCTGGGGTTAGTTACTGAGAGTTATTGTGATTCTTTGGCAGTGTCATGTTTCCTTGTGTTTTTTCATGTTTATTGTGTCCCTGCACTGTTATCTATACATCTGGTAGAGTGTCCCTGCACTGATATCTATACATCTGGTAGAGTGGTCATCTTTTTAGATTTTATGGAGTGACTTTTCTTGGGAAATATTTTTACCTTTCCTAATATGTCCCAGGGATTGCTAATATGTCAGTTGGGTAGGGTGTATAGTTTCTGAACAGTTTCTTCAACTCTAATCAATATCATTGATGCCTATGAGTGCCTTGGTGGCCAAGGCAGCAGGAGTCTGCAGCTATTATTCTAAGTTGAGTGTGGCCTCCCCACTAGGGATGGGGGCAGGGGCACTATACAGTGTGTGTACACAAGGGCTGTTCAAGAATGACCTACATTTGAGGGGCTGGGTTGGAGGCTAACTGGTCTCTACCAGGTGGCCTGTGGCTTAGTCTGCACTGGGAATGAGATCACTACAAGATCAAGGGTATGAGGGGCTGTCTGGGCTCTAATACAGGGAACATGGCTATTTTTCTGGGCCTAGATTCTGTACATCTGGAGTCGGGGTGCTATACCTACCAGTGTGAGCATAGTACAGTGGCACTGGAGCCTTGAGGATGGGATGATATGATGAACTATGGCTCCCAGTGCAAGATGTCCTGTATCATGGCTCTAGTCTTAAAATGACACCATACAGCAGTAGCCTTGGTTCCAGGGGTGAGGGTAGGGGCTGGAGGTGGCAATGTTGGGCTCCTTTGAAAGAACAGTGTGTTTTGTCCGCCACAGGCAGCTCTCTCCACTGGGTTCAGGGATTGTGAGACTACAGGATTCTCCAACAGCAAAGATTGTGGGTGTCCTTAGGTGCCTCTTGTTTGCCTTTTTCACTCCAGAGGAAGTCTCTCTTGGTTCTGAGCTATTCATGACTAGGGAAACATAGCTGCAGAAGTAGATCATCTTGTTCCTATTTTATGTCCTGATCCTCAGTCTGTGTGCTCCAGCACTCTTTGCTGTACTCCAGTGCTCCCCACATATGCTCAGAATATAGTTGTTTATTCCTTTGTTGTCCTTTGAGTGTGGGTAGCATGGGGACAAGCATTGTGTTCCTCTAGTCAGCCATCTTTTTCATGTTCCTTTTCTTTCCATATTTTGTTTTGTTGTTTTACTGCTCACAAAATAGTCTTTTTGATGTAAGCAAAAATAACCAAAATGGTTTCAGCTCCGTAATGAAAGTACAAATAACTGGGATGGGGGCAGACTTCGTGGATCAGCTATGCCTTTTATTCAGCAGTGGAATCATCATCTGGTGGACAGACACACTTTCCTGATGGAAAATGAGCCCCTGGCTAAAGGAAGAATCTGTGCTTATATATGCTACACTGAGAGGTGACTTTATTATTGACAGTGTGTGTCAGTTTGGGCACTCAGGAAACAGGTTATGAGAGTTTGAAACTTGTTTTTACTGGGCAAACTTGTTTTACTGGGTCAGTGTTCAGTGCTTATCTTTTCCCCTTCAGGGTCCCATTGTACTATCACTGGGAAAGAATTTATTTGTGGAAGGTTTTTGGCTTCTTCCCAAAGACTGCCATTTTAGGCTTGATGGATATCTCCTTCCCAGGGCTTGTCTTGGGGAAGGATCAATGTTATGGATGTTTGGCCTTCTTCCTCACTTCCTCTTCCCAGGCCACACTATTTTGGGGTTTGTCATTTTCTATATCTTACACATGAAATATATAGCGGTTTTTAAAATCAATCCGAATATTTGTCTTCTCTGGAGCATTTTAATTTATTGTGACTTTTCAACATCTTTATTAAGATATAATTCACATATTATAAAATTTACTCATTAAAGATGTACAATTCACTGATAATTAGTATATTTGCAGAGTTACATAGCCATCACTATAATATAATTGCAGAATATTTTCATTATTAGGAAAAGAAGCCCTTGTTCTTACCCCCAGCCCCAGGCAACCACCAGTCTGCTTTCTGCCTCTATAGATTTGTTTATTCTGGATTTTTCATATAATTGAAACAATATTGACTTTAACTATTAAGGCACCACCAACCTCTTCTGAATTTAAACCTTTAATCTCTGATACATAGTTACAACATTGTACTTCTTACACTATTCTCTAATTGTATCATATGTATAAATCTGTTTTTTTCAAAATGACAGTGAACCTACTGAAAACAGGGATCATTTGTTCATTCAGTTGTTTAGTCAAAATATTTAATGTACCTAGTTCCAACCACCTGGGAGGCTGAGCAGAAAAATCCTTTGATGCTAGCCTGGACAATATAGTGAAACCCTATCTCAAAAAAAAAAAAAAAAAAAGTGTTCTTCTCTTTTCTTTATACTCCAAGAATTATAATAAATAGTTTTTATTTGAGTTGGACAGATACTTCTTAGTCCAATTCCTTAATCTGACTCTGTTGCCTGTGTTTATTATTCTAACTCATAACTCAGCTCTTCTTCCTGAAGAGGCCATTAAAAGATAGTTTTATCAGAAATATCTTAATATCTCACACTTAATATTCCATAATTTTATTTTTAGAAAAATGTTTTTGACTGGCATTAATTTCAATATAGTTAGTATTCTATTTGGAGTGATTTTCAAATTTAAAATAAAATTTTATTTAATTAATTAATTTGGGAGGGGGTTGTCAATGGACCTTTATTTTATTTATTTATTTACATGTGGTGCTGAGAATTGAACACAGTACCTCACACCTGCCAGGCAAGCTGTCTACCACTGAGCCAAAACCCCAGCTGTAGGGGTCTGGGGAAAAATAAACAAACAAAAATAAAGTATTGTGTCCAACTACAATTAAAAAATAAATGTTTAAAAAAAAAAAAAAACCTCCCGTAAAACAAATTTTTAAAAAAATTTTTTTTGGTAGTTGTGGATGGATAGAATGCCTTTATTTTACTTGTTTATTTTTATGTGGTGCTGAGGATTGAACCCAGTGCCTCATGCATGCTAGGCTAGTGCTCTGCCACTAATCTACAACCCCAGCCCACCAAAACAATTTTTTAAAGTGTACAATTAGGGTATTTTCTTTGTAACAATACAAAAACCTTAGAAAGCTTTAGGTTTGATTACCATCTTTCTTTATATATGTAGTTATTAATTTCTTATCTGGTTCCATCCTACTTTTGTATCCTCTAAACTAGTTATAATTATTATTTTTTGAATAATCAATGTTTGGTTTAATTTATGTACATTTGCTGATTTTTATTGCTTTATGTCCTGCATCTAACTCCTTCCTCTGATTTTTATTTTTCTTTCTGAACTGTGTCCTGTCCTGTCAGTGTTGTTTATATTAAGGTGTTTGGGTTTTACCTCATTCCAGAATGATGGTTTAACTGGATATGAGATTCTGGATTGGCAGTTATTCCCCCTTAGTTCTTTTTACTATTTTATTGCTTTATGTCCTGCATCTAACTCCTTCCTCTGATTTTTGTTTTTCTTCCTGAACTGTGTCCTGTCCTGTCAGTGTTGTTTATATTAAGGTGTTTGGGTTTTACCTCATTCCAGAATGATGGTTTAACTGGATATGAGATTCTGGATTGGCAGTTATTCCCCCTTAGTTCTTTGTTACTATTGAAAAGTGTTAATTTGTTATTCTTTTCCCTCTAATTTCTTATAATATTGTATCTTTCTTATTGGTCCTTATTTTTTGTGGAATCTGCATTTTGTATATTGCTTAAAAATGCCTCCTCTCCCACACAGTTACCAATTCTACTATATTTTCTCTAACACTTTATAATGTTATTTCTTTTAATTCCCTCTTTTGTCTATTTGAAATGTATTTTTTAATATATGGTGTAAGATTGTAATTTAACTTAAAAAAACCACTTAACTAAAATAACTCATGCAATATTGGCCAGAAGAATTTATTCTGAAATACATTTTTTTTAGTGCCCTTGTGGAGTGGAGTGAATGTTGCTGGTGTTCCTCTGAAATCTCTGCAACCTGACTTAGGAACGGACTCAGACAAGGAACAATGGAAAACAATCCATAAACAAGTTGTTGAAAGGTAACAGTACTCATTCAGTTTTTTAATGTAATAATCAACATTAATAAATTTCACAGCTAGGCGTGGTGGTGCACGCCTGTAATCCCAAAGGTTTGGGAGGCTGAGATTAGGAGGATCACAAATTCAAAGCCAGCTTCAGCAACAGTGAAGCACTAAGCAACTCCTGAGCTGCTGGGATTACAGGCATGTGCCACCGTGCCCATCCCCACCCCTTTTTATTTATTTATTTTTAAATTTTATTTTGAGACAGAGTCTCACTAAGTTGCCCAGGCTGGAATTCTCCTGTCTCAGCCTCCTAAATAGCTGGGATTACATGTACCACTATGTCTGGCTTCTGGCCAAATTTTTCCATAGTTGATTACATTAATCAGAAGTTTTGGATCAACTTCCCAAATATCTTTTCACTTTGGTAGTCATTACTGATATGTTTAATTTTCTTTAATTTCTTTAAGGGAATCTGCAAACTCTGGTAAACCACATAGGTTTGAATGAGAGATTAAATTAATGTCTAGCAAACAAAACATTAGTTTTATAGTATTGTTTCCTATAATTTTCAACAAGGTCCCTTTACTGGATATTTTCAGTAGTAAGGACCATTGAAGACCATTTCCCGGTAAATTCAGGAATCTATGTGGCCTGGAGTCATAACTAGACTTCAGCCACTAAGAAACATGTTTTAACCAAGTGTTATGAAACAGCCATTTACTTCCCATAGAGATGTCACAGTGTTGGACTTTTCATCTTTCCATTCCCTAATAATTATACTACGAAGAATGTTAGTCCCTTTTTAGTTTGAAACATTGTTTCTTTTCTATTTATTTATTTTGTACTGGGGAGTGAACCCAGATGCCCTTAACCACTGAGCACATCCCCAGCCACTTTTTGTATTTTATTTACAGACAGGGTCTCACTGAGAAGAGCCTCGCTAAATTGCTGAGGCTCGCTTTGAATGCTCAGTTCTCCTGCCTCAGCCTCCCAAACTGATGGGATTACAGGCCTGTGCCACCATGCCTGGCTGAAACATTGTTTCTGTAAGGTAACAATGATTAAATTCACATTTCCTACTGAAGTTCTGTGTGATTTGAATATCAAGTAGTGCAACACTTTACAGATCAGATCTCATTCAGTTAATGTTCTCAACTTGCCATGTCCAAAATTAAATTACTTGCTTCTTGACCATTTTGAAAAGAATCTGTACTTATAAACAATCCTCAGAGCCAGGTGTGGTGGCGCTCACCTGTAATCCCAGCAGCTCTGGAGGCTGAGGCAGGAGGACTGCAAGTTCAAAGCCAGTCTCAGCAATTTAGTGAGGCCCTAAGGAACTCAGTGAGACCCTATCTCTAAAAAAAATAATAAAAAAAAATGGTTGGGGATGTGGCTCAGAGGTTAAGTGCCCCTGGGTTCAATTCCTGGTATCAGGAAAAAAAAAATCCTCAGGATTGTATTTGTCTAAAAGCTTTTATTTATTTATTTATTTTAAATTACATTATTAGTCTCTGATTTTCCAGTCCTAACCCAAAATGGCAGGGGAGAGACATCATGATTTAATAGATGTTTCTTTCTGTCCTAATAGAGCATTCAGTTTATAATATAGATTGGTTTTGGTCTTAAAATACCAGCCTTGATACTACTTGTTCTTTTATTCTCTTTCCCCTTGCTCTTAAACTATTAAGAGCTATTTTCTCTATCAATTTTAAAATATATAATTTAAATTTTTATGTTTTTTTAAATTTTTGATTTTAATGTATTACTACATGTAAATGGGGTTCAATGTGATATTTTAGTACATGCATATGGCATGCACTGATCAAATTCATCGTCCCTTTATCTATTTTCCCCTCTTTCAACCTCTAGTAATCATTATTCTACATTCAGATTGACCCCCTTTTTTTTCATCTTTCATATGTGAAAGAAAACATGGTTCTGATTGTTCTGTGTCTGCCTTATTTCACTTAATATCATGTCCTCTAGTACTATACATTTTGCTGCAAATGACAGGACTACAGTCTTCTTTATGGCTGAATAATAGTCTTTATTTTCTTTATCAATCATCCATTGATGGGCACTTAGGTAGATTCCCTATCTTAGCTGTTGTAAATAATGCCACAATAAATATGGTGTGCAGAATTTCTTTTGTATGCTGATTTAATTTCCTTTGGATATACACCCAGAAGTGGGATATATGAATCATGTGGTAGATCTGTTTTTAGTTTTTTGAGTATGTTTAATGCTGTTTTCCATAATTTATATTCCTACCAACAGTGTATGAGATTTCCTTTTTCTGTTCATCCTTGCCAGCATTTGTTATTTATTGATTGATGGATAATAGCCATTCTGACTGGAGTGAAATGATATCTCATTGTTGTTTTGATTTGTGTTGCACTGATGGCTAGTAACAGTTTTTCCCCATATATTTCTACTTTGCCTCCTCATTTGGCAGGGGGCGGAGGGGGGGGAGTACTGGGGATCAAACCCAGGGACATTTTACCAATGAGTTACATCCCCAGTCCTTTACATTTTTAATTTTGAGATATGCCTCACTAAGTTGCTGAGGCTGGCCTTGAACTTGTAATTTCCCTGCCTCAGCCTCCCATGTCTCTGGGATTACAGTTGTATGTCACCACACCTGGTTTGTATTTCTTCTTTTGATAGTGTCAGATCATTTGCTCATTTTTAATTGATTACTTGTTTTTTTTTTTTGTTTTTTGTTCAGCATTTTGAGTAATATATTCCAGGTATTAGTCCTTTGTTAGATGGATAGTTTCTCCCATTCTGTAGGTTGTCTTTTTACTTTGTTGATTTTTTTTGCTATATAAACTTTTAAAAATACAGTCCCATTTGTTTATTTTTAATTTTTGTTTCCTGTGCGTTGGGTTCATATCCCCAAAGCCATTGCCTATACCAGTATCTTAAAAATGTTTCCTCTGTTTTTTCTAGTAATTTCATGGTTTCAGGTTTTAAATTCAGGTCTTTGATCCATTTTGAGTTGAGTTTTATGTAGGGTGAGAGTCAGGAGTCATGTTTCAATCTTTTGTATTTGCATCAACAGTTTTGTTTTCATCAATATGATTAACAGCAACAAAAGGATTATATTTTCTTTATCAATTTTCTTCTTTCTTTGAACCGATCTTAGTTATTCCTGAAAGATAGCTGTCATCCAGATCTCACTGGTCTGGATTTGTCCCCAGTTATCTAGTGCATTACTTTGTTCATTTTAATTCATAGACAGTAGGCAATTATCCAACCAATTACTAGGCAAAACCTCTATCCCTTTCCTTTTACTTACCTTACAGAGTCTTAGTCATATTGAACAGAGGGCCTAAAAATGCTTTTGACATGAATCAGCATGGTCTCTAATAGAGGCCCTGGTTTTGGATTGATAGTAAAAGCACAAGACAACACAATAGGCATGTGGTCTGTATATACACCAGCTTTATACAACCATGTGTATTATGTGCAGTCCTTTAAAACTTCCTGAGTGGTTATAGGATCTTCTGATATAAATGATGATGCTGTATATTGTGTTTCCTGAATCATTTCTTAAAGCTAATTAAATTTAGTGCTAGGTTGAATCCTCTTTGTTCTGTGAGTTTGTCGGTCCAAACCTGAGACCACTGTTGGAGGCAAAGCAAAAATATAATACATGTTTATTGCAGAAAATTTGGAAAAGCATAGAGAAGGCTCACCTGTAAACCTTTCATTTAAAAATAATCATTATTAATAACTTGGTGCATTGATACTATTCTAAAGTTTTGATTGCTGGGAGCCATTAGCCAAGTAGGTATGACAATTTCCTTGCCAGCGTACCCCATGTTGCAGTGACATTGAATGTACGTGACCTTGCTCAAGGACCAAGGCAGATTAGGGTGTTCCCGGTTTTAAGATAATCGTGTTTAGGGCGTTCCCAGTTTAGGTTCCAGGTTTAAGGTTTAAGATTATTCCTGCTGGGAATAGGGCGTATCCTGCTGCCTGAGTTCCCCTTGAGTTCTCACGGGATTTAGACAATATATTTTGGAGATAGAAGCCCAGTGGAGGTGGATTTGGGCAGAGAACGTGGATTTGGGAAGAGAACGTGGATTTCCCCAGAACGTGATTGTAGACGGCTGGTGTGAGTTCGGGAATAAAGAGTTGCTGTTTGAATCTACAAGCTGTGTGGTGGCTCGTGATTGTGTGCCCAGCCAGACTGCGGCATTTGTGCCCAGCCAGACTGCGGCATTTGATAAAATTAAAAATTTTTTTTTTTTATATAGTTGGACACAATACTTTGGTTTATTTATTTTTATGTGGTACTGAGGATCAAACCCAGAGCTTCACATGTGCTAGGCGGGCACTCCACCGCTGAGCCGCAACCCCAACCCCTAAAAATTTGTTTTTCATAAGAGATAAAAAAGTATTAATGTTTAAAAGACTGTTATTTTTTTCTTTTATTTATTTATTTTTTTTTAGAGAGAGAGAGAGAGAGAATTTTTAAATATTTATTTTTTAGTTTTCGGCAGACACAACATCTTGTTTGTATGTGGTGCTGAGGATCGAACCCGGGCCGCACGCATGCCAGGCGAGCGCACTACCGCTTGAGCCACATCCCCAGCCCTATTTTTTTCAATATTTATTTTTTAGTTGTAGTTAGACAAAATACCTGTATTTTTAAATTTTTCTTAGAGAGAAAGAGAATTTTTTAATATTTTTTAGTTTTCAGTGGACACAACATCTTTATTTTACTTTTATGTGGTGCTGAGGATCGAACCCAGCGCCCCGCGCATGCCAGGCAAGTGCGCCACTGCCTGAGCCACATCCCCAGCCCCCTTTATTTTGTTTATCTATTTTCATATGGTGCTGGCAGGGCTTCGCACATGCGAGGCAAGTGCTTTACCGCTGAGCCATAACCCCAGCCCCAAAAGACTGTGTTATTTTTTAAAAAGTATTTTTTAGTTGTCAATGGATCTTTTATTTTTATTTATTCATTTATTTATTTGTGGTGCTGAGGATCAAACCCAGGGCCTCACACATGCCAGGCAAATGTTCTACCACTGAGCCACAACTCTAGCCCGAGGACTGTGTTATTTTGAAAATATATTATGAACATTTTTCCATGATCTGTTTAGTGTTGATTTAAGGATATAGTCTTGGGAAAAATATGTATACTTGGTTTACAACTATATAAAGTTTCATTGGTATACCAGTAACAGTTTTAAAGGATCAGATTCTTTCAAGCTGACCAGATTCTTTGTTTGGCTATTTAAGTAACAATATAAAAATATTAAAAAATTGTGGCACATATATCCTACTATTTTGCCTTCATAATAAAAGAATGGTGAATTGATTCTTAAAGCAGATAGTGAAATTTTATGAGAATATTATATTTTGCAATATTCTAATATTCTAATTTATAAATAATTTCTAGAAACCTCTAAGAAAGTTTTTAGAGTGGACTTGATATGTATAGTCCCTCAAAATGGATGCTTAAAGGATATTACGTGTTCTCTGAATTGATTTCTTATGAATTTGATTTCCTTCCTTTCTACAACTGCAGTGCCTATGAGGTCCTTAAGCTAAAGGGGTATACCTCTTGGGCTATTGGACTGTCTGTGACAGATCTGGCAGGATCAATTTTGAAGAATCTTAGGAGAGTGCATCCAGTTTCCACTATGGTTAAGGTAGGCTTAAGTTAAAAATTCATTTATCGTTATTTCATTAAATATTTATTGAGTCTACATTATATTCCAGGCATTGTACAAGATGTTGAGAATATAATGATGAATGAAAAAGACAAAGACTGCAACCTACCTGAGTGTAATGACAGAATGTACACATAAAATAACATATTGTTATTATTGTATTATTGCTATGTTATAAAAATAAACATATAATAACAAATTGTGATAAGTGTTATATTGAAAAGCTACAAAGTGCTAAGAATATACCAAAGAAGTTTTAAATACTCTGGTGAAGGGGCATGGTTAGTAGTTAGGAAAGACCTTCCTAAGCTAATAAAATGTGACCTAATTCTAATAATGAGCCAGAATTTATTTGGAAGGCTAGACTTATTATTCCAAGCAGGAGGAAAACTTACACAGAAGATCTGAGGTAGATGTAAGTAGAAGGAACTTGAGGGTTTGAAAAGAAGTTCAGTTACTGAAGTGTGGGGAGCAAGGGGAAAAGTACGTGGTGAGGCTGGAGAAACCAGCAGGGTCAGGCTACCAAAAGCCTTATATAAAGATTTTGAGGGGCTGGGGTTGTGGCTTCGTGGTAGAGTGCTCACCTAGCACATGTGAGGCCCTGGGTTTGATCCTCAGTACCACATATAAATAAATAAATAAAATGTATTGTGTCAACTACAACTAAAAAAAAAAAGTTTTGAGTCTTCACTTTAAGAGCAATGCAGTGCAAGGGCCTAGAAATTTTTATTTAAAAAACATTGGTGTTGCTCTGATGGAGAGAACAGATTTAAAGAAGATAAGAATAGATATTGGGAAACTTGTTAAGAGGCTATGCTGTATTCTAGAATAGATAGAATGGAAGTAGTAGAGATGAAGAGAAGTGGGCAAATTTGAGATGTGAAATTCATAAGACTTGGTAATACAGAAAGGTCATTCTTAGGTTTGTGTTTTACACAATGAGCATTGATATTGCTCACCAAGAAGGGAGTATTCAGAGGACTAGGCTTGAAGATTGTGTTTGCAGTTTAGACAAGTTGAATTTGAGGAGCCTTTAATATCATGTTGTTAGAATCTTTTGGTTAAAAAAGCAGGTCAAAGTAGCACAAATGAAAAAGAAAATATGTTGGGTCATGTAGCTGAAATGCTAAGGAGGCCTGATTCAGGTGCTCAAAAACTGTGTTACAGAGCTGTCTTTTCTTTCCATTTTCTTGACTCATCCTTTAACTTTATTGGCTTCAGTCTTATGTGGCTTTTTCCATGATAAAAATAGCTCCCAGTAACTGTGGCTTTAGAGCCTGTAATCTAGTCCTCTTTTTGCCTATATTAATTTCCAGATAATTGGACTTTCTGGAATTATATACCCACTCATGGGATACCTGTCGGGAGGAAGGCAGTTCCGAAAAGGAAAAGAGAGTTTTGGTCAATGAAAAAAAAGGAAGAGGTGTTAGACAGATGAAGATATAGATATCCCTTATATATGGTAACTGAAGCTGTAAATTTTATTTTTCTTTGAGACAGGGGTCTTGCTATGTTGCCCTACTGGTCTTGAATTCCTAATCCTCCTGCCTTAGGCTCCTGAGTACCTGAGATGGGTGCACCATCATGCCCTGCTTGATGCTGACAATTTGAATGACATATATAAATAAGAAGAAAGAGATTGAGTCTTGAGAAATTCCAGTATTAACAGCTGAGTTTGTAGTGTGAGACTACAGAAATGTCTAAGAAGTGGTAAACAGAAAATGAAACTAAGAGAACATAGAATCAAGGTAACCAAGGGAAAAGAGCATACTCTAAGATGGAAAGATTCTTCTTCTGTTGTTGATAGATGTAGTGAAGTTTTATAAAAAGAAGATTAAAAATTCTGGCAAGATAAATAGAGTTCATTGAAAGTCTTAGCAGGAGCTGTTTCATGAAGTAGTACTTGGGATGAAGGCCTGATTGGAAGACACCAGGGTTTATTCAGTCTTGGCATTGTTGACATTTGGGCCAGATAATTTTTCATTCTGGGAGTCTGTTCTGTGCAATGTGAGATGTTAGCAGCAACCCATTTATTTATGTTCCCATTTGTTTATTCATTTTCTTTTTCACAATCCATCATGGCAGAAATCTTCTCCCCATTTTGATACCAGTAGCATATCTCCTTTACTAGTTGTGAAAATCAAAACTGTCTCCAGGGGTTGCAGGGATAGCTTAGTGGTAGAACACATGCTTAGTATGTGTGAGGTCCTGAGTTCCATACCCAGCACCAAAACAAAAAACAAACAACTTCAGATATTATTAAATGTCCCCTGGTCAGAAAAAATCACTGCTAGTTGAGAGCCATGGGAGCTGTTTTGAGGTGTTTGGCAATGAAGGTAAGGAGAGAGAAAGAGCAGTAAGTAGAGAAGAAATTAAGGGTAAAAGAAGTTTGTTTGTTTTGGCACCGGGAACTGATCCTAGGGGTACTGTGTTACATCCCCAGTTCTTTTATCTATCTATAATCTATTTATTTATTGGCACTAGGGATTGAACCCAGGGGTGCTTAACCAGTTTCTTTCTTTTTGGATACTAGGGATTGAACTCAGGGGCACTCGACCCCTAAGCCACATCCCCAGCCCTATTTTGTATTTTATTTAGAGTTGGGGTCTCACTGAGTTGCTCAGCACCTTGCTTTTTTTTTTTTTTTTCCTGAGGCTGGCTTTGAACTCACGATCCTCTTGCCTCAGCGTCCTGAGCTACTAGGATTACAGACATGTACCACCATACCTGGCTCCTTTTTTATATTTTATTTAGAGACAGGGTCTCGTTGAGTTGCTTAGGGCCTCACTAAATTGCTGAGGCTGGCTTTGAACTTGTGATCCTCCTGTCTCAGAAAAGGAGCCACAGGGTGCCGCAGTCTGGCTGGGCACAATCAGGAGGCACTTGTCAAAAGAAACTAACTTTATTTTTAGAACCACACACGCCAAACAAAACAGCCTCTCAGGAAAAACCCTCAGAGCCTCAACTGCCACCACCGGCTTTCCACAAGCCTCTCTCTCCAACAAGCCTCTCTCCACCTCCCACAATCCTCCTGCTCTTGAAGCTGATTGGCTGGGTCACGTGGGCGGAGCCAAAAAAGTCCCCCAATGAGCAGCTCCCTGGTCTGAAAGGGCAGGGAAATAGCCCAATGAGCATCACGGCAAGGAGCCAATCAGCTAGATGTTGCTGGGGCCGCTGTGAGCCAATCATCAGCCGGCAGCTGGAAGTTTGCTGGGGCCCCTTAGGCTGTGGCTCTCAACAACAGGGATTACAGGTGGAGTTGGTTTGTTTTTAAAGATAAGGTGCTGATGATAAAGATCAGGTAAAGACCAAGGGAGAGGTCAAAGATAGAAGTAGTAAGCAGAGGGGTCTGGGGTGACCAGAGCATTGGTGAGGGTTTTAGCCCTAGAAGGGAAGAGGGAAGCTAGCTGTTGTAATAGGAGGTAGCAAGGAGGGGATAGGTCTGATGCATGTACATTTGTAAGTTTGTTGTTGGAAGCATTTAATGATTTCTACCTCTTTAGTAAAAGGAGACAAAAATTCTGATTAGGAAAGGCTCAACGAAGTCAGAGTTGAGAATATCTGAAATAATCTTAGGGAATAATAGGAAATACAATTTGATTTTTAAAAAGTCATGGGCAATACATGACTATAATTCCAGCTACTTGGGAGGCTGATTCTCTTGGGCCCAGGAGTTGGAAAACCAGCCTATGTAACATAGTAAGACCCCAATCAAAAATAAACAAATAAATACCTGTTTTCAAAAACCACAGAATTACTCTCAGGGTAGTTTTTATATATGTCTTTTATTTTGAGACAGGGTCTAAGTTGCTTAGGTAGGGCCTCACTAAATTGCTGAAGTTGGTTTTGAACTCATGATCCTCCTGTCTCAGCCTCCTGAGTTGCTGCAATTACTGGTGTGCACCACTGCACCCAGCTAAGGAATATGCTTATTTGAGGTTGGTGAGCATTAACTTGTAATATTAAATTTAATGTAAATTAAAGATCATCTTTTATAGTTATTTCCAGTGACTGGAATGCACAAATGGAGAAAGCAGATAGCTAAATTCATCTAGGTTTGAGTTTTACTTATGGAGTGTGAAAGGAATGGGAGAGACAGATACATAGACCTAGGGGGAAAGGAAGATGGGTGGGAGAGATGGAGAGAGATGGGGTGGGGAGGGTTTGACCTTATTCTGAAGGATCACAGACAAATTCAGTACCTTTGTCCTTGAATGTGATCTGTATACACATGAATACATTATATAAAGCAGAGGCCTTTGACCCTAATGGCACCCAAACTCTGGGAGCTCATATGAAAGCTCCAAAAATCACAGGAGTCAACAGAATGATCAAGGGAAGGAAAGGCAAGTGTGACTATGACCGGAACCTGGCTGAATGGAATGTGGGCTGGCAGTCTGGCAGGACAGTAGCCTTCCATAGCTAGGCACAGACAAGAGTAGGGGGAAATGTGAGAGGGCCTGGTGGCCAGGGGCCCTCAGGGATGACAGTTGGATGATCTGATGGAGCTCATGAGGTTGGGTGTAAAGAGGCTACCAAAATGAGGGAGCATTAGAGAAGGTAGCCAGAGTTCCTCTGTAGGGAGAAGCTACCAGAACAAAACAGGAACAAGGGGTACACCATGTGCTCCTGAGAAAGACCTCAGAAAGGGTAGCATGGCTGAATAGTGCCCATGGACTCTAAGCTAGATTAGGCAGCTAGGAGGCACTGCTTCAGAGGCAATGGACCTGTCCTTCCCTTGATGGAGTTCCTAACAGTTGTTCATTGTTAGACCTAGTGGAAGAATAAGGCTTTCCCATCATCTTCCATAAACACAGCCCCAGCTCCGAGAGAGGAGAGGTGACGGTTGGGGGCAGAGAGATGTGAGAGGGTCTAGTCTACTGGGTCTTCTTACCTTCCAGGGGTATGTCTGGTGGGTAATATAAAGGTGGCAGAGGCTAGTTTGAATGCCAGGTACATGTGTGGGTTGCCTAGCTGCTTCAGTAGCTTTGGCTTTGGTTGCAGGAGTAGAAGGAACATTGCAGCCACTGACTAGAGGTGCCATGGACCCAGGATAGAGCAGTGTTGTGAGACTGCATCTGTTTCATGGCCCTATCTATCATGGGAGGTTCTAAGTAAGCATAGGAAGAGATGGTGGTTAATGGTGCAGAAGGGCAGGAATATATTCATTGTAGTTGTCAGGGTGGCTAGTCCTATAAAATTACCTGTAGGCTCCATCAAGGGCTTCACCTATGGAGGCTTGAGATGCCACCTGTATCATCTGTTGTACAAACTTACTGGTGCCCTTTCCTGAAAAGATAAAAGCAGAGCCTTCCCAGTCACTTTCTGCTTCAGTCTTCTCATTCCTCTCCCCGCCCCAGCCATTTTGTGTCTAGCCTTGGAAGGCCCCTGTCTTGCCAGAATGTTAGCTCATATCCTATGTACCAACATAGGCTGCTCATTCATTAAATAAAATGACCTCATGAAGGACAGCACAGCATCCTTCTCTTTGGACATAAAGATGACCTAGTATAGGATAAAGAAAATTGTACCTTTCTTGGTCCTTTTAAAGGATTCTGCCTCATGTCATTAAAGTTCCATATGGTCAAAGGACATAAGAGTGAACTTGGTTTTGTTGATAGTCACTGCTGCCCTTTGAGTAATTCTTGTTGAGTGTCATAATCTTTTATAAAGTTGCTTTCCTATATTAGGTTAGTAATCAATAATCTAACCTTGTCTTTCAGGGCTTATATGGAATAAAGGAAGAAATATTTCTCAGTATCCCTTGTATCTTGGGGCGGAATGGCATCTCAGATATTGTGAAGGTTAAGTTGAATTCTCAAGAGGAGACCCTTCTCAAGAAGAGTGCAAATACACTTTGGAATATTCAAAAGGATCTGGAATTCTAAAGCCTTTTAATGTCCCATTGTTTTATAAAACAGAAAATAGAAGATTGTATATTTTACATTTTCAGCGTGTTCTTATCTGATCTGTAAAGAAATTAAAAAAAATGGAGACCTATCATTTAATTCAATTGTCTCAATATTAGAAAGAACAAATAGTGAAGAGATTTTTCCTCTTTATGAATCCCTTATGGCTGTATTCTAATGAGACCCAGTCTTTACAGGTGTAAGTTACACTTTTGAAAAATGTCATATATGTAAGAATTGCCTTTAACTTTAGTAGAAGATGTATAACAACTCTTTTCACAAAACAGAAGTATTTTTTCTAGTACTGAAATTTCATCCTGTGCTTTCTTCTGTTTTTGTACCAGCACATTCACTTATAGTGCTTCATTAACTCATTAATCTATTTATGATATTTATTAAGTATGAATTTTTAAGACCATATATATCAGAAAAAATAGAAATATAATTTTATGATGTAAAAAATTTAAGTGAGATGATACATTCAACTCTGCAAATATTATACCAATTTATATAAATTCAAATAGTTGATTTTGTGTCTCTTGAAATATCACATGTGTAGCTTAGACTATCTTCTGGGTCATTTGTTCAGCAAACTACTACTGTGTTTGCTGTAGTGTGGTTAGGTGGTTATGATCTCTGCTCCCAAGTATCCACAGTATTTAGGGTATATCAACTAATTGATTATTGATTAGTGGTAGATAACAGTCAATTAGTAGGTTCTTTTGATGGCCAAGGTATATAAATTTCTCATTATATTATATATATATTATACATACAATATATATTATACATACACACACATACTCTGTATACATACATACATAAATATATTTGTGAAATATTTCCATGATTCCCCAAAGAATTTAGGGCAGCTGTAGGAAATATACAATGAAATAAGAACTAAGAAATCTGGGGCTGGGGATGTGGCTCAAGCGGTAGCGCGCTCGCCTGGCATGCGTGCGACCCGGGTTCGATCCTCAGCACCACATACAAACAAAGATGTTGTGTCTGCCGAAAACTAATAAATAAATATTAAAATTCTCAAAAAAAAAAAAAAAAAAAAGAACTAAGAAATCAAGACCAAGTGTTTTAGTTTTTCATTGTAGTGACCAGAATACCTGATACAAACAATCTAAGTTGTTCAGGAGGAAAGATTTATTTTGGATTATGGTTTGAAAGATTTCTGTCCACAGTCAGCCAGCTCCATTGCTTTGGGCCTGAGGTGAGGCAGGGCATCATGATGGAAGGGCATGGTGAAGGGAAGCTGCTCAGTTTATGGCAACCAGAAAGCATGAAGAAAGAGGGGCAGGCAGGGACAAGATATGGTCTCCAAGGACACCCCCTCAGTAACCTATTTGCTCCAACCATGTCCCATCTGCTTATAGCTTCCCCTATCTCACCTGTAGTACATTCAACTATGGGTGGATTAATCACTTCCCCAAAGCCCACCTCTGAACATGGCTGTATCTGGGACCAAACCTTCAACACATGAGACTTTGGGGGTGTCAGATCCTAACAATAACACCAAGGTAACTGAAAAGTTAAGATTAGGACAGGAGCAGTAGAAAAAAATAGAAGGCAAATATATAGATCCTGAGGACTTGGGTGATTCTGAAGAGAATACCCGTTTGGCCAGGGATTTATGGTTCATCTTCATGGTCTGTTATTCCTGCTACCTTCAGTCTAAGTCATCTGTTATTGAATATGGTTAATTTTTCATTATTTTGTCTTTTTTCCTTTTTTTAGTTCTTTCTTTGAATGCATAAAGTATGGTTACAATTTAGTTTGAATAGGGGGTAAGGAGGAATCCTTTGTGGGTTTGCCTTTTTAAAAAGTCTCTGTTGTACCTTAATTAAAACATCATTTTGGGAAATTCTTATAGAAATTGAAAGGCTGAGAAAAAATTCTATATAATCTACAGGGAATATTCTAGGAAGTAAAACTGCTCTACATCATGTATTCTTGATTGGACAATATTGTCCCCAAGGGAATGATAATCCTTGGCAGGTGGGGGATAAATAAAAATCTAAAGGTTTGACTTGCTCTAAAAGAATATTTTTAAAAAATTAGTATCAATTTTTAAAATTTGTTCTTATTATATATGACAATAGAATGCATTTTGACAATCATTCATAAATAACTTCTTATTCTTCTGGTTGTACATGATGTAGAGTTACACAGGTCATGTACCATATATGGACATAGGGTAATAATGTTTCTTTCGTTCTACTTTCATTCCTACCCCCATCCCCCTACCTCTCTCTTCACTCCCCTCTGTCTAACCCAAAGTATTTACTCCCTCTTACCCCCCATATTGTGAATTTGCACACACATATCAGAGAAAACATTTAGCCTTTGATTTTTTGGGATTGGCTTATTTCACTTAGCATGATATTCTCCAGTTCCATCCATTTACTGGCAAATACCATAATTTCATTCTTCTTTAAGGCTGAGTAATATTCCATTGTGTTTACAGACTGCAGTTTCTTTATTTAGTTCATCTGTTGAAGGGCATCTAGGTTGATTCCATAGTTTAGCTATTGTGAATTGAGCTGCTATAAACATTGATGTGGCTACATCACTGTAGCATGCTGATTTTAGGTCCTTTGGGTATAATCCTAGGAGTGGGATAACAGGGTCAAGTGGTGGTTCCATTTCAAGTTTTCTGAGGAATCACCATAATGCTTTCCATAGTGGTTGCAGCAATTTGCAGTCCCACCTGTAATGTATAAGCACATCCTTTTCTCCACCGTTTATTAATATTGCTTGTATTCTTGATAATTGCCATTCTGACTAGAATAAGATGGAATTTCAGTGTAGTTTTGATTTGCATTTTTCTAATTGCTAGAAATGTTGAAAATTTTTCATATATTTGTTGACCTCTTTGTATTTCTTCTTCTGTGAAGTACCTGTTCAGTTCCTTTGCCCATTTATTGATTTTTTTTTTTTTTTGGTGCTAAGTTTTATGAGTTCTTTGTAAATTCTGGAGATTAGTGCTCTGAGGTGCATGTGGTAAAAATTTTCTCCCATTCTGTAGGCTCTCTCTTCATGCTCTTGATTGTTTCCTTTGCTGTGAAGAAGCTTTTTCGTTTGAGTCTGTGCCATTTATTGATTCTTGATTTTACTTCTTGTACTTTAGGAAGTACCTGACAGAATCTTATTCCTTAATATTTAATTTCATCATGAGGTAGGAGAGAAGAATGATTAGGGGGAAAATGTCTAAATGCTTTCTTAAATGATTGAGAAACATTGGTACGTTTCATGAAAGAAGTTTTTAGATGTGTATTATGTACTGTGATTCACAAATGAATTAGAAAACAATTAGGTAAGACATGACAAAAAAGTAGAGACACCTACTAATTAGAACAAACAAAAATCATTTATTTATTTATTTTTTGGGTAGTGCTGGTGATTGAACCCAGGGCCTTATGCATGCGAGGCAAGAACTTTACCAACTGAGCTATATCCCCAGCCCCCCAAAAAATTTTAAAAAGAAATAGAAACTTTGGTTTATTACAGACTAAGGGACTAGAGTGACATTTTGGATTCTCCATTTAACTACTTCATAAAATGAGTTACATTTTCCCTTCCACGTGTAGAAATGGCTGTCAGCACTGATTGATAAGAATTTCATGTCTTCTTCAAGCCTGAAGTAGTTAAAAAAAAATAGCCATGAGTTTCCTTTTACTGTAGTTTTGGTGAAAAATTCCCAAAGGAGAGTTAAAGCTTGTACTGGATCTATCACGACAAGGCTTGGTTAAGTTAAAATGGGAGCTCCAGTGAATGAGTTCTGGGCAAGGAGTGCTTCTGCAGCCCACACACACCTTTCAGGTCACTGTGCCTGTTGCACCTTGAGTGCAGCCTTGGAACATTTCTGATGCCTGCCAAACTCTGAAAACTCAGCACATCCGTTGCAGGGGCAAGGCAACTGAAGCCCAGGCTGAGGTGTGGTGCCCCAGAGCTGCCTCCTGGCCTGGCACCTGTGCCAGGTGTGCTGGATAACCATGTGGCCCTGTGAGGCCTGCCCTAGCTGCTCAGTGGGAGTAGCAGTGAGGACAGGCCTCAAAAGGTCAGCTGGTTTAGTCCTTGAGCTTCCATGAGTTTTCCAGCTGTTTCCCCCCATTCTCTTCTTCCACTAATTGACCAGGCTGCTTTGAGCTTGGCTGCGAGAGTCCTGCAGACCAGCCAGAGAGTAGCAGCTTTGGACATTTTTCTCTTTTGGTCTGTTTTTTCTACTGCCTGGGGCTGCTTGCCATTTACCTCTGGGAATGTGGAGGGGAAGTAGCATGTATGTGTGTGTACAAGCTTGAGCTTGGGTCTTAGAGCTAAAAGATGAGGGGAGGAAAATGGAGCAGGGGAGATGAAGGAACAGGGTCAGGGGTGGGGGGCAGCTATAGTCTCGTTTTGGTGGAGTGGTCCTTTTCCTTCTCTCCCTCTCAACTGTACTCACCTTCCTCCTCATTCCCCCTCCACAGTGGAGCCCAGGAGTTTTCCATAGACTCCCTCTCAGTACAGACCAATTCCACATTTGGAAATGACTGTGCAGTTTTCATTCACTGTTAGATTTCCAAAATGGTGACCATCAAGAGGGAACATCTTAATATTTTCACTTCAGAGGAGGCCATTTATCCAGTAAGATCTCCATTAAAGGAATTGGATTGGTTGGTGTGGCCAGTGCTATCAACCTCTTAATTAAAGGTAAGTTGTATGCTCTGTGCCATAGGGCTGTTTTCCTCAGCTGGTGGTAAGACTACCGCATATAATTTTGCGGTGTCCAGTTCAGGGGGTGAGTGGGGTCCCATACAACCCCTGCTAGGTCAGCCTATAATATAAGCAAGTGCACTTTTCTAATTGTTCCAACCAGAGTGTGCTATTTTCTAGATTTTATGGTGGTATCATGTGTTAGAGGCATTTCTGAAATTATGTTGACAATTCACTTTCATTGGTGTGATGACGATATGAAGTTTCTTTTTGGTTGATTAGGAAATAGTTCACTAATTTAAAAAACTGGAGAAAAAGTGGCAAAAGGGAGTGCACAATATGTTGGTGGTGGATGTCCAACTGGACAATCAAACACAAATATCTTTTTCCTTTAAATCTCTCGTTTTCATTTTCTAGTCTCTATTTCCCTTCTTTCCTTAGTATCAAGGTAGTTGATATAGTTCCCAGTTAAATGTCTAGACACAGGACTAAAAAGAACCTAATGATACTACCTGATCTGAATCCACAAAGTTTTAGTAAATCATAAGAATCTTTGAGCCATACTTGGCTTTTATCCATAGACTATAACATTTCTTTAAGCTATCTTTATTTATTCTGTAGACTTTAATACTGACATTATTAATTGGATTTCAAGGATTGATCCAGGGTTTCACATCTATATGTTATTAAGTGTCCTTATGGCACTAAGAATAGCAGCTGGCAACTGCTCCCCTGCACATCAAATAAATTCCCCAAGACTCATTTTGTTTTAGTAACTGTAATGCCTTTATCAGCAGTGTCCTCATTGCTAAGAAGATAAATACATTAAAAAGCAGTATATTAGCTGGGCAAGGTAGTGCCAAGCCCAGTGGCTCAGGAGGCTGAGGCAGGAGGATTGCAAGTTCAAAGCCAGCCTCAGCAACTTAGCGAGGCCTTAAGCAACTCAATGATATCCTGTCTCTAAATAAAATACAAGAAGGGCTGGGGATGTGGTTAAAAGAAAAGCAATTTGGGGGCTGGAGATGTGGCTCAAGCAGTAGCGTGCTCGCCTGGCATGCGTGCGGCCCAGGTTTGATCCTCAGCACCACATACAAAGATGTTGTGTCCGCCGAAAACTAAAAAATAAATATTAAAATTCTCTCTGTCTCTTAAAAAAAAAAAAAGAAAAGCAATTTGTTGGGTAACATCAATAATAACAATATGCTTTATGTTATTCAATTCAGCAAAAAGACACAGAATATATCAATTTGCATAAATAGGTAGGTACATAGATTATATAAAAGCTTGAAGTAAAAGAATCTTTTACTATATATACTTTTTTTTTTTTTTGGTACTGGGAATTGAACTCAGGTGCACTCCACCACTAAGCCACATCCCCAGCCCTATTTTGTATTTTATTTAGAGAGAAGGTCTCACTAAGTTGCTTAGTGCCTCACTTTTTCAGAGGCTGGCTTTGAACTCACTATCCTCTGGCCTCAGCCTCCTGAGCCGCTGGGATTACAGGCATGCACCACCATACCTGGCTTACTATATATACACTTTGAAGGGCCCACGTATGTGTGTGGGAGTGGGGGACTGAATCCTCAAAAGATACTAACACAAGCTCCTAGAACTTGCATTCTCTTACCTTGCAAATTATAGCATTTGTTTCTCAGAAAATGTGGTTTGTTGCCCTTTACAAAGCCCCAGATTAAAGCTCACTGTACTACCCTCCTGCCCCATCCTTGCCCCAGGAGGTGATACGATAAAAGCTCCTTGCTGATGAAGAAGGAATTGTCAATAGGAATTGTTTAGTAATTAAATATCAGGAATTTATGATACACACCTAGAAGGGAAACAGTATTGTCTCTGGAAATTATTACTGAATTATATCTTAATACATACACTCATTACTATGAAATTCACTTTGTTTCATTTAGTGATGAATCCTGTATCCATAGAGTGCCTAGAATAATAGAACACAGTTGAACAAAAGAATCGCTAAAAGCCAAATGCACATTAAAAGGAAAAGAGCACTGGATTATGAATATAAAGATCAAACATTTTACTTGCTTTTATTTTTTTTAAATACCTTTGTTTTGTTTATTTAGTTTTTTTTTTTTTTTTTTTTTTTTTTTTGTGGTGCTGGAAATCAAACCCAGTGCCTTATACACACTTGGCAAGCACTCTACCACTGAGCCACAATCCCAGCCCACCTACCATCATTTTTATAAAGAGGGTGGAGAGATCGAGTTAGAATACATCTTTTATGGTCTTTATTTTTTAATTGTAGTTGTTAATGGACCTTTATTTATTTTTATGTGGTGCTGAGGATCTAACCCAGTGCCTCACATGTATGCGAGGCAAGCACAATACCCCTCAGCTACATCCTCAGCCCCTAGTCTTTATTTTTTAGAACAGTTTTAGATTTACAAAAGATAGGACATGTCTTGGTATGGTGCATTTATTACAATTAAAAAACCAATATTAATATATTATCTTTAAAATCCAGACTTTATTCACATTTCCTTAGTTTTTAACCTAATGTCTTTTTAAAAATTGTTGTTCATAACAATCTAGAATTCCACATTATATTTAGTTACCATGTCTTCTTGGACTTCTCTGGATTGTGTCAGTTTGAGAGTCTTTTCTTATTTTTGATGACTTTGACCATTTTGAGTACTAGCCAGGTTATTTTATAGTGTGACCCGCTATTGGAATTTGTCTTTTGCTTTTCTCATGGGTAGACTGTGGTTTGGGGGAAGAGGAGGCAAAGTGTTTTGTATGTGATATGATATTTTCATATTGTTTCTGGGGTATCTATTGTCAACATAATTCATCAGTATTGATGCTGACCTTACCGTAATCAGCTGGCTGATGGTGTTTTTTAGGCTTCTCTGTTATGAAGTTACTTTTTCCCCTGTTTTGAACTCTTTAGAAGGGAAGTCCCTCTGTGCAGCCCACTTTTTCTTTTTCCTTTTTTGGTACCGGGAATTACACTCAGGGGCATTTAACCACTGAGCCACATCCCCAGCCCTTTTTGTATTTTATTTAGATACAAGGTCTCACTGAGGTGCCTAGTGCCTCACTTTTGCTGAGGTTGACTTTGAACTTGCAATCCTCCCGCCTCAGCCTTCTGGCTGCTGGGATTACAGGTGTGCACCACTAAGCCCTGCAGCTCACTTTTAAGGGATGGGGAGTTAATGCTTTCTTTCCTAGAGAGTGGAGCATCTATCCTTCAGAAGTATTGAATTATTATAATTCTTCTCCATGAGAGACTTGTCTCTTCTCCTCAATTTGATCACATTAATATTATGAACTCATGGATCTTATTATCCTTTGGCTGATAATCTTTTTTTTTTTCCTCAAATTATTTTGGGGTTTGGGAGCACTCTCAGCCCCTGTTTCCTTTGACTTCATTATCATAAGGTGTTTTTTTTTTTTTAAAGCATTTCTTTACTTTCCAACAATTCAAGATGTTCTTCATTTTGCAAGTTTTCAGCTCCAGTCTTAGAAGACTGGAGGAACCCTAGTTTCTTTTATTAAGAGAGTGATATTAGAAACCATGATCTGGGGCTAGGTATGCTCATTGCTACTGGGGGCAAGACACATTTTAAAAACTATAATTCAAAGATAATTTTATCAATACCATATCATTCTGCTTAACACTACTCCAATATCTGAATAATTCAGAATCCAGAAAGAATTGGCATCTCATTTAAACAACAACCTGTTCTTTGTGACATAGCTCAGGCTAATCAGGCTAATTTAAAGTGAATGACTTTGCACTTGAATAAAGTAAAAAGTTAGAATAAAATAAAACATTTGAGCAATGCAAGGTGTATAAATGCTTAAATTATAGATGATCATTTCTAAGTTCTGTACCAGCATAAAGGCATTGCTTCCCGTGGCACCCGGGACAAATTTACTATGAAGTAAAAGAATATATAATTAAAACTTTTTCCCCCAGAAGTTACTACATTCACAAGATTTAAAAATAAAATTATGCTGGGTGCAGTGGTACACACCTGCAATCCCAGAGGCTCAGGAGGCTGAGGCAGGAGGATTGTGAGTTTAACGGCAGCCTTAGCAACTTAGTGAGATCCTGTCTCTGAATAAAATTTATAAAAAAGGGCTGGGGATGTGACTCAGTGGTTAAGTGCCTCTGGATTCAATACCTGGTTAAAAAAATTAAAACACTAATATGCAAAAGTTGTACTCTCATCCAGTTTCCATCCAAACTTTTCCCCAACATCTGTTATTGGCAAACTTTTTTTTTTTTTTTTCCCTTCCTTAGTACTGTGATTGAACCCGGGGTTTCACACATGCTAGGCAAGTGCTCTATAGATGAGCTACATCCAAACCCTTTTTTGAGACAGTCTTTGCTAAATTACCCAGGTTAGTCTTGAACTTGAGATCCTCCTGCCTTCTGCTCCTAAGTAGCTGCTGGGATTATAGGCACAAACCACCACACCTGGCTTAGGCAACCATTTAGTTTCTTGTGTGTACTCTGGCATTTCTTTTGCAAATACAAATATTTTTATCTCCTTATAAATGAAATAGAATGCTAGAAATATATAATTTTCTGCATGTAATATTATCTGATTATAGATGTTTAAAATTTTAGAGTTGGAAGGATTTATATTTATTTTGTTCTAATTAGTTATACATGACAGTAGAATGCATTTTGATACACTGTACACAAATGGAAAACAACTACTTCTGGCTGAACATGGTGCAGAGGAAAACTGATAGTGTAATCATACATGTATAAATAATAATAATGTCCATCTGGTTTCACTGTCCCATCCCCACACCCCCTCTCCTCTCCTCACTCCCCTCTGCACAATCCAAAGTTCCCCCCAGCTCCATTATGGATTAGCATTTGCTTCTCAGGGAAAACATTAAGCCTTTTGTTTTTTGGGTTTGGCTTATTTCACTTAGCATCATATTCTCCAGCTCTATCCATTTACCTGAAAATGCCATAATTTCATTCTTCTTTAAGGCTAAATATATTCCATGTGTATATATACCCACGTTTTTTTATCCATCGGTTGAAGGGCATCTAGGTTGTTTCCATAGTTTCACTATTGTGAATTGAGCTGGAGCCTTATATTTTAATCCACTTATTTGAAAAACTTTTATTGGGCTCCTATATGCCAGGTAGTTGCTAAGCATCAGGTGAATGGAGATGAGTAAGACATGATTGAACCAAGGGTCTTCTGCATGCTAGGCAGGTGCTTTAATCCTGAACTACACCCCCAGCCCATAAATGAGACTTCTATTCTCAAAGAGCTGTCTGGTGAGACATTCTTTTGATATAGTCCCCACTTTATTATTGTGCAACCTTAGCTTAAACTGAAGGTAGTGAATGTGTTTACTACCTTATGAGATACGTTTCTTAAAGTTTCTGATTTGTTTTCCTAATCATGAGCTGGAATTTTCCTCTTTATAACTTGCATCCTTTCTTATTTTGACTTCTATATTATGAGGAAATATTAAGGAAATCTATTGTGTCTTCTCTAATAATTCACAATCTAAACATAGATTACCAATTAGATACTCTTCCCTCCCACTTTTTAAAAATATTTTTTTAGACATTGATGGACCTTTATTTTATTCATTTATTTATATGCGGTGCTGAAAATCGAACGCAGGGCCTCACACATGCTAGGCAAGTGATCTTACCACTGAGCCACAACTCCAGCCCCTTCCCTCCCACTTTTGACTAATGACTTTAAGGATTTGAATAAGCACTTATGTTTGTGAAGGTTGATGAAGGCAAACTGAAGGGTGAGACAATGGATCTTCAAATGGCAGCCCTTTTATGAAAATTCCAAATATCATCTCCAGCAAAGGATAATGTCATAATTCAATTCTATAGAAATCCTAATACTATAAACAAATATCTAAGAAAATCAACTTTTATTTCTTTTTATGAAGACTTCTTTAGTTTTTGTAGATAGTTGGTTGCTTCCTAATCTGTACTCATAACATGTTCACATTTCATTAGGTTGTACTTTGTTTACAAGGTTTCCTATAGCAACAGACTGAGCTCCTTGTGAGTAGTGGTAATAGTAGTTATCACAGCAGTCAGCATTATTAGATTGCCTATTGTGTGCCAAACACTGACCTAAGCACTTTACATGTATTTTTAAAACCAAACAACTGTTTTACAGATAATGCGTTTGTGACTGAGGGTTAAATGAAAGTGTTGGAGTAGGAATCAGAACCTGTTGTTTGACTTCAAAATCTAAGCACTTAACTATGGTACTTTATTCATTTGGCATGGTTTTCCAAACCTATAATCACAGCAACTGGCTGAGGCAGGAGGATTCCAAGTTTGAGGTCAGCCTGGGCATTTTGCAAGAGCCTGTCTCAAAACTGAGTACCTGATTCAATAACCTGCCATTTCAGTGTTTCACAGTTTTACAGGGGGCTGGGGTTGTGGTTCAGTGGTAAAGCAATTGCCTAGCACATGTGAGGCCCTGGGTTTGATTCTCAGCACCACATATAAATAAATAAAAAATAAAGGTACTGTGTCCAACTACAACTAAAAAATACATTAAAAAAAAAAACAATTTTACAAAGTATTTTGTGGCTCCAAAATCAAATTTAAACAAAAATTATTCGAAGTCAGTTTATCCTTGCCTCTTTTGCCCTTAAAGCCTGCATTCCTTTCTAGGTAATGGCTTAGAATTTTTATTTTATGGTTTATAGTTTCTTGATACTATATGCATTTTCCTCCATCTTTTTAATTTTTTAGTTTTCGAAGTACTGTGGTTTGAACCAGGGTCACTCTACCACTGAGCTACATCTCTAGTCATTTTTTTTTTTTTTTTTTTGAGACAGGGTCTTGCTAGGTTGCTGAGGCTGGTTTTGAACTTATATTCCTCCTGCCTCCGCCTCCTGAATAGCTGGGATTACAGGCATGTGCCACCACACCTGGCTTAAGTCTTTAGGTTCTTTCATGAATGTTCTGTAGTTTTCAGTGTATAAATCTTTCACTTCTTTTGTTATATTCTTCAGTATTTTATTCTTGTGTATGCTATCATGAATAAAATTGTTCTCTTAATTTCGATGCATAATTGCTGTGGCCAGAATTTCCAGTACCATCTTTCAGAGGTGGTGAATTGGAATCCTTGTCTTGTTCCCAATTGAGGAGGGAAAGCATTTTGTTTTTCACCATTAAGTATTATATTTGCTGTATAAGATTTTCATGAGATTTCTTTATAATGTTACATTCCTGTCTAAGCCACATCCCCAGCCCTTTTTTATATTTTATCAGAGACAGGTTCTCACTGAGTTGCTTAGGGCTTTGAACTCAAGATCCTCCTGCCTCAGCTTGGAGTCCCTGGGATTAACTGGCACCCAGTGATTATATATATATATACATACATATTACTTATTTTGGTATTGTGGGACTGAACCCAGGGCCTCACGCATGCTGAGCAACCTACCACTGCACTACTACATCCTTATCCTTCCTTTTAATTTTTATTTATTATTTTGTGGTACTGGGGATATGAACCCAGGATTTTGCATATGCTAAAAAAGTACTGTGCTACATCCCCAGTCCTTTTTGAGAAAGGGTCTTGCTAAGTTGCCCAGGCTGGCTTCAAACTTACAATCCTCCTTCCTCATCTTTCTGCATAGCTGGGATTTTAGGCATGTGCCACTATACCAGGCTTATTTTTTGTACTTTATTTGTATATTTTACCAATTGATTTTTGGATGATATCCCAATCTGGGAATCCCATTTAGTCCCTTTTACTGTTGCTGGATTTATTTTGCAAGCATTTTGTTGAGGATGCTCACATCTATATTCTTCACATTTATATTCTTAAAATGTCCTTTCTACCTTCATAGAATGAGTGGTAACCTATTCCCACCTTCTTTTTCCTGGAAGAGTTCATAAAAAACTGTTATTGAGGGGCTGGGGTTGTGACTCAGCAGTAGAGTGATCGTCTCACATGTGCGAGGTCCTGGGTTTGATCCTCAGCACCACATAAAAATAATAAAGGTATCATGTCCAACTACAACTAAAAAAAAAAACAAAAACAAAAAAAGGAGCTGGGATTGTGGTTCAGTGGTAGAGCGCTTGCGGAGCATATGTGAGGCACTGGGTTCAATTCTCAGCACCACATATAGATAAATTACAAATAAAGGTCCATGAGCAACCAAAAACAAACAAACAAACAAAAAATGTTATTGTAATGTTTGGTGGAATTCTCCAGTGAATTTACCTGGGCTCAAGTTTTGCTTTTGAGATTTTCTGATTAATGAATTAAATCACTTGTTGTAGGTCCATTTGAACTTTCTCATTGACCCAGTTTCAATAGTTTTTTTCTTCCTAGGAATTCATATATTTTACATAAATTGACTACCTTGTTGGCTTATAGTTCATAATATTCTTCTATAGGATTCTATTTGCTTCTCTTCATTCCTGATTTTAGTAATTTGAGTCTTCTGTTCTTATTCTTGGTCAATATAGATTTCTGTTTTATTGATCTTTTCAAAGAATTAATTTTTGGTATAATTTTCTCCTTTGGCTTTCTATTTCATTGCTAAAAGTTGCTATTGTTGTTTCTTAAGTTAGTCTATAATTTGAGATCTTCCTTGTTTTCTTTTTTCAAAATATTTTTTTAGTTGTAGGTGGACACAATACCTTTATTTTTTATTTTTATGTGGTGCCAGGGATCAATCCCAGTGCCTCACTCATGCTAGGCAAGGACTCTACCACTGAGCCACAACCTGGCCCCTGAGGATCTTCCTTGTTTTCTTGTGGGCATTTACTACTATCATTTGATCATCCATTATCTGAAAAGCTTAGTACCAGAAGTGTTTCAGAATTTTTGGATTTTGGAATATTTGTACCTATTTTTGCCAGTTGAACAATCTAATCTGAAAATCTGAAATCGTCCAATATGAAACTTTTTGAGCATCATGTTGGCACTCAAAATGTTTTAGATATTAGAATATTTTATCATTGTACAAACCTCAGAGTATACTTAACACAAACCTTGTCAGCCAGGGATATAATCTATGCCACTAGTGTTGCATATATGGTGTGATGTTGGCCACATTATTATTCAAGTGCATGACATTTATTTTGTTAAATCAGCACGAACAGACTTAAGACAATTATTTTTGTCAGATACATTACATTATTTTATATTATTACTGTTTATATTATTACTCAAAAGACTCAGTAATGGAATGTTCATTTATTCATGTTTCTCAAAATTTTTTTATGCAGTCAACTTACTGTGTTCTGCAATACAAGATATGCAAAGTAGCAACAAGATTTTTCATAATTTATTTCTATTTGGTAAATATTATGGAAGTTATAGTATAACTGAAGTTGGATATAGAACCATGTCCCCCCTCCCCCGCCAAAAAAACCCCCAGATTTACCATTTTCATTTAGATCAGTCTAAAAAAATGAGTCACCTTTTAGATAAGAACTTTTTTCTCACTTGAGCTTTCTCTTAATGGATATTTTATATAGCCTAGAAGTTGAGTATATTTTCCCAAAACTGTACTAACTGGAAATGACTAATTTGGATGTTGTCCATTTCGGTTTCTTTATTGGACAAAGATTAACCTCCTCTCTGAAAGCTGTCATGGGATGATAGATGAGCCTTGGAGGAATGGAAATAAGCATCAGTAAGCCCTTGCACACTCTGAATGATATTTTGACTGTATTGACCATATAGATTTAAACAGAGAGAGTTCTTGGTGGGGAGAAAGTTCACTTTAAACCCTTTTAATAATGTTTTAATGTTTAGCACATTTATTTATTTATAAAAGAATCCACCAGAGGGCCTGGGGTTGTGGTTCAGTGATAGAACACTTGTCTAGCATGTGTGAAATACTAGGTTTGATTATCAGCACCACATATAAATGAATAAATAAAGGTCCATCGACAACTTAAAAAAAAACATTTAAAAGAATCCACCAGAAATAATCACGAACTCGAAAAATGTGAGATTGTTAGTGAATCCCACATATAGATGGCTAAGATTACAACACTTTTTGCATACAGAACTAAGTAACATGATATATGATATAGTTTGTACTTAGGACACTCTAGTTCAGGAAGGTCAGCATTGTGAAGTAATATGAATTCTTCAGATTAAGGAATGGGCATACTGGGGAAAATTAAGAGTGCTGAGGTGATAGCAGTCCTGCTGGTGATAGCAGTTTTCTAGCGAAAACCCTTGAAATCTAATATAAACCCTGACCATGGAGTTGGAATTAAAGGGAGAGAAGTTTAAATTACTTATAGCTGACAGTGTAAAACTGCCACTTTCTTGCTTGGAGAACCTGTCAAAATGTCTGAATCGTAGATTCCCTCAATCCATGGAAGATCTGGGGTTGGGGTTTCAGAATTTTAAGTTTTAAAAATTTCTAAAAATCTTACCAAAAACACTTTTTTTTTTTTTTTTTTGCGCAGTACTGGGAATTGAACTCAGGGCTTTGTGCATGCTAGACTACCATTGAGCTACATTCCCAGCCCTCTGTATTTTATTTTGAGATACAATCTAAGTTGCTCAGGCTGGCCTTGAATTTATATTCCTCCTGTCTCAAATGTCCCGATGATGGGATTACAGGTGTACACTATTACTTCTTGGCTGAATTTTTAGATGGTTCTATTGAATACTCTTAGTTGAAAATCACCTAAAGCAATTAAAACAAATTTTAAAAAAATCCTTTGAGCTGGGTGTGGTGGCATGTACCAGTAGTCCCAGCTTACTTGGGAGGCTGAAGCAGGTGGATTACTTGAGCCCAGATGTTTGAGGACAGCCTGGACAACACAGATCCCACAGGGGTGGGGCGGGGGTGAGAGCACTAATGTGCACTGTAATACATACAATAAATGGATTTCTTTTTCCTCTTTCTTAGGAGGAGTGCAGTTAATATTGCTGGTGTTCCTTTGAAGGCTATGAACTCTCATATGGAAAAATGCCCATGAAAAAGTGGTTTCTAGTTAATAGGCTTCATGTTTTTGTACCTTAGAAATTAGTTGTGATACTGAATTCTGCCAAGGGTTAAGATTAGTGCCTCAAGTTTATGTTGTTATATATTTTCTGTACTTATAGCAGGTGCTCCACCACTGAGCCACAACTCCAGACCTTTTTATTTTGAAATAAGTTCTCATTAAGTTGCTTAGGGCTTCATTAAATTGCTGGGGTGGCCTTGAACTTGTGACCCTCCGTCTCAGCCTCCTGAACCACTGGCATTATGGGAATTCATCACTGCACCTGGATCACCAGATAAATTTAACATTCAGGGACCAATTTCTGTCTTGCTCACTGCTGAGTCCAATCCAGTGGACTCAATGTATTTTTTTTTTAAACAACTTCCATATAGTCTTTACTTTAGTAGTGAAATTGATTTTATGTTCATTTCTGGATCTCTGAACTTACCTTCATAAATCTAGTACTTACATTAAATAATAACTATAAGGAATTTCTAGGAGAAATTCAGTTCTGTAGCAATGTTAGGTTGCTACAAAATAGCTTTCAGTTATGTTATTTCTCCAACTTACTCCTTAGGTTCATGATTTTAAAATGTAAAAAGCACATACACACAAAAATAATGTAAATGTTACAATCCTAACCCTAAGTAAAACCTTGGTTTAACCTTGGCAGTTTTTATTCTGATAATTTTTATAAGTGGATTTTAATTTTCTAAGAAAATATCTGAACTATAAACCCCTCTGATGTTGCAATTGGTTATTCTTCTCTTGGGCTAGGTATAAATCTCTAAAGGAAAACATTTCACATTGGGATGTTTTCTTCTTCTACCACTCTCATTTCGATGGGGAATATTTTGTTCTAGTTGGATGAGCTCTGCAGGACATCTACTAGGTAGGTAGCTCATTTTTTCATCATAAATTTGGTTACAGCATCACTTCCCATAAAGACAGAACTTCAAATGCCAACAAAGATAAGGATGCTTGTGCATTCCTTTTTCTTAAAAAAAAAAAAAAAAAAGTTTATTTTTTCACTTCAGATAGGAAATGTGCTGACATTATAAAAAGATTTGAGGGGGGCACATCTTACACATGGTGTGAAAATCCAATCATGCTTATGAAACAATTAAAGGGGAAGGCACAGATCCTATTATGTCCAGACCATCTTGTCTAGCTAACATAGATCTTGGGTGTATAGCTTGGCACCTGCCATTCTGTTCCTTTCTCTCTGACAGAAACAGTTATGGTTCAGTCAGGCCATAGAAAGGAAACAGATCTAGCAAGGACTGGTGGGAGGGTAAGCTACACATACCTCTCACAAAAAGATCAGTTTTCAAATCATTCAATATTTATTCAAATATATTCCATATTAAATAAAATTCTCTTTATATCCTATAGAATAAATAACACTAAATTGTAATAATATTATTGATCAATATTATGGTTTGGTTGCTAAGTGAGAAGATTGCTTCTTATGAAGGTTCATAGATCTTTCCTAAAGAAGTCCAAGAAAGAAGAGAAAAATTATGCAACAAATTTTATTTAGCATAGTCAGTTCCAACATTCAGCACAAAAAGTTTACAGAGGATAGAAAGTGCATTAATAAAAGCCAGTCTTTACCCAAAGAAAACAGAAAATATATTATTGATTCAAAATATTTTACACTTGAATGATAAACTGAATAACTTATTCTGGGTACCTACTGATAAAAGAAAAGAGAAGAAAAGAATGCTTTAAGAAGAGGTCAAACTCCAGCTGAAGTCAGTACAGGTCACTAAGACCAGCAGTCTTTCTTGCTTTTTGCATTAGTGCCCTCAACTGGAACTGTTTACGGGACAGCAGACGTACATGCTGGGAGGGGGGGGAAAAATTTCAACAGTTTAGAATGGCTTTGATCCAGGCTCATGCATGAAGTATCAGATAGCTATAACCTAAATGGGATCTAAGAATCCTAAATACATTACCAATATCAATCTGTGTTTGGAATCACTACCTCATTACTTGTGGCTTTTAAAACTTCACCACAATGAAGCCAGTAGACTACGTTAGAGCAAAGTCTTCTGAGGCTTACAGGGAAAGCACCACATTTGAGGATCTGGCTCAGGATTTTGAGCTTTATCCTTTTCTATTCTTTTTTGTTTGTTTGTTTTGGGTGGTGATGGAGATCAACCCCAGAACCTCACAGATGCCAGGCAAGTATTCTACCACTGAGTTACACTTCTGATATATAACCAAGATGTCTCACTTTGCCATGAAAACCTGGTAGCATGATCCTAATGGAAGTTACCCACTCTTCTCACTTGGCTATAAAAAGGGGATGGGCAAGGATAAGCAACATGGGGTTAGTTTTTGTCAGTGGTCTAATCCCTACCAAGTAGCATACATCTCTTACCTAACCAGGTGCATCTTTCCCTATGCTACGCCATCAAAGCAGTAGACAGTGTATAGAGTTCTCTCTTGGGTCTCTGGTTTATACCAATTCATGTGTTTGCCTCAGACCTAAGCTTGCATCAGACCTAAGGCACATGGTTTAGCCTCTCACCCACAGTAAGATCAGTTAAATGACCTGACCAGCCTCACATGTACACTGAGGCACCAACAGCAGCTGGACCAAATATTGAAAGGATGGCTGCTGCTATTCTTAAAACTATATTCTCCATGACCCACCAAACAGCAGTAACCAAACCCAGCTTATTAGATTTTCATATCTGTATAACAGCATTAAGCCTAGGAAAATTTTTATTCAAAAGAGTAGCCCACTTCCTTGGAGAGGGCTGTTTATTGGGGGAAAACCAATCTAAAATTATACAACATTAACAGATAAAAGATGGAGTGAGCAGTCAGTGATCTCAATTTAAATACTATAACCTGAAAGAACCTATGTAAATTTATGTCCCCTTGATACACTCAGACACAATAGTTATAATAGAAGAGTTACAGCCATCTTGATTCTGCCAGGCGGGTAGGAACTGCAGACCCTAGCCCAATTTCTCCTTACTTGGAGTGATCCTCAGCGCTCTAAGTAAGAAAACACTGCTTGTTCATGGTCATATATCTCACCTGCTTGCTCTTGTATGGAAAAATTATCTTAAACTTCCCTACAGAGAAACCCTTTTGGTTTGTGGTTTTCAAGGTCAGTGTCCCTATAGCACAAGATCTAAAAGCCTGGAAAACAGAGTGAGGAAGACATACCTTTAAGAAGACATCCAGATCTATTACTCCTCGTCTCAAGGCTTCTCCCAGGTAAAAGATAGTGTCTTCAATAGCATTTTCCTCTGCATACAGATTTAGGATCTGTTTATAAAGTGGGGCTGTGGGAATGATAACTTCATCAATATCATTATTTTCAGATTGATTTTCCATTTTCTCCAGAGCAGAACTGAGTTCTTCATCCTTCTTTTTCAAAAGTTCTATGTTTTTGTTAACTTCAGCCTGAAAACAGAACAGTACGTGCATGAAAGCTTTATACTAATTTGTACATAATTATTTGCTTGTCAGACAACTTCACAGGAAGGGACTAATAAAACAATAACACTAGTCAAAAGTAGAGGAAAAGGTGATCTAATAGGCTGAATGAAAACAGGACAGTGGTGGAAATATCCTGAGTTGAGCACATTTAGTAACAGTGACAAGAGTTGCACTTATCAGTTAACAAGCGATAATGAAAACTAAGCCATCCACAAGATGCATTCCAGGAGGAAGTCACTTTACATAAAAGAGGTTCTTCCTCTAAACAAGTGGGTATCTGCCACAGAGTAATAACGCAGAGTCCTGAACACTTGGCTTTAGTTTGAGGATACTGTATGTGGTGGTTGTAGGCTCTAAATTACATTATTGTCACTTTCCTGAACTTCTGAAAATGGCTGGCCACTACAGTTCACTTTATACACATACTAGAACCATTCTCCATGTCTAGGTACAAATCATTTCCTCCAAAGCCTTTGAATTTCAATACTTTTAACCTTTTTTTTTGGCTCTGGGGATTGAATCTAGAGGTGCTTAACCACTGAGCCACATCCCCAGCCCTTTTTATTTTAAGATAGGGTCTAGCTAAGTTGCTTAGGGCTTTGCTAAGTTTCTGATGCTAGCTTTGAACTTGTGATCCTCCTTACCTAGGCCTCCTGAGTCACTGGAGTTATAGGTGTGTGCAACCATGCCTGGCAATAATTCTTTACTGAAATTAATTCTCCCTCATGGGTATGAAAAGTGGACATGTGAAACTGGCTCTCAAGTTATGCTAGTGCCTTTACTTCATTTTCACTAAATAAAGACACAGGACTGATTTACACGCTGACTCTAAAGAAAAACAATCTGTCACAAAGAAACACACCATGTTTATGGGACTCTCTCAAGTTAGAAGAATTCACTGAAGATAACTCTAAAATGGTTTAAACAACATTTGGAAACAGAACTGTCCCTTAAATCTATAACTCACGGTCTGTGGATCTTTATTGTGGCTTTGAACTCTAACTGTATGGCAACATCACATATTCAAACAGTCCTTTCTTTGGGTGGCACCTTTGGGCAAAGGTGCAAGCAAAATGCTCTAAATATCATTCACATCCCAAAGAACAAACATGGGCTCTATTTTAAATAATGCTATAAAGAAGCTATAGTCAAATTTCTAAAATTATACACACACACACACACACACACACACACATGCGCGCGCGCATATATATATATATATATATATATATATATATATATATATATATATATATATATATTTTTTAGTTGTAAATGGAGCTTTTATTTATTTGAATGTGGTGCTGAGGATTGAACCCAGGGCTTTCCACATGCCAGGCAAGTGCTCTGAGCCACAACTTCAGCCCTAGACACCTATAATTTTCTAAACTCTTTAATCCATGCATACCCATGGTATACACAGAACATTTTGCCATGACTAAACTTCAATTCCCAAATCTCAAAGTCTTGGATGAATTACTTACTACTTCTTGATCTAAACGGGTGACCATCTCTTCCAGTTTCTGGTGACCTTTTTTCAGGTCTTCCTCTGTTCGTTTCAAGGCATTGAGCTCAGCCTGAGCGCGATCCATTTCCTCTTTCATTCGCCACCTCAGTTTGTCACTGACTGCCGAGATAAGAGAGGCTCGAATGGTGTCCTCGCTGATTGTGCCATCTCTGCTGGGACCTGCAGGAGACAAAGACAAAAATACATTTGCTTATTTCCCAAGCTCTCTCTATTCCTCTCACAGGAACCTTCAGAGAACAGGTCAAAATATGAGCAGACACTTTCAAAATAGGAGGAAATAAAAAAGAAAATGTTTGCTACAATTCCATAATAAACAACAAAAAACGTGAGCCGATTCAGAAATTTTCGCTCTAAGAAATTACTCTTTTAATCCATATTTACAGCCCAATTAATCTCAATTAGGCAGAGACTATAACCCTAAATATTACAATTATTCCTAAATCTCCAACAAATGAGACCATAAATTTATACCAAAGAAAAATACTTCTTAATTTGAGTCAAGCCCGTTCTCTGGTTTTACTGCTAAGCTGAAAGAAGACAGCCAGCCAGGAGAGGCCACTCAATGACTAAAATGGGCAGAGTTTCCCTAAACTGATGAACAGGTTAGTAAGGCTCCTCAGCTTCTACAAGACTTTTACTCCTTTACTCCCTATTAAGAGAAGATGGTAGAACAGGTGAGCAAAAGAGAATGATATCCAAAAAATTTAGCAGTTCATTAAACTTGTTTATTCTCAGACTCCTTACTGTTCTTTTTCAAATTCTCTTTCTAATCAGTATAATTTCCTTGCACATTTCAGTTCAAAGAACTTATCTTTCAGAATTTTCTCTAGAAAGGCCTTTCCTTTAAAAAAACTATGGGTACTCTTTATTAATATTAACGTTCTTCAGTTATGGTTCTAAATCAGCAAACATAAATGAGTTTTTTTTTCAATTATATTTGACTATAGAATACCATATAGAGACATAAGAAATATATTTAACCTTAACTGCCAATAAGGAATAAGGGATGATTACAGACTAACAAAGTATCACTTCTACCTTGAGTTGAAAATTTTTATCAACTTGACAGAGTTACACTAACCAGGGAAACAGACCTCTTCAGTATGTTTGCAAAAATGTGCCCAACTTTCACCACCCATGTCCTCATTCATTACAGGCCCTTTGCTGGTGCCAAGGCACACTGTCTCCAAAGAAAGTATGCTGTCCAAAATACTCTGCTATACTATTACCAGGCATTTTTTTTTTTTTTTTAAATCAGAGATTGAACCTCAGGGGTGCTTAACTACTGAGCCACATCTCTAGCCCTCCCATTCCCTGTTTTTTATTTTTTGAGACAGGGTCTTGCGAAGTTCCTTAGGGCCTTGAGACTGGCTCTGAATTTGTGATCCTCTTGCCTTGGCCTCCCCAGTTGCTGGGATTATAGGCATGTGCCACAGTCCCCAGTTCCACACATGCTTTGAATGGGCCATTTGATTGCGACTTTCGCAGTTCTAGAAGCTGGTTTGATTTTTGCCTTTTTCAGTTTTTGATTAGTAAAACTGTCTTCTCATAGAAGTTGATCCTTACCCAGGTTACACTGGGAGACTCTGGAGTTCTCCAGCATCACAGATTTTGAAGGGAAGTGTAGAGTTATTTTTTTTCCTTTCTTTTGTTTCCAACCCAGAAGAAAAAGGTCTCTCTGAGTTGGATTTTCTTTATCTAGCAGGTAAAAATAAGTTCAGTGTCCTCCATGACCTGAGGAGTGTCCTAGGGACCCTGGTACAGTGAAAAAGTCCCAACATCACACTGCCTCCCAGTGTTCACTATTTCTCCCTATAAGGGTCTCCTCCTTTCCATCAAGAAACCTCCTGCTGAGGGGAGCCCAAACTATCCATCCTGTAGGGTTCATAGAGGCAAATGGTTGATTATTAACATACAAATCCATATAGTATATATGTTTCAGAATTCACTTCTCATTTTACAAAAGCATTTTAGATTATCCCATATTTTTAGAAACAAAAGTATTAACTCTTTCAGACAAACTGTGCTTTGGAATTCAGAGCTGCAAAGCTAGAGGACTAAATTTCCCCTATAAAAATCAAGGTTTTGTTTTCCATACCCTGGCTTCTCTTAATACCTCACTTCCAAAGCGTTTGTATCAATTTACCAGCTATTACCATTATTTCTAAGCTCATTTCCTCATTTTTCTCCGACACTACAGTTTCTTCTACCACTCTTTTATCCATCCTCTCCAATACATACAATGAAGGTACCAGGAAGACCATGGCAACTTTCCTGAATTCACCCATTCATATCTTCACTCACTCACTTCTGGCATCTCTGATGTGTTTGTACTACCCCTACTCCCAGTAAACATCTCTCCTCAGCCTGGACTCCTTGTCCATCTCATATATCCCTGGAGATAGGCTGCCCCGTAACAGGGCCTCATACATAGCCACCCAATTGCCCAGGACTTCAAAGGCTCACCTGCCATTAAATCTAACCAAAATCCTCAATCCTTCTGATCCCTCCCTAAAGCCATAAGTCCCTAAATCCTCTTTTACCATCTTCCACAAAGGCAAGAATCTGCAGGAGGATATCATCAGAGAAGACAAAAACCATCAATAGGAGTATTCCACTGTTTTTCTTCCTCTCTGCTTTGGCACAAGAATCCTAACTCCTTTAATTATGTGCCTAGCTCCTCACTGTTCAAAAGAACTTTCTGTTAGATTTGGATATGTGGTATCTCCCAAAAGCTCATGTCATATGTGAGAAAATGCAAGAATGTTCAGAAGTGAAATGACTAAATTGAGAGTAAAACCAAATCAGTGGGTTCATTTACTGATACGGATTAAATGGGCGGTAACTATAGGCAGGAAGAGATGGCTGGTCACAGTGGTCACAGTGACATAAAAGCTAACTAAAACACCTTCCTTTCTTAGCAAGAAAACTTATTTCTCCAGATCCCTTTTAAGGACAAAATGCCTTAAAGTTTGCATCTATCCCTCTTCCTAATTCTATTTAGTCAAAGTACAATGACTACATTTTCTACTTGTTTGTATTCTGTAGTTACAATCCACTCAGACAAGGAAATGTCCATTTATTCACCTCTTACCAGCCACAAAACATGGGTATGAAGCCTGTTCTCTCTAGTTTTAACCTGAGTTCAAAGTTTAGTCTTTATAATTTTGATCCAAGTACATTCTCAATGGGGGTGAGATCACCCCCATACATGCCCAACAAGGGTAAAAAAATGAATTTAGAAAATGATATATTGCTTTTTTTTATTCAAAGATACACATATAACATTTCTGTGAGGAGAATGGCTAGGGAAAAAAAATGTCTAAAAGGGCTGACTGGCTAGGAGAATAAATGAGAAAAAGGTTAAGAACACTGCAGAGAGGTGATCGCATTCCTGGACGCTCCGTGGCATGAAACCAAGAAACAAAGAAGAGAGGCAGCTTCTCCCAAGATGGGTGATCAAAAAAGGGGGAGGGTACTTTACTGGAACCTAAAACTGGACATTCAAAGCAGATCAGAAACATAAGCCATTGATATAATAAGAAAAAAATCTCCAGTGGCATAGATGCTGCCATAAGACAGGCCAGAAGCTCCAGCCAGAGAGGTTCCTCCATGAGCACAATAGAGGGATAAGGGAATTAAAGGCCTACATTTTGGGGAGGCCTGAGGTATGTCTGGGTATGAAGTGTTTAGAGACCAGGGACATTGCCCCACAAACCTGAAACACATGCTGCATGACATCTCTGTGTGGGGAAAGAAGCTTCTGCCTTTACAGCTTCCGCATAGGGCCAGGGCCAGGCCGGCAGCAGAAGAAGCTGACTCCTGGCAAACTCCAGTTTGCCCTGAAATACAGGCCCAATAAACACACACTTCACAACATAGAGTGTGCTTAAGTGACCAGAAAAAAATCAAATGTGGAGAGAGATTTTATACAGGGGATAACGGATTTCAGGAACCCATCCAGCTCTATCCCTCCCTTTCCAATCCGACTGCTTGAAGGATGGGCTCGGAGAGATGCCTCTGGCTGTGAACTGAGAAGGTGGGGGCAGGAGAAATTGTTTGGAGACTGAACCCAAGACCAGAAAGCATGGGGTCTGCAGGTGACACAGAGGACTAATAACTGGCTTCCCCACCAGATGAGTGGAATCCAGGGGAACTCTGGGGTAAAGTACTCCAGCATAGACCAGCAAGTACTGGGCTCTGGAGGTTCATTGAGTTACAATCTTCAGACTAATTAGCCTTCAGTGAAGAGCCTGGAGCCCACCTAAACCTAAACCCTGCCCCCAGGAACTATGCCTATGGGATTACCTCTCTCACTCCAGCAATCCAGAGGATGGGATATCACACTCCAGAAGACCCCACCTAAACTGCTAAGAAGAGATGCTGAGAATATTTTGAACTCCAACAGGAAGAATTCTTTAACTTTTCATCAAGTTTTTTTTTTTTAAATTCTTTTTCACTCTTTAATAGTAACCTTAATGGTACATGGACATTTATACAATTTTCTGTTTTTTTCTCTCTCTCCTTATCTCTAGCATTTTTGAAGTCAGTTATTTTACATGGATAAGTTTTTTGTGAACTAGAATGTTTGATTAGTATATTTTATTTTTGTTTTGTATTCTTTTGTTTTAATTTTTATTTAAATTTTTGCTTTACATTTTTTATTGTTGGTTGTTCAAAACATTACATAGTTCTTGATATATCATATTTCACACTTTGATTCAAGTGGGTTATGAACTCCCATTTTTACCCCGTATACAAATTGCAGAATCACATCAGTTACACATCCATTGATTTACATATTGCCATACTAGTGTCTTTTGTATTCTGCTGCCTTTCCTATCCTCTACTATCCCCCCTCCCCTCCCCTCCCCTCTTCTCTCTCTACCCCCTCTACTGTCATTCATTTCTCCCCCTTGTATTATTATCTAAAAAGAATTTTAAAAAAGACTTAAAAAAATAAACATATGCTATTAGTCTAGAGAAAACAGCAATTTAAAATTTGAAGTCTAAATATTTTTAAGTTTTAGCTGGGCACAATGGCACAACCTGTAATCCCAGTGACTCAGGAGGCTAAGGCAGGAGGATCACAAGTTCAAAGACAGCCTGGACAACAAAGTGAGGCCCTGTTTCAAAAAAATAAAAAAGTGTTGGGCAAACTAGGGAACCAGCCTAGGTATCCATCAATGGATGAATAGATAAAGAAAATGTGATATACATACACAACAGAGCCATAAAAAAAATGAAATTATGTCATTTTCAGGAAAATGGATGGAACTTGATTATTATAAGTTAAACTCATGGTTGTATGTGGAAGCTAGAGATGAAAAAGAAAAAAAAGACTAGGGCAGTGTATAGGGAGCCTCATGAAAATCAAAGAGATCAGTAGAAGCAGAGAAAACGGACCAGGAGCAGGGAAGACGGAAGGGAAAGGGGAAATTTTGCGGAATGATATAGGCTGAATTATACTGTCATATCGTGTACATGTATTAATATGTAACAAGAAGTCTATTATATACAACTATAACACACCAATTTACAAACTAAATTAAGTATACTAAAAAGTAAAAACATAAGGGGCTTGAGATGTAGCTCAGGGGTAAAGTGGCCCTAGGTTTAATCCCCAGTACCATAAGGAAAAAAAAAAAGAGAGTGAGAAAAATTTAAGTTTTATCCTCAGATATCCAGAAAAGTTTACCTTTCTTCTGATGTCTTTGTTGGTAAATAATGCCTACGAAGGACAAGAATTTTAAGGAAAATTGTACACATTCCACTTCTTTTCCCAATGATTTTCTAGTGGAAAAGATTTCAGATAATAATTTGCAAAGACAGATTTCAAAAAGCATACCTGGTCTTACAATGACTTCTGGGAAGAATTTAACTTACAGATCACAGCTTCCCTTTCTCCTCTACATAATATAAATAAATTTATTAAAATGTCACTACACTTGCATAGACAATATTTACAATAGATTTTTTCTTTTTGTGGTGTTGGGAATCAAACACACGGTCTCATGCGTGCTAAGCAAGCACTTTACCTATGAGCCATCTCTCTAACTCCAAGGTGTTTTTATTATTCAACAGCTACTTTTACTGCTTAGTCAATGCTCTTGGTGAGCTCCATCTTCATGACGAAATGGTTTTAAGTTAGGCTGGTTAGGAAGCTATCTGGCAAACAAAAAAAACCTATAAAATGGGACAACAAAACAAATTTTCATTTTCTTTTAAATGTTATTCAAAACCAAGCTGAAAGGAGTCAGAGTTGTTTTAAGTCTCAAGTTCTGCAACCATTTTCATTCTTCTTTATCATGCTCTCATAAGAGGATGCCATGAATACAATCTCTATTAACTTCACGTTTCTTTATTTTCTTTTTAAATTTTTTGTGGTGCTGCAGATCAAACCTAGGTTTTGCAAATGCTAGGCAAATGCTCTACCATTGAGCTACATTTCCTCACCCTATTTCATTTTTAAACAGTCCTTTTACTTCTCTAATTGCTGAAGATAGCTGAACTAACACAGAGCTGCATCAAAAGATGTAATTTAATTATTGGTATCTTCAATCAGGTATTTTATATCATTAAATCAAAACCTATAGAGCAAAAGTGCCAAGTTTCAAAGAGAATAAGGAAAATTAATCATACTCATGCTTTTTCATGGCCTCAATGACAGAATAATTGCACAAATCCTGACCACTGATATACTTAGAAAATACTATTCGTGAATATTAATATTCAAATGATACTCTTGTTTCTGCTTCCCTTTATTACAATTTTGAGGTTCAGCAGCATTCAACAGATTGCAAAAAAAAAAAAAAAAAAACAAGTAGGTAAGTAACAAAGTGTAAAAAAAGATTTACATTAAAGAATATCCTGTGCCCTTCAATAGACGAATGGATAAAAAAAATGTGGCATTTATACACAATGGAGTATTACTCTGCATTAAAAAATGACAAAATCATAGAATTTGCAGGGAAATGGATGGCATTAGAGCAGATTATGCTAAGTGAAGCTAGCCAATCCCTAAAAAACAAATGCCAAATGTCTTCTTTGATATAAGGAGAGTAACTAAGAACAGAGTAGGGACGAAGAGCATGAGAACAAGATTAACATTAAACAGGGATGAGAGGTGGGAGGGAAAGGGAGAGAGAAGGGAAATTGCATGGAAATGGAAGGAGACCCTCAGGGTTATACAAAATTACATACAAGAGGAAGTGAGGGGAAAGGGAAAAATAATACAAGGGGGAGAAATGAATGACAGTAGAGGGGGTAGAGAGAGAAGAGGGGAGGGGAGGGGGGATAGTAGAGGATAGGAAAGGCAGCAGAATACAACAGACACTAGTATGGCAATATGTAAATCAATGGATGTGTAACTGATGTGATTCTGCAATCTGTATACGGGGTAAAAATGGGAGCTCATAACCCACTTGAATCAAAGTGTGAAATATGATATATCAAGAACTATGTAATGTTTTGAACAACCAACAATAAAAAATTTTAAAAAAAAGAATATCCTAGATTATCATAAAATGATAATTTGCTTCTAGCCTAAAATAGCACTCTTTTTAAAAAATGTGATATTAGTTGATGTGGTTGTCTGTTCTAAAAATCATACACGTGGTCTCACTTTAAATATACTCTTTTCCACGTAAGCCCATTTTGGATATATGGAAATCACCTAAGCTATAACACTGAAATGAGAGCATACAAAAGATCTTTATAAGTTCAGCATCTCTACAGATCAAAAGAATCATACACCATTGAGAAATAGGGTGACAAATTTTTCAATTCCTATTTTTGTTTTTATTAAGTTTGAGGTAGGGTCTTGCTAAGTTAGGCTGGGCTTAAATTTGTAATCCTCCTGCTTTAGCCTCCCAAGTCACTGGGATTACAGTCATGCATCACCACAGCTGGCACACAAATCCTGAATTATTTATTATGTGTGAACTAAATCAGAGAGCTTACCAAGATTTAGTGTGCTTTGCTTATTAGGGACTGATGAACAATCATTCATTTAGGTTTCTTATTCAAATTATTATATTGTAAAAAGAGTAAGGATGAACACATTTTAACATAGCAAAACCACAGAAGAACCCAATAACTAGAGTGTATCAATGACAAAAATAGTGGAAATAAACCATGTTTGGAGAAGGAGGGGCATATACATCAGATCTCAGGATGGCTACAAGTTATAAGAATATATAACAGAAAAGCAAATTTCACAGGATACTCTATATTTGGGTACTCAGAAAAATATTTTAGGAGTGTTGAGAGACTGGAAGGTGGTAGTGGTGGTAGCAGATTGGTGAGGGTAGGGTCCAGCTGATCATGCAAAGGAAATAGGCATTAAACAAATCCTACAATAGGAGAATAATGGGAAGAGGTGAGGTAACAGAAGTAATGGAATAAGATCACATAGGGCCCTCAAGGCCTCAGAATCTTGGATTGAGCTCTGAGTGAAACAGAGAAGGTTTTGAGTAGAAGAGTGACATAATTCATTCACCTTTTAATAGGATCACTCTGTATGCTGTGTTAAAAACACAGCAGTATAGGGGACCAATTATCAAAGCAGAGAAATCTTGTAGGAGGCTTTTGAAGTAATTCAAAAGAGAGATAATGGTGACAAATCAGTATTGCATATGAGACTCTAGAACATTTTGAAAACAACAGATTTCTAGATGAGGAATCAAGGATGACTCTAAGTTAGAATACAGGATAGACATCATTGGAGATGGGAAAGCTGTATAAAAATACTTGAGAATTCAGTTTCCCTATATTGAACTTGAGATGTCCACTAAGCACCCAAGTGGAGATACTGAGAAGGCAGTTGGATAGAAAAATCTGGAGTTCAAGATGAAAGCTAGAAACATAAACCTGGGAAATGCAAGCACAGAAATGGAATTTAATGCTATGAGACTTGCGGAAATCAGGAGACTGAGGACAGAGAGTACCAAGGACTAAGCTGTGGGGCATGGGAGAGAAGGCATATGTGGTGGGACAGGTAGACACACATAGGTATGGCAGTATGTAGAAGTTCTCTTATTGCTTTATTTTTCTCAGTTGAAGAAAACATTTCAGGCAACTCTAACATGTAACTCACATACACAAACAAAACAAAACTTAAAAAAAAACCCAAAACAAAACACAAAACTACTATTCTTAGTTGACCCACTTATATTAACTACTCATGGTTTTTATTTGTCCTAAAAATGTGCATCTTTTATATATAATCAGGCCAGAAAAAACCTAAGTAACCTGCTAGTAGTTCAACACACAAAAGTTTCACCAATGAAAACATGGCAAATAGAAAAATATGATGAGAATTAATTAGATCTATTTTTTTATGTTTGGTAAAGATTCATTTATATAATGATTAATCACTTACTTCAATTTTTAGATAACAGGACACTGACCACAAGTTTTTTCCTCTAAGAAAACGAAGAGTACTATAAAATTTATAGGTAAAAAAGAAATGCACTTATTGTAGTAGGAGACCTTGACTTTCTTATGTGGAGAAGTATTAAAAAGTACTTACCAACTGTGGTCACAGGAGGCTGGGAAGGGTACTGGGCACTTGTTGTGGCAGGGTAAGGACCACCAGGTGGGTAAGGACAGCCTGGGTAACCACTAAAGGGGGGGAAAACCCATCACATGTTAATATTATTCATTATTTCTAAAAAACTCTATTCCAAAACTTAAATTGAAATATCAAAATATCAACTAATGAATTTACAGTTTTAGAGCTAAAGGTATTTATTCAAGTAACATTTTATGGAAATGCCATTAATGACACTGGATTTAAAGCAAATGATCAACACTCTAGGTTCGGTCTGATTATCTGAAGGTCACCTTCACAGCAGCAGAAAACAACTACAGTATTTCTAAGGGCAAAAATCCAATAGTAACAGAAATAACAAATCTTTTACAAGAGAAACTTCTGTTCTGATCTCCTCATCTATAAGGAAATGCTAGTATTTTATTTTTGCTTGGGACTTATCAGTAACCTTTACAAATAATCAATATGAAAATACTCTTTAAATAGCATTTAAAATATTTCTTCTTAATCTATGGGTAGTTTGTGTCACTCAAGTAATCATATCAAAGTCAGAAAGAACTTTGCTTAGAGGTATTTTCCTTCAAACACCTAACCTATCTGTAAATATCATTTAGTAATATTCCTGACATGCTCACCTTTCTCTATTGAACATGAAACATCATTTCTATGTAACTTTAGAATAATGGTCTTAAATTAAATTCTGGAAGATCACTTGAATATAAGAAGACTCCTAACACTCAAATATTTGAAAACATTTCCCCTTCAGTCTTCTCTTCATTAAGTTAAATATTCTTAATTCCTTCAACAGAATATAATACTCAGATCAAATGGTTTTCCTCTGAATGTGCATTGTGAGTTTTTCCCTTGTAATATAAAAAAAAAGTATAACAGAATGATTAGCAACCTGTTAGTTGGACAACAATCTTGATTATCCTATTTTAGCCACAAGGTCTGTAACATTTGCAATTCTAATCAAGCCCTCAGTAAGTCCATTAAAATTTCTGATTAAATTAAAGATCTAGCCCAGAGCTCATTCAGAATTCATGGCCAATTATCTTTTCTCTGTGCAGTGTTTCAAAGATGGCATCTATATTATCAGCTCACCTTTTATAACCTGTCTACAATAAAAGTTTTATATAGGTTTGCTGAAGATTCCGTGTGGACATAATTTTTTTATCAGTATAAAAGCAAAATCAAAATGGAAAAAAATTAAGCATTTTTATTCCTGGTGGATGAATGTTGAAGGCTACTGAATAGTACTTTTGTTTCTAGTCTTGTTAGAAACTCAGGATATAAAGGAAATAATGTCATTCCTACTGAAATTACTAAGTCTATTTTTTTAAAAACTGGGATAAACTATTCTTTTTTTCTGGAGTTCCTTTAATTTTGCATACTTTTTTAATATTATCTGTAATCATATTACTGAATTTCAGCAATTAGGTATAAAATTCTCCTAGGCCTACAGATACTCATTTTGGAGAATTCCTGGCTCTTAGTTTGCTCAACTTCTAATACCTCCATGGTATTCTCCCTGTTCACGGCTAATATGCTTTTTTAAGTTAAAACACAATTGAGAAGTACTATTTTCTGTCTTTGTAGATTACTAAACATACCCTGGTTTCTCTTCAAACTGTACACATCTTTTTTTGCATTTTACTAAAGCTTTCTGTAGATTAAAAAATTTTCCCTTGAAGCAAATCTTTTTCAAAAATTTTAAGAGCCCTTTTCTGACTTAAGGGTTTTTGAAAAGAATTTTCCAACTCTCTCATATTCCCTTTTCTTTACCCTTCAATTTTTAAAAATATATTCAAGTACTACTTGTAAGTATTTATTGTAGGAACTAAGTATAAATCCATGACTTCCTCAAAAATGCTAATAACCAAACTGAGGCAAGTTCCCTGTTAGACGATGCAAGTAGAAAGGAAATAACAAATGCTACCTAAAAGTTTAGATGACATACAGTTGAAAATCAATACCAGCTAGGGGAGATCAGGGAAAGTTTGGGCAGACCTGGAATACCTATGAAAGTTGCACCTTTATTCTCTTTTAACTCTCCTACTTGTAATCCTTTATTCTTCAGTCCTGGGGTGTCTCCTTATTTTTTCCTGTAATATATTTTGATTTTTACACCGTTTTTTGCCTTTTACACGACTGTGCTAGACTTGATAATTAGTAAGTTCCTCCCAGTTATAAATTGTTATGACTCCTTGCCGCTCCCTCCATCTCTAAATTTTTAATTTTCTTCTATAAGGTTATCTGCATAAACCAGTTCTTCTATCTATGAAGCCATCACTAAGCTCCTACCTCTAAACCAGATGCGACCTCTCCTATAGAGCTGTTTCTTTAGCAAAGAACTTACCATTTTCTAGCTTTTCTAATATCAGGAACTATTTTTTAATAACTGTTAATAAATATGCCAAAACTAGAACAAGAAGATTTTTATTTTTTGGCAGCATTGGGGATTAAACTTGGGCTCTACCACTAAACTACATTCCCAGCCCTTTTTATTCATTGAGACAGTGTCTTCCTTAATTGCTGAGGCTGGCCTCCAATGTGTGATCCTCTTATCTCAGTTTCCTGAATACCTGAGATTTCAGGCCTTGCCACCAACCACGTCCAGCAAATCACTCTTATATCCTTGTTTGTACACATGCTACCGGTCATAAATAAAACTTTAAAAAAATCTTGATGACAGGTGAACCTAACTACTATGTTGGGTTCTAATAATAAAAAATAAAAATAAAAATCTTGAGCTTTAAAAGTTACCTTAAAGATCATCTAATCTAACTTTTTTAAAAAATTTGTTCTTTTTAGTTATGCATGACAGTAGAATGTATTTTGACATATCATACACACATGGGAGTATAATTTCCCATTCTTGCAGTTGTAAATGATGTGGGGTTACACTGGTCATGTATTCATATATGAACATAGGAAAGTTATATCTGATTCATTCTACTGTCTTTCCCATTCCCCTTCCCCTCTTTTCCCTCATCCCAATCTGGTGAACCTACCACTCCCTCAAAAAGAACATTTGGTCTTTGGATTTTTGGTATGGCTTATTTTACTTAGCATGATAGCCTCCAGTTCTACCCATTTACTGGCAAATGTCATAATTTCATTCTTCTTTATGGTTGAGTAATATTCCATTGTGTATATGTACCACTAGTCCAACTTTCTATAACAACAAAAGGCTCTTACATTCACCATTTTAAGATAAAGTGTCTTGGGGCTGGGAATGTGGTTCTAGTGGAGTGCTTGCTTGGCATGTATAAGGCCCTGGGTTGGATCCCCAGCACCTTAAAAACAAAATAAGACAAAAACAAAAAAATTTTCCAGAGTCTTGAGTCACTGATTTATTAATTCTCCTTCAAAATAAAAGTATAAGACAAAGGTTCTGAAGTTCTTCTGCCAAGACTTTTCATATGCAGAAAGATAGAGGTGGCAATTAAAAGTTACCCGTAACAACTCATTAACATACTATGTTTTGAGATTAAAGGTCACATGGGAGGGAGTAAAGCATTAAATCTTTGAAAATAAATCTCAAAAAGGAATTTCTTACAAATAAACTCAAATAACAAGTAAGATCGACATTTTGGCCAATATTTTCGGTTTCATCTACAAGTTTATTTTAAATGACTTTATTGTTCAGAAGTCCATTTCCTATTGCACTGTAAACAACTAACTGTTCCCTCTAGATCCAATGTTCCTTTTTTATTACCAGCTATGAATATAAAGGCTTATGACTTCAAGGCTCAGGACTGTATTTCTTCAACTCAATCAGAAAATTTATGGGGGGGCTTGAGAAATCTAAAACTTATACATAAAGAAATCATTCTATTTTGTTCCTGACAACATTATTTTAGTTTCTGCTTACGTATGTAAAGTGACAAAATACTTACAACCTTATAAAGCTGATCCCTGAAATCAGGAAAGGCCCAGAAACGATATGTTTGCTAAATTCAACTTTCAAGATCCTGGATGTTATATGCGTACATACATATATTTATGTATGACAGGTGTTTAGGAAATCTGGTTTCGTTTATCTGTGAAGGTTACGAGTTGGTTATGTAAAGCTAAGAAGAGTTGCAGTTTAAAATTTCTTATTCTTCAGAGTAAACTGGAAATGTCATCTAGGCACCAGTAAATGACAGTCATGCATTTTAAATTACAAAGACCACCTTTGTATTTGTAGATTATCACTGGAATAAACACATTTAAAACATATTAATAATTACTCTTTGAATTTCTTTATTATTATTCACAGACTGATTTCATTATTAATTTTCATGTTATTACAAATGAATAGTAAAGGTTGATAATACAGGTAGACTATCATCTAAATTCATATGAATTATTAATAGATTCCCTGTAATTTATAGAAAAAAATTTAAAGGGTATTAAAATATTTTTATCAGCTGGGTACAGTGGTATGCCTATAATTTGCAGTTACTTGGGAGGCTCAGACAAGAAGTTTGAGGCCAACCTAAGAAATTTAGCAAGACCTGTCTCAAAACAAAATAATGGGTGGAGGATGTAGCTAAGGGGCACAGGGCTTTGCAGAGCATGTGTGAGGCCCTGGTTCAAAGCCTTCTGCTGAAAAAAACATTTTTTTTTTTTTTGTTCCCTGAATTCTTTATAACTACATTACTCCATTAACATTTTGACTATAGGCTGGGAGCCGTGGCACATGCCTGTAATCCCAGTGGCTCTGAAGGCTGAGGCAGGAGGATCACGAGTTCAAAGACAGCCTCAGCAACTTAGCGAGGCTCTAAGCAACTCAGTGAGACCCTGTCTCTAAATAAAATACAAAAAAAGAGCTGGGGATGTTGCTCAGTGGTTAAGTGCCCGGGTACCAAAAAAAAAAAAAAAAAAAAACCAATTATCTACATTAAACATATAAAGTTCCTAAAAGGGAAGTAGCTAAAATTTCAAGGTCCAAAACCAATTGAGATCAATGTCATTAACCATCCTACCCCTTTCTTCTCTGAAAATAAGATGGAGCTGTGTTTTCCTGAACTGGAAAACTCCTTTCAATATGTATCATAAAATTCTGCCAATAAAACAATTTTTAGCTTAGACTGAATTGCAACTAAATGTATTTTAATGCTCTAGTTAGTGACCATTATTTTGATTTTAAGTCCAATAGAATTTTTAACACAATTTTTCAAAAGATAATTTTTCGTTACCTGGGATTGGGAGGGTATCCAGATGGGTATGCAGAGATTCCACTTGGCATGCCTGGCATGTAGGAGGCTAAAAAACAATTTTTAACATTGTAAAATAATATGCACAGCCCTGAATATGGATACAATTTAAAAAGACAGACATCAGTGTTAAACCACAGCAAAATTTCATACAGTTACAAAATCCAAATTTCAAATTCAAAATAGAACAACTATCTGGTTCACATTAGTTCAAGCAGTAAAAATTTTGAAGTCACTTAATTCTCAAATCATTAAACATGAGTGAGAACACTCATGAAAACCCCAACAAAAACAATGTTGTAAAGAGGTCAACTTGGTCAGCTCTATAAGTTCTCAAGGAGTCTATAAAGTAAGAAGTGGTTTGATTTACACTTTAGAAGAATGTAATTTCTGGCCTCATTTGGTCCAAGATCAGCTTCTTAGAAAGTGAGCTCTTTATTGTATCTAAGAAATCTTTGACATTTCTTTTACAATTATGTTGACCAATTCACACAGCTGATTTTGTTGGATTGCTTGAGAACTTAAAACTTTAAAGTACAATGAGAAGTATCATAAAAAACAACAACAACAACAACAAAACTTACATTCTGTTCATCCAAACTGGTTAAAAACAAAACAAAAGCTTGGAAATAATAGGAAAAAAATTAAAATCCAGCAATCTTAAAAGAATGCTTTACACATTCTTTAAAGAGAGCACTAACAGCACAGAACTAAGGTCAGTGATATCAACAAGCTAAGCAATGCAGAGGAAGAAAAAGAGAAGATGATTTTGGCCCTAACTGGAAATGACTTGTTCTTAGAATCAATGTTTCCTCAGTGAAACTTTTTCTTTGATGACAATGACAAATCAGTCTTTAAGTCAATAAATAAATATTTTAGTGCCTTCTATTTTATAGGTACTGGGGATCTGAAGGAGAGGGAAGAGAAGGTTGAAAGAAAGAAACCCTGGCCTCAAGCTAGGGATACTGCTAGATTCCATAAGAGTTTTTTACTTTCCCAGGCATAAAGCACAGCTGACCTTTGTAAACATCTTTTTGAGAAGATGAGGCTACTACCAAGCAGCAGCAACACATGCAATTACTACCCAACTCCCATGTCAGTTTCTTTTTTTTTTTAAGACATCGGTGGGCCTTTATTTTGTTCACTTATTTATATGAGGTGCTGAGAATTGAACCCAGTGCCTTGCACATGCTAGGCAAGCACTCTACCACTGAGCCACAACCCCAGCTCCCTCTTTCTCTCTTTAACATACAAACCATATTCCATAAGTGTAAGCAATTTCCTCATAATTATAAGCAATGTTTCTTTTCTAAATTTATATGAGATAACTCTAAGAATTAAATGAAAATACTGGGCTAAGAATGTAGCTCAATGGTAGAGTGCTTGCCTAGCCTGTACAAGGCCCTGGATTCAATCCCCAGTACTACCAAAAAAAGTTATATGAAATATTTAGCTATAACTCATAATCACTACTAATAAATGTGGATTACTATTCTCAAAAAAAAAAAAAGAGGTTAGACTGTAACACTTTTTTGCTTTTAAAGATACATGGTATTGATATATTAATACCATGACATTGGTAGATCTTGAACTCCTGGGCCCAAGCAATTCTTCTGCCTCAGTCTCCTGAACAGCTGGGACTACAAGCAGGGAACACCAGGCCTGAGTAAAACACCTCTACACAGAAACTTTCCCAGGCACCACGCATGCCATAGCCATGGAGTCATGAGGGACCCCAATCTCAGACACTGGTCTCCCAATCACTGTCACCATTCTCCATATAATACATTAAAAAACAACCTTAGAAGTTATCCTAAAATAAAAATTTTCTCAGTAATGATAACAATAAAAAAGTACATACATAATTTCTCAACCATAATGGATGTTTATGTATCTAGCCACACTGCTTGGATATTCCTTATAGTATGTGTGTGTGAGGTGGATGGAATTCAGAATTTAATTTCTTCTTTTTTGTACCAGGGATTGAATCCAGGGGTGCTTTATTGCTGAACTATATCCTTAGTCCTTTGTATTTTGAGACAGTGTCTCCCTAAGCTGCTTAGGGCCTTGCTAAACTGCTGAGACTGGCCTCAAACTTGCGATCTTCCTAGCTGGGCCTCCCGAGTCACTGGGATTACTGGTATGTGCCATGATGCCTAGCACAGACCTTTACTTATTTATTTTGATACTGGGGATTTAACCCACAAGTGCTTAACCACTGAACTACACTCCCACTCATTTTTATTTTGAGACAGGGTCTTGTTAAGTTGCTTATGGTCTCACTAAATTGCTGAGGCTGCCTTTGAAATTGTGCTCCTACTGCCTCAGCCATGGCACCTGGTCAACCTTTATTTCTTTATAGTTATATCTAATACCAATACTTGTCTAAATGGGTAAACATATTAAACTGGACCCAATAGTCTAGGCACAGTGGTGCACACCTGTAATCCCAGCATCTTAGGAGGCTGAGGCAGAAGGATTGTGAGTTCAAAGCCAGCCTCAGCAACAGTGAGGAGGTAAGCAACTCAGTGAGACACTGTCTCTCTAGAGTGTTTAATGTAACTTATAATGAGTACAAAATTAAACTGCAGTAGTGACCATAATAGAGCGGTCCCTTTCTAGACTATTATACTTCCAATGTCAATGTGAAACTGAAAAAACTTTAGAAAGAATAATGTCACTTGGGAAACTACCTAGATTTCTGAAAAGGTTATCTTTGTATTAAGTGATAAACTGTCAATGTTATTTGGGCAAATAAATAAGAGTAATGAGATAAGAAAATATTTGCTATTTCAAACTCAAATGATCAAAATATTTTCCACTCTAGGGCACTAAAGTTAACAGGATTTAGTAAGAGGAAAACAAAATTTCTCACCCCAAAGTATCACTACTAGCTTTAAAAAAAAAAAAAAAATGCTAATCCTAAAACCAAGTTTATTTTGGGAAGGAAGGGAAGGAAAAAGAAATGGGGCTCTATAGTTCTTTGTTAAAAACAGTTTATTTTAAGATACTGTAAATGAGGGCTGGGGTTGTGGCTCAGTGGCAGAGTGCTTGCCTAACGTGTGAAGCACTGGGTTTGATTCTCAGCACCGTATATAAATGAATAAAAAAAAGTGCATCAACAACTAAATAAATAAAAGATACTATAGATGATACTAATTTTCTGTCCATAAGTTGTGTTGTAACAACAACAAAAGTTCTTTGCTAGATTCCTGTTCTGCTTTGTAAGGCAATATGCTCTTCAAGAAAGAATGGATTAGAAAAGACAATGATTTTCAGCAGAAGAAAACTGAAAGCTCACATAATTGTCTTAAAAGAAATCAATCTGGTTCATTATACTCTTAAATACTTTCATAAAAAAAATCAGTTTAGAACACAATGAAATCAATATAGATTTAGTAAAGTCAAAACAAATAAGTACAACCAACTCCCAGTTATTCAGGGTGATCTTTAAGTATCAGTAAGAAAATTTTTTAAAAACCCAGATAATAGGGAAAATATATACCAATTAGGGTATACCCTTCCACACAAGGTTAAATCATGAATTGGCTGTACTAATGAGAAGAAAGCTGAGAGCTAGATATCCAATTGTGTATACCCAGAATAGCTGATTGTGAATGATTTAGTTGACTTTATAGTAAATTCTTATCTGCAACACTGACCCCTAGAATGTTGACTACCTTTCAAGTTATATCTGCTTCCAAGCTGATCAAATAAAGCTATTCTGTGGCATGCATAATTTAAAAAATTTAGCTCTATTCCAGCATTTTCTCCTCCATTTTGGAATCCAGCACACCCATACTTAGATTTCTACCCACAAATGGAAGCCCAAATGCCAGTCTTTGGTAGGAATCGGTACATGCAGATGTGGGGCCTCAGAATATCTCCCAAAACTCCACTAACTTGACAGGCTAAAAAAAAGTAAAGTGAATATATTAAATTTCTTAAGTAAGACTTTTTACAAGGCTTTTTTTTGGCTTTGTTTTAAATCAAAGCTCAAGTCTACTTACTATTTGGTGGCCCTGTTGCTTGGTATGGTGGATAGGATGCTGAAATAGTAGGACGAGAGAAGACTGGTGGTTCATCTCCAAATACCACAATCATAACCTGAATAAGCCCCAACAAGTCTGACTGTGGCTAAAAGAGGAAAACAAATTCATGTCAATTATAAAGTTGCTTTTTGGCAAAAAGCTAAAGTTTGGTCATTTCACATCAGTTTTCAATTCAGTTTGACAGTTTTATTTGTAGATTTCCAATCAAAACTATTCCATTTCTTAGTTTATTTTAACAATGTTAGGTGGTTTTTAAATATTATTTCTATATTCATGGCAAGGTTCTTACTTCAAGTCTATAAAAGCAGTATATTGCAAAATTCATATAGTATTGTTCTTCACAATACTGACACCTGATGACACAGAGCTTATCAAAACTTATTGTCAATGGAAGATTCAAGCATATTGGAACAAATTCAGGAATGGATATAAACAATGGCCACAATATTATTTAAGGTCTTTAAAAGACAGCAATGATGAGGGGCTGGGAATGTGGCTCAAGCGGTAGCGTGCTCGCCTGGCATGCATGCGGCCCGGGTTCGAGCCTCAGCACCACATACAAACAAAGATGTGTCCGCCAAAAATCTAAAAAATAAATATTAAAATTCTCTCTCTCTCTCTCTCTTAAAAAAAAAAAAAGACAGCAATGATACCTTGGAAATATGTGTTCTTAAAAATGATTTTTAGGGGCTGGGGCTTATGGCACTGGGTTCGATTCCCAGCACCGCATATAATAAATAAATTAAAGGTCTGTCAACAACTAAAAAGAATTTAAAATAAAGATAAAAATTATTTTTATTAAAGGCAGTATTATGAACTCTGAATTCATAGGTACTTTAGTTTAGAAATTGCTGTATTGTAAAGAAGATAAAAATTGTTAAAGGACCTCTCCTTCCTATAACAGGGACAGTACTTGTTTTTCAATAAATGTTGCTAAAATTTTCTCTCATATATTTATTGATAACTGATTTAAGGCAAACTATGTTAGACAAAGGTGTTCAACTGTCTTTTTAATAGTTCTATTTTTACTCCTTAACCTATCTTGTGTATATCTTATCTCAAGTACTTTTTCCATGAACTCATCAGTTTTTGATGGTTTAATCATCTCAATCAGCTAACCTCCTTCATATATATATATATATATATATACACACACACACACACACACACATATATATATATATATATATATTTTTTTTTTTTGCAGTGCTGGGGACTGAACTCAGAACCTGATGCATGATAGCCTCTCTACCACTGAGCCACATCCTCAACCCTTGTAACTTTTTCTTCTCCCAATAGAAGAGTTAGTAGCAATTTATACCATTCCAAAGAACCAAATTTATCTCATATTCAATTTTGATCCACCTTATAGAAGATGACAATGAAAACATTTTCCAGTATGTATATGCTGAGGATGGGGGTAAACATGTAGTATCTACCTGTGCAGTACTCAAGAGTATGTGTTGGGGGTGGGAGCTGTTATGTGGTGTGGCCACTTAGAACATACATGACCCACTCTCTCCAATTTTTTAGTTCAACAAAACTCCAAAGTGTGCAATAGTCTCATGTAAGCTTTTTTTTTTTTTTTTTTTTTTTTTAGTTGTAGTTGGACACATTATCTTTATTTTATTTATTTATTTTTATGTGGTGCTGAGGACTGAACCTAATGCCTCACACGTGCTAGGCGAGGACTTTACCGCTTAGCCACCATCCCAGCTCCTCGTGTAAGCTTTTTTAAAAACTAAGATACAATTCACATACCATAAAACACTTCTAAAGCTTACAGTTCAGTGACTTGTAGTTTACTCATAAAACTGTACAATCATCACTACCATCTAAGTTCAGAATATTTTTATAATCTCAAAAAGAATTCCTGTGCCCTATTAGTAGTCATGTCTCATTTTCTACTCTGCAGTCCTTGGTAATCAGATCTACTTTATCTCTACAGATCTGCCTCTTCTGTATGTTTCATTAAAATGGAATAATATAACAAGTGACCTTTTTGTGTCTGGCCCCTCTCAGCATAATTTCCCAATATTCATCCATATTGTAGTATGAATTAGTTCTTCATTCATATATTCTTAAAACTACAATTTTGTTGAAACAAATTTTAATTCTTTATTACACTTTTTCACACTTAATTCTGTGAAATGAGGATTAATCTAATCTTTAATCTGTTTCTAGGCCTATTATAAAGCAACAGGTTACAGATTCAGAATGACTTGCTGACTATATTGCTATAGGATATGAAAGAAATAACAAAAGTATTGTAGCAACTTTCTTTTAATATTTTTGTGATGCTGGGGATTAAATCCAGGGACTTGTGCATGCTAGGCAAGCATTCTACCACTATATCCCAGTCCTGTAGCAGTTTATTTTAGTTCAAACACCTAAAGACCCATTAAACAGATAATACCTTTATAAAAGGTATTGAAAACCCCATAAACTTAAGCAACATTCCTTTCTTCTCCATCCCTTTTTACTTGTTTGCTTTTCTAATAAGCAATAAAAAGATCAGATTTTATATCCTAAGCAATATATTAGTCAGGATTAGGATATTTTTTAATATTTATTTTTTAGTTGTAGGTGGACACAATATCTTTATTTCACTTTTATGCGGTGCTGAGGATTGAACCCACGAGTGCAGGCGAACACTCTACCACTGAGCCACAATTCCAGCCCCAGGATTAGGATTAATAAGTAACTTAACTAGATAATGATAAGTGATAGAAGTTTTATATTGTCATGTAAGATTACTACAATATACACTGAAGCTTTCCCTTATACTTAGTTATAACTAATTGAGAAGTTTTCTACAAATGTCCATGCTCCTTTCATAATAGAGAACTGTTGCTGAGAATAAGCTGATTAAAATTTCCAGTGCTCCTTACAGTAGTGTTTATCAATGGAACACAGCCAAAGTGATTTAATTCCTAAATGCTTAACTTCCATGCTAGGTGGATAAGGAAGGAGATATTCTTTACTGCTTTCTCTGCTCTTCCTGAATGCACAGGACTCTGAAGTCCTAGTAGGACATGGTAGCATCACAAATTGGAGAGAACCTGGGTCTCTAAAGCACAAAATGAGGAAAGCTGCCTGCCACTGAAGGAACACTCCCAGTGAACTATAATGTAGGCAAGAAATTTCTAAGTTAACACTTTAACTCTGTGGGCAAATGAGAATTAACAGACAGGAATTAATATTTTACCAGGATTCTCCATGGTATAACCTCATCTATCACACCAAAGTTTGCCACCATTATTTCTGTTTTTAATCATATTTGTGAAATGTCATACAGAAATATATGAAACATATGTAACTTTAAAAAGTAACGATAAATTACAGTATCTGTGTAGCTATTACCCAAGTTAAGAAACAGAAGATTGCCAAAAATGTAGAAAGAAAATATTTCCCATCCTGACTGCATCCACCTCCATCAACTCTAGAGGTAATAACTCTTCTCTGACAGCAGACATTCTTTTGCTTGATTTTAAACACACTACCTTATGATTTCCTAAACCAGATACTGTTTGTTTGTTCTTGAACTTCACAATAATTAAACTACATATTCTATCGGGACTTCTTTTGCTTAGCAATTTTTGCAGGATTTATTCTTTAACAGAGTACTTTTTTTTTTTAATTGCTGTATGTTATTCCAATGAATGAATATACTATTACTTCTTTATTCTTTCTCTTGCTATTGATACTTTTCTGAGTTATATCCAACCAACCTTTGGCTACTAACCACCACGCCTCTATGAACACGGTTGCAATGGTGATTTTTGTGCAGAGTTCTCAACTGAGGGTGATATTTTTACCTCTCAGGAGATATTTGAAACTCAAGACATTTATGGCTGTCACAACTGCATGTGTGTTATGCTACATCTTGTGGGTAAAGGTTAAATGATCTTCATCCTACATTAAACAGGACAACCTTCTCAGAACAATGAATTATCTGACTCACAGTGGTAACAATGCTGAGGTTGAAAAACATTTTTCTAATGTATACACCAAGGGATGGGACAGCTAATTCATACAGTATGTATTTTTACAACTTCACAGACTATACCAAACTGATTTCCAGAGCAGTTTTACCAATTTTACTCCTACTAGCAGTATTTAAGAGTTCCTTTTTCTTTACATCTTTACTCTTGGTACTGTAACCAACAGTACAAATCTGGTGAATATGCAGTGATGCTCTAAGTATACAAATATTTTCTTCCAGTGTGTGATTAGTTTTTCACTCCCCCCCCCCCTCACAGTACTGGAGATTTAACCCAAGGGTGCTCTCCCACTGAGCTACATCCCTAGCCCTTTAAAAATTTTTTTAAAACTTTGACACAGGGCCTCCCTAAATTACCCAGGCAGGCTTCAAATTTAGCAACCTTTCTCCCTTAGCCTCCTCAGTAGCCAAGATTATAAGCATGTGCTACTATGCCCAGGTCTTCACACTTTTAAATGTGTTGTTCATGAACATAAGTTCTTAATTTGTATAAACTCTAGGTAAATGGGTAAGTCTTTTAATTCTTTGGCTGTTAGGAAAAAAAAAAGTCCACCTACTAAAAGATCATAGACAATTTGCTAAATTATCTCCTAAAAGCCTTTTACAATCTACCTGAAATTGATTTATGTCTACTTTTAAGAAGGAATTCAACTGTCACAACTTCATCATTGAAAAATTCATTCTATCCCCACTGATCTAATATACCATTGTCTTATATCAAGTGTTCTTATATAGTGTGCTTTTTTTAGGTTCTTTATTATGTTCTTTCTATTCATTTGTTTATTCCTGTAACAATCATAGTATCTTAAATTATTAGTTTTATACTAAATTTTGCTATCTGTAGGGCAAGTCTCTTTCCCATTCTCCTTATAAAGCACCTTGACTATTGTCAATCTTTTGCATCTCCATATACATTTTAGATTTTGCTTAGAATTTCACAGATTAACAAATATACTTGGGGCTGGGGATGTGGCTCAAGCGGTAGTGTGCTCGCCTGGCATGCATGGGGCCAAGATTCGATCCTCAGCACCACATACAAACAAAGATGTTGTGTCCACTGAAAACTAAAGAATAAATTAAAAATTTAAAAAAAAAAATACAAGCAAATAAAAAACTCCTCTTAGGATATAGATCAACTGTAGAGAAAAAACATTTTTATAATATTAAATCTTCTAATCTATGAATAAGGTTCTCTCTTTTTTGACTCAGGTTTTCTTTAATGTCTTTCAATAAAGTTTAAAATCTTTTCCATAATATACTATACACCATTTGTTAAGTCTATTCTTGTATTAACTACATTAAAGAAATATATTTATCTTCCAGTTCATTAATCCTCTATTATACTGAATTCAATCTGCTATAAACTCATCCATTGAGTTGTTCTAAGATTTCCACTTGGTTCCTTTTTAATACAATTCTACATCTTCTTTTCTTTTCCTTCCTTTTTTTGTGGTGCTAGCAATTGAACCTAGGGCCTATAACTCTGAGCTAAAAACCCTAGCCTTATATTATTCTATTTTTTAGTTCTAAGTTTTTCTCTTGGTTCCTTTTAAATTCAATTCTCTCATCTTTTTTTTTCTTTCTTGTTTTGTTTTTTGGTATCAGAGACTCAGCCACATCCCTAATCCTTTTTTTATTTAGAGACAGGTCTTGCTAAGTCGCTTAAGGCCTTATTAAGTTGCCAAGTCTGGCTTTGAACTTGCAATCCTCCTGCATCAGCCTTGAGTTGCTGGGATTACAGGAGTGTGCCACCATGCCCAGCTTATCATCTATTTTGTTGAACACATTAATCACATCCTTTTCAAGTGTCCTATAACTGGGTTACCTGAGGTCGGGGAGTGTCTTGTTTCTACTATCTTTTTTCCCTGCTGGTTCCCTTTCTTTATTGATGTATTTAATGATTTAGCATATCTCATGGTATATATACACAGTGGAATATTACTCAGCCATAAAGAAGAATGAAATTTATGGCATTTGCCAGTAAATGGATGGAACTGGAGACTATCATGTTAAATGAAATAAGCCAATCCCCCCAAAACAAAATGTACTCTCTGATATATGGATGCCAATTCGCAATAGGGGGGCGGGGTTTCGCCGGATTGAACAGGGAGGAACAGGAATTTTGAAAGAAGAGGGGATAGGAATGGAAAAATAGTAGAATGAATTAGACATAACTTTCCTATGTTAATATATGAATACATGGGGCTGGTAGAGCACTCGCCTAGCATGTGTGAGGCACTGGGTTTGATCCTCAGCATCACATAAAAATAAAATAATAATGCCCACCTATAACTAAAAAATATTTAAAAAATAAATATATATATATGAATACATGACCAGTGTGACTCCACACCATGTACAACCACATGAATGGGAAGCTATACTCCAGGTATGCATGATGTCAAAATACATTGTATTGTCATGTATAACTAAAAAGAATAAATAAAAAATATATATATAAAATGAGGGCTGGGGTTGTGCCCCAGTAGTAGAGCACTCGACTAGCAAGTGCGAAGCCCTGGGTTTGATCCTCAGTACCACATAAAAATAAACAAATAAATAAATAAAATAAAGATATTAAAAAATATATATTTCTACAATAAATGCAAGTGAAAGAAAAGTCCAAGATTTTAATGCAATCCACTACGTAAAATGCAACGAATGATCCACGACATTCTCCATAGTCTTTTTTAAATAATTGTTTTTTAGTTATAGGTGGACACAACATCTTTATTTTATTTTTATGCGGTACTGAGGATGGAACCCAGTGCCTCATGCATGCTAGGCAAGCAGTCTATCTCTGAGCCACAACCCCAGCCACCCTCCACAATCATTTACAATACTTTCTAGACATCTAGTTGGTTAATTATTGTGAGGGGAAAGGGGGAAAAAAAAAAAAGGGGGAGAGAAATGAATTACAGTAGATGGGGTAGAGAGAGAAGATGGGGTGGGGGATAGTAGAGGATAGGAAAGGTAGCAAAATACAACAGTAACTAGTATGGCAATATGTAAAAACATGGATGTGTAACCGATGTGATTCTGCAATCTGTATATGGGGTAAAAATGGGAGTTCATAACCCACTTGAATCAAATGTATGAAATATGATATGTCAAGAGCTTTGTAATGTTTTGAACAACCAATTAAAAAAAAATAAAAAATAAAGGCCTGGCTGTCTTGACAGTCAGAATAGCAACTTCTGTCTTTCCATCCACTTTAGGTTGTTTGAAATTCTGAAGGCTTGTCTCCTCTTAGCTAAGGCCCTCCGTCCAGATTCTTTCACCCTGCATCTAGAAACAGTAAATACCACTAAGGGACAGGGCACAGTAGCACATGCCTCTAATTACAGTGACTTGTGGGCCTCATGAGGCAGCAGGATTGCAAGTTCAAGATCAGCCTCAGCAACTTAGCAAGACTCTGTCTCAAAAAATAAAAAGGGCTACATATGTGGCTCAGTGGTAAAGGGCCCCTGGGTTCAAGCCTCAGTATTTTTTTTTTTTAAAAAAAGTACGTACTTATACAAAGCATTATACAAATAAGATGTATTTCTTTTAGAGTGCCTTTCCTAATTGCCTCAGCTCAGTGATTAGTCTCTTATCTGAATTTATCCGCCCTTCTTGGAATCCTTCTTAAGTTTTAATAGAAAGCACACGCTAGTGAGCAAAACATGAAAAACAACTAATTCACAGAACCTATTAATACTTACATGTTTCCATTCATGTAGATAAGGAAGATATATTTTCCCATTTGCATCAACATGCTTTCCTGTCTTAATAGTCATTGAACTAGTAGGTTTAACAAAACAGATAGGGGGATTATATGGGTATGTGTCCAGCAGCCACAGGCATATTGGAATGTTGTATGTATTACCTGAAAGAGAAAGAGAAACTTTAATCATTCTATTTTTATTTTTACTCAAAAACAGTTTAATAGGTAAGGGAGAGCTACAATTAAGGAACACGTGTCAAACTTGCAGCAAATATTTTGTTTCAAAGTTCTGTTTAAAATTAGTTTCTCAATTTTTTGTTTGTAAAACACATAAGTAGGATGAAGGAGCTAACTGATCACTACTCTGCCTATGCCTTCCTGATCCTATAAAACATTCTTCATGAATTATCTTTCGACCCAATCTGTTCTTTGCTACCTGACTCTCTTCGTTTCAATTAATAAAGCTTGCTGGGAAGGGAAAGGAAAGGAAGAACATGGCTTAACGTGCTACAGGAGAAAGTGATAAATCTGAAATTCCCTTGTCAAAACCTAGATTATAAAACTCAATCCAATAGTCAAACAGATGCTAATGGTTTCCACAGTCTGACAAATGCATATAGTCTTTTCAGTGGTAATTACTCAGAATCATTCATGTCATTCTCTTCTTTTTGCTTTATGAAACAATCTGAGGTGAGAAATCTGACTATATGTAGTCAAAATGAAGCATCAAAGAATCTGATAGTTAATATATTAAACAAAAATCACAGTATTTTCTTACTATGCTCAAAGTCCAATGTTCCAAGCAACTATCTGAATCACCTAATATAATTTATATGCATTTTCCCCTTAGAAATAGTTCCCTGCACATAAATAAGTGCACATAAATGTCGTCTAAAGAAATTAGATAGTTATAGGACTTCAGATTTGTTGTTTTAGCCCAGAATTACCTACAGTGAACAATAATGGGAAGTTCCAATAGGACATAGGGTAATATATAAAACATAAGTTTTTCCCACCACCCAGAATTCTCTGCTTTGTGTAAATGAAGAATTTCCCAGAGTAATGTACATTTGTAAACTATGTTACTTATAACCTATTTCCTTCAACAGAGTTTATTTCCTGAGGGCAAGGGCAGAGTTAGTAATCTTGAATTTCACTCAGTCCTCCCTAAGCTTTCCATATTTGCTTTATACAGTGCTAATGCTTGATTAAGTATCCGCCCCCATCTATAATATGCATCCTATTATAAAAGGTTGACTCGTCTTTTAATAGGAAGCTCAAATGTCATTACCTCTGTGATTTTCCCATGTGGCCTTGTTCTCCTTTGAAATTTCACTGTATCTTAAAAATTTTATTATTCTATAAGCACCTATAGACATGTAAATCTCATTTATTCCCTGTTTTTGTTATTAATGTAGATTGTTCCAGAAAAGATGTACCCATTATTCATCTTTGTGTCCATAACCCCTATCCCTATTACCTCATGCACAGCAAGTACTATGTGAAATCAATGGATAAGTTATAGGGCACAGGAATAATTAACAGAGCTGTCCAAAAACAAGTTTCTTTTGAAGCTGAGTGCACTTTTATCACTGTAGGTATTCCACCAGAGGATGACTGACTGGCTAACAGACTAATTATCCATCATCAACATTATTACAAATCTCACATAAATAGTAGCTACTATTTATTGTCTGCTAATTATTACCAGACTCTGTTCTACATTCTTTACCTATATTATCTCAATGAATTCTCGGTTTCCCTGAGTTAGGTACTATTATTCAAATACTAGAGATAAGTCTAGTGACAAACCTGAGCAATGAAATTAGGAATTCAAACCTAATTCTGTCTCAACTTTAAATCCTCCTATACAACTATACAATCTGGCATAGTCAGAAAAGACTGAATGGCATGGAGGCTGAATGAACACCATCTGAGAACGCTTTTTAGTTTCAAAATTCTCCTATTCTCTGAAACAATAAATTTCTCCAATGCAATTAGGCACAGGACGTCTTGATAAAAAGCCTTATAAAAAGCTGAAATATGAGCTGCTGCTGCCAAATTAAAACAGAAGTTAAAATTAAAGTTAAAACAGAAGTTAAAATCTCAGTCACCATGAAAGCCTTGACAAAGTAGGTTCAATTTACTTCTAACTTTTGGCAACATATTTATTATGTCGTCAAATACATCTGAACTGGAAACATAAATAAGACATTTACCTCTATAAGGCACAGGAATTGTTCCAGTAAGGTTCATTAATTCCCTGGAACTGCCATCATTAAAAACTGAAAGGAAAGAACAAAGATTTTTTAAAAAATATTTATTTTTTAGTTTAGGTGGACACAATATCTTTATTTTATTTTTATGTGGTGCTGGGGATTGAACCCAGTGCATCAAGCATGGTAGGCCAGTGCTCTACCTCTGAGCCACAACCACAGCCCCAGAACAAAGATTTAATCATGAGCATTTTTGTAGATACTCTCATACAAGTTATTCTTTTAGAAACAGTGGTTAAAATTCACTATTATCCTTGAAAGGGGCTATCTTGTTAATGTATCATCCATTCTGTCCAATAACAAAGAATCCTTTGTTGATTCACTCAAGGGGATCAGCTTTTCAGTGAGTAAAGGAAAGACGCTTTGAATTACTTGCAAAAACTAATGGGAGTACCACAGTCCCAGTAAATATGAGTTCTTGGTATCCAACTAATCAATGTATGCATGAGGCCCTGGGACAGACAGACACACACACACACAGACAGACACACACACACGCATGCACACACGTCATCACTTTCAAATACCATACTAAATGTTAGCCTAGTATCATATTTTAGAAATCCCCAGGTGTTTATCCTGTCATTCTCAATTCTAATGTAGTATCAAACACAGTATTAAATGTACAAAAAGTGTCCACAGTTAACTGTAGATGACATCTTTCAATATGTATTTTTTTTTATTTCACATTTTTCTACACTGATTTATTAGGGTAGTAATCTGTGTTACATTGATTGCTATTGCTTGTAACAATGACTTGGAATGCACACCATGCCATATAGAGAGGACAAGGTTGTAATACATACTACAAGAATACACATTACACTGATGACGTCAGTTGTTTTATTACTGACAATTATAAACCATGTTGTAATTTATTCTAATTTTGAACATTTTCAAATAAGAATATCTTTGTTTACTTTATAAGTATTTTGATAACGATGATTTAGATTTGGTCAAGCCATATGAAGTTATACAAGACTTTTTTGATGATGATGGAACCTTCATCAGTTTTGTTCAACAAGGTTATTCTCTCAGCATCAAGTAAAAGCTATACACTTACAGAAAAGTTCAAGCCTCAATCATTTTCTCCAAACTGAAGCTATTGTAAAACTAACTTTAATTTTGGTAAATATGAAGGTTTTGCAGATCAAAATACCATGGGATAGTGTGTGGACAAAAATAAAATTGAAATGAGGAAGAATCTTGTCCTAGGTTTAGGAGAACACAATTGTTTCAGATCCTTGTTGCTTAGGAAAAGCAGAAATGATTGCCTCTCTGCTGCCTCTCACCTCTCTTTCAGGACCTAAAGTTTACAAAGCCACAGGTGTAAGTGGAATTCATAAAGTCTCAGCTACAAAATTCAGTTCACTGCTTTCAGAGCCAAAGGCTTCATAATGGATAAAAGCCCTGGCACATTATGAAGCAGGGTTGAAGAGAATGAACTGGATATGATGGAGACAAAAAAGAGAAAAGTTCCAGGTGTTGTTATCTCTTAAAATCCAACTTTATAAGAAAGTAAAAAAACAAAAACACCATCTTACCTACTCTACAGAATCAAAAATAATATTAATAAAAATTTTCCTTATTATAAAACGCAAGACACAGTTCACAATATAGGTTTGTCAAAAGTGTTCCTGTGCTGGGCACAATGATGCATACCTGTAATCCCAGCAACTTGAGAGGCTGAGGCATGATTCAAGACCAGCCTCAGCATCTTAGTGAGGCCCTAAGTAACTCAGTGAAACTCTCTCTAAATAAAACATAAAAAGGGCTGACGATTTGGCTCAGAGAGATGCTGGGGGTTGGGGGGATGGGATTAAGCATCAGTAACTTTAAGCTAAGTATCTTTAAGATATACTGTACAATATCTTTTCTTTCCTCTAGGTGACAGACTACATGTTAGAACCAGGTTTGAGGCCAACCACAGCAACTTAAGTGAGATTCTTAGAACCTAGTGAGACTCGGTCTCAAAATTAAAAAAAAAAAAAAAAAGGGTGGGGCTAATAGTCTGTGGTAGGGCCCATAAGCATGAGGCCATGAGTCTGAACCCCAGCACTGCAAAACAAACAAATTTCCTCCTAGGTCTAAACTTGCACAGTTCTATATCAATTTTTTTTTTTGTTGTTGTTGTTTAAACTTAAGAGTTGAACAAATATAATACCCTATTGCGTAACACTTATGTTGGGTGGAGGTTCAATTCTACAACTGAAAAAACAAACTTAACAAGAAAGCAAAAAAACTATAATCATTAATAAAAAGAGTAAGCAAATTCAAAATACAGTAATAGGTATTGATTAAACTCACCATATGAATCCAATACAGGTTTGAGATCTTTGTACAGAGTAATAACATTGACAGTTTCACGTACAGTTAGGTCTCTGTATTTGTACTGAAAAGCAAAATCACAAAATAATTTAGAGTAAACCTAATAAAATAACAAGCCTTGTTATTTTATTCCAGATTTTTTTAAAAAAATCCTGTTTTCTTCATAGCACTCTTCTTAAAGTTAAACTGGCTTTTGTCAATTATTAATATTAATTAAAGCCTGAAAGGGCCTCAGTTACTTTCCTTCCTATCACCTATTTGAAACCTTTACCAAAGCTACCAACCTCCATTTTAGCTCTTCTGTCCAATGTAAAAGGACCTACCAAATCAAATCTTAGTCATTTTTGAAGACTTAGCTTACATATCTCTCTCTCCCTCTTCTTAATGAATTCTTTTCCAGACTTCCCTTTAGCCCATAATTATCTCTCCTTTTTCCTTTTATTAAATCTTGTTCCATTCTTCTCCAGAAGATCCTGGCTTAGGCACTCCTGGCAGGAGATAAGATCAGGGACTCTGATCACAACACTTCCAAGCTCATCAATTGACAAACTGACCATGTACGTGAAGTTTTTAGTGCTTCTTTCTTAAAAATGAACAGTTTATCTATTCTAAAAACAAATACTCCAATAAGCAAGTCGGGGACCAAAACAAACTGAAAACAAGAACATCCAGTTTGGTGATCCAAGGCAGTAATTCCAGTGCCTCTGGAGGAACTGGGACAGAGAGGGGAAGTGTTGAGGCAAGAGGATCACAAGTTCAAGGCCAGCCTCTGCAACAGATCCTTTCTCAAAACAAACAAACAAAAAAAAAAAAAAATCAAAAGGGCTGGGGATGTGCTGTGATAAAGTGCCCCTGGGTTTAATCTTCAGTACCAAAACAAAAACAACAATAAAAACCCCTAACAAGTAATAGGTAAAGCAAGAAAAACTTCATAAACAATAAATATTAATAACTTCAAAGAAGAAAATAATAATATTGAATCCATTAAATAAGAATACTCTAAGAATATGAAATAAAAACCAAAAAAAATCTGAGAGCAGACCCAAATCATTCAATAAAAGGATTAGAATACAGTCCAAAAAGTCCCACAGAGACTACTAAAAAAAGAATGATAGACAATATGGGGGAAAATATTTTAAAAATTAAGAAATAAATCTAGTTCTATTCAAAGTCCATTCTTTCCCTCCTTCTACTGTAATACCAATTTTTCCATGCTATGTAACCAGTCCTATTAACATATAAACATGTTCTTAATTCTCCCATCTTAGTCACACAAGTCACATTCCTAAACTCCCAGTCTCTCTAGCAGTCACATCTCAGTTCCTCTTTATATAAAAAAACAAATAAGCAAACAAAAACTCATATAAGGAAGGCTGGAGATGTATCTTAGTAGAGAGTCTGTCTACCATACAGAGCAGGCTTCCATCCCTAGCTCCACAAAACTAAACAAACTCATACAAGTAGCTGCCTACATTTGCTGTCTTACATTGCCTTTTCTATGCTTTCTTTCAAAAACTTTCTATAGTGGAAAATTTCAAACATATCCAAAATTAGTAAAAGACGAAAGATTTATACGATCTGAAGAGAAACCAGAGTATAAACATATTCAAAATTAGAAGAGTATAATGTGCACCCTTATATCTAACACAGAGAGTCAACAATAATCAATTAACAGCCAATCTCATTTACTCTATAACTCCATTCACTTTTCTCTCAATTTTATTCTGAAGCAAATCATAAATAACATCATATCCTCTCACACATAAATATTTTATATCTTTAAAACAACTTTTAAAAATCATAATACTAGTATCACATTAAATAGTGGCTAGTTACTTAATATTATCAAATATTCAATGTTATATCATATTTAATTTTTTGAAAAAGCATCCAAATTAAGTCCACTGCAATTTAAAATCTGAAGTCTCTTTTAAATGTACAGATTTTCTCATCTATCTTTTTTATAGCTTTGAGATATAATTCACACATTTAGAGTGTACATTTCAATTGTTTTTAGTATATTTAGAATGGTAAAATCATTATTGCAATCCATTTTTACATTTTCATTATTCTCAAAAGAAATCAATACCCTCCAGAGGCTGAGGCAGGAGGACTGCAAGTTTGAAGTCAGCCTAAGCAATTACTGAGGTCCTATGCATCTTAGTTGAGATCCTATCTCAAAATAAAAAGGGCCAGGGATGTGGCTCAATGGTAAAGCCCTCTGAATTCAATCCCCAGGACCAAACCAAAACAAACAACAATGACAAAAAAACAAAACCCAATACCCTCTAAAAATAACTTTTCATTCTTCTCACCCCCTACTTCACCTAGATGACCAATCACTAATCTACTTTCTATCTCTATAGGTTTGATTATCCTAGATATTTCATATTAACAGAATCACATTATCTTTAATCACTAACTTCTTTTACTTTCCATATTTTAGAGGTTCATCTGTATGTAGAGTGTACCAGTATGTCACTGTCATTCATTTTAATTGTAGAATAATTCTTATTATATGGATAAACCACATTTTACTTATCTACTGTTTAATTGATGAGCTCATCTCTATTTTTACCCCCACCCCCATTTATTTGTTGAAGATACCTGTTCATTTGTCTTATAGAGGTTTCCATAGTTTGAAATTTGCTAACTGCATCCCTTTAGTATATTTTAATATACATGTTCCTATCAATAAGTATCTGGATCAAGAAGCAACGATCTTCATGATTTAAAAAAAAGTTTTTTTAGTTGTCAATGGATCTTTTCTTTTTCTTATTTATTTATATGCGGCGCTGCGGATCCAACCCAGGGCCTCACACATGCCAGGCAAGCGCTGTACCACGGAGCCACAACTCTAGCCCTTCATGATTTTTATATATACATATTTTCTTCCCCTCTCTCTTAAGCAAGATCATTTCACAGGTAATATTTTTCCACTGAGAAGCACACTGATATCTGGGTATCCCTGTGATGTTAGCAACCACTGATGCTCACTGTCTAGACCCATTCTTTTCACACTCACTCCAATTCTGGACATTCTGTATCTGTCCAGTGAGAAGTGATCAGATTCTGGATGTATTTTGAAGGTAGAGCTAGCATGATTTTCTGTGGAAGTGAAGGAAAGAGGACTCAAGGAACACTTTAAGGTTTGGGGCCTGAGAAGCAGAGGGGTGTATATATATTTTGTACCTACCACTTCACTGTAAAATTGCTCATCAAGGTCACCAATACCTACAATAGGGTGTGCAAAGGCCAATTCTACCTTCATCTTACTTAACCTACTGTCGGTAGCTGACCAAGTTAACTTCTTCCTCTTTTATTTTCTTTTGGTGGCGGGGTAGGGGTACTGGGAATTGAACTCAGAGGTGCTTGACTACTGAGCTACATCCGCAGCCCTTTTTAAATTTTTTTTTGTTTTAAGACAGGATCTCACCAAGTTGCTGAGGCTGGCCTTGAACTTGCAATCCTCCTGTCTTAGAATCCCATGCCACAGGGATTACAGGCATGTGCCACCACACCCAGCTGATCCTCCACCCCACTTTTTAGAGGTTTTTAGTTATAGATGGACATAATACCTCTATTTTATTTACTTTTATGTGGTGCTGAGGATCAAACCCAGTGCCTCACACATGCTAGGAAGTGTGTTCTACCATTGAGATACAACTATAGCGCTGATTACTTCCTCTTAAAACATAATTTCCAGAATGCCAATCAATGCTTAATTTCCTCCTCTCTGTGACTATTCCTCCTTAGTCTCTTTTGCTGGTTCTTTCTCTTTCTTCATCAATTAATGTTATTAAGCCGCAGGGCTGAGTCCTTGGTCCTCTTCTCTATCTAGACTCACTCCTGTGGTAGTGTTCCCCTTGTTTTTAAATAATATTTACATGTTGAAAATCTGCAGATTAAAAATTTCCAGTCTGAACCTCTTCCTTGAACTTCAAAAATGTATAGGGGTCGTTAACTTTTCAATTTCAGTTACCCATGGTCAAACTTGGTCTGAAAATATCAAATGGAAAATTCCAAGGGTAAGCAATTGGTAAGTTTCAGACTGCATGTAGTTCTGAGTTATGTGAATTCTGTAACAAAATCTCATGCTGTCCCAGTCTGTCCCACCCAGGAATTGAATCATCCCTTTCCCCAGCAAATACAAACTGTTTATGCTATCTGTGTCAGTGGCATCTCAGTCATGATCAACTGTCGCAGTGCTTGTTCAAGTAACTCTTATTTTAATAACAGCCACAAAGTGCACAAGCAATGAGCCAGCAATTTTATTGAGTATATGTCATGACTGCTCTATTTTATTAATAGTTATTGATAACTTTACTATGTCTTTTATAAATGAAACTTTATAATAGATATGTATATATAGGAGAAAAACATAATATATACAGTGTTCAGTACTGTCCAGTTTCAGGAATCTACTGTGGGTCTTGGGATCTCTGCAGATAAAAGAGGGAGTACTGTATATCCAGTTACTGGTTTGATAGCTGCATTTGAATATTCAATGAAAGTTATATGAAAGTCAAATTGAACCTGACCAAAAATTATCTCCTTATCTTCCCTCCCAAAGTGACTCTTCCTACATCTATACCCCTCTATCTGTTCAGACCCAAAACTTGAAGTTATCCTTGGTGACTCTCTTTCCTTCACACCCACAGCAAATCTATCAGAAAATTCTGCTAACACTACTTTCAAAATACTCTACAGTTTGATCACTTCTCACTACCTCCACAGGTACAATCCTGGTCATATTGCCAGCATTTCTCATCTAGATTATTTCAAAAGCCTCTTCACAGATGACTGTGCCTCCACTAGTATCCCTGAAGTCTAGTTTCAACACAGTTTTGTTGAACACTACTGTTAAAACACCTGCCATCATTGTCCAACTAAATGTCAAATCCCTATAACAGCTTGTTAGGGCCTCCAAAATCTCCCAACCACTGAAGTTCAATGTCTAAACCTACTCTCTTCCTTTACTCTGATATAAAATTGTAACCTATCCCCATTTTCTACCCACTAGCACAGTATTTCTCGTTCCTGGTTAACTTTTTTTTTTCTTTTTCTTTTTTTGTTTGGTACTGTGGATTGAATTTAGGGTCATTTTAACATGTAACCAATCCCCAGTCCTTTTTGTTTTTTATTTTGGGTCAGGGTTTCACTAAGCTACTTAGGATACTAAGGGCCTAGCCTGCTTTACTTTCCTCTAAAATATACTATCAATTTCCAAAATACTATTTAATGTACTTTTTGTGTAGGAGACATTCTCTATTTTGAAACTTTCTCTCTCTTTTTGGTACTGGGACTGAATATTTTATTTTGAATCAGGATCTCACTAAGTTACTGAGGCTGGCTTTTGAGCTTGCAATCCTCACGCCTCAGCCCCTCCATGAAACTTTCTCTTTAGAAGTTATTTGGTCTTCAGTTAAGCACTTTTTTTTTTTTTAAACAGGGAAAAACAAAAGTGTTATATATAATAGTGCGCTTTATTATAAATTGAAAACTGCTTAAACCGAGGATAATTGGTAGAAACCAATTCTGCTTTGACCAAACTATCTAAAGCTAAGCCATTGAACTGGGGAAGGCTCAACTCTCGACCACTTCACATGTTATTCCAATTAATTTAAAATTACACCTCCCTCCCCCCGCAAAACCAAACCAAACCGTTCCACTCCGGCGTCAAGTACCACATTTTGAAGTGATTACCAAATTAAACCACAACTTTAAAATGCAAAATGCCTGATTGTTTTAAAAATGAAAAAAAATATACTAGTTGAGTTGTGAGGACTGTAATTTAAACTCACGCTTCCGAGGTAGCGAAGGACTGGTATTTTGGACGTTTTGACTTAACCGAGCCAATTCTACTCTCTTGCCGGCCCGGTGTTGAGTTACGCGGGGGATACAAAACTGCAAAGGCCACAGTCTCCCCAGCGAGGGAAGGGCAGACTGACGGGTTTCTGGGACCTTAGATCAGAAACTAAGCACGACCGGCTCTGTTTATACATTTTAAGAGGAAAATTATACCGCCCGACAGACGGCTCCAAACTCTCCCGAAGAGCGAAGGACAGGCGGCAGGTGGCAGACGGCCTCTGGGCCTTTGTTGACGGTCGCCGCCCCCCATTTTCCCTACCCGGGTATAAACAGATTCCGAGGCCTTTGACGCCTCGGGAGTGGGGGCCGCGAAGGCAGCGGAGGACCGCACTGAGGCTTCCGGCCAGCTCGGGAGACTAGCTGGGCTGGGCTTGGCTGGTCCGGTCCGGGCCAGGCGCGGAAGGGAGTGGTGGGCGCGCGCGGGGCTGAGAGAGCGTCGCGGCCTCACCTTGGACACCATTTTCTTGAGCTGACTCTCCGACACCGCCATGACGGACGCCTAGCGACTCCGGTCCACGCAGGCAGAGGGTCAGCGGCTCCCGGGCCGCCCAGGCCGCCCCACACAATCGCACTCCAAGCGGCCAGCCCCCCACCCCCCCCCCGCCTCTAACAACAGGAAGTCAGCACCACCACAGCACTTCCACTTCCGCTACGTCACTTCCGAGGCCGCGGTCCTGCAGACAGTGTTGTACACGCTAAGCGGCGGAGTTCAGTCATAGTGTGGGTTTCTATCAACTCGCCTCTGGCGTTGCGGTACTCGACCGACCGAGTCCCAAAAATGAGGGCAGGTGTACTCCGAGTGTCGAGGCTCTGGGCTTGGATAAGACTGGCAGGTATTTCAGTCACCTTAAGACTTAGGAAGCAGGTGCAGGAAGGGCAAGAAGTATAATGGACTTCCAGTGAGCACTAACGACTGATTCATCAAGTGGGAGGGTACTGTACTGGCAGAAATGTTCTGCTACCGACTTACTCTTGTGAGAATAGTAGGCAAGTACACTTTTAGTTTCGCCTTTATTTTTTTTTTCCCCTTCCATCTCTAAGATGAGCGGCTTACATTAGAAGACGTCCAAGGTTTCTTTGGTTATCAGGTGTTTTTGTCTTTTTTAAAACTTAAAAGTCCTTCATACTACGTTTGCAAGGGCGAAGTGTAGAAAGCCCTTGTTTTTCAGGAAGCCAGACATAATTTCTTCACCAAGATACCTTTCCTAAGTTAGAACTTTTCTTGTCTGCCTAGACGCAGTTGAAAATACAGGCTGCATTTTACCTTGCTTTGTGTTCAACTACCAGCCTGTCCACCAAATACAAGTCCTTGGGGCAGGCATATTTTCAGATCTTCATGGTCTTGTATAGTGCAAGAATAGGTAGTGAGCCTTTCGGAAGATCAGAAGTTCAAGGCCACCCTCAGCAATTTAGCAGAGACCCTGTCTTAAAGTAAAATAAAGGGACTGAGGATGTAGCTTAGTGGCAGAGCACCCTTGGGGTTATGGTAACTTGTGTTTTTTGTAATACTGGGGATTGAACCCAGGTGTTTGTGCACGCTATGCAAGCACTTTAACCACTGAGCTACATCTCCAGGCCTTGTTTTATTTTGATATAGGGTCCTGTTAAGTTGCCTAGGCTTGCCTTGAAATTCCTTTCCTCCTGCCTCAGCCTCGCAGAGTTCTAGTATTACAGACATGTGCCACCAGGCTTGGCTCGTTATGATGAATTATATTAGTCATTATTCCACATCATCACCAGTTTTACAAGCACAGTGTCAAAGTATTGTAAAACTTAGGTTTGATTATGTGAAGTATGATTCATTTGAATGATTTTAATATAGTGCTGATGAGAACAGACTATGGTATTGATTCCCTTCTAAGCTGGCATCTAAGAGAAAGTCACAGACACAGAAGGGCCTATTTTGAAAGTATGTGGAGATATTATAAAGTGTTGTCAATACAGACACATAAAGGCAATTTAAGAGATATATATTATTCCTGGACAACCATATGTTAGCTCTAGTCAAACCAAAAGGTCAGTTCTACTGCTCCTGCTCTTTTATGTTGCTTAAAAATATGGTTTTCAAAGTGTTCTCAAAGTCACAGCTTGTTCAGAAGTAACTTCAATTAGAACAAAAAGTTTTGCTAAAATAATTTTGAAAACAGTTGATAAAATCCAATCTCATTTTAAGAGTCACTTAAGTAATTAAATGTACTAGGTGCTGTGTGAATTATATGAAACAAATCTCCAAATCTGAATAAACTTCCTTTAACTTGAATAAATCAGGCATCACATGGTGAATTTAAAAATCAAACTTTATTCATTATTCTTGATATTTAAGGAAAACAATATAAATTGGAAAGTAAAAATATATCTTCTACTATAGTATCACAAAAGCATTTTTAATACAAGCCCCACTAAAAATCATAACAAGAAGAGGCACTGCATAATTATGGAAAAACAAAAAAGTGAAAGTTAACAGAAGCACTGAATGTTAAATTATCATCAAATCATAGTGAGGTGGTAGTTGGTGGTAGTTGCTTCTTGACATATATGTGGAACTTAACAACATAATTACTAATACTCAATATTCAAGGGAATGTCTGAAGCAGAATTACTTCTATATTGTGGCCTTCTAGAGGGTAAGGACCATTGTTCATCTTGGAATATGCAAATTCTAACACAATATTTGGAATAACAGTAGGTACTCTAAATGTTGTGTTGTCATGTTCCTGTTATAATTAATGTAGTGAACTCTTGGCAATTTATCTAGGAGACAGTAATATTTTGCAGTTAGATTGTTGTTCAAGAATATATTAGAGAAAGAAAAAAAAAAGTTATAAATTAAGATTTTAGAAATTACCAAATTTTTGATTAGTTATCACTTATTATAAAAGGCTAGTTAAAAATATGTTTCTTTCAGTTTTACTATTTCATAAAAAAGGATACATTGTTAGAGTAAAACCAAAATAATCAAATCAAATCTAATGCTTATCTCTTCAAATATCCAAATGTTTTTTGGTCATTGTTTTTATAGTGCTGGGATAGTACCCAGAGTCTGTGTGTGCTAGGTAAATGCTCTACCACTAACTACACCCCCACTCCAAATGTCCACAATTTTTATCCAGTTAATCTGGTGGGAATCTTTCCAAGCATATTAAATACTTTTTTACTTTCTTAAACATGGGATACTGAATGTTACCTTAATTACTGAAGTTCACCACTTTTATTAAGTGAGCATTAGAATGACTATTTACCCTCTACAATGTGTCTACCCTTATAAACCATTTGGCTCCTATCTCTCTGCCCAGATTTGTATGTACCTATTATGTTTACAAGACACTTTGGATTTCTTCACGGTACTTACTACAATTGGAATTGTACATATGTAGGATTTGATTTATTGTTTCCCAAACTAGATTATAAGGATCAGGAATGCTTGTATGTAGTCCAGGCATGTTCACTGTTAGTGCCTGGAGTATAATAAGTTCCAAATAAATAACTAGATGACTAAAGCCTATCTTAGTTCATAGCTGCCTCTGCTGTTTGCTGAGGACAGATTAGGAAGCTAGGGAATTAGTCGTTCTAAAAATTTATGTTTTTTAAAAGTAAACTTTTAGAGAATGAAAGTAATTTTTCCTAGTATTTAGGACCTCAACTTTAGGGTCTTGTGATCACTATTTTGGCTGTTAAGCATTTTATCCCTATTAGTACCTTAAAAAAGTAAAGACTATAAATTTGAACTTTCTCCTCTATAAGATGATGATAATAGTCCCTACCTTAGTGGGTTATTATGAGGATTCAATAAAATAGTAAAGTGCTAATTATAATTCCTGTTATATAGTGTTGATGTTAGCTGTTACTATTAGTTGTGTATCAAAATAGTAATAATATGCTCTATTTAACACATGAAAACATTATTAATGAGGGGCTGGGGCTGTAGCTCAGTGGTAGAGCACCTGCCTCACAGGTGTGAGGAACGTTCTAGCCTTAGCACCCACATAAAAATAAATATTGTGTCCATTTACAACTAAAAAAAAATTTTTAAAAACATTGTTAATGATTCATTTCTAAAGCATATGTACTCTGAATTGTTTCTTCTGGAGTGGTTAAAGGATTTGCTCAGAACCATCAGTCCACTCAGCCTCTATCCCTTAAGACCAATGGTTTTTATGAAGTCTTCATATTTTGGCTTTAAAAGAAAAGGTTTTACTCATAATCGGTTTCTACCAAAACATACATTTCTTCCATGCTTTTACTACTATCACATGTCATGTGGGGGATCTTATATAGTCCAAGAAGAGGTTGTAGACAATTTCAGAAAGGAAATCCTACTGGAAATTAAATTACATATACTTTTTCTTTATATGTTAAAAATTTTACATTTACCTTTTACTATTTTAAAGTGCATATAAAATTCTTTCCCAGTTCTGGTAGCTAATGAATTTGAAAAGGAAAAGAAAATGTCTTACCATTATTACCAACTGTGTTTTGCAAAAGAACATCAACATTAAACTATGAATCTTTTGAATATGCACCTAGCACAGATTTTATAAATAAGGCCCATTCTGGATCTTTAGGTTATCATATTTATTATAAATGTCAAAAAGTAACCTTTATAAAATTCATTTCTTTCAGTATATCTCCAAAGTGATTAGTGTGCTTTGAGTTTGGGGTACACAATTTAAAATATTACACACTGCAGATGCATGTTTATCCTTGTTGTAGCTTGAAGAACAGTATAGATATGTTAAGCATCCCGAATGAAATTAGATTTTTTTCTCCTTTCATATCTAACTCCTTCAGGATCAAATGACAAACCTAACCAAGAAACCATCTACCTTAACCAAGCAGTTGGTAAGACAAATAAGACACAGACATACTCAAATCTAATATATGTTGGCAAAATTAAATGATCTTTTCTTTCAGGTAACTGTGTTTGAGAGTCAAAGTTTTAACTGTTGTTGGAGACCATGGATTGAGGATGCACTGCTTTGGAGTTTCTCAGTCACTGTGTCTTCCTTCACTGTGGTTTTAATGACTTCAGATACTCCATTAGTTCCAAGGATGCAAGGTAAACTTAGAAACACTTCACTATTTATATCATAATATCCCTAAAATGAAAAATATAGGGATTATAATAGAAGTGAATCACTGCAAAAAAAAAAAAAAAAGGTCATATCATAAGAAAAAGATGGACAAAGTAGATTCCTTGGAGAGGGACATCCCATGGAATCTGGGTACAATACAGTAACCTTTTTTAAGTTTTCTTTTCCATATTGTATTTCGCTCCTGGTATTCTAAGTCTTCACGAAAGTCTGATTAAGCATTTGTGTTTCATCTTAGCTATACTCTAGGGAATTTATGCTCTGGGTAAAAGCAGCAAAAGACAGGCAATTGGAGAAACAGACTGATAACTAGCTGAGACAAGTTGGCACATCAGTTTGAGGTGATGTGGCTGGCTGATGTAATAAATCACAACCAGAAGTTGTTTATGGAATATATAAACACTGCTTGGAGATTCCCAAAAATTACATGAGGGTGAGAGGACAACCTGGTAGAGATCCAGACTTCTCACAGTTAAATAGCATAGGGCTTAGGCTGAAGTGCCACCTCCAACATCTTACACTGAAAGCTGGTGACATTGAAGACACCTGCATTAGAGTGTGAACAACAGTTTTGCTGGTTTTATATTATTAATATGAAAGTTTAAAATGAGACAATGAGAATAACCATTACCTTTGCTAAAATTGATACAGAATGTACTTTCTTTTTATTGTTTACAATACTGTCGACCAGGTCAGCTATAGATAGTCCAACAGACCAGGATCTTTGACCTTTTACCTTTAATAGTTCCATGGCTCTAGATTACAAAAAACAAAACAAAACAAAAAAAGACCTTAGAAAATGCAAAAAATATTCACCATTTAGTTTTACATTCTGTTTAAGGCATTAACTAGGTGTTTTTATGCACAGAAATAAGAGTTATACAGTAATGGTTTTAGGAAGGCTTTCAGATAATTGAATGATTATTTAAGCTTTCCTTAAAATGTCAGATTCATAGTTCACAGAGAGATGCTTTAAAAGATTCTCACCACCCTGATGATTTAACTAATTAGGAATTAAAACAATAAATACCAGTTTTGCCTATTACCCCTGGCAAAGATTAAAAGTCTGATAACTAAATTTGAAGAAGCTATACATAGGCATTCCTATAACTACTGTTGAGAGTATAAAGTGATCTAAGATTTTAGAAAAATTTGGCAACATCTGATCTAAAAATTATTCTTCTAGGAATTTATCCTATAGTAATATACTCAAATGTGTAAAGATATACACATAAACATGTTTTCTGTATTTGGAAACAACTCATCAAAAGGGGACCGTTAAATAAATCATTACCGGGCTGGGGTTATGGCTCAGTGGTAGAGTGCTTGCCTAGCATGCATGAGGCACTGGGTTTGATCCTCAGCACCACATAAAAATAAAATATATCGTGTCCACCTAAAACTAAAAAATAAATATTTAAAAAATAAATAAATAAATTATTACCAAATGTAGTATCATATAGCTTTTATTCTTAAGAATAGGTAGCCAGTGGTATACGCCTGTAATTCCATTGACTCGGGAAGCTGAGGCAGGAGAATTGCAAGTTTGAGGCCAGCCTCAGCCACTTAGCAAGACCCTGTCTCAAAAAGTAAAAAAAAAAAAAAATTTAGAAGGGCTGGGAATGTAGCTGAGTGATAAAGCACCCCAGGTTCAGTGCCCAGTACTGGAAAAATAACATCCTACCAAAAAGACCCCTGAAAAATTAGATACTAGATTGTCATGTATAATATGGAAAAATATCACAAATTTATTTTTAAAAATAAATTTCCAAGACAGTGTAAGTAGCATAAGTCTATTATAAAAATAATAATAATATATTTGTAGAAGCATTAAAAAAAACTGGACACTAAAACTTCTCTGGAAGATAGATTTACCCCAGCTTTTTACATTCTACTTTATAAATATCTGTAGTATTTGAAGTTTTATAATAAGCATATGTTATTTTTGTTAAAAGAACAATATAAATTAAATAATCATTTGAATTTATTCCTTTCAAAAGATATAGGGAGGAGCTGGGCATGGTGGTGCATATCTGTAATATCAGCTACTTGGGAGGCTGAGGCAGGGTGATCATAACTTTGAGGCCAGCATCAGCAACATAGTGAGACTGTGTCTCAAAATAAAATAAATAAATATAAAGGGCTGGATAGCTCAACAGTAGTGCACCCCTGCATTCCATCCCCCATACCACAAAAGATAAACTACAGGGAATATTGCTTAGTGGTAGTGTAAATAAATGCTTAGCATGCTCGAGGCCCTGGGTTTAATACCCAGAACCACCAAACAAATAAAAATATATAAATTAAGATTATATAATCAAATTAGAATGAATCATATCACACTAATCTTCTAAATAAGGAGGAAATTCCAGTCGTTATATTCTAAAAAACATAAACTGAAAGTTTAAAAGTTAAAATCCTGCTCAGTGTGGTGGTATAGGTCTGTAATCCCAGCAACTTGGGAGGCTGAGACAGGCAGATCACAAGTCTTAGGCCAGCAACATAGTGAGCTATGTCTCAAAATTTAAAAAAGGGCTGGGAATGTACTCAGTCCAAAAGCACCTCTGGGTTCAATCTTTTGTTACTACAGTACAAAAAAACAAAACAAATAGGGCTGGAATTGTGGCTCAGTGGTAGAGCACTCACCTAGCACATGCGAGGCGCTGGGTTCGATCCTCAGCACCACATAAAAATAAACAAATAAAATAAAGGTATTGTGCCCAACTATAACTAAAAAATATATTAAAAAAAACAACAACACTAAAATCCCTTTGTCCCAAGGGAGTCTGTGAAATGGGGGGGGCGTTGAAAAAAATATTAAAAATTAGAAAAACAAAAAACAAAAGTCACCACCACTTGGACTTCAGGAAAAACTGTTATTATGTGATGGTATGAAAATATATAGTGTATAAAGTCCAACTTATGGAGCTTGACTCTCAAAAGGTCTCCAAACAAACGTGAAAGATACAAGGACCTATACATTATATTTTTTCCTCCTGAACATTATTTATTCATATTAGACTGATTTTCAAGTGTATTTATGTATGATTAATACATAAAAATTTTTAAGTTATATGAACTCTTGTAAGGAAATTGCTAATATCCTCATATGTTTAGGTATGAGAGAAATAAATCACTGTTTACAAATAAGGAATATGTTATACCCTTTAAATGTCAACTGTGTTATCTGGAAGAGTTTGCAAAGTTTGCAAAACACTCTTCAGATAAGAGACCAAAGATTAAAAAAAAAACAAGAAGAAACCAAAAACTATAAAATATTGCTCCGGGGCTCGGGTTGTGGCTCAGCAGTAGAGCGCTGGTCTCACACGCGTGGGACCCTGAGTTGGATCCTCAACACCAGGTAAAAAATAAATGAGTGAAATAAAGGTATTGTGTCCAACTATAAAATAAATATTTTTAAACAATTAAAAAGCAAAATAAAATAAAATACTGCTCCATTATAGTTTCTTTTGGGGGGAGGGGCATGACCAGGATTGAACCCAGAGATGTTTAATTACTGAGCCACATCCCCAACCCTTTTTTTTTTTTTTTAGTTGTAGTTGGACACAATACCTTTATTTTATTTATTTATCTTTATGTGGTGCTGAGGATGGAACCCAGGGTCTCACATGTGCTGAGCGTGTGCTCTACCGCTGAGCCACAACTCCAGCACCCCTTTTTATTTTTTATTTTGAGACAAGATCTCGCTAAGTTGCTGAGGCTGGCCTTAAATTTGCAATCCTCCTGCTTCAATCTCCTAAATTGCTGGGATTATAGGTGTGTGCCACCACACCAGGGTTCTGCTCCCTTATGCTTTTGGATTTGTCCATACTAGCTAGCTTTGTTTACAGAAGCTTGATAAGAACATGCTATGTAAATAGCTATTATATTAGCTATGAAGTACATAATTTTTAGTTGGTCAGGTACAGATTTACAGTGTGTTACCTGTTGGACAGCTGCACCTGAGAGCTATGACTCATTTCTTGGTCACTCCAAATGGGCACTAAAAATTAAATGAAGAATTAGTTATATTTTGCCAATGCTTGTCTAAGGAGTTAAGTGTACAAATAATCTTTTTTAGGGAAGAGTACCTGTATTAGTCTTTCTAATACAAGTTTTTTCCTTCTCTAGCAATAGCTATTTTTCTATTGATTGTACTGCATTTGCTGTACTAATTACAAAGGATGAGAAAAGATTTTGAACTACAATCCCCAAGAAATATGATCTCTAAAGTTTACTTGTAGCCTCCTTACCTCTTCTTTCTTATCAATATCAGCACTAGAATTGCTGTTTTACTGTAGGAGTAGAAAGCACTGTTTCCTCAGAAGGCTGCATATAATAGGCTTCTAAATGTTGCAAGCACTTGCCATTTGTTCTGCTGGGAACTGCACTGAGACTAATTCCTTCCACCTTTGGAAACCTTCTATTTTGGGACTGAATTTCTACAGCTGTTTAGAGAGTCAGGGTATATTTTTCCAGAAGTATCTTGTGGATTGCTCACATTAAGGCCAGTAAGTATACTGATCTACAGAATAAATGTCTTTGAAGCAAGAGAGAAGACAGGATTAAAAGTAACCCAAGGGTTAGGGGTGTACCTCAATGGTGTGAGGTGTTGGGTTCTATTCCTAGTACCATAAAAAGCAAAAGACAAAACCCAAAATAGTGGTCTCATGTTACCACTAGATGGCAAGCAAGGAAGTAGAATAGGGAAAAGTACTTAGGTAGATAGCTTCAGTGGTACTGGTAATGTCTTAACTGAGTACAGATTGATCAGCAAACAAGAGATCAACATGGACCAGAATGTCAATGTTAATGAGTAAAATTCAGGGTCTTGGGTTTGTTTGAATCCCCAGACATTCATTACTCAATACATCTACTCCAAGTTCTTGTTTGCTACCCTTTTTGAGGAATCTATTGTTTAGTATTTTGTATCAGGAAGCAACTGTGGAGCCTGAAAATTAATCCATCCTTCCCTTCATCTTTCTCCTTTTTTTCCCTTTCTTTTTTTCTTTTCTTCCCATTTATTTATTTATTTATTGTGTGTGGTATTAGGAATGGAACCTGGAGCCCCATGCATGCATTCTACCACTGAGCTACATCCCCAGCTCTAAAAACCATTTCTGTTCAATCACACTGTCAGAATTTTTTTTAAGGTTTATTCTATAGCCTGATTCATTATAACACTCAACTTTATAGGTAGCTAGTACAGATTTATACAGATTTAAGATACTGCTGTATTTTATTTTTAAATTTTTCTTTAAAATTACATAAATCCTTTATATCTATAATGATTAAATTGGAAAATAAAGAAAAGTATAAATGTTTAAAAGTTACCTCTAACCTAGCTATCACCACTGTTAGTAATTTTATTTGTTTTAATGGCATCAAAGCAGATACAGAGTTTATATTCCAAGAAAATAGTTTAGAGAAGACCATTTGCTTTATGGCACCATGGTTTAATATCTAACTTTTAACATACATGGTTTTTCTCCAGTTCTTCAGTTAAATGATTGCCTCCCCACAGGAAGAAAGGTTATTTTCTATGCCTTGCTCTACCTACAACACCTCTGCTGAACAGAGTACCATTTCAACATTTCATTCTCATGGTTTCCCTTTGCCAGAGATTCACCTTCCAATTTGTTGATCAGGTATTCAGAGATCTCCAAAATGTGATTTCAACCAGCTTGACCTGGTTAAAACCCTTTGCAACAAATAGTCCAGATTTTTTTTTTTTTAATCCCATGAACATGCCATACTTTATGTGCCTTTGCCTATAGGGAGAAGATTTAAATTTAGGAAACAGAAGTAAGATTGGAGGTTGGGATGAGTGATGAAGAAGGGTTTTGTAAATGCTTTAAATATATTTAAATGTCTTTTTCTGGAAAATTAAACTTTTAAATTTGTCCTGGGACTCTGAAATGCAATAAAAGAAATTATAAAACCTTACTAACAGATCTTGCCTAATCTTACACTTAAGGAAAAGTAATTAGAAGGACAATGATACACATGAAGAGTCTATTTATAATACTGGGCCCAAAATACAGAAGGCACTCAAATGTGAAACAAAAGCCAAAAAAGCTCCACAATTCTAAAGTCCCCAGATATATCCAATTGTCATGACCACTGGTGATTTATCAATGTAACTAATAAAAATGTATTTCTTACCTTTGTCTTCTCCCTGCTCACCAATAACCCAAACTTCTTTGCCTGAAGTCTGTGCTTTCAAGGTATTTGTAATAATATAGTGTAATCTCTGTGAATCAAGATTACATCCAATTCCAATCACTCGATATGCAGGAAATGTACTCAGTTTCCATGTCACATAGGTCATGATTTCCACTAAATGTCACATACAAGGTGAAAAATATAAAGATTTAAAAATATGCATTTTGAGTCTAGTTCACAAATAAAATATTTATTATTATAATAATCAAGGTATATTAGAGCTTCTATATATTCTTCTGAGATCCTAAATGCATTGAGGCATAAATATATATTTTCTAAGTACACTAACCAGGTTTCAAAAAGACTTTACACAACTTTGTTCTTACATATTAAATTGTTAGGATGGAACATATAATTTCCTAGAATATTTAGGCAAAAAAAAAAGAAAAGAAAACTGAATATAGAAAGTAATCATTTCATTTAACTAATAAAATTTTTCTGTATCTATTTTAAGCTCAGTTTCTATTTTTAAATGAAAATATCAATTAAAAAACTACTACTATTCAGTATAGTATTCTAAACAAAAACACAACTCTTTTTTTTGAACATGCCAAAAGGATGTCAGAAATCAAAGACACCAATGTCCCTCCACCAACTGCTTTAGAAAAACAAGTGAAATACATACCATAACCCTGTACTGGGAACATTTTAAAGTCTGTTCACCAATTTGAGTTCAATAACACCTAACGCCTTGAAAATATTTCTTTTTCAAGTAAAACACTTTCAAAACAATTTATAAAATATAAAAAGTGAAAAATGCACTCTGAGATGTTACTAACATTTTATAATACTTCAGAGTTACAGTGTTTCACATAAGTCACTGCATTTTTCTTGGGGCAAAGGCAGCAGGTTAACCATTTTCTCACTAAGGAAGATATGACTAACAACAGGAACCCAGTACTATATTTCATAAAACATTGTTAAGTTGTAATCTTTTGATTAATGATAATCATAACAAACAACTGATAGTATGTAGAAATACTGTATTGTTAACTAAAAGAGCCATTTACTGAATATTCTGTCCTTCCCTTTATAATCTAAAGTTTTATGGCTTTTATCAGTAATGGGAATTCTACTGATATATTAAACCATCAAATTAATTTAAAATAAAGCTTTTTACCTGGTTGAGATGCAACGAGCAGAACACCATGTTGACTGTAATGTCCCAGAGCTGGGACAAGGGCTCTGAACATGTCCACATTGCTCTGCACAACATCAACATAAGACTCAGAACTACCCAAAGAGTTGACTGTGAAGATCACCACCTTGGAATGAGCAGATGCAGACAAATCTAATGAATAAAAAGAAACAGTCTGAGTTCAAGATATAGGCTTTAAACGAGTTCTAGTCCATAATAAAAAAAATTTTTTTTCTTTTCTACAAATTCAGAACTTTTAGGCATTGATCTGCCTCCAGACCAATCCTACTTCTATAGGAAGTATACAAAATGCTGAAGGTTAAGAACTAGAGTATATCCCAAGTAGGAAGGAGGGGGGGATAGCAATTTTGTTTATCTTTAAACAAAATTATAGGACCAAGAACATTCACAGAAATTGAGTTTTATATTTTTAAATTTTAAGGAAAAATGAATAATATGCTATAGACAAAATGAAATCACAATCAGTTAACTGACTTCTAAACTGAGTTTAGGGGTCCTAAAATTTCTTGAAAATGACTCAGAGGCCATCTGGGAGGACTCTAGGCCACTTACTTTGGCTTCTCCAAGCACAGCAGTGCTGCTTTGATCTGTTTTATTTATTAAGGATTCTACTTTAAAAACCAAAAAATTGGTTTGAAAATCTCTAAATTAAAATATCTCCATTCTTTTTTTTTTCCTCCCCGGTTCTATGAATTAAATCCAGAGGTACTTTACCACTGAATTACATCCCCCAACCCTTTTTAAAAGTTTTTATTTTATCTATCCATCCATCCATCCATCACTGGGGATTAAACCAGGTCATCAGCCCTTTATTTTTCATTCTGAAATAAGATCTTGATAATTGCTAAGGCAGGCCTCCAACTTATGATCCTCCTGCCTTAACCTCCAGAGTAGCTGAGATTACAGGTGTGTACCACTGCACCTGGCTTTGGCTCATTTTTAACTTTTTTTTATACTTAAATCCAGCTATTCTTGGGTAACAACTACTTTTAATGGGACCTACAGGTAAGCAACAGTTATGACTTGGGAAAAAGCTGGCCTATGGATTTCCTTCCTCTGATTCTCAAGCACAAATATGCTATTTTACAACTATATTTTCTACTTCACTGTGTACTTTACAGTGAGTGCATGCCAAAACAGTGGCCAGTTGTTATTATCAGAAACAACAGAAAAACAATAAAGTAAAAAAGGCATGAGTCTAATCAACATTTGTAAATGAATATTAGCATCCAGAGGACAGTAGTTCCCAGAATTAATATTATTTTTTTTTTTTCCTTTCTTTTGTGGTATGAGGGATTGAACCCAGCGGTGCTAGGTCAATGAGCTATATTCCTAGCAACTTTTTATTTTTTGTTTTGAAAAAGAATCTTTCTCTAAGGCCATCTTTCTAAAGTAGTTTCAGAAGGAAATTCTTGTATAATGTGTCCACTGGGAAACACTTTACCCAGTTTAAGCTCAGATTCTGACATAGTTCTGGTGATGGTAGATCCCAAGTCTGAATTTAACTGTGATTCTTCATGAATCCTCTTAAGTAATTCCTGTGTTCTAGGGTTTAGAATGGATACCTGGTCATGAGACAAAACCTAAAGAACTGGAAGGAATACCTTTCATTCCATCAACTATGTGCCAGGTAGTGGTCTAACAACTTTCCATACAGTTACTTATTTAATCTAGTCCACAATACAGAATGGGCATTATTACCCTCATTTTATAGATGGGTAATCTGAGGCCCAGAGAAGTTAAGTAATTTGCTTAAAGTTATAAAACTGGTAAGTAGAGGAGCCAGAATTCAAGCCCAGATAATCTGGCTTCAGATGCCAATAAACAGACTATATTTAAAAATAGTCCTACATTCTCATAAAAGATGAGGAAACTGGTACATTGTAGCTTTCTCCATATTAAAAACCAGTGAGCAGTTCAATTTACAACTTTATAATCTAGCCCCTAAACTATTTTGCCAGAATTATATTTCTTTTCCTCCTTTAGCTTCCTTTATTTATTTTGTACTAGGGTTTGAACCCAGGGGTACTTACCACTGAGCCACATCCTCAGCCCTTTTTATTTTTTATTTTGAGACATGGTCTCCCTAAGTTGCTTAGGGCCTCACTAAATTGCTGTCTGGCCTCAAATTTGTAATCCTCTTGCCTCAGCCTCCAAGTCACTAGGATTACAGTCATGTGCCACCCCACCTGGCTGATTCCTCTACTTTAAATAACAGAAATGCCCTCACGCTCATGGTTGACATACGAGTACACAAAAGTAGTTGGTGTCTACAGGATTTGAAAAGGACAAGAAAGGTCTCCTGCTCCATAGATTAAGATCCCAAGCCTTTTAATCTTTTCTTGAGTTTAAAAGACAGTATATTTAAGTATTCTTTATATAACCTTTTGGCTCAAACTCTACTGATCTTATAGTCATTCCTCAAAGCATTTTTTCATTTTCCTGATGTTGGCTTTTGCTCAAATTCTTTCCATCTGGAATGTTTCTCACTGTATTTACCACATGTTTGATGTGCTTTTATGTGACTATTACACCAAACATTGCTATCACTCTGTGAGAACTGAGTTGTGTTTAATTTTTGCAACTCTCAGATCTAGTCGCTTAGCAGTTGGTACAATTTCCTCTACCTCTCTGTCCAAATCTCCCCAGTCTAACCTGGCACATATCTCAGTCTTATCATAACCTGGCACATATCTCAGTCTTACTCAGGCTAAAGTAATTCTTTCCACTTAACTCCAAGAGTCTTTACTGTCTGCACAGTTCTTGCGGCAATTAATCACATATTGCTTCTTTACTCTTGTTATGAATTACTATTTATTTCTTGCGTGTGTGTCTTTTCATCTAAACTTTAAGCTGCTTTTGACCATGTAGTCTTCCATTTCTGTCAGTTCCCTGCAGCACTCCTCACATGCTCGACTCGGTGTTTCTAAAGAACCTGGAAAGCTTAATAAAAATGCAGATTATCTCATTTTCTGAGGATTTCATTTAAGTAGATAAAGGGAGCTTCCAGGAATGCAACCTTCCATATGAGTCTGGATACACAGCCAGGTTTTGGTAAACTGCTCCATAGACAACAAGTTCTTTACTCTTGGAAAGCAGTCCAAGATTTTTATCTGTCTCATCAAGTCTTTTCTTAGAAGTTGATGATTTAATAATGGGAAGAAGATCATTAAGAAGAACCTTAAGCATGTTTTATAAACCTATGATATAAATTACAAGGTTAAGGATCATAATAAAATTAATTCCATAACCCCCCCTACAAAAAGCACAGATAGTACTGAGTTCTAAGAACACAAAAGTGAATGAGATATTATTTCTTATTAAGCAATATATAGCACAATATAGTAGAAGGGTTAGGATACCAAGGGATAGGTATATATAAAATATCCAGAAAAGGTAAGTTCATAGGGACAGAAAGCAGATTAGTAGTTAACAGGGGATAGAGGAGGGGAAATAAGAAGCAATTACTTATTGTATACTATAGAATTTCCTTTTGTGGGTAATGAAATGTTCTAGAAATTAAATAGTGGTGATAGTTACACAATGTTGTGAATTTACTGAATACACATTATGAATTAGTGTTAAAAGTCACAATAGTAATTTTATGTTATGTATATTTTAGCACAATAAAAAGGATTTAAATATATAAATACACACACACACACACACACACACACACACACACAATTATGTGCAAACAGAGCAGCCAGATTCCGAAGTCTAATTCCTAAAACAACTACTCTTACCAGTTTCTAAGTGTATTTCCTGATTTGGTTCATGCATACATGAGCATAACTATTTGTGTAAGTATGTGTCTACATATTTGTATTACATGATCATATATAATCTCTCCAAAATGTTACAGTAGCTATTTGAAAAAACTAAATGAGGCAAAGTACAACTAGTGGATAATCAGTCACTTGCAATCATCTATGAATGTCATGGTGTGGTGTTAATAAAATTTCCAATTGAGCTTTAATTCCCCACATTGTTAATATACTTCTCCATATATTTATGGGATGTTAGTTACCATTACATTAAAATTGCTTCATGTATTAGTAATTAAGTTATGTCATCAGAAATGTACAACCAAAATCAATTAGGAAAACATGCCCCAAGGTGATATATATTCATTCAACATTCAATAGATAATAGATAATTACTGAGTCCCCACTTGGTGGCATGCACCATCCGTTATCTATTCCATTGTTTCTGTGCTTTCTATTATCTGAGGGAATAGTTATTGATGGTTAATGAGACACACAGAAAGAAATAATTTCCTGAAGTCCTAAATGGCCTCATAACCTCTAGGGACCATGTACTAAACAGTCTCCTAAAATGATTTGGACGAGTTAAGAAGTCTCTTAAGAACTTCACTCCCTGGAAATGATTGGCACAAGAGAATACCCTGTTCCCCAAATGATCCTCCACAAGAGGCCTGCAAAAGGATTATTAAAGCAGCTACAGTACTTTTTCCAGAGAAGCAAAATGAACTCATTGTCTCCTACAGGTTTACTAAACTATAACACCCAATTTTTAGAACTCATAAGAACAGAGATTTCAGTTTTTCTGACCATTATTCTTAGTACATTCAGGCTTGTGAGACTATGTGTTTTTATACATTATTTGGAAAACATAGTCAAGAAATACAGGGGACCCAAGTAAAGGCAAAAGCAAGCCAAACAGCCATACTATGTATCATCTGATCTGATCTATAAACTGGTAGAAACATTTTAGAAAATGTGTCTTTCAATGACCTTTTTTTTCTTCTTGGTACCAGGGATTGAACCCAGGGGCGCTTAACCACTGAGGTACATTTCCAGCCCTTTTAAAATATTTTATTTAGAGAAAGGGTCTTCTTGCTTAGCTGCTTAAGACCTCGATTAAGTTGCTGAGACTAGCTCTGAACTCATGGTCCTCTTGCCTCGGCCTCCTGAGCAACTGGGACTACAGGTGTCCTCCTAAATCATGCATCCCTGGTAGGAAAATATTTTCAAATATATTATATATATTATTATACATTATATTATATATTATTATATATTATATATTTTTTCAAAAAATTTTCAAAAACTCCCAAATATAGTATTTATCTATCCAAATGTATCCTATAATTTATAATAGACATTATAAAATAGACTCAATTTTTTAAAATTTAAAATGTGAAAAGTTTCCAGGCACAGTGATACATGCTGGTAATCCCAGTGACTCAAGAGGCTGAGGCAGGATTGCAAGTTCAAAGCAAGCCTCAGCAACTTAGTGAAGCTATAAGCAATTTAATGAGATCCTATCTTAAAATTTTAAAAAAGGGCTGGGGATGTGACTCAGTGCTTAAGTGCCCCTGGGTTCAATCCCTGGTATATAAATAAATAAAGTATGAGAAGTCAAGTATTTCCAGCTACTCAAGAGGCTGAGGCAATGCTTCATCCCAGGGGTTCTAGATTAGTCTGGATAATACAGTGAGAACCCCCATCTCCAAAGGGGGAAAATTAGATAAAAAAAAAATAACTGTTAAAATTTTTAGTTATTTTTTCAGGGCTAGAGATTGATCTCAGGGCCTTATGCATGCTAGGTAAACATTTTACCACTGAGCTATATCCCTAGTCTCCTACTTCACACATGAGAAAACTGAATTTTTTTTGAGAGATTGTATAATCTGACAAACATCAGAGCTCTAATATAGCAGAGCTAAGATGCAAACCACTGTCTAACACTAAGATCAGTGTTTTAAACCAATATGTTCTGAGAAAGGAAGCAATCAAAAGACAAATTCATGTGGAAATATAAGTCAAATAACAAATTCTTATGGCCAATATGAATGAATCTGAATGTTATTTGCTCATTTGACTCTGTTAACATAATCATTTATGATCTGTATGATTTTGTACAAGTTACTTAACTTATTTGAATCTTTGTTTCCCAGTGCATAAAATTGAGGTAGGCTACAAGGAATAGGAATAGGCAAAAAGTCATAAAGAAAGAACCAGAAAATAAGATTTTACTTCAAAAGTTCTTCATACTTTTCCAGGCCTATAACTCCCCAAGCCAGTCTTCCTTCCACACCTATTACTCCTAAATTCCTGGGAAGTCTGTAAATTTACTTGTGCACTGTAATTAAACCCTCAATAATAGAATAAGGAGAGAGGTAAAAATGGGGGATGAGGGAGAGGGTGGGGGAGAGAGACGAGAGAATAAGGAGGAAGGCAAAGGGGAGGGGGAGGAAATATAATGTCTTGAGGAACCCATAATTTAGCACTATTGATCAGATAATAAAGACCATGTCAGCCTAAGGATCCTGATACATATCAGACTACTAGAAACTGTCTTGAGATCACTGGATTGATATCATTCCTATACACTTTTCCATACCCACCCCTCGCCAAGTTTCCTTAAAAAGTAGCACCAAAACTGCATTTCTCATCCTTAAAAAGACCTGCATTCTCCCTTGAGGGCATATGCCTTGCTTTACCCACATAAGTGTCTCTCTCTTGAGATTTCCCTTAATTATGTATCTTTCCTAAATAAACCTCTCTCTATGCCTGAGTGGCATGTGCTTTAATTCTTTTCCATCACATATGCCCAAAACCCCACTGGTCCTGAGTCAAGTTCCCCTCTTTCGCCATGAACTTCTTGGACCCTTTTTCAGAGACACTTCTTGTGACAAAATGAGGAGCTTGTATATATTATAACAAATCCCACTGTTAAAAAGGAAAAAAAAAATGAGAGGCTTGTACTAGTTAATCTTGAAATTATTTTTCAGCTTTAAAATTCCAGAACTTAAGCCAGGTATGGTGGCACATACCTGAAATCACAGCTACTCAGGAGGGTAAGACAAGAAGATCACAAGTTCAGGCAGATGCTGTCTCAAAAATGGAAAAGACTAGAGGTAGAACTCATTGCTTTCCTAGCATATGAGAGGCCTTAAGTTAAATTCCCAGTGCTAATTCTTAGACTCAAATATAAGAGCAAGTAAAGCAAACATCTTTAGGCATAATAACCATACCTTTGCTGATTTCCACATTAGGCAGGTTGAATATGTCAAGGTCCATGGTTCCACCTTTTGTTCCTTCTGAGAGATCTAAAAGGACTAGCCTGTCTGCAATGCCCTGTAAGGTATAGTAAGAAAGGGAAACATATTACATTGGACAGGACCAATTATTCAATTTAATTAAGAAGTGAGGGCTTGTGTCATCTGAAGAAGAGTAAGTAAAGCCAGGGGTGGTTGCACATGCCTGTAATCCCAATGGCTTGGAAGGCTAAGGCAGGAGGATCGCAAGTTTGAAGACAACCTCAGCAACTCAATGAGATGCACTTTCAACATTAAAAAAAAAAGGGGGTGGGGTGGGGATATGGCTAAAAAAATGGATAAGTAACACAATTGTAATAAAAGTGACATGCAATAAAGTTATTATGAACTTGAATAACGTGATCCCTTGGGCTTAACTATTGTAAACTAGGATCTAAAAGGAGTAAATTTAGATGCCATATAGATCGCAGAAGTTTTCTTATGGGATGAATAATAAAGATTACTTGGTTCACTCAGCAAGTTTGATATTGTTCCTGAGTTTGTTTTCATTCTGTATCATAATTTCAATTCTGAAACGTTTAGAATGATTTGGGGGCCTATTTTAGCACTTCATTCCTAGCATGAAAGTCAAAATTATTCCAGCTTTTGCTTAAAAAAAAAAAAAATAATCAGCTTGGGAGGCTGAGGCAAGAGGATCACAAGTTCAAAGCCTGCCAGAGCAATTTAGCAAGGCCCTAAACAACTTAGCAAGACTATGTCTCTAAATCAAAAATATTTTTTGAAAAAGGATGGGGACGTGGAAGTGGTTGAGTGTCCTGCATTCAATTCCCAGAATCAAAAAGGAAAGAAAAAAAAATAGCCATAAATCTAAAGTCAAATTGTACTATCATGTGGTACTCTCCTCAGAGAGCTCATGGAATATTCTACATGCCTAATAACGGTTCCCTGGATGGCCTGGTGGGCTGACTATAAATAACAGCATGGAAACTCCAAGAGTTAGTTAATATTTGTGGAAGGGCTTTCTCCAAAGTAGTAGGAAAACCTGAGAGTTCATGGGCAAAAGTATCCAGAGATCTACCAGACTTTCGGGCAAAAAAATGGTTAAGAAAACAACTCTACTATTTTATAGGTGAGCTTTGTAACACTAGGACAGTCAATGAACTCAAGTCTTACTGCATGTGGTTATAAGATTGATTATATGACTGACTATATGATTGATAATAGGACTGACATACATAGTAGTCCTCTCTAAATTGTAGCTATTAATTTTTTTATTGTTAACCACACTCACAAGGAAAATGCCAGGAAAACTAGCATTTCCATTTTTATTTATCAGACACACTAAGGCCCAAAAGTTTAACAATAGAGGTTGTGGGAAAACAGGTATTCTCATACAGTGTAGGTGTGAGAATAAACTAATACAACTGATATAGGGAATAATTTGACAACTTCTTTCAAAAATTTAAAATATTTTAAAATCTAAATTTAACAGTTCCTTTAATCCATCAATCTCATTTATAGGAATTATCCTACAAGTTTATTAGCATATGTAAAAAATTATATATTATGTATAAGAATATTCAAATGACTAAAAACAACTAAAATATTCATCATGACTCTTGCCAGGTACTTTGTAATCCCAGAAATTTGGAAGGCTGGGACAGGAGGATCACAAGTTCAAGGCCAGCCTCAGCAATTTAGTGAGATACCCTCAGCAACTTAATGAGACCCTGTTTCACACTAAAAAAAAATTTTAAAGAAAAAGGGCTAGAGATGATCTCAGTGGAAAAGCATCCCTGAGTTCAATCCCAGTAAGGGGGGGCAATTATCATAAAGCAGTATAATATAGTGGCTTAGAGAAGAGCTTCTCAGGCTTTATAATGAATCAGTAAAGCATATGGATCACCAGGGGTTTTATTAAAATGCAGAATTAGAAGTAGAATTATGGATTTCTAACAAAATCTTAAGGAAATGCCAATATTGCTAGTCTGAAAGCCATATTTTGAGCAGTAAGGATCTAGAATACAGGTTCTGGCATACAGACAACCTGTTTTCAAATCCTGGTGACACCATTTATTAATAGTGTGACTTAGGGCAAGTGGGTAACCTCCCCGAACCTTGGTTTCTTCATTTGTAAAATGGTGAAAACAATAGCATCTAAACAATAGGGTCACTGTAAAAATGAGTCAAGACAAGTGTTTAGACAAGTGCCTGGCATCTAGTAAGCATTTAGTAAAGGTTAGTTACTGCTGTTACTATCACTACTACTACTACTGCCACTATTGGACTGCTATTATTGATATATTATTTAAATATTATACCTTGTATCAAAATGCTGATGTTTAAAAAAGAAAAAATAATGTTTTACCTAGACAGTTAACAGACAAATGACTCTTCTAACAGTTAAGGAAACATGACTTTAAAAAGGTGCCTACCTGTATTTAACAAAAAAAGTCAAATTATTACCAAAAAAAAAAAATAATAATTACACTTGTTGTAATCCCAGCCACTTGGGATGCTGAAACAGGAGGATCACAAATTCAAGGCCATCCTCAGAAACTTAGTAAGGACCTAAGCAACTTAGCAGGACCCTTATTCAAGATAAATAAATAAAAAGGGCTGGGGATGTAGCTCAGTGCCAAAGTACTCCTGGGTTTGATCCCCAGCAGCTCTGCCCCCTCTCCCAAATTAATAAAACTTAATACCATAGGGATGTCAAAAAGCAGGTGACATATGCACTATTCTTAGCAGCATAAATTAGTTCTGCCTTTCTGAGGAGCAGTCTACTAATATAAAACAATCCATACCCTCTGACTCACTAGTATTATTTTTGAGATGATGTATACCCAAAAGAAAGTCAGAAAATAAGCAACTTACAAAGTAGTGTAAGAAGTATTTTTATATATTTATTTTCTTTTTATTTATTTTACAAAGTAATGTAAAAGAATTTTATTTAGTAACAAAAGAAGTAAAAACAACTCAAATTCCAATTAAGAGTTAACAGTGTACTCAGATGAGGAAAACAGGTAAGGAAAATGAAACTATAATATGCCAAAATTCAGCATATGCTATTCTGAACAGTCAACTTTAAAATTTTTCTAACTTGATTATTTCCTGAAATAGAACCTACCTTCAAGATATATGTGGGTCTTAAGTGGAAAAGGAGGAATTTAGACATCAAAATAATCAAATTTTAATAGAAAAACTTTATAGAAAAAGAAAAACAGTCACCAAATAAACATATAGTGACAGCTGTTTTCTAGACTACAGATATGCTATCACCATGATAGCTGTTTTACCTCACTGGGAGTTAGATCTTTATGTAAACAATTAGAAAAGACTTAGAAAAAAGAACTGACAGGAATATAAACAAAACATAAACTAATGTAACATTAACTCAGAAAGTCTGATCCCAAAAGAAAGCAATTAAATAAGAAAAGGCAGTCCTTTTTTAAAAATGGTAATTTTATAAATAGCTAAAATTAAATATAATATTAAATAAGAATTTAATTAAAACACCATGACTCAAAAATCACAAAATAATCTGTGTCTAAGTCAGAGGAATGTCACTTTGAGGTTTCCCTTAGATTAGGATGACACCATTATTCAAATTACTTTTTCAAAGCCTACCCATGACTTACACTAATTAAGAGGCAACATGACTGATGAGAACTTTCAGCTATTTTTTTGTCACAAAATATATTTTCAGGCAAAATGAGGTTTTCCTACATAACAAAACGAAGCCATTACTTTTTTAAATTTTTATTTATTTATTTGTGTGGTATAGGATTGAATCTAGGAGCATTTTACCACTGAGCTACACCCCAGACCTTTTTATTTTTTATTTTGAGACAGGATCTCAATAAGTTGCTTAGGGCCTCACAAAGTTGCTGAGCTGGCCTTGAACTTGTGATCCTCCTGCCTCAGCCTCCCCAGTTGCTTGATTACAACTGTGCCAAGCCAAACCATTATTTTTTGAATGTTAATAAAACTGCCTAAAAGTGTAGCACTATGATATATGTATTTATAACCACTGTGCTTACATACCTTTGCTGAAATTGCTAAGATGCAGGCAATACCCAACTCTCCATTTCCAACCACGGTAATTTTATTGACTGGTTTAATCTCATAATTTGTCCAACTCTCTGAATTTATGTCTGAGACACCTATCAAGAAAAGTGGATGATGCTGAGAATGAAAAAAAAAAAAAATCACATCAACTCCCCCCGCTATCCCTTGGGCAATCCTGAATCACTGGGATTACAAATGTGCACCTCCATACACAGATAACATAAAAACAACAACAACAAAAAAAACTTCAGTCACTCAGGAGGCTGAGGCAGGAGGACTGCAAGTTCAAAGCCAGCCTCAGCAACTGAGTGAGGCCTTAAGCAACTTGTCAAGACCCTGTCTCAAAAATTAAAAAGATTGGGGATGTGGCTCAGTGGTAAAGTGATTCTGATTCAATTCCCATTACTAAACAAACAAACAAAAAACCCAAAATTAAAAAAACGCCAAACTTCAGTTACTTAGAAAACATGGTGTTAATCCACAATAAGCACTTAAAAATACTTGTTGAGGGGTGGGATTGTAGTTCAGCAGGAGCGCACTTGTCTTGCATGCATAAGGCACTGGGTTCAATCCTCAGTACTACATAAAAATAAATAAATAAAGATATTGTGTACATCTACAACTAAAAAAATTTTTTACAAATACTTGTTGAAAAAAATGAATACATGAAAGAAGACTTATAAAAATCAGAGTTTCTTGTAGAAGAGGAGCTATTAACTAAAAATGTAAGAATTGATTTTACATATTGTTTTTGGTGATAGCTACAAAGGTAAATCAAACAGTCAAATTTTATCACACATTTAAAGTATATGCATTTCTAATGTAAATTGTACATTTACATTAAATTAGTAATACTTGTACTGATAAAAAAGATGAGTCTTATTTTAAATATTCTAGTAAATGGAGGCTATCCTTTTAAAAAGAAAGTGTCTTTCCAAATATTTTAAAAAATATTGTATAAGACTAAAAAAAAAAAATACAAAGGTTTAGTACCCTACTGAAATTTTCCAATCATGAATATGTGGTTTTATTCTCAATAAGAAACATTGAGAATTACTGTTGAGAGCCACAGCCAAAGGGGCCCCAGCAAACTTCCAGCTGCTGGCTGATGATTGGCTCACAGCGGCCCCAGCAACATCTAGCTGATTGGCTCCTCGGCCCCAGCAACATCTAGCTGATTGGCTCCTCTGCGGTGATGCTCATTGGACTGTTTCCCTGCCCTTTCAGACCTCGGAGCTGCTCATTGGGGGACTTTTTTGGCTCCGCCCACGTGACCCAGCCAATCGGCCTCAAGAGCAGGAGGATTGTGGGAGGTGGAGAGAAGCTTGTGTGGGAGAGAGAGGCTTGTGGAAAGCCGGTGGTGGCAGTTGAGGCTCTGAGGGTTTTTCCTGAGAGACTATTTTGTTTGTCGTGTGTGGTTCTAAAAATAAAGTTAGTTTCTTTTGACAAGTGGCTCCTGATTGTGCCCAGCCAGACTGCGGCAAATTACAGATTTTCTGATCTAGTATTCTGAATGAAACAAGAACTACATAAACACATAACAAAAAAGGTTTGGGATGATTATTATATATCAAGTGTTTTTGAATGAAACAACAACTATTTTATCTGTTCATAAAAGAGTAAATTTTTTTTTACATTTTAAGAAACAGTATGGAACTTTATTATATATGTATAGGATTTTTGATTGAACACAAAAATAAACATATAAATGTCCATATGTATTTAAAATAGCAGAGAGTAAAGGTCATTAGTAAGAAATTGTAAACTCATAACTTTTAAGACAATCTGACAGAAATACAAACCTTCAGTGATTTTTGCAATATAGGCTAGCATGTCTACCTGCCGTGCTTCATCAGATGACGATAGAGAATACAGGGGAAGTTCCTCTTGAAACTTGGCAATCATTTCTTTAATTAATCCAACAATGACAGACTTGGGCTGTAGAATACACACAAAGGTAAAAGTTACTCAAAAATTTGCTAAGTAATACTACCATTTCAACCTAACATTGCATAGAATTAGCCAAAGTAAATAGTTGACCCTTCAGCAACACTGGAATAGGGACCCCAACCCATGAATAGTTAAAAATTCGAGTATAATTTGACTCCCCCTAAACTTAACTACTTCCAGGCATGGTGGTGCATGCATGTAATCTCAGCTGCTCATGAGGCTGAGGGAGAAGGATTAGAAATTCAAGATCATACTGGACAATTTAGGAGATCCTATCTTAAAAAATAAAAAGGATTGGGGATGTAGCTCAGTGATAGAGAGTTTGCCCAGCATTCATGAGGCCCTGAGTTCAATTCCCAACACCAAACAAAAAAATCCTTAACTGCTAATAGCCTCCTGTTCACTGGAAGCCTTACCAATAACAAACTCAATTAATGTTTATTTTGCATGCTACAGTTATTATATACAATGAAAAATTACACAAGATCCATGAGAGATCACTTTTTACTAAAGTACAATTTATTGGAGAGACAAACTAAAATTTTTAACATAATTCAGCACTTCAAGTGGATAATCAGATAACCGTGACATGAATGTACCTTAATAGCACCAAGAGGAGGCTACCATAATTCAGCAATACATAAGGTACCACAGGTAACTTCATACAGTTATGATTTAAAACTACATATTTATGTCTGTTTATTGTTGTTACATACAATGGTACCATGTATGATCTGGATGGCACCATGTATGATCTGTATGTGCACATAAGTAAGTTTTCACAAATTTTTAACTTTTTTTGTTTTGGTTTTGGTGGGGATTGAACCCAGGGGTGCTTTACCACTGAGCTACATATCCACCCCTTTATTTTTTTATTTTGAGTCAGGGTCTAAGTTGCTGGTTCTCCACTAAGTTGCCCAGGCTGGGCTTGAACTTGAAAACCTCCTGCTTTAGCCTCCTGAGTTGTTGGGATTATAGACATGTACCACTACACCCAGCTTGATAAATTTTAACCTTTTATAATAGATTGGTGTAAATTTAACATTAATAAATAATAAAACAGATTATTACCTATGTATATTTTATGTATTATTGACACATCTTTTTCTTAACCTTTTCAATATTTCCAGTCTATAGGATTCATATGAAAGTTTTTTTCAAATTGGTGCAAGTTAAAAAAAGAGAGACAACTCTGAGTGAACCCATATAGTTCAAACATATGTTGTTCAAAGATCAACTGTATTGTCATGCTTTCATTTTTCCAAAACTATGTACAAATTATGTTATGATTTAACTATTTTAATGCTTTTAACTGAAAAAAGCAAAGTCTCTTATCATGCAGTATCCTCCCAGAGATCTCATGGAAAATACTCCATGTGTTTATAAAATAAAAGGCAAAAAAAAAAAAAAAAAAAAAGCTAAATTGACAACTCTCAAAACATAGGAAAATAGCATGAATATACTAGCAGCAAAATACCTAGGTTTGGGAACTATCTTTTTTAACTGTTTATTTCAAAATAATTTCAGGCTTACAGAAAAGTTGAAAAAAATAGTACATACACTCTTTTGCCAGGTTACTCAAATGTTAACATTTTATCACATATATTTTCTTAATATCTTTCTCTTTTTTCTGGCCCAAATGAAAATAAACTGCAGATGTGATATCTCCTTATCCCTAAAACCTTTAGAGTGTATTTCTTAAAAGGAAAAAAGACATTCTTCTACAAAGCCATTTATCAAATCAGAAAATTAATTTGATAATGTTTCTTTGAGTTTAACTAGTTAAATAGCCTTGGTGTCATTCACTTAACTGTTCTGAGCTTCAGCATCATCAGTAAGATAATATGAATAATAAATTCAAGTGGCTATTAGGAGATATAAATTAGCTAATGCATAGAAACTGTAACCTAAGAGAGTAAAATAGATGTTTACTATTATTATTAGGAATATTTAGTAGAATGCTCATTTAAAAAGTGCTTAATTTCTCAGAGACTTGAGTTTCACTGTTTATAAATGAAGAAGAGCCCATTAGGGTAAAAAATTCAAATACCTTCAAGGACCAACCAGATAACATTAAATGTGTGAAGCTGCCAAGTAAAAGAAAACCTGGAGAGATTGTTATTATGGCAAACTAGAAGCAGCCTGCCTATATAAATTCAAATTTATATGTAGAACAAAAACAAAGTAAAAGAAAACCACTGTGCTCTTCAAATAAAATTCTGTAGGCTTACTGTAGTCCTCTGAATCTCTTTGGGGAAACTGTCTGCAATCCTTCTAGATTCCTTCTATCTCCAAAATTCTACAAAAAGTATACTCCATAGTTAAAATTCTAAATGCATACAGAACTCAAAGTTACTATAGTCCTTTTAAGCAGGGCGATTTAAATAATGTAATATATTTTAAAGACAAGTTTTAATTTATAATAAAGAGACTCAAAATAATAAAATGAAATAAATTCCACCTAAACTGAAATCAAGCATAATCTCAACTAACTTATAGGACTATTACTGAGCACTATTAAGCAAACAGACAAAACTATGAAAAGATGTCAAAGAAAATCAGAAGAAGCAGGATACATAAATTCTTGCAATAGGGTACAGATGTCCAAATATGGTTTGAAGACAGTTTAAAAAAAAAAAGGAATTCAAGGCGGGTAATGCATACCTGTAATCCCAGAGTCTCACAAGGATAAGGTAGGAGATTACAAATTTGAGGCCAGCCTTAGCAATTTGGGAAAACTATGTCCCAAAATAAAAAGGGCTGAGGACGTGGCTCAGTGGCACCCTGGATTCAATCGCCAGTGTTTAAAAAAAAAAAAAAGCCAATATGGATATGATGGAGCACAACTGTAATCCCAATGATTTGGAAGACTGACACAAGATGATCACTAGTTCAAGGCCAGCCTCATCTATTTAGTGAGGCTCTAAGCAGCTTAGTAAGATCCTGTCTCAAAATCAAAAATAAAAAAGGCTGGGTATTGCTAGGTGTGTGTTTACAAACACACACCTGTAATACTGCAAGTTCAAAGCAACTCAGTGAGACCCTGTCTGTAAATAAAATACAAAATAGGGCTAGGAATGTGACTCAGTGGTCGAGTGCCCCTGAATTCCATCCCTGGTACTACCCCCTGTCCGCGCCACCCCCCCACCCCCCCTGCCAAAAAGGTTAGGGATGTGGCTCAGTGATTAAGTGCCCCTGAGTTCAAACTATGGTACCAAAAAAAAAAAAAAAAAACCAAAGTTAGAAAAAAAGGGGGTAATTACTGATGAGAAGATAAACAATTCAAAAAGGAAGGAATATACATTATTGATAAATATGAAAAATATTTCAATTTTTCAAGTAACAGGATAACAAAAAATTAAGATCCAGGCACCATTTTTTTTAATTGTCTGTTGTAGATGGTCACAATACCTTCATTTTGTTTATTTATTTTTATGTGGTGCTGAGGATCGAACCCAGTTCCTCACACATGTGAGGCAAGTGTTCTACCACTGAGCCACAACCCCAGCCCCAGACAAATTATCTAATTTTTATTATATCCATTCATCACATTTAACTGGAAATCTTACTTAATAATCATCAAGTAATGCAAATAGCAAATTAAGTTCATATAGAAGTCAGCTCTGCTCCTGATAATTTGGTGTATGTTCTTCCTTTTTCTATTTTTTCTTCTTTTTTAAAGGTTTTATATGTGCAAAATATAGAAAAATATACAAATAAAGTAAAATATGTCCATAATTACCCGTTTTCACAATTATCTATAACACAAAAGTGAGAAACCAAATGCCATTTAAAATTTTTTTTTTTTTAAAGAGAGAGAGAATTTTAATATTTATTTATTTAGTTAGTTAGTTTTCAGCAGATATAACATCTTTGTTTCTATGTGGTGCTGAGGGTCGAACCCGGGCCGCACGCATGCTAGGCAAGCGTGCTACCGCTTGAGCCACATCCCCAGCCCCTAAAAATTTTTTTAGTTGTAGATGGACACAATACCTTTATTTTATTTATTTATCTTTATGTGGTGCTGAGGATTGAACCCAGTGCCTCACACATGTGAGATAAGCACTACCACTGAGCTACAACCCCAGCCTCCCAAATGACGTTTTTTACTATAACCTCATTCAACTCTGATCCTAAAATTCTACAACTTTCTGGGTACATATAAATATATTACAAATCATTCTTTCATAAAATTTTTAGTTATAAGTGACAGTATACTGTACATCTATCTGCCTAACCCAATATATAGATATAAGCAAAGGTTTATTTTGTTTTAATGATAATATCTCCTATTAGAGCAAGGATAAAACGAAATTGGTGCCCTTCTACACTCATTGCTATTGATAGCAGAAAACCAACATTTTGTTTACATTTTTGAAGGCCAATTTGGCAATATAGAAGAAATCCTTTAAAATATTTAAAAATTTTCACCCAATAATTCTACTCCTAGAGATTATCATTAGGAAATTTTTAAATATATATATTATATTTAAGTATATTCATCATTAAATTTCTTGTAATATGGCAATTTTGAAATGTATTATGTAAATATCTTCATGCTGGATCATCAAAGAACCATTAAAAACCATGTACTTTGAAAAGATAAACATGGGAGAAATGTTCAATATAATGATTAATGAAAAAATGGAGAATACAAAACTGCATAATGTGAGGACTTGCAAAACATAAATAAGCTACAATTATATATCAATAAAGATGAAGTTTAAAACCTCATACTCAAGTCATGGATGTAATTCAGTGGTACAGCACTTGCCTAACATGTACTGGAGTCAGTCCCCAGCACTATAAAACAAAACAACAACAAAAAAATTATTGCTCAATTAAAACAAAGCATGTCACAGAAGATTACATATGGTATGATTCAAACATACATAAAGGTTAAAAACAGGCAAAATCACAAATAAATATATATATTACATAAAAATCTTTAATAGGGTGGGGGTAGGAAATAAGTCTCCAACATCCTGCTAGAAGCTTTTCATGTGCTTTCTCAATTAGCAAACAGCTATAAAAAGACAAGGGGTAAATGACAGCTGGCTCCTGGACCTGGAGACAGCAGCTTTGTATAGGCTGTTGTCATCAGTATTCTGGGACTTGGCTGATCCTAGAGAACTCAATTTTAAATTACTTTAAAGATCATATGAAGAATGTAATTGAAGTAAATACAGTAGTATGCTTATTTTGACTATCAGAATCAAAGGCAAATATTCAGAAAAAATAAAAACTTTGAAGAAAATCCAAATTGATCTTACATGGCTCCAGTTTTGGAGATAGGGCAAGTATATTCTGCCTTGTGCATCCACATGTTTTCCAATGGAAATTCCCATATTTGCAGTTGGCTTCAAGAAGCAAATGGGGGGAGCAAAAGGGTGAGAATCCAAAATCCAGAAACGGATTGGTATGTTATATGTATGACCTATTGGAGATAAAATAAGCAAAAATAAGAAGCATACACATCATATTTATGATACAACAAGGTGGCATTTTTAAGAAATAGGTAGTTAAGTCAAGTTTACATACAAAGGATTAAAATAAATCAAGATCTATTTCCCTCATTTCATGCACGTTGGAAATATGTTCCTGTTAAAGCACTAACATAACATGAGGAAATTAAGACAATGGCCAGCTCATCCAATTTAATTCAATCAATATTTACAGGTTCTACTATACAAGAAGTTTGGGATACATCTTTTCTATGTAATTTTCTTTGTCCAACCAAAACAGATATTGTACCTTCCTTGAAAGGTATTGGATATCTCTCTTTGTATTTATTCTATACTGAGATTATTCACTTACCAGGCTGTATTTATTACATTGTAAACTTCTAGAAAGAATTCATGTTTCATTCATTTCTATAACCCCAGCACCAAATACAGTACATAACATACTACCTGCTTAATAAATGTTTCTTATGAATCAGAATGAACAAATGAAAAAAATTAATGAATGACTAACTGGAGTTTGATATTTGCCCTCAATGAGCTAAAAAATTGCAGATATAATATCCCATACGCTGAGTTAGACATATAGAACATAGAGCTGAAAATAATCTTAAGAGTCACCTTACCCAATATTCTTAAATTTTAGTGAACATAAGAATTATCTGAAGAACTTGGAAAATATGCATATTCTTGGGACTTATCTCCAGAGATTGAGATTTATTTAGACATGGGATCAGGCCCCAAAGTGTGTGCGTTTAAATAATATCCATGTCCACACATACATACTCCAAAGATTTTGATGCAAATGGCCTATGCATTTGTTGGAAAACTAAAAAAACAAAAACAAAACAAAAACCCCAAAACCAAACAAATAAAAAACACCCCTTTTGCAGTATTCTTTACAGAAGGAGAAAGGTCTGTAAATGATATCTACAATGAGATTTTCTTTTTAAAAAATCTACTTAATTGGTCATGGAGCATAGCTCAATAGTACAGAGCTTGCTTAGCATCAATGAGGCCCTGGGTTCAACTCCCAGCACTTGGATTAAAGAAAATAAACTATTTAATACAAGGGGGAAGCTGGGTACAGTGGTTCATGCCTGTAATCCCAGCAACTTGGGAGGCTAAGGGCAGGAGGATCAAAGCCAGCTTCAGCAATTTAGCAAGGCCCTAAGCAACTCAGTGGACTCTTGTCTCTAAATAAAATACAAAAAAACTGGGGATGTGGCTCAGTGGTTGAGTGCCCCTGGGTTCAATCTCTCTTCCTTCATCCCCTGACTCCGCCACTCAAAAGGGTGAGATAGATACTTGAACATATGCTCTTCCAACATAGAACATGTCTACCAAGAGCCAAATAACCCTTACTGCCTTAGTTGCCAGGAAGCTCAAAGCTAAACTCAGTGTAAGTGAAAACTAAACTTAGACTAGAAATCTAATAAATTACCTTAGCCAGCGTAGAACATTATTATATCTCAATATTTATTCCTGTATTCTTTTTTTTATTGATTTTATTATTTTTAAAAAATTTATTCCTGTTTTCATAGTTCTATTGCACATATCTTTCACTGTACTTGAACATGCTGCTCAGGACAAGAATGGCTACTTTTACTTATTACCAGCTATGCATTAAAACAAACTGAATTCCTATCCATTTCCTGAATGCCTACCCAGTGCCAAAGGAAATGTCAATGGTGAAACATACACAGAGGAAGAACAAAATATGAATGTACCTCTTGGTCATCATAGAGGAAGAGGGTAATTAAGGAATTATGATCGTCTAGGAGCTACAAGTACCAACCTTGAAAGAAGTCTCCCAGAATTGTCTTTTGGGAAATATATTCCCATCTTACAACGCTGAACCCTTTCCAGAGACAGTAAACTTCACTGTTCTGATCTTATTTGGTTTCCATTTCCTTCTCTGTTCAGTGCACCTCCTCTTTCAAATGCTACTAAGCTCATTTATTCCTAAACCCTTTAGTCAGTAATCAAGTAAACTAACTCAATCATTCCACAAGTATTTACTGAATTTCTAATAACCACAGCACTGTACATTAGTACTTTGGGATATTTTTCTTATTGTGATGATTTGCATTTCAAAATTATTAATTTTTTAATGATGGAATTTTGGGTGCCACTTCAGAGAAATATTTTGGAACTAAAGCTTCATTGCTGTTATTCAAAGCACATATATAAGCAATCTCCAATGATACTAAAAGGCTAGCCATTTTGAACAGAGTAGGTCTAGACAAACAACAGTTAACTATAGAAGTTAGTGATTTTTTTTTTCCTTTTCTTTTTGGGCAAATACTTAACTATTTTAGCCTGTCAGGTCATCCTAAAATGTTTACCCCTGTGTTTCAAAAACATTGGAGTCTGTATAACAGTACCAGGTGGTTTTAGGTAAATCACTTGAGCAGACTAAGATTCAGTTTCACCTATGGAATGGGAATAATGCTACATCATATAAAAGGAAGAGGAAGAGAGGAAAAAACTAAACAAACAAACAAAAAACAACACAGAGTTATAAGGAGAAGAAGGTGAGATTCCTACATTTTCTTATGGAAAACAGAAATCACTCATCCCAAGGGCAGATCCATGTCTGTCTAAATTCTCTTTTCATTGTTTTTTTTTTTCTTCTTCTTCTTCTTTTTTTTTTTTTCATACTGAGATATTGAACTCAGGAACTCTGTACCACAGGATTTTCATGTCCCTAGCCTCTTTTAAGATTTTTTTTTTTTTTTTGAGACAGGATCTTGCTAAATTGCTGAGGCTAGCCTCAAACCTGCAATCCTCCTGCCTCAGTTTCCCCAGTTGCTGGCATTACAGGTATGTACCATCACCCCTAGCTGTCTTGCTCTGTTCTATAACCCAGAACCTACTAGAGTCATGGGCACATAGTTGACAATAAGTAATTGTTGAATTAAAGTTTAATTTATGGCACTGGGGTTGTGACTCAAGTGGTAGAGTGCTCACCTAACACATGTGAGGCACTGGGTTTGATCCTCAGCACCACATAAAAATAAAATAAAGATATTGTATCTACCTAAAACTAAAAAATAAATATTAAAAAAAAAAAGTTTAATCTAGGTCTTCCTTGACTAGGACAGAATCCTGTCAGATCCAGTAAGGTTCTAAATAGATCTCTTATGTGGAAATACTTTGAGAATGTTATGGCATGAACAAATGTAAGTTTGTGTAAGTTTAAATGAACTGCTCTTTTAGAAAACTCCCACATTTTCTTTCTTCCCATACTTACCCTGATACATCACAGGAATAGTACCAGTAAAATTCAGTAGGTCTTTCTGGGAACTATCTTTAAAAACTGGAAGAAAAAAAGTGCCAAAATGTAAAATCAGAAGTAGAAAGAATTATATTAAAGTATATAAATGCACATCCACACACATCCACAATCTCTAAATACCAGGATCAGTACACATATGACAACAAGGGGATGATCACTAGATATTGTTTACTTAGCAGTGAGGACAACTGAAAAAAAAAAACAAAAAACAAAAACACAGAACTTTGATACTAAATCCCAAGTTTTAGACCCACCTCCCCTCTTAGAGGCCTGTGTGACTTTTAGCTACTTTAATCTCTCTGATCTTCAGTTTTATCATCTATAAAATAAAGATATCTGCATCATGAAGCTGTCATAAGGCTCATGTAAGATGTGAAAACCCTTAATAAGAATCAAAGTATTATAAAATGTAGGGATGGATGGGCACAGTGGTGCATACCTGTAGTCCCACAACTCAGGGGGCTGAGGAAGATTGCAACTTCAAGGCAGCCTCAGCAACTTAGCCCCTAAACAACTTAGTGAAAGCCTGTCTCAAAATAAAAAAGGACTGGGGATGTAGCTCAGTGGTAAAATGTCCCTGGGTTTAATCCCCAGTGCCAAAAACAAACATTGAATTTTATTATTTAAAGTAATAAATTAAATAATTGTCACATGTAACAAATCAGTTATAATCACTTTTATAATCAATGTTAGCTTTACTTTTCAAAGCAACCTTTTAGAAAAATCAATAATTATCTCTCTTAGTTTCTTTAAATCCATTATTCTCAACCTTTTTTCAATATTTACGTCCCTGAAATTTCAACTTTCCCATCAATAACTGGGACACATGTGAAGAATCAATGTCCTAATCTCAGGACTAAATACCAAGACCACTCTCTAGGGTTTCAAACAATCAAACTGTACTGGAAAGCAATCCTTTTAACATCTCAATAGTAACTGTACTATTTCCATAGAGGAAGAAAAAATTCTAGATAGATTTTGATGACTTATAAGAAAAGGGAAAGAGGGGAATAGGAAGAGTAGCAGAATACAATAGACACTAATATGGCTGTATGTATAAACGTGGCTATAAAACCAATGTGATACTGCAATCTGTACACGTGGAAAAAAAAGAATTCATACTCCACTTGAATCAAATGTATGATATGTCAAGATCATTGTAATGTTTTGAGCAACTAATAAAAAAAGAAAAGAAAAGGGAAAGAGAAAACCAGGCTGTCTTAGTCTGTTTTGACTGCTATACCAAACTACTATAAACTGGGAAGCTTCTAAAGAACAAAATTTATTTCTCACAATTCTAGAGGTTGGGAAATCCAAAATCAAGGTGCTGGCAGATTTGGTTTCTGGGGAAAGCCTGCTTCTTGATTCACAGACAGCAGTCTTTTTACTGTGCCCATATATAGTGGAAGGGCAAGAGTCTTTCTCAGGCTGCTTTTAATAAGGGCACTAATCCTATTTATGAGGACTTTTGCAAAGAGCCTACCAAAGGCCCCACCTCCTAATGCTATCACCTGGTGATCAGAACTTAACATATGAATGGGGGGGGGGTTACAAACATTTAGACTATAACACAGGCTGTCAGAAAACTCAAGGACAAGACAGTATGTAAGTACAAATGTAACCCTGAACTATATAAGTGAAAGTAACAATGGGTGAAGGCATCAATCCATGAAAAACTAAAATGGAAAGAGGAATGGAACAGGGATTATTACTCAAGGACACAGAATAATCTAGAAATGCATTAGAGGAAATGTGTGAATATTCATTCTTCAAATTATTAAATGTGATTAAAATAGGGACTCTGAGAAGGTTCAATTATCCTGTATTGGGGTAGGTCTAATCTAATCACATTGGTCCTTAAAAACAGAGAACCTCTACCAGCTGCAGTTAGAGGGAGATTTGCCTACGGAAGAATGCTGGCTTTGCAACATTGCTGGCTTTGAAGATGGAGAAAGGAGACCAAGAGTCAGGGAATTTGGGTTACCTCTAGAAACTGAAAAAGGGAAAGAAAAAGTAGCCCCCACCCACATTGTTCACGAAGGAAAAAGACCTGATGACTCATTTATTGGAACTCAGTTAAACTTATAAGCTACAGAAAAATTTAATGGACTTCTAGCCTACAAACCGTAATACAGTAAACTCGTGTTTTTTTAAAACCAGTAAGTTTTAATTTGTTATAGTAGCAATAAAAATATAACACACAGGTGCAGTAGTGCACAGCTGTAATCCCAGTGACTTGGGAGGCTGAGGTAGAAGAATCAAAAGTTCATGGCCAGCCTCAGCAACTTATCGAGGCCCTAAGTAATTTATTTTAGCAAGACTCTAAGCAACTTAGGGAGATCTCTTCTCAAACTGAAAAATAAAAAGGGTTGGGGATGTAGCTCAATGGTAAAGTACCCCTGGGTTCAATCCACAGTACCAACCATACCTCCACCTCACCCCCAAAAAAACCTCAAAGCTAGGCCTATGGGCAATTCTGTAATCCCAGCAATCCAGAGGCTGGTTTTGGCAGAAGGATCCCAAATTGGAGGCCAACCTTGACAGCTTAACAAGACCCTATCTCAAAGGGCTGGGGATATGGCTCAGTGGTAAAGTGCTCCTGGATCCAATCCCCAATTTTGGGGGGCGGAAAACTAATACAAAACACACTGTATTGAATTAACTTAAATTTCCTCAGACCTCAAATCACAAGTGGTTAAAAATCAGAAAAAGAAATTAAAAATTATGATTTTTACTGTTCTTTAGGATCAAGAAATTAATAGTTCAAAGAAGGCAGCAAAAATTAGAGAATATTATTCTTACCGTAGGTATCCATGGAATATTTGAAATGTGGGAAAAACATATTTACATTCTTTAGTTCTTCCACAGTTAGATCCCTGAACTTGTACTGAGAAGAAAAAAATGAGCATGTAATAAAAATTAATCTATGAGTAAGAAAACAATTATAACTAACACTTAACTGAACATTTACTACATGCTAGGCCCTAGAACATTATAAACATGAATGCTGATCCAGTCATGACCCTAAGAAGTAGTTGGGCTTACAAATGCTCTTTTTCCCTGCCTTTTCTTTTGCAGTACTGTGGATTAAACCCAGGGGCACTTTACCACTAAGCTACATCCCAGCCCTTTTTATTTTTTGTTTTGAGACAGGGTCTTGGTAAATTGCCAAGGCTGGTGTCTAGGGATTCTCTTGCAGCAGCCTCCCAAATCACTGGACAATGCACCCAGCACAACTGCTCTATTTTATAGAAGAAAGGGAAATCTAGAGAAGTAAAGTAATTTGCTGAGTCAGATAGCAAGTAAAATATTGAAGCCAGAGCTCAAAGCCGGGACTTGGGCCTTTAACTGCTAAATCAAACTGCTTCCAAATATCTTCTGAAGTCTAAAAGAGATAGCGCAGAAAGAATTACCTATCACCACTATTCAAGATCCAGTTGTCAGCCAGGCAGAATATCACATGCCTATAATCCCAGCAACTCAGGAGTGTAAGGGAGGAGGATTAGAAACCCCAGGCTAGCCTGGGTGATTTAGAAAGACCCTGTTTCAAAATAAAAAGGGCTAGAGATACAGCTCAGAGGTAAAGTGCTCCTGGGTTCATTCTCCTGTACTGCAAGATCCACTTCTCTTTTCTGAATACTTCATTCACTTGAGACATGATTTCGCATCCCATACTTCTTGACCTGCATCCTGGGTTTCAAGGGAAAACAAGCCAGCATGATATCACATGTTTGTAATCCCAGCAATTTAGGAGGCGAAGGCAGGAGTGCCGCAAATTCATGGCCAGTCTGACTTAAAAGGGGCCCTGTCTCAAAAAGAAATGGAGATCTAGCTTAGTGGTAAAGCACCCAAATGTTCAATCTCTAATATCAAATATGAAAGAAAACAAAACAAAAACAAAGGGAAAACAAAAGCATGCAAGCATTTACTGTTATGTTAAGTGAACTACCTCCTCATTTATGAAGAAGTCCTCCCAGAAATACTATCTTGGTTACCTTGTGGGCAAAATCATTTCATTTCTTTGAACTTATTCTGCAAAGAGAAATAATACCCACTCCTGAGACTTGTGAAAGGATTAAGTGAAATAAAAAAAGAGAGGATATATTAATATTCTGTAAATAAAATACTTAGAAATAAATTCAACATGGTACAAAATTGAAACAGAAAACCTTGTTGAAAGAAATAAAATAGACCTATATAAATAGAAAGACATCCCATGTTTGTGGATTAGATTATTATTAAAATGGCAATATTCTCCAACAGATTCAACACAATCCCTATCAAAATGTAAGCTAGCTTTTTAAAATAAAAATTTGCAAACTGATTCTAAAATGCATATGGAAATTTAAGGGGCTCAGAATGGTCAAATCAGTCTTGAAAAAGAACAAGAAAGCTGAAGGATTCATGCTCTTATCAAGATAGGCTATAATCCAAATGAGACAGTAACAAGCATTGGAGAAGATATGGAGAAATCAGAACTTCCATACAAATACACCTCTGCTAGTGATAAAATGGTGTTGCTACTTTAGAAAAGCAGTGAGAACTGCTCTTCAAAATATTAAATATTGAGTTATCAAATGATCCAGAAATTCCACTCCTAGGTATGTACCCAAGAAAAATGTAACCATATCCACATAAATAATGGAATATAATTGATCATACCAGCTTCATTCATAATAGCAAAAACAATCCAAATGCCCATCAACTGATGGATTTATCCAATAAAATGTGGATAAATTCATAAAGTGGAATGCTCAGTCATTAAAGGAACAAAGTACTGATACATGGATGAACCTTGAAAACATTATGCTAAGCGAAGGAAATCCAGTGCAAAAAATCAAACATCATATGACCTATGTATATGAAATATTCAGATTAGTCAAATCCATAGAAACTGAAAATAGATTAGTGTATGTTTAGGATTGGGGGAGATTGAGAGAAAGTGGGGAATGACTGTTAATGGATCTTGTTTCTTCTCTGAGCCTTAAATTTTTCATTAGTAAAAAAGATTTCTAGAAGTTACAGGGTTTTGGGTCTAATGTCTAAGTCTTTGATGCACTTTGAGTTGACTTTTGTGCAGGGTGAGAGATAGGAGTTAAATTTCATTCTTCTACATATTGATTTCCAGTTTTCCCAGCACTGGTTGTTAAAAAGACTATCTTTTCTCCACTGTATGTTTATGGTGCTTTTGTCTAGTATCAAGAAAACTGTATATATGTGGGTGTATCTTTATGTCTTCTATTCTATTGATCTTCATGCCTGTTATGGTGCCAATATCATGCTATTTTTGTTACTATAGCTCTGAAGTATAATTTGAGGTCCAGTATTGTGACGCCTCCTGCTTCACTCTTTTTGCTAAGGATTGCTCTGGCTATACTGGGTTCTTTCATTTTTCCAAATGAATTTCAGAACTTCCTTTTCTAGTTCTGTGAAGAATGTCATTGGAATTTTGATGGGGACTGTGTTGAATCAGTGTAGTACTTTTGGTAGCCATTTTAACAATATTAATTTTACCTAACAACATGGGAAGGCTTCCTATCTTTTAAGGTCCTCTTCAGTTTCTTTCTTTATATTCTATAGTTTTCACTGTGGAGATCCTTCACTCTTGTGTTAGATTGATTCCCAAGAGGTTTTTTTTTTTAGGTTTTTGTGAAGGGGGGATTATTTTCCTAATTTCTTTTTCTGCAGATTCCTCATTGGAGTACAGAAATGCGACTGATTTATGAGTGTTGACCTTGTATCCTGTTACTTTGCTGAATTCATTTATGAGCTCTAGAATTCTTTTGGTGGAGTTTTTTGGATCTTCTAAATATAGGATCATGTTGTCAGCAAACAGAGAAAATTTGAACTCTTTTTTTCCTATTTGTATCCTTTTCATTTCCTTCTCTGCCTGAGTTTCAAGGACTATCTTGAATAGCAGTGGCGAAAGTGGGTATTCTTTTCTTGCTTCTATTTTTAGAGGAAATACTTTCAGTTTTTCTCCATTCAGTATGAGGTTGGCCTTAGGTTTATCATTTATAGTCTTTACAATGTTGAAGTAAGTTCTTTCTATGCCTCATTTCTCTAGTGTTTTAAACACGAATGGATTCTGTACTTTGTCGAATGCTTTTTCTGCATCTACTTAGGTAATTATGTGATTCTTGAGGTTGATATGTTTATGTGGTGAATTACATTTACTGATTACCATATGTTGAACCAACCTTGTATCCCTGGGATGAAACCCAAAATTAGACCAGAAACCCTGCAGCTGCTAAAGATGTAGGCCCAACACTCCAGTATGTTGGCACAGGAACTGACTTCCTTAACAAGACTCCTAAAGTGCAAGAAATAAAATTAAAAATCAATAAGTGGGATTGTGTCATATTGAAAAGCTTCTGAACAGCAAAGGTAACAAAAGCATGAAAAGAGAGCCTAGAGAATGGTAGAAGATTTTTGCCGCCTACTCCTCAGATAGGACATTAACATTCAAAATATACAACAGCCACCTACTCCTCAGATAGGACATTAACATTCAAAATATGCAACAAACTAAAAAGGTAACACACAAAAATAAATAAATAACTAAACAAATACTTCTCAAAAGGAGAAATACAAATGGTCAACAAAATATGAAAAAATGTTCAACATCTCTAGCAATTAGGAAATTTAACTCAAAACTATCTCACTCAAGTCAGAATTGCTGTTATCAAGAATAATAAATGTTGGCGAGGATGTAAGGAAAAAGGTGCACTCATACATTGCTGGTGGGACTGCAAACTGGTGCACGGGAAAGCAGTATGGAGATTCCTCTAAAAACCTGGAATGGAACCACTATTTGCCCCAGTTAGCCCACTCCTCAGTATATACCCAAAGGACTTAAAATCAGCATACTACAATGATGCAGCCACATCAATTCACAAGAGCCAAGCTATGGAACAAACCTAGGTGCCTTTCAGCAAATGAATGGATAAAGAAAATGTGGAACATATACACAATGGAATATTACTCAGTCATAAAGAAGAATGGAACTATGGCATTTGCCAGTAAATGGATGGATCTAAGAGACTATCATGCTAAGTAAAATAAGCCAATCCCTAAAAACCAAGACAAATGTCCTCTCAGATATGTGGATGCTAACACACAATATGGTGAGGGTAGAGAACAGAAGTTCATTGGATTAGACAAAGGGGAATGAAGGGAAGGAAGTAAGGAGGAGAGTAGGAAAGACAGTATAATGAATCAGACATAACTTTCCTATGTTCATGTATGAATATACGTGACCAGTGAAACTTCATATCATGTACAATCACAAGAATGAGATCCTAATTAGAATAAGTTATATTCCATGCATGTATGTCAAAATGCACTCTACTGTCATGTATATCTAAAAAGAACAAATAAAAATAAACCCAAACAAATATACTCAAAAAAAAAAAAAAAAAAAGAACAAATAAAAAAGTGAAAAAAAAAATACAAATAACAATGTTGGTGAGGATGTGGGGAAAAAGGTATACTCATACACTGTTGATGGGAGAGCAAATTAGTGCAACCACTCTGGAAGCATTATGGAGATTCTTTAGAAAACTAGTAATGGAACCAGCAATATGAACCAGCTATCCCACTCCTTAGTATATATCCCAAAGATTTAAATCAGCATACTGCAGTGTTGCAGCCACATCAATGTTTATAGCAATTAAAAAAAGTCCAAAGGGCTGGGTATGTGGCTCAAGCGGTAGCGCGCTCGCCTGGCATGCGTGCGGCCCGGGGTTCAATCCTCAGCACCACATACAAACAAAGATGTTGTGTCCGCTGAAAACTAAAAAATAAATATTAAAATTCTCTCTCAAAAAAAAAAAAAAAAGTCCAAGGTTGAATGTTTTCTCTGATATGCAGAAGGGAATTCAAAATAAGGGATCAGAGAGAGATTAAAAAAGAAAAGGAAAAGAGAAAAAAGAAAAAGGGAGAAGGAATTTCATCAAAATGAGGAAATATCATTAGAATAGATGAAGGGGATTGAAAGAAGAAAAGGGAAGAACAGTGGAATGTGAAAAGGAAAAGGGAAGAACAGTGGAATGAATCTGACTGAACTTTTATATGTGCATGCATGGATGTGGCACAGTGGGTCCCAGCATTGGGTATATCCACAGGACACTAATATAAAAAAAAAAAAAAAGTAAACCGTAAATAGTTTAAAGAGAGATTTCTGGAGTGGAGGGAAGACAGGGGAAGGCAGTGCTGGGGACTGAATTGGAGTGGGTTGTATTACATGCTTTTGTGATTATGTCAGGGTGTCCTCTGGTATTGTATATAACTAAAAAGAATTTTTTTTAATTTAAAAAAGATATACTTGGCCAGGCATGGTGGCACGTGCCTGAATACCAGTGGCTCAGGAGGCTGAGGCAGGATTGCAAGTTTGAAGCTAGCCTAAGCAAAAGCGAAGAGCTAAGCAACTCAGTGAGACCCTGTCTCTAAAGAAAATACACAATTGGGCTGGGGATGTGGCTCAGTGGTTGAGTGCCCCTGAGTTCAATCCCCAGTATCAAGGGAAAAAAAAAAAAAAGATATAACTTAACTGCCTATCAGCTTCTTCAATAGTATGCATGAGGATCTCATAATTAACATGTAAAAATGAGATATTAAAAAAATATGAATGCAAATAGTAAGTAGAGGCAGGAAATTATCAGTCAACATAAAGCATATCCAAATTACAGAAAGGCCTTCTTGAGGAACTGAGTCTAATAATAATATAAATTCCTCTATTTTACTTCCACCCTTAAGAAAATCTTTGTCTCCATTTTCCTTTGTTCCAGTTCAACCAAAGCTTTTTTTTAAACAATTCTTCCCATAGAGGACATTGATCATCCTCCCCACATTAACACTTGGTAGTACCAGGCATGGTGTTGCACCCTTATAATTCCAGCTACTGCGGAGGCCTAGGCAGGAGGATCCCAAGTTAGAGGTCAACCAGGGCAACTTAGCCAGACTCTGTCTTAAAATAAAAAGTAAAAAGAAGCCAGCTGTGGTGGCTCGCCTGTAATTCCTGCAACCTGAGAGGCTGAAGCAGGAGCCTGATGGTAAGTTTTGAGGCCAACCTCAGCGACTTGGCAAGGTCCTAAAACAACTTAGAAAGACCCTGTCTCAAAAATAAAAAGTAAAAAGGACTGGGGATGTGGCCCAATGGTCAAAATCCCCTGGGTTCAATTCCCAATACCCCCAAAGAATAAATAAACAAAAAGGGGCTAGGGAAGTAGCTCGGCTTAAAGCACCTTGGGTTCAATCCTCCAGTATGGGGGAGGAAGGGAACCAACCAAACAACAGAATAACTTGGTAGACTGGTTCTTTTAATTTAACATTCTCCAAAGAGGGGACAGAAAGGGTAGTAATTTTAAGAATGATGATACTTCTCTTCCTAAAAGATTTACATCTTTCACAATAAATAAACTCATTCAAATTAATTACATAAATAATTTCAGTCTTGGGGCTTCAAAACCTCCCAGAGGTGTGCAAAATGCCCCCGCAAAAGAGAAGTCAGGCAGGTTCAACAAAATAGCTCATGTGTATGACTTCTGCACAGGGAAATATTAAGAATCACTTAAGGAGGACACTCCTGAAAATGAGAATTTTCTCAGACTGCTAACTGGTGGGGTCTAAGAGGTCAGTGGTGCCTTTAATCTTCTCACTGTAAACACACTAGTCAGGCACCAGATTTCTGGATCACTCCTCCCATCCTCAACCTTTCAACATTAAAAGGATCTTTCCTGGGCTCTGTCTTCATACTTGTATCTACTCAGGTCTATCATTCAGCTATTCAGCATCTATGCTGCTGTCAGGCATAGCGCTAGGTGAAGGGCATAAAAAAAGCGCAGTGCCTGCCTTCAAAAGAGCTCACAACAGTAGAAAAAAATGTAAATAATTACTCCACAAAGTGGTAACATGTTTTTGAAAGCAGATGAGAGGAAGAAGTGAGTCAGACTTCCAGCAGTGCCTGAGTCTTAAAAAAGGATGAGGAAAAAGAGCAGGCCATTTCAGCAAAAAGGCGTGATCACAGGGACAGTGTGTGCTGGGGCTGTTTGAGGCCAGCAAAGACCGTAGCTGAGAAGCACTCTTGCGGGTAGAAACTGGGGAGCAGTGAGTAGAGCGAAAGCCCAGGCCTTGGTGGGGCAAGGTGGCCTCAGATCCCGTGGCCTCCCAGGGGTCGCTGCTCACAGCCGGCTTCAGACCAGTGGGTCTCAGCTCCAAACCGAGTAACGCGAGGCGCGGCAGCCCGGTCAGGGGCGGTGACACCCTCCCTCCCGATCCCCGAGTCCCAGACTCAGCCCAGCAGGCTGCCCACACCTTGCCTAGCAGCCGTCTCACATTCTCGCAGTCGAACTCCATCTCTAGCCAGATCCCGGAGCACGGTTCCAGGACCCCAGCCCCAGTACCTTCTTCCGCAACCTCTCCACGACGGAAGCCGCGGAGGTCCAACCTTGCCTAGCAGTCTAAGGGCCCGCCCCTTCCCAGACGAAATTCCAGCCGCATTCAACGCCGCAGGCTCAGCTGGGACTCCGCCCAGAGGCTGAAGCGCGGAGCAGTCAGGTAAGGAAAGGGCGGCTAGAACCGCGTGGGCTGAAAGCGAACCTCCCGCAGCTTGCTGGAAGGAAACCCAGACAGTTCTGAAAAGAGGAGTAGGAAGGACTTGTGTAGAGGTAGCAAAAGACATAGAAGCAACACGCGATTTTGTAGAAATGTGTTTAATTCAACCGAGTACCAGAAAAAAATCAAGACCAAAAATTGTAGTAGGATATGAGGAGGAAGAGGTAGTGGAAATTTAAAAGCTAAATTTCAAAGAGTAGAAAGGGAAAACAGGAGGAGTCTTGTCAGGTAACAGATAAGAGTGAAGGTAATGCAGCATGAGGGAAAGAGTTTGAAGTAGTTCCTTTTTTTTTTTTTTTTTTTTTTAGGACTTTTGCCAAAACTGTTAGTGGTTGAGAGAGAAAAAACCCTGTTGGAGGGAGGGCAAAAGTTTGAAAACTAGAGAGGGAGGAGATGAGTGGATACAGTCGTCTGGAAGAGGAAGGTGAAGAATAGATGGAGAATACTATAATTTTCTGGTGTTATTCAGTCTCCTTGACTTGTGAGGCTACTTATCTGCCCTGAACCCCTGACTTGAGGCGCTGGGGCTAAAAAATTGTAGTAGCTGGCTATTGTAGTTATCAAGAGGTTTGTTAGTCAGGAGGGTGATTGTATTTATAGGAAGAGCCAAAAGTAGGGATGTTGTGACTCAATAAGGAGAAGACAGTGAAAAGCTGGAAGGAGCATTTCTTAACCCATTTAGTGCCAACTTTTCAGTTCTGTGAGTATGCCAATGAAATTGACACAGGTGCATTGACACAAAGGTGTGGTGAAGAATAAAAATTTTAAATGATAGGATAAAGAAGACCAGGGTATATCTCATTGAGAGGTGAGGAGATGAGTGTTCAATTAGAGGGCAACCACAGCAAAGTCCCATGACAGGAATGTGTTTGGGGAGGCTCAAAACAACAAGGAGGCCCAAATGGCTGGAATAAAATGAAGTAAGAAGTGAGCAAGCAGAGATGGAAGTCAGAGAAAAAAAGCAGGAAGGAGAGATGGTTTACATAAGCGATTCTTATGTGGTCTCAGGTAACAACCTCTGTATCACCTGGAATGTGTTAGAAATGCAGTTCTTTTTTAAAAAAATCAATTTTATCAATAGACACAAACATTATATATATTTATTGTATACAACATTTTGTTTTGAAATATGCATGCATTGTATATTTCAGTGTATATTCTTAGAAATTAATGGTGAAGTCATTTCTAAGACCCCACTTCCACTCCTGATTTATTTAATCAGAAACTCTGGGGATCCCCAGCTATCTGTTTAAACAGATTTCCAGGCGATTCTGAGGTCATATCAAAGAGCCACTGTGGGGCTTTGTAGACAATTTTCAGGACTGTGGTTTTTCCCTCCAGCCAGAGACCATCAGGAACACACCTGTGTTTAAACAAAGTGGATTTATTACTCCTTGAAATGAGGGGAAAAGTATTGTGGGGAACCATTGGGACAGCTCAGTAAGAGTGTTAGAAAGAAACTATTACAGGATCTGGGTAACTTGGGGAAGGTTTTAAGGAAACAAATCTTCACTCTGGATTGTATCCTGTCAGAAAGCAGGGACATTTCTGTGACTGGAATATCTCAATAAATATTATCTGTAAGATGAACAAAATAGGGTGAGGATAAAGCCACAATTGATAAAGAAACATCAGTCAATTTTATTAGAGAGAGGAGAATGTTTGGTATTACATAGATTACACAGTGACCTTGTTCTTGTCTTTGTTCAAACAAAATTAAGTGGCCCTGCTGTGTCTCACTTTCTCATGATCTGAGTGACTATGTTTGGGTTGGTGTTCTGTGAAATGGTTTATGTGCAACAGAAGAATAACCTGGCAGCTGGGTGCAGTGGTACATGCTTGTAATCCCAGTGGCGCGGGAGGCTGAGGTAGGAGGATCACAAGTTCAAAGCCAAGTTCAGCAAAGTAGCAAGGCCCTAAGCAACTTAGTAGGACCGTGTTTCAAAATTAAAAATTAAAAAACGGTTGGAAATGTGACTTATTTTTTAAGTGCCTCTGGGTTAAATCCCCAGTACCAAAAAAAGAAGACGAAAGAACAACCTGACCTCTCTATGAATGCCAGGCCAGCTTCTAGCAATACTGAGGTCTACCTATTGTCAGACCAGCTCCCTGATGTTAGGGTTTTGTTTTTTTTTTTTTCTTTCTCGGGCTTTCATTTTGACAGAAAGAAAAGCCACTGGAAGGTTTTGAACACAATGATTTGACTTAATTAAGTTTTTGTTTTCTGTATGTGTTGTGCTGGGGATCAGACCTCAGTGCCTTGCACATGCTAGGCAAGCACTTGACCACTGAGCTACATCCCCAGCCCTTCTGATTGTATAAAAGTGCACTCAGCCAGATCAGATACACCTTAGAAATAGTAGGACTTCCAGGGGCTCCACAGTTTAACGAATCCTGTCAGAAATCTATTAATCAAGGAAAAGGTTAGCAGCAAGACCTGAACAAGTTTCTTTCATCTTTTATAAAACAGCCTTTTATGGAAGTGGCCTTCCATCCAAAACACCAGTTCTCTTCTAATATAGTCACTATGAATACTGTTTGTGTGTATGTGTGATTTCCTTTGTGGAAGGTACAAGAGTTTAATGGGTTTTATCTTAGTTAATCTTTATAAAAACTTATGACCTGGAAAGAATTAGTACATCAGTTTTACTAATGATGAAATTAGTGTTATATTACCTGTTTTCTTGTTTCTGAGATCCATTTTTTTTTCCCCAAAGGCACCAGGGATGTTTAAGCACCGAGCCATATCCCCAGCCCTTTTTGTTAAAATTCTGATTTGTTATACATGATGGCTGAATGCAATTCATTTCATATTACACATACAGAACACAATTTTTCAAGACACTGGTTTGTACATAAAGTATTTTCACACCATATGTGTCTTTTACATGTACATAGGGTAATGATGTCTAATTCATTCCACCTCCTTACCCCCTCCTTTCCCCTCTCTCCCCTTTGTCCTATCTAAAGTTCCTCTATTCCTCCCATGCTCCCACACCCCAGTCGCCATTATGCATCTGCATCCTCATATCAAAGACATCATTCTGCCTTTGTTTTTTTTTTATCCCAAGCCTTTTTTATATTTTATTTAGAGACAGGGTCTCACTGAGTTGCTTAGGGCCTTGCTAAGTTGCTGAGGCTAGCTTTGATCTCATGATCCTCCTGCCTCAGCCTCCCTAGCTGCTGGGATTACAGGTGTGTGCCACCATGCCCAGGCTCTGAGATCCATCCTTTTAAGTAAAAGGTGTATTAATATGATAGCTTTGGGGTGGAAGAAAAAAAACTACAAAATTAAATATGAGTACTGACTTTAATAGGTATATTTATTTCAAAAGAGCTTGAGTATGAAAAAGTGTGCATCTTAAAATAGAATATATGTAGTGTAATAAGCTTCATTTTACAGACAGGGAAGCCAAAGACTCAGGTTAAATTATTGTATGTAATGTCAAAAAACATATTCCTAATCTATGTATTATACCGCCTTTTATTGTGTGAAACTGTGATGAGATTGTGATTGGTAATAATTTAGAGTATAGTACCTGTCTACCGTACACGAGGCCCTGGGTGGGTTCAGTCCTTACCACTGTAAATAATAATTTAGGAAGTCTGAACTGTGTGCCTGTTGACATTTAGTTACAAAAAGAAGGTATATAATACAAATTTATGCTTTTTGAAGCCACCCTCTGACTTCTAGATTGGCCACCCTCTCTCCTGAAACGGGTGCTATTAGATCTCAGCAGGCTGAAACATTCAGTCTTCCCCAATTACATTTTATTCTTCCTTGCCTCATGCCTTAGTGCCTGCTAGAATATTTGATTGTACTAGAGTACCTGTCTACCTTCATTTCCACTTTCTTTCACTTTCTTTCTATCCACAAAGACTGTGAGGCCCTGTAGAATAGAAGTCACATTTCATTCATCTCTATGTTCCCAGTGCCTTATATGTTTGAATATATGCATTTATTAATTCTACTAATATTTAGTAAGCAGATATAAAGAGAACTTCAATAGAAAGTTTGCTGAATGAAAGAAAGCGTAGGGAAATAAATGTATATTGTATTAGTTCTTTTTTATATTTATTTTTTAGTTGTAGTTGGACACAATAACTTTATTTATTTATTTTTATGTGGTGCTGAAGATTGAACCCATGGCCTCACACGTGCTAGGCGAGTGTTCTACCACTGAGCCACAACCCCAGCCCTATATGTATTAGTTCTCAGCCTTGTCTGGGCTTCACACTTTTAAGAAATCTGTTGGAGGGCTGGGGATGTGGCTCAAGCTGTAGTGCGCTCGCCTGGCATGCGTGCAGCCCGGGTTCAATCCTCAGCACCCATATAAACAAAGATGTTGTGTCCGCTGAAAACTAAAAAATAAATATTAAAAAATTCTCTCTCTCTCTCTCGCTCTCTCTTAAAAAAAAAAAAAAAAAAAAAAAGTCCAAAGTACCTCCAGACATTTGGGGAGAACTATTAAAAAAAAAAAAAAGAAATCTGTTAGAAAATATAGACTTGCCCTAAAATTGTTTATGCTTATGTATACCATTAATTTTGTGTCTAATTTCTGAAATATTCATGATTTCACAGAAGGCCACTAGACCCAGCTTTAAGAAATTCAAGTGTAGTTGGAGGGGAGTCTAATTGGTTCATAATTTTTTGGCATAGTAGTCTGAAGTACCTTTAACTCCATAACCCCACTTTGGGGAATCTGTCTTATGGAAATAAAAATAACCAGGATATATGTATAAAAGTGTTAATTATGTTAAAAGAAAATAAATCCTCAAACTAAAAAATGGGAAAGTTTTTTGACATTCTCTGTCTTTCTTTGAAGATTTAGAAAAATCACAAGAATGGCTTGTTTAAAATTAGAATTTGTTTCTTGATACTATGCTTTTTAAAAAATTTTTTTTTAGTTGTTGATAGATCTTTTATTTTATTTATTTATATGCAGTGCTGAGAGTTGAACCCAGTACCTCACACATGCCAGGTAAGTGTGCTACTGCTGAGCCATGGCCACAGTCCCTTGATACTATTCTTTTGGTCTCAGTTACTTGCATAATTATTGGCCTTGTGAAGACATATCTATAGGGGATGAGACCTTGTTACTGCAAATATCACAGGTGTATCCATATCATATTATGCTTCTTAGGTGTTTGGAGCTTGTTATTCTTTCATTGACTAGCATATTCTTTTTTTTTTTTTTTTTTTAATATTTATTTATTTTTTAGTTCTTGGCGGACACAACATCTTTGTATGTGGTGCTGAGGATCAAACCTGGGCCGCACGCATGCCAGGCGAGCGCGCTACCGCTTGAGCCACATCTCCAGCCCCTGACTAGCATATTCTTCACCTCAGGCTATCCTTTCAAAAATATCCTTTATTACAACCTCTGTGGCTTTGTTTTTATACTTTGTGAAATGACATACTGCAATCTTTCTTGCTTTTCTTAATCTGTTTCTTTTTGTAAGGTTTTATGCAGCCTCTCCATGCTTTGTCTGAATTGGCCATACTCTTTATTACTGTGTTGCTTCTTTGCTAAGGAAAAAAAATGAAAATGTTAAGAGAAATTCAACTAAGAAATTTTGCTTTTAATAATCATAGCAAAAATTGGAAAAATGGAAATGCATATGATATTAGTTATTAATGTATTACCTTTTGATCCAAATCCACCGTTTGCTTCTTGTTCTGCCATAATAGAGCTGGACCCTATAAGCAATTCTGTTTTGATAAGTGGACATGAGGGCTCTAGGGAAGATGCTGAAGGACACAGGGCTTTCTCTTCCTAGATCTAGCATGCTTGTTTTCTTCTTAGTTCAACTATGTGGCTGACAGTGGCATTTATGGGTACATCTAGTGGTTCTCATCCCCAATGAGTGTCATGGCCCTCTGTGAACAGCTTCCACATCCCTGAAACAGTTTGCCAGTGAGTTCCACGAGCTCACCCCAGGGCAGCTTCCTGGTACATTCTACTGCCACATCCCCAGTTTCTCAATGATGCTCAGTAATTCTGACAGAACCCACTCTGGAGGCTTCCTGAAAATTCTACCATCACCTCAAAGAGTGAGTAGTTCCCTCCTTCCTAGATTTGGCTTGCAGCAGCTCATTGGACCTCTCTACCATTTCATTGGTCATGGCCACTATGACTTCTCAAATTTTAGGTCCCAGCTCCAGAAGGGAGGGGACTTTTCCAAATTTATTTCTTAGATGGGTACTGTACACTAGAGATAATGGCTGCTCTCTCTATGCTGTTCTTGTAATAAGTACTGCTTTCTATCCCTTCCATAGTTAATCTCTTACTCCTAGTTAATATTTATTTTTATTAAACATCCCTGTTCAAATTACTGTGTGCTTTATTAAACATTTTCTTTTCAGATTACTGTCCTATCTCCTGGCTGATCCTTAACAGAGTAAATCATTGAAAAAAGATGAAATAAACTAGAATACTATGCAGGAATTAAAAAAGAATAAATCAGGCTTTTGTGAAAGACCAACTGCTATAGGAATTGCCTCTCTCCATAAATATATAGAAAATTTCACAAAACGTATGAAATAATTATTTACAGACCTTGTACTTGAAGCAGCACAAGACTGTGATCTCTGAAAGATACAAATGAAGCTAGCTCTACAATTTCCCCAGCCTGGAGGCAGTTTTCAGACTATAGTACAGAGAGGGATACTCAAAATGAGAGTCTTGCTGAGTTGAAGAGAAAGATAAAGAATACAAATGAGGCCAGAGTGCCAGAAATTTGCAGGATGGAGTTCTGAAAAGAGGGATCTCCACAAATAACTCTGGAGATTTTTACAGGGGCCTTCAAGAGGCTTTGGCTGAGTTCTGTCTGCACATACATGGAATAAAATACAATTAGGCCTGGAAAAGAATCACCAAAAGCAGTAGGCCAACACTTCTTAGAATTCCTTAAGTTCTGGGAGTTGTAGAAAATTCCACAGAATGGAAGATCTAATATAATAGGCTTCAGAGAGAAGAACAGACATATCTCAGTAGTGTAGGTAATTAACAGACATATCTCAGTAGTGTAGGTAATTAATCCTATAGTAAGACTGCTCTTGGCGTTCCATAACAAAGCTTACAAACAAGCTTCAGAAGATCTTAGAACAAAGTCCAACACTCTTGTAAGGAATACAACAGAATCCAGTAAAATTCAACATGTTCAAAAGTTAACAGGTATTTTAAAAAGCAGGAAATATCCCATCAAGAACCTTTTTTTTTTCCTTTTTGGTTTTTAAGTTTTGTATGCTGAACAGCCCATGAACATTTGTACATATATATATTTGTCTCAATCTTCTCATTTCTAGCATTTCTTGAAGGTAACTATTTTCTTGACTCTTTTTTTAAGGACTAGGGTTTTTGATTAGTATACCTTGGTTTTATTTTTTGTTTTGTTTCATATTATTTTTCTCCTAATTCCCTTGATTATCTTCTTTTCTTTTCTTTCCCTAACAGTCAAATTCTACTGTTCTTTCACTCTTCCTTTTACTCTTTACTACTATTCTGTCTCATCCTCTCTCTTAATTATTACATCCTACATGTCTGCATTCTCTTCACCTTTTGAAATAGCAAACCCTTTTTGTAAACATAATATCTGTGACCCTGAACCAAAATTTCAAAAAACAATGGATAACTTCTATACCATTTCTGTTTATATTGCCAGCTAACATTGTAGATGCCAAAAAAGGAAATAAATATTTAGTTTAATGCTGAATATTGATTGCATTGCTTGTTATTATTATTTGTCTTCCCCTAAGGTATTAGAAAACTTCAGGAACACTATAAATTCACAGGGTAGAAGCTCTGCCACATCAGATTCTTATTGATAAATGGGTAGACATACAAACAGCTCAAAAAGCAAGGGAACAACCCATCCCCCCAAAATAAAAATACCTCATTAACAATCCAATGAGATCACAGTGGAGGAAATATCAGAGAAGGAATTTAGAAAGTTCATAGTTAAACTGATATGTGATGTAAAAGATGAAATAAGGAGTGAAATCAGAGAGAAAAATCCAAAAAGTGAAAGATCTCTTCAATAAGGAGATAGAAATCCTAAAGAAGAATCAATTGGAAATTCTCAAAATGAAGGAATCAGGAAATCAAATTAAAAACTCAGTGGAGGGGCTGGGGTTGTGGCTCAGCAGTAGAGTGCTTTCCTAGCACATGCAAGGGTATTGGTTCAATCCTTAGCACCACATAAAAATAAAATAAAGGAATTGTGTCTAACTACAATGAAAACAAAATTTTAATTAAAAAAATCAATGGAAAGCATCACTAGCAGACTAGACTACTTAGAAGATAGAGTTTCAGGCAATGAAGAAAAAATATATAATCTGGAAAATAAAGTTGACCATGGAAAAAAGACGTTAAGTGACCATGAACAGAAATTTCAAGAAACATTGGAATACATGAAAAAGAGCATCAAGATTTATCAGAATGGATGAAAGCTTAGAAATAAACCAATGAAGAAATATCACAAAATTTCCCAGACCTTAAGAATGAAATGGAAAATCAAATACAGGAGGCTTACAGGACTCCAAACATACAAAATTACAACAGACCTACACCAAGGCACATCATTATAAAAATGCCCAACCTACAGAATAAGGATAAAATTTTAAAGACTGCTAGAGAAAAACAACAGGTCACATTCAGAGGGAAAACAGTCCAGATATCAGCTGATTTCTCAATCCAGACCCTAAAAGGTAGGAGGCCTTAGAATTACATATACCAGGCCCTCAAAGAAAATGGATGCCAACTAAGAATACTATATCCAGCAAAATTAAGCTTCAGATTTGATGATGAAATAAAAACATTCCAAGATAAACAAAAGTTAAAAAAGAATTCACAACTGGAAAGCCTGCACTACAAAACATATTCAATAAAATATTTCATAAAGAAGAAATGAAAAATAAAATTGAAAACTAGAAAAGGGAGAAACTACACTAGAAGAGTAGTCAATCAAAGGAGAAATTAATTGAAATTAAAAACCAGAAATAAAATGGCAGAGAATAAAAATTATTTCTCAATAGTAACATTGAATATAAATGGCCAAAATTCATCAATCAAAAGTCATAGATGGGCTAATTGCATTAAAAAACAAGACCCATCAACATGCTGTGTCCAAGAGACTCACCTCATAGGCAGAGACTAAAGGTAAAAAGGTGGGGAAAAAAACATATCATTCCCTTGGATTTCGTGAACAAGCATGGGTTTCTATCCTCATATCAGATAAAGTGGGCTTCAAGCCAAAGTTAATCAGAAAGGCCAAAGAAGGTTATTTCATACTGCCTATGGGGATTATACATCAACAAGATATAACAATCATAAATTTTTATGCCCCAAACAATGGAGCATTTATGTACATCAAACAAACCCTTCTCAATTTCAAGAATCAAATAGACCACAACATAGTACTACTGAATGACTTTAACACTCCTCCATCATGACTGGATTGATTGTCCAAATAAAACCTAACCAAAGAAGATATAGAACTAAAAAATACGATTAATAAAATAGACCTAACAGACATATATAGAATATTTCATTCATCAATGAATGAATACACTTTCTTCTCAGCAGTACACAGATCATTTTCTAAAACAGACCACATCTTAGGCCACAAAACAATGCCTAGCAAATACAAAAGAAAATAGAGATAATACCTTGGATTCTATCAGATTATAATGGAATGAAATTAGAAATCAATGATATAATAAAAAAATAGTAGCTACTCTGACATCTGGAGACTAAATAATGTGTTACTTAATGATCAATGCATAGCAGAAGAAATCAGGGATGAAATAAAAAAAATACTTAGAGGTAAATGAGAATAGCAACAAAACATCAAAATCTCTGGCACACTATGAAGGTGGTTCTCAGAGGAAAGATCATAGCATTGAGCTCATTCATAAAAAAAAAAAATGAAAGTCACCAAATAAATAACCTAACATTATATCTCAAGGCCCTGGAAAAGACCAAATCAACACTAAAAGCAGTAGAAGACAGGAAATAATTAAAATCAGAGACAAAATCAAGAAAATTGAAATCAAAAAATTCAAAAATATCAACAAAACAAAAAATTGGTTCTTTGAAAAAATAAACAAAATTGATAAGCCCTTATCCATGCTAATCAAGAGAAAGAAGAAAAAACTCAAATTTCTAAAATTTGTGAAGAAAAGGGAAATATCACCACAGATACCAGAGGATAATCAGAAACTATTTTGAAAATTTATACTCCAATATGTTGAATAGAAGTGGTGAAAGAGGGCATCCTTGTCTTGTTCCAGTTTTTAGAGGTAATGCTTTCAGTTTTTCTCCATTTAGAATAACGTTGGCCTTGAGTTTAATGTATATACCTTTTACAATATTGAGGTGTTTTCCTACTATCCCTAGTTTTTTTAGTATTTTGAACACAAATGGATGCTGTATTTTGTCAAATGCTTTTTATGCATCTACTCAGGTAATCATTTGATTCTTGTCTTAAGTCTGTTGATGTGGTAGATTACATTTATTGATTTCCATATGCATTCCTAGAATGAAACCTGCTTGGACATGGTACAGTCCAAGAATGTTTAGAATGTTTTATATGCGATTGCCAGTATTCTATTAAGAATTTTTACATCTATGTTCATCAACATAGTCCTTGAAACTCTAGCCAGGGCAATTAGGCAAAAGTATGAAATTAAAGGGATACAGTAGAAAAAAAAAAAGAACTCAAACTATCCCTATTTGTTAACAACATGAATCCTATAAACTTTATCAGAAAACTTCTAAAACTCATAAATCAATTCAGCAAAGTAGCAGGGTATGAAATTGACACCCATAAATCAGTTGTGTTCCTATACACCAATGATGAATCAGCTGAAAGAGAAATTAAGAAAATCATCCCATTCACAGTAGCCTCAAAAAAAGAAAAAAAAAAATACCTGGGAATCAGTCTAACAAAAGAGGTGAAAGACCTGTACAATGAAAATTACAGAACACTAAAGAAAGAAATTGAAAACCTTAAAAGATAGAAAGACTTCTCATGTTCTGAGATAGGCAAAATAGTATAATCAAAATGGTCATACTACTACCACAAGTGCTATACAGATTTAATGCAATTCCTATTTAAATCACAGTGCAGTTCTTCATAGCAATAGAGAAAGAAATCATTAATTCATTTGGAAAAATAAGAGCCCAAGAATAGCCAAAACAATCCTTAGTGAGAAAATTGAAGCTGGAGGCATAATAATACCAGACCTTAAATTATACTACTAAACTATAGTAACTAAAGCAGCATGGTATTGGTACCAAAACAGACATGAAGACCAATGGAATAGAATAGAAGACACAGAGACAAACCCACATAAATACAGTTATCTCATACTAGACAAAGGCACCATAAACCTACATTGGAGAAAAGACAGCCTCTTCAACAAATGGTGCTGGAAAAATTGGAAATTCATATGTAGCAGAATGAAACTGAACCCCTGTCTCTCACCCTGCACAAAACTCAAGACTTAGGCATTAGATCAGAAACCCTGCATCTACTAGAAGAAAATGTAGGCCCAACACTCCATCATGTCAGCTTAGGAACTGACTTGCTCAGCAAGACTCCTAAAGCACAAGAAGTAAAATCAAGAATCAATAAATGGGATAGTATCAAACTAAAAAGCTGCTTCACAGCAAAGGAAACAATCAGTATTGTGAGGAGAGAGCTTACAGATTGGGAAAAAAAATCTTTGCCACCTGTACCTCAGATAGAGAATTCATCTCCTAGATATATAAAAATCTCAAAAAAAAAAAAAACAAAAAAAAACCACAAATAGCCCAATCAACAAGTAGGCAAAGGATTAAACACATTTCAAAAGGAATACAATGGTCTATATACAAATGGTCAACAAATATATGAAAATTTTCAACATCTCTAGTAATTAGGAAAATTCAGATCAAAATATTGAGATTTTTCTCATTTGAGTCCAAATGGCAATAATTAAGAATACAAGTAACAATATCAGCGAGGATGTGGGGAAAAGGTACACTCATATATTGCTAGTGGGACTGCAAATTGGTACAACCACTCTGAAAAGCAATATGGAGATTCCTTAGAAAACTTTGACCCAGTTATCCCACTTTTTTTTTTTTGAGAATTTTAATATTTATTTTTTAGTTATCGGCAGACACAACATCTTTGTATGTGGTGCTGAGGATCGAACCCGGGCCACGCTCATGCCAGGCGAGTGCGCTACTGCTTGAGCCACATCCCCAGCCCCCAGTTATCCCACTTTTGACCCAGTTATCCCACTCCTCAGTATATAACCAAAAGACTTAAAATCAACATACTACAGTGACAGCCACATCAATGTTTATAGTGGCTCAGTTCACAGTAGACAAGCTGTGGAACCAACCTAGGTGCCCTTCAACAAATGAATGGATGAAGAAATTGTGGTATACACACACACAATGGATTATTACTCAGCCATAAAAAAGAATGACTTTATGACATTTGCCAGAAAATGGATGGAGGAGACTAAGGGAAATAAGCCAATTAGTCTAAGGGAAATAATTAAAAAAAAAACCCACAAAGATTGAATGTACTTTCTGATATGTTTATGGTAACCCACAACAAGGGAGGAGGGAGGGAAAGAATAGAAGTTCAGTAGATTAAACAAATGAGGGTGCAGGGAAGGGAGTGGGAACAGGAAGAGGAAAGACAGAGGAATGAATTTGGCTTTCCTGTGTACACGTATAAATACACCACAGTGAATCTCCACATCATGTACAATCACAAGACTGGAATCCTAATTAGAATAAGATGTACTCCATGTTTATATAAATATGTTGAAATATATCATCATCTATAACTAAAAAGAACAAATTTTTTAAAAAGCTGCAAAGTAATGTATCAAATAGTGGTGAGAAAACCTTCCAAGATGGGAAGGAGGTGTTGTGGTGACAGAAAATAGATCTATCATATACGTAGAACTCATTTTGCTTCATTCACAGGCGTCATGGATCAGGCAATACACCTTTCCAAATCCCTAGGATTAGAATGTAGGGGTTGCACAGCTAGGCAAATGTTGTACCGCTGAGCTATACCTCCAGCTCTGTCTCTAATATTAAGACACCCCCCCACTTCCTCACAAGCCGATGTGTCCTAAGTCTTGGCAGGATCTTAAGCACCAGCTGTATACCCTAGTACAAGTCACGTAGGCTCTCTACACCTCAGTTTTCTCATTAGCAAAATGGGGTTAATAGTAATATTTACCTCACAGTGCTTCTATGAGATAATGTATACAAAGAGATTAGTTTGCTGCTTAGCTACTGGTCAGGGGAAGCATCTCTGGTGTGTTTTGAGTCTTGTCCATGTGATTAATGATGTCACAATGCCCTACTAGACTTCTCCATTAGGGAGTTGCGGATCCTTTGGAGCCAAGGAATGGAACTGACATGCAAGATCTCTATCAACTGAAGGTTTCATGAGCACGCTCCTTTGCCAAGATTTTGGTGAATAGTCTCTCACTGTGCGATTATATTTTAGAAATTATTTTCCTTTTTATCATGATTGTGCTTGGCTGGGTGCTTTTTGTTGGACTTGCATGTTACATGGGCACATTTCCAGAGTTTGTAGTAAGTAATGACTTTATGTGTAAATCCCTGGTAGCCACCTCTGGCTCTGCCTCACACCTCCATCTGGAATTTCTGACCAAATTGGAGAGAGCTGAGGTCTCACCACTAATTAGAAATCAGGATGTGATGGGAACAAAGTTAGTTTCCCAGGCTCCTCCTCATCTCATTGGGACACTCTTCTTTTAAGTCCTTTTTGGTTTCCCCTTCTTTCTTGAAATGTATAAGGGGTCTGCTGGAGACAGTGCCTAGCTTCTGGATTTTAAGACAAGTAGATCATGAGTTGCTGGTAGGAATAGGGACCATGAGGACTTGGGGGACCATTCAGCAGTGCTTCCAGTCACCACCCAGAGTTACTTACCTACAAGGCCAACAAGTAGAGCCATCTTGATCTTTAAATTTCTTTCTGACTCAGCCTCCACCTCTAAAGTGGAAACAGAAGTGGCCCATTCGTGAGAGCAAGGCACGACGGAGGAGCCGGGCTTTGGAGGAAGATCTGTCACTGTAAGTAGGTGGTCAGATTTGTTGGGCTGGGTTTCCAGAGAACTCTAGCACTGGAGTCTCCTCGGAGAGAGTTTGATCTCCTGGAAAATAGAGTAAACCATAGAAGGGGAGATCATTTGAGGTGTATGGTGGGGAAAGAGGACTTGGGGAATACTATGAGGCCAAAATTCAGGTATAAGTATCCTTTCGTTTTGTTGTGATTTTTTGCTATTCTGGAGATAGAATCCAGGCCTTTCACATACTAGGCAAGTGCTCTGCCACTGAGCTACATCCGAGCCCTATAGGTATTGCTCTTGAAGATGATTCCCATTTACTTATTTTCTCCTCACAAATACTGTACTATCTTGTACCAACTCACCCCTCCTCCCTTCTTTCCTCATTCTTTGCCTCATGCTCCCTTCCCTTTCTTTCCCTTCCTCACCCCTCCCCTCTCCTCTTCTTCCTTCCTTCCTTAGGATCAAACCCAGGGATGCCCTTTTTATTTTATTTTTGAGATAGGGTCTCACTAAGTTTCTGAGGCTAGCCTCAATCTTGCTGTTCTACTGCCTCAGCCTCCTGAATTGCTGGGATTACCAGCATGCACCACTGTGCCTAGCTTGTATCAACATTTTAAACCACCTTTTTGGCAGATCATAAAACTAGAGAACATGAACTTGAGTTCAAGTTCTAACTTTGCCACTTATTAGCTATGTGACCTTGGGGAAGTTTAATTTCCTTGAACCTCAGTTTCATCATCTGTACAATGGGAGATATCTCAGTATCTTAACTATTTTTGTAAAAATTACATATGGGAATTCATGTAAGTATTTAATGCAAAACCAGACAATTAACATTTAGTAAAATACTAACTTAACAACTAAGTAAAATAATGAACTAGTAAACAAAGATTTACTGATGATAGTGTCCTCAGGCATTTACCCAAGGCCAGCTCAATGATGAGGGAAGGATTCAAGCCTCTCATATTCATTCCACTAGACCAGACTGCCTACAGAAAATATTAAATGGACATATCACTTTCAGCAAACCATCTCCTAGGTTTCTTGCATCCTATTGTTTGTTTTTTTTTGTTGTTGTTATTTTTTTTATGCCTCTCAAGAGTGGTTCCATTGATGGATAAACTTAACTCTTTGTAGTCTTATTATCCTGATCACACAGGAGCAGTGTTTTTGGAAGCACCCTGCCACCTTTTTTTTTAAGAAGGAAGAGGTGTCAAGCCCTAATCTTAGGTATATTAAGAGCAGGACACTTGGTGATTGGTTTTTCTTGTTGTTGTTGGTTTTTTGCTTGTTTATTTTGTTTTTTAATCCATCTGCCCCAGGATTTCCAAGAGAGCATTGGCCCAAAGCAGTCAGACCTTTGTGAGAAGCGTGGGGATGTGGATGGAAGAACTGAAAACATATTTAGCTGAGACATTGCCACATTGTGTAATCCTGACCAAATCACTTAAACAACTCTATGCCTATTTCTTCAGCTGTGAAATGAACATAATAGTCCATCTTTCTTGTCTTCTTTTCCCACGGTAGTTGTAAGGTTTATGCTGCATGATGAAAATTGCATTTCACAAAATGCAAGAATTTTCCTTTTTGAACAGCCTAACAATAGCATTAAAGTTAATTGCTCTGCTGGGGATGTGGCTCAAGCGGTAGCGCGCTCGCCTGGCATGTGTGCGGCCCGGGTTCGATCCTCAGGACCACATACAAACAAAGATGTTGTGTCCGCCTAAAACTAAAAAAAATAAATGTCAAAAATTTCTCTCTCTCTTAAAAGAAAAAAAAAAAGGTCAGGGGCTATAGAGCTGCCACTCTTTAAAGTTAATTGCTCATAGTATACCTAACCAGTTAATTCCCTCAGTAAATCCAGGATGGTTTTGTTTTGTTTTTTTGAATAGCAATTTTTTTTGTATCAGATTGTTTAAAGCTACCAGTTATATATTTTAGTATGCAATGAGTTGTTATTAAGGATGTGATGTTACTGAGATCCTAAACAGTCACTAGAGTATAAGGGCCCTTTTGATAAGGTTTCTTTGCTCCAACATATGTGGTGGCATCCTGGCCAACCATCCCATAGCTGTGCACTGTGATTTTTTTTTTCCCTAGTGTCACAGGGGCTGATGTCACAATTGGTGTCTGAGCCCTGCCCCCCAAAATGGCCATGGAGAGCCATTTTAGTTTAGAGTAGACCCCAGAGACCGTCAACCAGGAGCTGTCATGCTGGGCCATCCATCCTCTAGTCTCTAATGAAGACAGCCCAGTTCCCAGAACTCAGGGAATAGAACACTACCTTCCAGAACCACCCATTTCCCTAGGCACACACCACCAGCTGAGCAAGAAGCCCCACAATGATCGTTGTCTTATGGTTGCTTCTCATTGCAGGAACGATGTGGAAGGGATTTAAATATCCCCCAGGAGGGGTAAGTGTACCTTTGACTTTGTTCCTACTTTGAAGTGTATACCCCTAAGTAACAAACTAGGCATGAAAATCCAACTCTAGTAACTTTAGAAACAAATACTCTCTTCTTGTATTTTAAAAAAAAAAGTTAGCCAGGCACGGTGGCACATGCCTGTAAATCTCAGTGGCTCGGGAGGCTGAGGCAGGAAGACCGCAAATTCAAAGCCAACCTCAGCAACTTAGTGAAATCCTAAGCAATTTAGTGAGACCCTGTCTGAAAATAAAAGTAATATTTTTTTTTTAAAAGGGGAAAGGGGCTGGGGATGTGGCTCAGTGGTTAAGCACCCCTGGGTTCAATCCCTGGTACCAAAAAAAAAAAAATACCTACTTCTGTTACTATTCACACTCAGAATTTGGAGTTCCCACTTTCTTTTTTTTTTTTTTTTTAATATTTATTTTTTAGTATTTGGCGGACACAACATCTTTGTCTGTATGTGGTGCTGAGGATCGAACCCGGGCCGCACGCATGCCAGGCGAGCGCGCTACCGCTTGAGCCACATCCCCAGCCCCCCCACTTTCTTTCATGTGCTCTTTTACACATATTTTCTTAAAGGAGTTTATTGATTTTTTTAAAGTTATTCATTTAGAGGTAAGGGGATGGATGTTTCTGGCCCAGAGCCAAAGGTATCTGACATGGGTGATCTAATCTATAGTATGCTAACAGCATATTTTTAAATGAACAACCTTCATAAGATTTTCCTAAATCAGTCCATTTCAGCAACCCAGACTTAACCCATCTTTGCATAAATACTTGTTGACAAAGGGTTCTGGTAGCTGATGTTTCTTTCCTTTCTACCTCTTGTCAGCTCCCACTTTGTTGAGCCCCCTGGCAGCCAGCATCAGAGGTCTTAGGTACCTGAGACAGAATTGGACACAACTACCCTTGCCGCCCTTGGCAAGAAGAGCAATTGCTTGAGCCCTTCACCCTAGCAACCGCTGGACCCACCTGACATACTTTTTTCCCCCCAGACCCCTGTGGAAGTAAGCAAGGATGATCCTGGTGAAGTAATGCAGCTCTGAAGCTCACCTGACTAGCTGTACAGTTCCTGTTGTTGGTTTCTCATAAAGTAATTGCACATTATTTTGTCATATTTTATGTCCAGTTCCACACTTTTTAAGATGAACAAAGACGGTATTATTATAACAGGAAGGTGGAGGGTAAGAAGGTGGTAGGAGATGATTGGGTCCCTTCCAAGGCAATTTTGTGTCCCCTACTCAATTTCCTTAAGGATAGAAATTTCTAGAGCTCTTTAGACCTACTTTCCAAATAATATCCTCCTCTTAAGTACTGTTAACAAAAAAAGGCTAGAGGATACAGCAACTTTAAGCCTTTTCTTTGTAGGGATTTCTCTGTAGCCTTTTTAGTTATTACTAAGAACACAAAGTTTACCCCATGTGGGGAAAGGAACTCATTTTAAAATTGAGAACAGATACTAAAATACACATATTAGCCTTCTGAAACTGGGTGTTAACTTTGCAATGTGGCAGAAATTGAGAGGCTTAAATATCTTGCCAACACAGCTCTAGGCCGAAGTCAAGATTAAGACCCAGGCCTTGTCCAGTACATGCTTTTATGTGCTAAGGCAAGTCCAATGAGAAGGACTGGGATATCTGAGGATTTTGTTACCTAAATGTCTATCACCTGAAGACAAGAAGCTGCCTGATAATTCCTTAAAGCCAGTATATGTAGACATAAAAGCTAACGGCTCAGACCTCCATATGGTACAGCGTAGTTTATGAAACTGGGATGGAACCTGAGTATGAAACCTATTTTATTAATAAATTTAAGTGTAGGAACACTAGAATTTTTTTGTGGTGCTGGGGATTGACTACAGGGTCTCTCACATGCCAGGCTAGCATTTTACCACTGAGCTACATCCCTAGCCCTGAACCCTAAGATCTTTATAAGCCCTCTGAAAGTGGTTTGAGGATTTCAATTAACACTCAGGAAGTGGGAACACAGGTTAGGGATTGTAATTCCAATGCTCTAGAGAACTGCATCCTTTCCAGCAAAGCAGATCTTTTGGTTATATAGTCTCAATGGTTTGGATGTGAGATGTCCCCAAAAGGTTCATATGGAAAATGCAGGAATGCTCAGAGGTAAAATGATCAGATTATAAGAGCTTTAACCTAATCAGTGGCTTAATCCACTTGATGGTTTAATTAATCTGAGTGGATTACTAGGTTAGGTAACTAATAGGCAGGTAAGATGTGGCTAGAGGAAGCAGGTCATTGGGGTGCCTTTGGGGATTATATATTTTATATTATGTATTATATAAGCTAATGAGCTTAGCAACTTTTCTCTGCCCACCTTTTTGTCATGTTATTCTGCCTCACTATGGTCCCAGAACAATGGAATCAGCTGACCATGGACTGAGACTTAATGAAACTGTGAGTCCAAAATAAACTAGTCAGATAGTTTGGTTATAATGACAAAAAGCTCACACAAGATTACTTGGTACATGTTTACTAAACTATTTGTAAGTGGCTCTTCACAATGAATGGATTTTCCTTTTTATGAAAAATAAAATGAATCTGAAATCCATAAACACAACTACTATAATTTCTGAATGTATTATTCTAGCCACTTTACAGTTCTCTTAACTTGGGTATCTGAGAGCACAACAGGACTTAAGCTGGTAAAAGGAGAGAGAGATCAGTAGTAGGGGCTGAAGAGACATGAATGTATGACAGAGAACAAGCAGAGAAGTGTGTACAGGAGACAAACCCAACCCCTAAAGTCTGAAAAATCTATGGAGATTTTAGCTAGAAAACTGTATAATATGATAAGGAATAACTCAAAGTTTTGATCAATAAATGCAAATCACTAAAAATATCAATAAAATATCTTTAATGCCTACAATTTCTTGTATACATAAATTGCAAAACATTCACCTGTATATGCAAAAGTATTTTCTCTTGCAGGTCAACAGCACCAGAAAACAAGCTAAGCTATGTAAGGTTGTTTTTTTGTTGTTGTTTGTTTTTTTAAACTTGATTTGTCCATTATGTAAAAGACATGATGGATTTAACAACTTCAAAGAATCTATATTCCACTCTTAATCATATACTAAACACCTGAATATTTATTTCATCACATCCACTCACAAAATAAATAGTCTAATATATTCAGCACACTGAAAATAAAACAACCAGTCTCTCTTCATATATTTATTCTCTTTTCAAAAATGTTTTGGTCTCCTGCTATATCTCAGAAATGTACTAATAGCTGCTTTTAAGTTACAAAATACAAAATAACAATTTATTTCTTGGAGAAAATCTTGGGGATTACCATTAAAAAATGAAATTTTGAGTTCCCATAGACTTTCTTTTTGTTAACAGTCTTTGAACTTTCTCATGGCACACATGTAAGGCTGCCTGTGACATGTGGTACCCTGGCCTCCAAATGGACATAATTGCATTTATAGTTTATAGAGAAAATACAAAGACAAGTTCTGAAAGTAGCCTTAAAAGAAAGTGCCCTTTGCTTTGACATAGAAACATCACAAGCAAAATGGACTGTGCAATCAGAGCCATGAGTTTTATGAAAACTACTTTCTTTTCACATCTTTTGTGTTAGAGAATGCCACACCCATGATCATGTAACATTATTATAATTGTGAAATAACATTATTACATTCGTGAATTAACATTACCCAATAAAAGGCACATCTTCAAATATTAAGAAAATCTAAAAATCAAAATTGTAGAGAATACATTAAAAATCAATCACTTAATTTGTAAACCTTGAGAAAATAACAGCCCATTCCAGTTTCTTCAGAGGCTTGTAAGCTTTTTGTAAGAGTGGTCAGGAAGTGTAGAACAACAAAATGGAAGACAGGACTTGAAAACAAGGCCAACATTAATTTACAACTTTCTTTTTTTTAATGAGCCAGAAGTATTCTTTTATAATGTTGATGCAAGTCAGCATCTTATTATGAAAGAATACTTCTCGCTCAAAAGTGATAGATTTACAACCTGACTCTTCCTACTAATCTAGCACAATGGTTTCTTTCAGTAATAAGTGCACCATTCATTCAGTGCTAGTAAATTTTAAGCCACCAGAAATCTTTCAGCTATAAGTACTTGATTGTAATTACAAATTTCAGAGTCTGAATATTGAAAAAAAATCCAAGAAAAAAAATTTTTTGAGGGAGGGCCTATGGTAGAGAAAATGTTCTAAACCTATTAAACAGAATATCCCACTACCCTTAAATCAATTTCACTGAAGGTGTTTGAGATGGGTGAGAGGAAGTCAATAGGATTTTCTACTACTAGTGTAACATCTATGTGAAAAGTTATGGTGTTACTCCTAATGAAGAAAACACATTTCATGGGATTCCAACTTTAAAATTGAATCCTTGCACTTTCAAAGTTTGAAACTCAATTCAAAATAAGTTTTAAAGGACTTGGTCATATGGTCCCATTAATGAAAGCTAACAATGGTACTCTGTAATACTATAATACCCAAACTCGAAGAATAAAGACTTCATGGGTAAAAAGGAATATATGAAAATGTCTGTGTCTGCTGAAGAGTGAGTAAGGATTCTTTGTAGGACAATTCCCCTTCTACTTCCTTTCCCCCACTGTCCAGTGGCTTAAGCCAGAACAATTATTGAAGTATTGTCCTACAAGCTTATTTCTGACTGCCTCCAAACCTCCATATTTGGAGTTAAGGACAAATGCTCTGTGATATCCTGTCTCATTTTCTGTTGCTAACTGTCCTTGAGACTTGGCTTCCTTCCAGACAGATCTCAGGTCAGCCTGACTGGAACTGTTTGGACTTGAGGCTTAAGTGATATAATGTCTATAGATATGACTTTAAGAGTGAAAATGAAGAAAGTTCCACAGCCCAATAAAATACCAATAACAGGAAACACCCTTTTCTACCTGGGGGTTAGGGGGTTGGGGAGTCGGAATCTCTTCACAGTGCATAGTTTGAAAGAAAAGTGCAATATGGGCAAAAAAGAGAAGGTGATGCTCTTTAATACACAACAAATTTAGTTTTTGGTTTTTTGTCATTGATATTTTCTAAGGAATTTAAGCTAAAAATGCAGTCATTAACATCAAGAGGTACAGGGGGACCTTGGGATTCCAAAATATCTTTGTACTGGGGGAGCCGCTCATGTCACTTTCTTGTTTTTAAACACTCTCTCAAATCCAACATTTGAATAAAATAATTTTTTTCTTCAATATAAAAATGAACTTCTTTAGAAAAAAATAAATCAGCACAGTGACCTTGTCTGTTTTACGCTAAAGCCAACATAATAAATCTAAAAAAAAAAAACCACAAAAAATAACCCAATAAATCTGAAAGGAAAACTCAGAAAAGAACATTCTTATATTGGCCTAACTTGTATTTTTAACTGGAAAACTTTTATTTGCCTAACCACCTAAATTAATAAGAATGTTCAGTAATGCAATCCATGTATAATGCAGAATACAATATAATTCCTTCTACTTTGTACTTTAAAGTCACAAGGATGACATCCATGTGATAATTATAAAATTTACTCTACATTTTTGAGTTCTCAATCCAAACATATAGATTAGGACAGGTCACTTTATTGCTGGAAACATTCATGGAAGGGCCAGGTTCCTCATAAAGACAATAAGTTTGATTTGGAGTTGGGCAGGCAAGTGCCCTACTCACATCAGCAGAATTATAAGGAGTCAAGAGGCAATCCTTTCTTTCCTTTTAAAGTAGCAAAGGAACAACAGAAGATTGGTTGACTTGTCAGTGGCCCCACATTAGAGTGCATAGCTCATCAGGATCAAGGCTGGCATCTGTGAACAGTTAACTTCATAAGAGCACACTGTGGGCATTACAGATTTCACCCTGGAGTATTTGAAAATACTTTATGCTCAGTTGACAGCCTGTAAGTAACAGTATGCATTCCTTCTCTTGAGTACCCAAGTATAAATCTAAAATGAAGGGGGCTTATTCAGTCTGAAGGCAGAAACTCCTTGCAGCAGTGTTTCCAGAATTTTTCAAAAATAAAGAGCAGCTAACGTCTCTTCAGCTTCTTGGCTTTTCGACGTTTCATTTCTTCTTCTTCACGTCTCATTTCCTCTAAGTCCTCTTGCATACCTAGTCTTAAACTGTTGAAAAACAATTTAAATGGTATTTGTCAATATACATGAGATTACCACTTTAAAAATCAAAAACTGCAGTTTCACCTGGAAGCTCACATGAACCCTGCTGATGTTCTCAAAAAGCCTCAAGATTTTATTTTTTTTTTTAACAAACCCAAATTGTAGAAGAAAAAAATCTTACAACAACAAAACGCCTTAATATTTCTATCAAAGTAATAAAATATAAATTTATTTCAAAAGCTTTTTAAAAATAAAGAACAAAGATGATTTACTCAATAACAACATTCAAAAGAACACTTTGACATTTTATCTAGTTACAGAAGGGGGAAAGAGTTTTAGTTTTGTGGGTTGAGACTGAAATGAATTATTTACTAATAATAGGTAATAATAATAATTATTAATTAACACTATAAGCAAAGTAATCACAAGTTACCCCTACTGAAAAATTATCATTAGTTTACTATTTGGTAGCCAAACAGGAACCAGGTAGAGGGAATCTAATTTACTGCTACTGGGTCCTCAAAGCCAACAAAGTTAGAAGTTAGCGAGAATGAATCTAATGGAGGAAGAAAAGCACAGCATTTCCCTCACAATATTCGAGGCCTCTAATATTTACTGTATGTTACACATGTGAGGCATGGTAAGCACCTTATACGCATTGTCTTAATCTTCATAATACCTCAATGAGTAAAATAGTGTATTCAAATTTTACAAATGAGAAAACATTTTAAAAGGTGTGGAAAAGTTTTAGGATATTTTTGCACAAATGTGTAAAGTTTTATGCTTACCTCTTTGCTTCTTCCTTCTGCTGCTCTTTCCAACTACTCTCCATGTAACGTAAGGCATAATCACTTTCATCTTTGTATCTGAAGAAAGTTGTTAAAAAAATTAAAATTTCTTAAAAAATTACATCCTCTCACTTGAAAAAATCAAAACCTTTATAACTAAATCAAACACATTTAGGATCATTCCTCCTTGCTTAGCACTTCTACAATAGGTAGAAGTGAGTTTCTGCTGCAAAAACAAATTAAATGAGCACTTATTATTCTTAGAAAGCAGCTATTCCCAACTCCAATGTTAATGAAGGTACCAATCCAACAATGCTTCCTCAATTCACTCAATTTATATTAAAATCCTGAAAGCACAATATGAAAATTATTTTATATATTGAATCTCGTTTAGTTTCATGACCATCATGAGGTGGCACAGGACTTTAGGACAGAAGAAACTAAAGTAATTTTATTGATGGTTTGACCAAGAGTTGATAGCTAAGTTACTGACAGCACTAAGATTATATTTTTATTTTTTTTTTTTAAAGAGAGTCTCCCTATGTTGCTCAGGTCAGCCTCAATTAATGATCTTCCTGCCTCAGTCTTTTAAGTACCAGGGACTACAGGCTTATGTCACTGCACATGGCTCAGATTAGATTTTTAGATCTGATTTTTAATCTAATTCTTCCACTCTAGTAATTTTTTTTTTAAACTTTTCTCATCTAGGTTTCTAAAGAGGTAGCAAGTACTTATGTAAGGATTGTTCTAGGCTTTATACCCAGCTTCTCAAACTTTAATGTAATTATATATATATGGATGATCTGGAGACCTTATAAAGTAGATTTGGATTCAGTAAGACGGAGGTGAATCCTTAAAGCTCATATTTATAACAAGCTCTCAGGTGTATCAATGTTATTGGTCCCACACTACTGTCCATGGACCACATTGAGTAGTAAAAAAAAAAAAAAAAAAAATTTAATATTTTGTTTTAGTTGTAGTTGGCTGGACACAATACCTTTATTTTATTTTTATGTGGTGCTGGGGCTTGAACCCAGTGCCCCGCACGTGCTAGGCAAGTGCTCTACCACTGAATCACAATCCCAGCCTCTAGAAGTAAAACTTTTTAGGGGCTGGGGATGTGGCTCAAGCGGTAGCACGCTCGCCTGGCATGCATGCGACCCAGGTTCGATCCTCAGCACCACATAGAAACGAAGATGTTGTGTCCGCCAAAAACCAAAAAATAAATATTAAAATTCTCTCTCTCTCTCTCTTTAAAAAAAAAAAAAAAAAGAAGTAAAACTTTTTACACAAAAGAAAAGCAGGTGTCAGATCAGGGTGGATTTCTGACTTCAAAGCCAATTTGTTTTCTTTTTTAAAAAAAGTCTTAGCCATCTTTGTCTACAACCTGAGATATGAAAAATTGTGCTGTATGTGTAATATGAATTGTAATGCATTCTGCGGTCATATATAACAAATTTTTAAAAAAATGAAAAAAAAAAATCTTAGCCATTTCTTCTTTATTTCCTTCTTTTTTCTTTTCCCTTTTCTTTCTTGGCATTTTGAAACCCAGGGTGCTTTACCATTAAGCTACATCCCCCCAACCCTTCATTTAATCTTCTCTTGAGATAGGGTCTCACTAAGTTGCTGAGGCTGGCCTGAAGCCTGCTATCTTCCTGCCTCAGTCTACTGAGTCATTGGGATTAAGGCATGCACCACCACACCTGGCTTTAGTTGGGGAAGAGAAATTTAAAGGCTGAGATTAAAGTCCTGTACTTTGGGCTCAGCCCAAAGCCAATCTATTTCTACTACATGTTCCATTTTCCTTAAATATATATAAGATAACAGATTGAAAAGGGTATTTTTTTTTTTTTTTTGGTCCTCATGCAAATAACTAAACTATTCTGGATTCTAAAATATTAAGTGCCCAAAGGGTAATTCTATTCAAAATAACTATCACCCAAGGCTTTCCAATTAAGCATTACACTCAGTGAATCTACTATTTATTTCTCCCTTATAACATGAATTATTAAAAATAAAAAGTATATCACATTTATCTAAATCTTCTTTAGCCTTACTTTTTTCGGTCATAGCCAAAGATTTCTCGAATGTGCTTGGATATTTCTTCCTGAGGTTCTCCTTCATCTTCAATGAAATCATCCATTTCAGAATCATATTCATCATCATCATCTTCCTCCTCATATCCTCGCTGCCTTTTGTAACTAGTAGGGAAAGGAAGTCTTTGAGGACCTAAGAAGAGAAACCACTATTTAAAGGAACATTAAAACTTTAAATATTAAAATATTACCACCCAAGTTCTATGTAATTTGAGATTCTGAGAAATCATTGACAGTATTCTTAAAAACTAGAGCAAACAGGCTGTCCTTCAGCATGGTATCCTGAAGGAATAGAATTTGCTTGTCCCCTTAAAAGAGCATACTATAGGGATACTGCCACATCAATGATCACAGCAGCACAATTCACAATAGCTAGACTTTGGAATCAACCTAGATGCCCTTCAATAGATGAATGGATTAAAAAACTGTGGCATTTATACACAATGGAGTATTACGCAGCACTAAAAAATGACAAAATCATGGATTTTGCAGGGAAATGGATGGCATTAGAGCAGATTATGCTAAGTGAAGCTAGCCAATCCTTAAAAAACAAATGCCAAATGTCTTCTTTGATATAAAGAAAGCAACTAAGATCAGAATAGGGAAGAAGAGCATGAGGAAAAGATTAACATTAAACAGAGACGAGTGGGGGGAGAGAAAGGGAGAGAGAAGGGAAACTATGGAAATGGAAGGAGACCCTCATTGTTACACAAAATTACATATAAGAGTTTGTGAGGGGAAAGGGGAAAAAAAAAACAAGGGAGAGAATTAAACAACAGCAGATGGGGTAGAGAGGGAAGATGAGAGGGAAGGGGAGGGGGGATAGTAGGGGATAGGAAAGGTAGCAGAATACAACAGTCATTAATATGGTATTATGTAAAAATGTGGATGTGTAACCAATGTGATTCTGCAACTTGTATTTGGGGTAAAAAATGGGAGTTCATAACCCACTTGAATCAAATGTATGGAAGATGATATGTCATGAGCTATGTAATGTTTTGAACAACCAATTAAAAAAAAAAAAAAAAAAGAATTTGCTTGTCCCAAGTTTTTTGCCACTATGGATCAAACCCAGGGGTGCTTGACCACTAAGCCCTAACCCCAGCCCTTTTTCTTATTTTTAATTTTGAGATAGGGTCTCGCTAAATTGCTGACGCTGCCCTCAAATTTATCGTTCTCCTGCCTTAACCTCCCGAGTCACTGGGTTTACAGGTATGCACACCATGCCTGACTTATCCCAGATTTCTAGCTTAGCAGTGTCCATACGTCTGGGATTTAAAAGATCAGTAAAATACCTAAAGATGAATAAATAAAAGTTACAAACTGTCACAGAATCATTAACTTTTATTTTTGCCAAATAAGATAAAAGGAAGCACCCTTCTATTTTTGTCACCATAATTTCATTAAAAAATTTTAAGTCCTATATGTACCTATAATCTCACAGGGCAGAGGATTTCTTGAATCCAGGAGCTTGAGGCCAGCATGGGCAACAGACCAAGACTCCATAGCAAAAAACAAAAATTCAACAGAGTATAAAAGATTCTCAAAATAATTTTTCAAACTGAGTGACTAAACTGACTACAGGAAAAACTCACTCCATTACCTCTTTTTTTTTTTGCCAAAAGACTCATTAACATCTCTCCTGTCTCCAGATGTAAAAATAAAAAATGTCTCCAGACAATGTGAAATGTCTCCTTGGGGGAAAAGTCACCTGTTGAAAATCAATGACCTAGCTGAATGAGGAAAAAAAAATATATTTTTTTCCTGGTATTAAGGACTGAGCCCAGTAGCACTCTACCACTAAGTTACATCCCCACTCATTTTCATTGGGTCAGGATCTTGCCAATTTGCAGAGGCTGGCCTTGAACTTGTGATCCTTTTGCCTCAGCCTCCAGAATAGCTGGGATTACAAGCATGTGCTACTGTGCCCAGTTGAATTAGAAAATTTAAAGGAATTTCATCATTGTTTTCTTTTTCTCCACAGTGCCTAACAAATGCTTTAAAGTAATGCCTGTTAGCATGAAGCAGCTATAACCTAGTAGCTAACAGATGCAACCAATGATTCTGCACCTTGGGACAGCAGATTCCTAAAGCACCAGTGGTTAAGACTTTGATACTACCCATTATAGGGAGAAGAAACACAAGGACAGTCTAAAATAGCTCCACATAATAGGCTCTTAACAAACTTTGACTCAATGAACAATGCACCAAAAGGTTTCAAGATTACAATTACCCTTGATCCCCTGAAGACAGGTCTCTTCAGTGTTCATGAAAAGATTAATTTAACCACTGAACCATATAAGGCATGTGCAGCCCCCTATCTCACAAATCATAAAGCAAGTTTACTGTAGCAGTTAACACAGATAAGTCTCTTTCTAAAGACTTTTCCAAATCACAATCATTAAAGGAACAGGGCAGGCAGACAAAACATTAGGATTCCATCACTACCAGAGTACACTAAAGGGCACATTTGGAAAGATTTGCAAGGTCCTTGATTATATAACACAAAGTACTCTTTCCAATATCCTGGGGAAATTGAGAGGCAATTTTACCTTGGGCAGATCTGTAGCCAGAGAGAGCAGGTTTCATTCCATTTATCTGTCCATTGCTGGTTCGGCTAATAATATTCTTGGAAGATATTGTTTCTGAGACAACAGTACACTTGGGCTTTAAAGGGGGACCTGGGCTACTAACTGTTCGCCCAGGTCCTAAGCCGCTTACTGGTCTTCCAGGGCCTGAACTACTGATAGTACGTCCAGCTGGAACAGAGCCACTTATGGATCGTCCAAGCCCACTGACCGACCGCCCAGGGGGTACTGAGCTAGTCACCGGTTGTCGAAGGTCATGTGGACTGCTTGTAGGCCGTCCAGGGCCTCCAGAACTGCCTACGAGTCTCCCAGAACTACCTGAGACACTGATGGGTCGCCCAGGGCCACTTGAACTGGTTGCAGGTCGTCCAGGGCCATTTGTACCAGTGACTGTCCGCCCAGAAGGATTTGAGTCACTGACTAGCTTCTTGGTCCCACTGGCCGAGCGCTCAGGTCCTGAGCTGGAGCTGCCATTCTGGCGTCTAGGCACAGGGCCAGAACTAAGTATGGACCGAGCAGTCCCTGGGCTGGGTCTCCCAGGGGCTGAGTTGGAGTTGCTGCCTGGCTGCCTGGTACCTGGACTCTTAGCCTTATTATGTTGGGTGACTGTGGGCCCAGGCTTGGAATGGCTAGGATGAAAAGGGGGAAATTTTTTGGCTTTGTGCTCAGTAGCAGATTTCTGAGTCCCACTGGCAGAAGTCTTTGGGACACTTGGTGAATAGGTGCTAGAGTGGGGCTTTCCAGCCCCATTGAAAACAGGTCTGTCATGACCCTCACGAAGTGAGGGTTGGGAACTATAGCCAGATCCTGCCTTGGTCCTCTCTCCTGGCATGGATTTGGATGAAGACACTGATAAGTGTTTCTCATGGGCTGTGCTGGGTTTGGATTTCTTCTCACTATGAGGAAAGGGCATTCCTTTAGAAGAAGGACGCCTGTCCCCAGAACCTTTGCTAAGTTTTGTGCCCACACTTTCTTTCTGAGAGGGTGCCTTTTTGGACACAGTTGGAGGTAGTTTTGCATCTGTCTCAAGTTTCTTTTTCCTATGCTTTCGTTCCAGGAATTCTCGCTCCCTAAGTTCTTCCGCAGTCATAGGCCGCTCTTCTGATTTCTTCACTACCTTGATCTCCACTGGTTCAAACTGCTTTTTCTCAGCCAGCCTCAGTAAATCAGTGAAGTTCATAGGTGGTGGGGCACTTTTAAGGGGGACCTTTGGTTTGCTTTCAACTTTGGGAGGTACTTGCTCTTCTTCATACTCCTGTTCTGACTCTGCTTGATTGTATTCTAAAAATTCATCCTCTTCTTCCATCTCATACTCTTGTTGTACTGCCTGGCTGGTGTGGCTTTCCACTGCCTGCCTCCTCTTTGACTTTTCCTCAATAGGAATCCCATTGTAACCATGGAAATTATCCTTTGTCCTCTTGGCCATAGCTCTTGCTTTCTTGTCATGTTTGAGCTCAATTCGTTTTTTCACTAGTTCTTCTTTTCTCCTTTTCTCTTCTAAGGCTAAAAAGGACAAAACAAGAACATATTATTTCAAGGTCTCAAGACATCAGTGTGCTCATCTAAAATCAGTAGTTGGCTAAAGCAATGTTCAAGTTATAAATTGAAGATATCTAGGAATCAAATGTGGAAGTCATTTGAAAAGCAGCAATTGAGTCATCTTTACATAATGAGTAGGTAACATATGGGTTTTTCTATATGACTCAGTAAGTGGGAAATTTGGTTTTCTGCTTTAAATACAGAAAACAGGGCCAGACACATGGCACACACTTAAAATCTCAGTGACTTCCAGAAACTCCCAGAGACTCAGGAGGCCAAGGCAGGAAGATTTCAAGTTCAAGGACAGCCTTGGCAATTTAGCAAGACCACTTTCAAAATAAAAAAATAAAATAAAAAGGGCTGGAGATGTAGTTCATTGGTATAGCACCTCTGGTTCAATCCCCAGTACTGCAATAAATACATATATACAAGAAAATGGTTCGTACCAAATAATATACCAAGTTAGGGGAACAACTGGTACCCACTTGTTAATTATAAATCAATAGATACTTATTCAATCTTTTCTTTGTCATTTAAACTACTACTTGAGTTTCATAGTTTTAAAAAGTCCATATTTAAATTTTTTAGATAACACTCTTTTTGAAAATATAACATCCTTATTAATTTAATAAAATACAAAATAAGTAGAAACAGTTTTAGAACCAAGGTTAAATAAGTTAAAGAATGAAGAACTTATTAGGGATTCACTATGGCCAATTAGAAGACATGATCACTAATCCTCAAAAGTTCTTTTTTTTTTTTAAAAGAGACAAGGTCTCACAATGTTGTCCAAGCTGGTCCCAAACTTTCTGGTTCTAGCTATCTCTCCCTCAGCTTCCCAAATAGGTGGGACTCCAGGGCATGCTACTGCACCTGGCTCCAAAAAGCTTTTAAGTAGCAGTAAAAGAAAATTTACAAGTTACCAACATATGAACAAAAGGAAAGCTATACATAAATTTAATACATACAAACATCCACCCCAAATCCACTACTCTGCTGTTTTTATGAACATCCAGTGTTGCAAATAATATATGAAAGTAGAAGACCTTAATATTAAGACACTTGCCTTTTTGTCTAAGTTCCTCTTCTTTCCTTCTAAGAAAAGCTTGTACAGCTGCTGATTGGACACCTTTAACTTTTGGGTCTTTCTTGGGAGGTCCCACTGCTAAACTATATCTTTTCTAAACATAAGAACAGAGAGTAAAAGTTATAAACAATGCAACTTTAATAGTATAATGTCTAGGGATTGGGGTATAGCTCAGTGGTAGAGCACTTGCCTCCCATGTACCAGGCACTTGGTTCAATCCCCAGAACCTCAAGAACAAATAAACAAAAGCTTTCCTTCAGAGGTAAGCATTCCAAAGTCTAACTTTTCAAACAAACAAAAAAAAATTACTACTTTACTGTCTCTCCTGACTTTGCTATTCCAGATGATTTTCTAGTAGGGAGTTATAGCTATGTAGTCTATTTTGCTTAGAACATTGAAAACACTGACTTTTTTATTTGACTATAGGCAAAAGCCAGGGATAAAAACCATAAATAAAAAACATTTCAAAGAATTTTAGGGGGACTAGAGTGTAGCTCAGTGGTAGAGCACTTGACTAGCATGTGTAAGGGCCCGGGTTCAATACCCCTGCACAAGAAAAGAAAGGAAGAAATAAATCTAAACAGAGAAGGACCTGATTCTTTATAACCTTTAACTATAGTGCTACCTCCATTGTCTTACTATACAAACTCAGGACAGGAGACCAGTTCCATCCTAACCCAAGAAAGTACTAATATTATCCTGGCACAGACGGTATTTCTCTAGACTTTAGTTTTTATGTAACTGCATAAAGAAATGACTAAAAGTAGAATATTAATTTGAATTATGAAAGGAAAAATTTTCATTTTATAAGCATTATTATAAAAGTACTATAAACACAGAACTAATAATTCAGACCAGGGATGAGTCATCTTTAGGACCATTCCACATTATAATCATGGGCCAGGAAATAAGTTTGTTTGTTTTTACAGTGCTGGGGGTGGAACCCAGGGCCTCTCACATGTTAGACAAGCACTCTACTTAGATATACTTCCAGCACTTGGATTAAGAATTTAAAGTACCTTCCTTTTGTCTTGTTAGGCAGATGCCAGTTCAAGTATCTCCTGAACCTATTGCTGTGGTAGTAGAAAAAGAAACATTAATCTCCTAGAACAAAGTGAGCAATTTATAAACCAAAAAAGTATTTCCACAATGTGTATGAAATTGTTAGAGGAAAGCCAAAGGATCTGTGCTTACTATAAAGGCTGCCAAATACAAAGTATCTTGAAACAGGTTGAAGTTGCAACTAAATTAGTCTACCAACAAAGCTACTGGTCAAGGAGGCGCAGGCCCTAATCCAACCTGAAAATCCTGCATGATAGCAATGCTGAGAACTGACACATCCCTGACAGAAATCCCAAAACAGCACCCCAATTTTTTTCCCCAGTCACCTTGGCTGAGACATAATAAGTTCCTTTACTAAGATCCTATTTTTGTAAATTGAATTGTAGACTCTTTCTTTCCCAACATTTAAAAGAAGGAAAAAAGAGGAAAAGGAAGACTAAAGAGAAAGATGAGTAATAATGCTAATCTAACTAGATAATATAAAATTGCCCTACTTTACGAAAAGAGAACCTCAAACCCAGGCCCTGTCCACAAGCAGCTAACATTTTCATTATGGAAATGCTACCACAAACGAGATGCCTGATTTAAACTGATTTAAGACAGAAAGTCACTCATTAACTCCACTCCAACCTATCAGGAAGGTTTGGAAGAAGAGGATAATTTGATTTTTGTTGCCAAAACTTAAGATTTTCCTGTTCTTGTCCAATTTATATATATCATAGATTCACCTGCCAAATCCATACTAGGATTTCCCCAGAAAAATGTGAACACATAACTGATGCTACATATTTAAAATAGGGCTGGTTTGTTGTCTATGTATCATAGCACTGAGCACAACTTAACATGATTCTGAGAAAGACATCATTTGCCCTAATTTGGGAATGCCGAGAGACAGAAACTTAAGAAATGACTAGCAGAAAAGCTGTTCTTGATTGAATACTGATACGCAAAGGCGGGGAGGTATGAGATATAGTTTAATGCAATTTAACCAAAATACATTCATGATTTTTGCCTTTTAGTATACTACCTATATTATTATTGACTAATTTTAAAAAACAATATAGACCTAATACCACAACCTATTATATTGCTGAGCTTTACCTCAGCAATAATACTCATGAAATGGCTGGTTAGAAAAGCTACTTATATTTTTCCAATTCATATCAAAATATATAACTATTAAAATAAAAGTATTTGTGTATCACCTAAAATCATAGTACAATCAAATCTATATGCAGAAGAACAAGGAAAGGGGTATTCAAGAATTCAGCTTTGGGCTGGCACAGTGGTACTAAACTGCTTTGATAAAGTTTAATTTTATTTACTGATGTAATCTTATTTACATGAACTGAGTCATAATGAATAGTTTCCTATATTCTCTGAAACTTGAAAATGCATTCAAAGGATACCTAGAAATAGTTTAGGTCACAACCTATAAATCTTCAGGTGGCCAGGGAGAACTGGGTCACCACTGATCATCTCTATTTTAAAACATCTTCGAGATATAATTCACGTACCATAAAAACTAACAATTTAACACATATAATTAATGACTTTTCTTATATTCACAGAATTGTACAACTATCACTACTGACTCCAGAACATTTTCATCATTTTGAAAAGAAACCCATAAAAAGCAGTCACTCCTCCTTCCTCTCTCCTTGTCAACCCCTGGCCACCACACAAATGTACTCTCTCTATGGATTGTCCCATTCTAGATTTTCATATAAATGAAATTGGACATTATGTGACTATGATAGTTAATTTTGTTAACTTGACTGGACTATAGAAATCAGTTACTTAATGTAGGTGGTCTCATCCAATCAGTTGAAGGCCTTAAGAGTAGGTCTCTAAGGTTTATCTGAACTGAAAAGGATGAATTATACTTTAAGACTACAGTAACTCCTGCCTCATTTTCCAGCCTGCTGGCTTTTTCTACAAATTCTGGGCTTGCCAGCCTCCATAATCAATTCCCTAAAATAAATCCTACTGGTTCTGTTTCTCTGGAGAACACTGACTGATAACAGTAGCCTTTTGTATTTAGCTTCTTTTATTTGGCATAATGTCTTCAAGGTTCATGTTGTTGCATCTATCAATATTTCACATCTTTAAGGGATGAATAATATTCCATTTTATAGATATTCAACATATTACTTGTCCACTCATCAGTTGGACATTTGGATTGGCTCTACTATTATGAATAATGCTGCTGGTGAACATTTGTGTAGGTTTATGTGAATATGTGTTTAAATTTATCTTGGGTATATGACCACAGATCTTAATATTGAGCTAGAAAGAGCTTTTTAAGGAAGGTTACACTCAAAAGATTTATAGTAATGGAATACTTTATAAGATAGCTTCCCACAGGGGTAGACGAGAAGAGAACGATTTCTTTTCTTTTTTTCCTCCCTCTCTCCTCCTCTCTTTCTTTGGTACTGGGGGTTGAATTCAGGAGTACTTTACCACTGAGCTATTTTCCCAGCCCTTTCTATTTTTTATTTTGAGACAGGGTCTCACTAAATTGCAGAGGCTGGATTTGTACTTGTGATCCTCCTGCCTCAGCATCCCAAATCACTGGGATTACAGGTGTGTGCCACTGTGCCTAATAAGAATGATGTTAAAAAAAAAAAAAAAAAAATCTTAGGCTGAGAGTATATTATATTCTGTTTAATAAGGGAGAAGAACTATTTGGCACTTTACCCTGCATCAGATAGTCATATGTAGCTCTAGCAGCAGTACATCAAGATGTGCCCATCAATTCTGAATCTGATTCAAGGCAAAAGGCTGCTTCATTGTCTGAGCTTCAGGAAAAGCAGCTGGACAGAGTTTCTTTTATTCTAAGCATATCTATTCTATTACACTGCAAGCCAACTCTGTCACTCTGCTGAACCCAATGAATAATCCACAATAGTGGCACTTCTGCCATTTAAATATAGAATCAGAGATTTTGCCAAAATTTGTAATCCTAAAGCCAAACTAGAAAATATTATGCCACTTTAAAAAAAATCATATGTGTTTATATAGAAACTATATTGTTAGGTCAGGTTATGAAAATAAGGAGCACTCAGTTGGGCATGGTGGTGCATGCCTGTAATTCCAGTGGCGTGGGAAGCTAAGGCAGGAGCATCACAAGTTCAAAGCCAGTCTCATCAACTTAGCAAGGCCCTACACAACTTTGTGAGACCCTGTCAAAAAATAAATAAAAAGAAGGGCTGGAAATGTGTCTCAGTGGTTAAGAGCCCCTGGGTTCAATCCCAGGTACCAAAAAGAGAGAGGAGAAAAGAAAAGAAGGAGCTTTCAGTCTAGAAATATGTAGTTATAGAATGTGTTATATTGGAACCAGTAATCAATCCCCTCTTGAAAGCTGTACTTTACCAGGAGATAATATAGTGTTATAAGTAGAAAATAAAAATTTTGTGATGATTTTACATAAATTAGAGTGTTACTGGTTAGAATTAGGAGTGTGAAATATTCAAAGAATATATCCTTAACTTTAATAAACACCACACAATTTCAAACATCTTCTCAAAACATGACAACCAGGGAACAAATATAAGAAAACAATTGTTTTCATTACACTAGCTTAGCCAGATGACTAAAAAGGGTAAAATGAAAACACCCCCCAATACATACTATTCCCAATTGCTATGGGGTTATATGTAAAATTTACTGTTATTGGGTTTACAAAACATATATGATTATAAAATGTAATAATATCAAGTAGATTCTTCGGAGTTTCTAGTCCAACTCTGTTAGAAATGGTCCAAAAAAGATAAATGAGAAGCTGGGGCATGGCCCAGCACATGCAAGGCCCTCGGTTTAATCCTCAGCACATAAACAAACAAAATAAAGGTACTGGGCCCAACTACAACTAAGCTGGGCATAGTGACACATGCCTGAAATCCCAACAGCTCAAGAGGCTGAGGCAGGAGGATCAAGAGTTCAAAGCCAGCCTCAGAAAAAGTGAGGCACTAAGCAACTCAAGTGAGACCCAGTATCTAACTAAAATACAAAATAGAGCTGGGGATGTAACTCAATGGTTGAGTGCCCCTGAGTTCAATCCCTGGTTCCCCCCACTCCAAAAAAAAAAAAAAAAAAAAAAAGATAAACTATATTTACAAGCAATTACACAGTTTGTAACAGGTCTCCTGACTAAGGTCCAAATTGTTCTCATTATAACATGCTTCACTTCTCATTAACTCCAACACTTTCATCTTAACTCTAACCTCAGTCTTAAGTGACATTCCTTAATTTCCTCTGGCCTCTTGAATTTCATTACCTCAGACAGGTGTACAACTGAACTTTTATCTTATCTTCCTTCACTGTCAGACTCACTTCTATTTATCAAGATGGCACTGATAACAAGGCCAAAAAGGCCATAAGTACTCCTCTATCCACCAGTTTTGTGGTGCTAAGGATTGAACCCAGGGCCTTGTGCATGTGAGGCAAGCACTCTACCAACTGAGTTATATCCCCAGCCCTATCCACCAGTTTTTAAATGGTGTTAGTTTGGCATTTAAATGTCTCTCCCCTCAGACTTTACTATACACTAAGAATGTCATTTTTTAAAAAACCACGGGTGCTGGGCATGGTGATGCATACCTGCCTCAAGAGGCTGAGGTAGGAAGATCACGAGTGTGAGGCCAGCCTTGGCAACTTAGTGAGATCCTGTCTCAAAATAAAAAAGGATAGGGGATGTAGCTCATTGGGAAAGCACCTGTGGGTTCAACCCCCAGTATCAAAACAATAAAACAAAACAAAACACCAAGAGTTATTGTCAAAAGCAATATTAGATAAGAGTTGAGACAGGGAGCTGGATGAGTTCAGGCTATATAGATGTCAATCTTTCTTACCACCAATACACTTCTTTTCATTCAACTCAAGGTCATGATTAAGAGCAAGAACTCTGGAGCCAGACTGCCTGGATTAGACTCTCTGCTTGTCATAACAGACCTATCAACTATTAGCTCTGTGACCTTGTGCAAGTTCCTTCACCTCTCTGGGCCTCAGTTATCTTCTCAGTAAAACAACCTCCTTTATATGGTTATTATGGTGATTAAGTTAATACATAAAATGCTTAGAACAATGCCTGGCACAAAGTAAATACTATAAATATTATTATTACTACTATTCAGAGATAGATTCTCTAGGTTGTGACAAGGGAAGACAGGTAACAATCCTTATGGGGATAATGTGGACAGTAGTTTTTAAGAGAATTTCTCCTAAAACACTGGTTGAGAAGTGTGGTTCAAAGTTAGAGACCCAAAACTGCCCCAGGTAGTGGACAAGTCATATTCAGATTCAGGAAGGGAGTCATCTAGTTATAATCCATTATAGATCAAATGTTACCCACTGGAAAGTTTCCTGCAGAGACTTTTTTGTTGGCCCATACTGTTCTTTAAAAGGAAACCCTACTATAAAAAATCATAAGCTGGGTACAGTGGCACATACCTGTAATCCCAGCAGCTCAGGAGGCTGAGACAGGAGGATGGGCAGTTCAAAGCTAGCCTCAGCAAAAGCAAGAGACTGGGCAACTCAGTGAGAACCTGTCTCTAAATAGAATACAAAATAGGTCTGGGGATGTGGCTTAGTGGGTGAGTGCCCCTGGGTTCAATCCCCGATTCCCCCTACCCCTTGCAAGAAAAAAAAAATCAAAGACTTTCTTTTGAATACATAGAGCTTGGAGCCCATTATTTTTATATCCACTACTTCAAGAAGTTACATCAAGGCTGGAGTTAGCAAGCACTTGCCTAGCATACACAAGGCCTGGTTTGATCCCCAGAGTTATAGGAGCTGCAGTGGGGGAGGGGGGAGGTGGAGGTGTTACATGAAGAATCTATCTGGCCCCTAAAAATATCTGAATCTGTCAGCTCAGTTAAAAGTCCCTGAACTCCATTTCTAGTACATGGTTCTTGTACTGGAGGGACAAAACTGGACCCCCAAATTCTCATAACTCTGGTATCACATGAAGACTTGCTCTTCAGCTTTTGGTTTGGGGTGGGGTGCACACCAGATTTTCCATGAGAAGGACCATATAACTTGTCTCATGTATTATAATGAAACTTACAAGAATCCATATTCTAAGCTGTACTATTCTATCATAATGAGACAACTACATTTTGCTATTGAAACCCAGAGAAAAATCAAGTGTAAGGATACCGAAAGTATCTTTTCTCCTTTAAATAAACACAGAGCCAGTGACAATGACTAGCTACATCACCTTGATCAGCTGTTATTTTGTATTCAGTTTCCACTGGGAAATGACATCGATACATGATGCAATTTTACCTATATTATGAATGTAAGTATTTCTCTTAAAAGAAATGAGGGACTAGGGATGTAGCTCACTGGTAGAGAGCTTGCGTAGTATACACGAGGCACTGCCAAAAAAAAAAAAAAATTTAAAAAGGAAGGAAGGAAATGATTCAGGAAATATTAGTACAAGTTGAGCATCCCTAAACTGAAAATCCAAAATGCTTCAAGATTTCTAAGCACTGACATAACACCATACATATAAAATTCTACCCCTGACTTCATGTGAAAGGTTGAAGTCAAAACACAGGCATACTAAAAGTATGTATAAAAATACGAGTCCAAAGTTGATGTATAGTTGATTTAGATTTTAGTCTAATCACTGCTAGTCATCAGACTTCCTATCTGTAGCAAAGTTCTGACCTAAGAATCCTGAAAACTAAAATAAATGCCAACTCTAATAGGATCCACATAGAACATGAGGGAAGAAGATGGCTAAAAGGAGGAAGAGGACTAAACACTAGAATGGGATGTAGGCCTGTTGTCAGTTACTACAAAGCATCTGTGGTTCTCAGACCATTAGTCAATTAAATTTAGGTCAAGCAGGTTATATGTATGCCACAGAGGTGTTGTGTGTGCATCTATCTTAAAATGCTTCTTGACTTGGATGGTATTTTATTTATAAGGTTACTTATTTTACAATAATTTGTTACACTGTATAATCTGTTATATTTTTTTAAAGCAGGGAGTGTAAAGACTTCTGTCATCAATTTTTCTTTATTTCTTTTTTTTTTTAACTTTAATATTTATTTGTTTTTGTTTTTGTTTTTTTTTGTTTTTTTTTTTTTTAGTTTTCAGCGGACACAACATCTTTGTTTGTATGTGGTGCTGAGGATCGAACCCGGGCCACACGCATGCCAGGCGAGTGCGCTACCGCTTGAGCCACATCCCCAGCCCCTCTTTATTTCTTTAGAGCTATATGGGGGGCTAGGGGTAGAGCTCAGTGATGGAGCACTTGCCTAGTATATGAGACCCTGGTTTGATCTCCAGCACTTCAACAACAGTATGTGTGGGGTGTGTGTGTGTATACATATATACATATATATGCACACATATATAGTATACAATACATATCCATACAATGTATATAAAACATATACACACATACATACAAAAAATTATAAACATAAATATAGATTTTGTTAATATATATTAAATATGAGGGATATATGGCATGGACACATGGCAATATCTTAATATTCTGTATGTTTGCAGGTGCCCAAATTATTTTGAGCTGATAAAGAAAGTAAAAGCAAACAGATGAATGAAGTTAAAACAAAATCATGGATTAGCCAGGTGCAGTGGCACATGCCTGTAATCCCAGCTACTTGTAGGCTGAGGCAGGAGGACTGCAAATTTGAGGCCAGACTCAGCAACTTATTAAGACCCTGCCTTGAAATTAAAAAAAATAATAATAAAAACAAAAGATGTAGCTTAGTGGTAGGACACCCATGGGTTCAATCCCCAGCACAGGGCACAGCAGGGTGGGGGGCAGAGGGAGATGGATTAAATTTAATTTGTTCTGTTAGTTTCTTTTTTTGTGACTTTCATTTCATATAAAAGGACAGGGATTTTAATGCTAACAAAATCAAACTTCTAGGTTAACTAATTTGGGGGGAGGACAAAATAGGAGTATGATTCATAAAATATACAACTGCTACTCATCTATTAAAATTTAAATTACTTCAACAGTTTATCCTTTTTCACTTTGTGATTGCAATTATAGATGGATTACTATACACATATACCCATATACACACACAAACACCACACATATATATCCTCAAATGTACACATATTTTGAAATTTTCTGCTCTAGAATTATTTACCTGCTTTTTTCCCAGCAGCCATTGGCTTTTAAAATAAGAAATGACTAACTTGATTCTTGGTTCTTACACAGAACACTCCTAAAGCTAGTATTATCAATCTTTGACCTCAATTGAAATTCTGGAGGATCTAGAATAATGGACCAAATTATGCAAAGAAGAATAGTTACCAGACCCAAAACTGATTTGTCTAGAAAATTTACATGCACATATAGCAATTCTGTTGTTCAAGGTTAGATCCCATAACTTCAACATGCTGGTTTATGGTTCACATCTTAGGGGACTGATTACTCTTGAGCACTTGGGATGGGGAATGACTAAGAAAAAAATATAATTCATACGTATAATATGTGATATTATACATGTATACATATATTGTACATATGTGTATGATATTACATGTTATATATGTATTATAATATCACAATATATATTATACGGGCTCTTTATTCATTATTTTGTTATTTCAGATCAATATTTTCGAAAGGGTAAAAGAAAACGGCCAGATTCAACAAGACAAGTGGCTGAAGATTTAAAAAAATTCATTATGTTTTATAAATCTAGGAAATACATATTACATAGTAAGAGGTTAATTAATTCCAGTTGAACTGACTTTGAAAGTAATGATTTAAGTTCCACACCTCACTGCTCAAACCGCAGGTATCACAATGCAATTTATCGGTTTACAGCTGTGCTGCGGGTACCATCTGAAGATCCAGAAATGATTAATTTATGCAAAACAGCTACAACCCCACAAACTAGGCACTCTACCAATTTAGTCTTTGGCTTTTCCACTTTAACCGGTCTGCGAATTTCAGTGAATTGGCAAACATGTACTAAGTAAATGGGAACTAGATTTCAAACAAAGACTGAGTGTGGAAGGGCACAGGTAAACGGAAGCTTAAACTATCTCGCCTTTCTGTTGGCCCAGATTTCGCGGAATCTGCTCAAGCTCTCTTCCAAAACATAGAAGGTAATACTCCCCGCACTTAGCAAGCGATAAGTGGGCGGGGCTCAGTGGTGGGGGCCACGAACGAATAAACTCCGTTCAAGAAAACATTAAATGTTTAACCCGAAGATCGTCGAGAAGTCAGTCAAAAGGCTATCAAGCCAACACCCTAAAGCCCCTTAAGTCCCTTACATACATTCTTCCTCCTCAACCTTTGCTCTTAAAAGTTATGCCGAAGCCTGAAACTACTATCGCTAGATTCCACTAAGCGCCAGGCGTGCATCACTCCCAGGCTTTACAGCAACTCCAAAGCACACAAACTGCAAAGTCCTTGTTGCAGGGGTAACTAACCTGGCGAAACCCCATCACGGGGAGGCTTTCTCCGCATCCCAAGCTTCTCTTTACCCCGAAAAAAGGAAGTAAGACATTCAGGTCTTTCCTCTCCAGGGCAGAGAGACAGCTGCCTGAAGTTCCACGGGCCACCATTCCGAACTTGAAGACTAGGGTCTCCTACATAGCACCCCGCCTGCTACTTACCGGCACATTGTTGACACCTTGTCCTTTGGAAGCTATCAAGAGAATTTCTCTGAAGTCCATGTTTGGCCGAGGAGCAGAGACCGGGCCAAGCACTCGGAAAGGGGCGAAAGCACGCCTTCCCGAGGCAGCCGCTACACCGAGGGCTCTGCCTCGGCAACCCCTTTCCCACCCCTCCCCAACGCACCCACTTCCGGCGCCTTCCAATGCCGTCTGCCCTCCCCCTTCGCTCCAGCGGCCTATATCCTCTGAACGGCCTCAGAGCTCGCGAGTCTGGCGTAACTTCCGCTTTCAGGATGAGACACGTAGGAACGTGATACGTGGCTGCTGGGGTGGGCTCAAAGGGGAGGGATTAAACCCGTAGCCGACCAAAGAGATGCGGCCTGGGTATGGCTAAAGGAGAGAATGCTTCCCTGGCGGCCGGGACGAGCGGCCTGGTAATGTTGTTGTGCTTTGTGGGTTCCGGTAGTGGAAGCGAGGGGGTGGGGTGTTTCTTGCCAGGCCTGGGCGCTCCCGTCCGAAACCGTGGCGTTTGGACAGTAGAGCCGATAGGTCTCGAGACAGGGATTTCAGTTACCTGTTAATGGGTGCTTGCAAAGCTGCGCAGGCGCACACTGCTTTGGTTGGTGGTCTTAGATACACGTTACTCTTCTAAGTACTGGCAGCTACGGTGAGCTCAAGTCCTCGCTGGGTGCAGAGGCGGTGCTTACAGCTGTTGACCCATTTAGATCATAAAAAGTAGCCAGACTCTGTTTTGCTCAGGGAATGAAGCGATTCTTCGCACACAGACAGCCTTAACATACTAAGATGCACTGATGAATATATATTCTGCATATTCATCGCGAGCCCAGTTCTGGCTTTCATTTGAGAGTTAACTTCGGTCTGTAAAGTCATTTCGACTCAATTAACTCAGATAAATGACTAGGTAAGACTGGGTCTGAGTGGAAACAGGCCAGGGATTGATAGCAGATGGGCACAAGGGAATCTTTCAGTATGGTAGAAATGTCCCCAAACAGGATCGTGGGGATGGTTTTAACAAAAAAATCATTGAACACTTGAAAGGGATGAATTTTAAAATAAAGTTATATGTAAATAAAGCTATTAAAAAAAATAGGCAAAGCTGCTGGGCCTTACTTTTTCAATTGATGTTTTAATGCTGAATTGGAAATTCTCCAGTTTCTCTTCAGGCTGCCCGAGTAACAGACCAAGATTAAACCTTTATCCTAAGACAGAACTGAAAATTGTGAACTTTCCTATTGCCATTGTGGAGCCCAGCATGGCATACAGCTCAATGTTCCATTCTTACCATAGAAATACATACCCATCTGTTTTAAGTAGTTCACACTTGTGGGGACTCCATCCCTACACATATCTTACCTTCAAGATACTGTATCTCCAACACAGGAATGGGAGGTTATAATCCATGTATGTATAATTTGTCAAAATACATTTCACTGTCATGTATAACTAAAAAGAACAAATAAAATTTTTTTAAAAGATACTGTATGTCAGTTTTATTCTCCATAAAAATAAAATAACAGGATTACTATCAAATATTGCATATGAGCATAGACTAGTACCTGATTCTAATGGGCAGAGTTGTGCCCCCACAAAATTCTTACATTGAAATCTTAACCTCCAGCACCCCAGAGTATGACTGTATTTAGAGATAGGGTCTTAAGTGATATAGTAAATGTGAGGTTATTAGGGTGGATTTCTTTAGATATAAATATAGTTAGAAACAGAGGAAATCCCATGAAGATTTGGGGATTTCAGAGCAAAGACAGCCAAGCCAAGAACAGAAACCTCAAGATAATGACAGTTTGATCTTGGACTTTTAACCTCCAAATTTTTGAGAAAATACATTTCTGTTATTTAAGCCACTCAAACTGTAGTACTTTGTTATAGTAGCCCACAAACTAATACACTGATGGTAAGTACTCAGTTAATGTCAGTTAAATTTGTCTCTTAACAGTAGTAGGGATCAAACCCAGGCTCTTTGCACATGCTAGGCAAGTGAACTAGACTAGCTCAATATTCCTTTTACACATTCATAAGGCCTCCACTCTTTTCCTTCACACAACCTTTCCCAGTTTGAAATTATATATTTATGTGTGTTTTTTCTTTCTAATAACCGGTATCTCTTGTGGTAGACAGTAAAATCTATAACAGAGATGAGCCTATTTTACCCTCATCACCACCACAGTTCTCTGTTCATGGACATAAAAGCGGCAATAAATAACTCTGACCAAATTAATGAAATGATAAGTGAAAAGTTCCCAATATTCAGTATCATGATAGCTACCATATATTGAGCCCTTATATGCCAAATGTTTGACATGGATTGTCTGGTTTAATCATAAGTGCCTAGAAGGTATTACCAAACTCAGGTCCAAAGGCTCATCTCGTGGAAAAACCAGTGTCTGAGAGACACATACTGGGGAGAAAGAAAGGCTTTATTCAGTGGCCAAAGAATGTAGAAGAGGGAACTTAAAAATCAGCATCTTAACTCCAGGGACTTGAGGAGGTACAGACAGTATAATAATGATGAGGGTGAGAGAGATAGCCTAATAAAAGGGAGAGAATGTTCACATATTTTTGGAGGGATTAGGTGAAGATCTTCCAGGAACTTGGGTGCCATCTTTTTTCATTCCTTTCATGGTCTGGTATTTCTGATATGGTAGCTGGTAGGTGTCTTTAAAGAGTGGAGGGAGAGAGACTAGGCAAGTCTAGTTTAAATTAACTTGTGTGATGGTTTTGAGCTGTTAGACCAGGACGCAAGAAAAGACCACTGACTCCAATTAAAATCAAATTAAAGCAAGCTTATTATTTCGACCGGCCGGGCTGCTTCTCCCTCCCAAAACGGCGGGAACAAGACAGCCCCCCACCTTTCCTACAGCCCAGCTTTATAGCCCAGAAAGTTACACAAAGGGGGGTTACAGATAACAGAACTCTGACAAGCATCACACTAATGGTAGTTTACATTTTTTTTTTTTTTTTTGCTGGCCCCAACATCAGAATTTATGAGGACCATTAGAGCCTCAGAGAGGGTCATTGTCTGGCCAGGGAAGGCCAATATTTATGAGGTGTCACTAAGTTTCAGAGAGGGCTGCTATCTGGTCAGAGAGTCAAGCATGGGTGAGTTCAAGGCACGGGCAGGCATTCCAAGCAGGTTCAGAATTTGCAGTAATTTATAGTAAAGCCGAAATTATCTTTTCATGGCTTTGTGGCAAGATGGCTCCCAATTTTAATAAAAGATCAGGTTGGGTCTATCAGAGCAAAATATTTCTGAAATGATCAACATGTCTACATACAGTGCTGAGTAGAATTTGACTCAAAGGTTAAGGCAATAAAGGAGACAGACACAATGTGAAGACAGAGGTGCCAAGCCTTTTTATCCCATTCCAGTCACCCATTGGACATCGGTAGGCCCAAATGGAATCAGTGTTTTTATCAAAATCAGCCTTCAGGTCTCTAAAGAGTAACCCAGGCAACTGTTAAAATCCACACTTAAGTGGTATTATCTACAGCAGAGCTTAGTGGGAGACTAATGTATTGAACAGCTGTATGACATCCCAAATTAGTGATCTTTATTTTAAATTTTTTAGTTGTAGTTGGAAACATTACCTTTATTTTATTTATTTTTATGTGGTGCTGAGGATGGAACCCAGGGCCTCACATGTGCTAGGCAAGCGCTCCATCGCTCAGCCCCAGCCCCAGCCCCCAAATTAGTGATCTTTATGACAACTAAGAGCAAATAAAGCTAGAGGGTTTATTTAGGCTTTTCCTCAGTAACAAAGGCACTACTTAGCACTATTTTATATATGAAGAAACTGGACTAGTCAAAATGAACATGAAGGAGATTAGTCAGATTAGACTGCCTTTGTTTTGTTTTTGCTGTGCTGGAAATCAAACTCAGGAGTGCTCTACCACTGAGCTACATTCCTAGCTCCCTGTGCTCACCGCCCCGCCCCCCACACACAATCTTTTTTTAAATTTTGAGACAGGGACTCCTTAAATTGCCCAGGCTGATCTCAAACTTGAGATCCTCCTGCCTCAGCCTCCTAAGTAGCTGGGATTACAGGGATGTGCCACCAAACCCAACTAGAATGCCTCTTGACATTTTTTTTTTTTTAGTTGTTGATAAACCTTTATTTTATAATTTATTTATATGCGGTGCTGAGAATTGAACCCAGTGCCTCACCCAGGCAAATGGGCTACTGCTGAGCCATAGCCCCAGCCCCATATCTTGACATTTTAATAACCCATTTGACCTGATATAGATAAAACAAGAATTAGAGATAGTCTGTGTAGATAGATAGGGTCGGATGGCAGAAAAGCAGGTTTGGGTCTGGGTAGTTGGAGACTTTGATTACCAAGATTGCCTGTCTATACTGCTCCTCTCAGAAGGCTGTTAGTGAAGAATCCCCTGAGCAGACAGGGAGCTGCCAATTAATGCCCCCTGGGCTGCTTCCTTCCTGCTTGGATCACTCCACTTTGGCCCTTGCAGCCTACCAGCTTCTCACCTTTTGGCCATCCCTCTGGCATCTCCTGTAACCATAGGTACATAGGAAGGAGAGAGATAGGGGGAAGAGAACAGGAGAACAAAGAAAACCTAAATGTGTAAGCAGGACTCTCCTACTTCTTGGGTTACCAGGATACCAGGTATAGCCCTCTTCTCCCTCCTGGGAGAAATCTGTTACTATTTTTCAAATAAAACTTGCTTTCTAGGCTTACCTCAGCCACTTCTGTAATGTTCAAACTTCAACATTTGAGGAAGCAGAACTTGTCACTGATAACTGGTGGTATCATAGATATTTACACATGAAGTTATAATTTAAAAGGGCTTGAATTAGGAAGCTAATATATAGTTAATCAAAATCACCAAGAACAACTGTTAGAGGCGGGAGCGAGTAATAAGGGAAAAGAAGAAAATTTCCAGTACTCTTATAAAATTTAATATTGAATTCGGCAAATATTTCCTGAAAAAATACTGTGTTCTCAGCCCAATGGACAATACAAAGAAAGGGAAGATCCAACCCCTGCCTGATCAAGGCATTAATTTTTTTTTTTTTTAAAGGAGAGAAAGAGAATCTCTTTTTTTTTTTTTTTAAGATGGACACAACACAATGCCTTTATTTTTATTATGTGGTGCTGAGAATCAAACCCGGGTCCCGCCTGTGCTAGGCGAGTGCTCTACCCCTGAGCCACAGTCCCAGCCCCAAGGCATTCATTTTTTGTATGAACATAACAATGATGACAGGGCTAACTGCATTGGGGATACAAAGTGCAGGGAGTAGGGTTACCAGTTCAGAAATAAAAACACGGATACCTGCTGAGAGCCATAGCCAAGTAGGAATGACGCATGGCATTTTTGGTTGAAAGGTGACCCCAGCAAGCCATTGAGATGATAATGATTATGTTAAGATGGGCATTCAACTGGAGATTAGACCCCTGCTGTCTGCCTAGGCCTGCTACTTTGGAGCTCTCCGGGTACTCCCCGGAGAGTTCCCATTGGTTGGGGAAGTGCAGTAGGAGGGAATTCCGGAGGAGGGATTTCCTGTTGGTGTGTGTGAGAAGGCCGCCAGCGGCATTTGCGGGAGTTTTGGAAAATAAAGTTTGTTCCTGCTTCAGTGGCTCGTGATTTGTGCCCAGCCAGACTGCGGCAGATACCCAGTTAAATTTAAAAGGCAAACTTAAACCAAAAACAGTGTTGTTTCTCTGAAATTCAAATTTAACTGTGTGTCCTGTATTTCATCTGGAAACTTTTAATAAAGTGATGGAGGGCTGGGGATGTGGCTCAAGCGGTAACGCACCCGCCTGGCATGCATGGGGCGCTGGGTTCGATCCTCAGCACCACATAAAAATAAAATAAAGACGTTGTATCCACGGAAATCTAAAAAATAAATATTAAAAAATTCTCTCTCTCTCTCTCTCTCTCTCTCTCTCTCTCCTTAAAAAAGAAAAGTGATGGACTATCAGTTAAAACATGAGCAAAGACAGTCAGAAAAATCAGGGTTTTGAGAAAAGTAGTACATTTATTAGGAAAATGGTAGGAAATAAGGTCAGAAAAGTAGATGAAAGCCCAGAGCAAGGGTGAAGGAAAGAGCAAAGTCTGTGAAAGATCGGTCAGAGAAGTAAGAAGAACATTAAAATCACAATGAGATATTCTTTTTGCCTATCAGATTAGAAAAGTTTAAAATGTTAGGAACCGAGCAATGCTGATAAAAATCAAGGAAATAAGATCCTACAGTGGGAAATTTAAGTTACTTTAACCTATTTGAAGACAATTTGGCAAAATAATAATATAATAAAATCTAACACTGTGTATTGTGTGCTATTCTTCTAAGCAATTTTTATATATTAACTAGTTGAATTTTCACATCAACCCTAGTGGTTGATCTACCACTTGGCTTCAGTCTGTGTTCTATGGTATATTCTTATCCATCAAAAATCTAAAATGCAACTACTCCAATGTAGAAATTGCTTTTCCAGAAATATGTCCTATCAACATATTCACGTGAATGCAAAGACAATTGAACAGAGTTATACATTATAGCATGATTTGAAAAAGCAGAAGACTGAAAATAATGTTCATTATTAGGGAGACAAATTAAATACATTTTGGTATAATCTCAGGAAAACTATTTAACCCTTAAAAAAAGTGAAATGGAGCCATATATATGCATATGGAATAATCTCTAGATATATTGTTAGGTGAAAAAAAGCAAGATATAGGACGATATGTTCTAGTAGGGCTTTAAAAAAAGTGACTATAAGGGGCTAGGGTTGTGGCTCCCTGGTAGAGCAAGCTTAGCATGAGCAAGGGTTATTTTTGTAACCAACATAGTTTCGGCACCATAATGAAAACACAAATAACTGGGACAGGAACGGACCTCAAAGGAGCAAGAAGAGTCAATCAGGCAGGCACTGGAGGGGCTCATTTTCTGGGTAGAAATATGGCCCTCCAGTTATAGAAGTGCACTGATTTTGTAGTTTACAATGAGGGTGAATTAATTATAGGAGACAGAGGCAGAAGTTGTCTGTCTGGGCAGTCAGGAAAAAAAGTTCTAAAAAGCCTGGGACTCATTGCCACTGTGAGAAGCTCAGAACTCGGTGTTCAAGGCTCATCTTCTTCCTCTGGGACCCTTTGTTACCCAGAGCTTTTCTCCTTCCAGGCCTCATCAGCAATGGGAAAGGGTCAAAGTCCAAGGCCCAGCATTTCAGTATCCGCCTCCTCCCTTCAGCACCTGTTATGGTTGGGAAGAGATAAATGTTTGCTTTTGGTGGAGGTGCTAGAGATGAACCCAGGAAGGGATGAAAGTTTGCTTTTTCCCTGGGGGAGGGGGGCCCTTGTTACTGGGAAAGGATTTCCTGGAGAGGTTTAATGTTTGGTTAATTTCACTCCTTCCTTTGGGACTACAACATCTTTCTGTTTTTCCCAGGGGCTGTCTTGTAGGAATATTATTTTCTATAACATTTCAGGATCAATGCCCAGTACACACAACAACAAAAAAAGTGAGAAAAAAGTGAACTTAGAGGGCTGGGGTTGTGGCTCAGTGGTACAGCACTTGCCTAGTGTGCCAACTGGGTTCCATTCTCAGTACTGCATATGAATAAATGAATAAAATAAAGGTCAATCAACAACTAAAAAAATTTTTTAAAGTGAACTTAGAGTATGTGCGCTTGTATATGCTTGTCTATATTAAAGTTATATCCCAAAATAATGGGGCCAAGAAGATGATCTACAGGATAGTTGCTTCATAAAGGAGAGAATCAGTCACAGGGCCACCTCTTACTGCATCTTTGATGTTGTTTGAATGTTTTTTCCTTGTGTGTCTACTGCCATTTAAAAATTTTTTCTTTCTTCCCTTAAAAAAAAAAAAGTAGGAGAACCAGCAGTTTTGTAGTCTCCACTTTATAATGGATTCTCACATGAATTTTTTTGATCCTTAAACAGTCTTCAAAGAAAGCCATATTTGCCCCTTTTCTGAGAGTAATTTTACAGATGTAAAATAGTCTGTCAGAGATTTCTTCCCAAAAAGGACTCCATGGGGAACTGATCTGCTGCAGTGGCACTTTTATTATTATGAGTGAGAGGAAGAGGCTTGGGCAGAGCAGAGCAAGCCCTGTGTGTTTAGCTGTCTCAGCACCCAGTTCCCTGGTAATTAAGCAACCTCAACCTGACAGTTTTATAAGCAGCTTCAGCAATCTGGTGAGGGGAGAACTGAGGACTCAGGTTAATGGGATGTGAAGAAGAACACGTGAATATATAATTCAAGCCATATGGTAATAAAAGAAAGGTGAGTGTGGCTGGTTGGGGCCATTAGGAGAAAGGCAAAGAGAGGTAATGTAAACAGAAAATAATGGAGTGAGCTGGGTCTTTGCCAATCACAGGTCCAGACTTTATTCCTAGCTCTGCTGTGGAAAGGTTATATGTCTTTAGGCAAATAACTTTCTTGTATATTTTAGTGTATGTATGACAAAGTATTTGAATACAATGTTCGATGTAAAAACTTTTCAAATAACAGAAATCCTCACCAGCCTCAATCTCACTTCCCTCCCCAGAAGAAACTACCATATTAGGTTGCTGGTCTCTAACTTGGCTTAAGTGATCCTCTGGCCTCAGCCTCCAAGTAGTTGGAATCATAGGCATTTGTTACCATGCTCAGTTCTGAGATTTTTTTTTTTTTTTAATTTTTTATTGTGGGTTGTTCAAAACATTACAAATTTCTTATTTCTGAGATTTTTTATACGCACAATTATGCCTCAAGTACAATATTTGTGTGTGTGTGTGTATATATATATATATATATATATATATATATATATATATTATATTTATGTAAGATATGTAGAATATATCTGTTGTTTTCATATTGATGTCAAGCAAGAGCTGCTGTCTGGCCCATATAGAAGCCAGCCTATGTGGGTCAGACAGCAGTTTTTGCAAAAAGAAAAAGTTTTATTGAACGATCAACATCCAAGGAGGCCAGGATCCGGTAAAGCTCAAATCTGCCTCCTTGATCAGTTAGTAGAGGGGGAATTTATAGGAAGGGAGAGTCGAAATGTTGCCTATTGATTGGATGGAGAGAAGGGGGAGTTTTAAGATTCTTTTGTAAAGGTATAAATTGTTATTATGCCTCTTCATAAGTTGTGTGTTTCTTTTTGGGGAGAGTCACCATGTTCTACATGTAGGATTTTAATATTATAACTTCAAAAGGTCATTAAGCTGGCTTCTTTTGTGTACCTTGAAAGGCTGATTCCATACCATTCCTTTTTTTTTTTTTTTTCTTTCTAGGATTGAACCCAGGGGTGCTTAACCACTGAGCAACACTCCCAACACTTTTTATTTTTTATTTTGAGAGTCTCACTAAGTTGCTTAGGGCCTTGCTAAGTTGCTAAGACTTGCCTTGAATTTGTGATCCTCCTGCCTCAGTCTCCCAGGCCTCTGGGATTACAGGTGTGCACCACCATGCCCGGCCAATATAGGACTCTTATAATAAAAGGAAACCACACCAGAGATGCACACAGAAAGAAGACCAAAGGATCACACAAGAAGATGATAGCCATCTGCAAGGCCAGCATCAGCAACTTACGGAGGCCTTAAGCTACTTAGCAAAACCTTGTATCAGAAGAAATCAAGTTGAGGTTAGGATAGAAGACATAAGGATAGGTAGAAGGGTGACAGGTGGAACAAAACAAGAGTGTCTATGATTTAAAGTCCAGATTTAAATTCTACTTTCCCATGATATTAAGTCCACATTTAAATTTTACTTCTACATATTTTAGTCACAAACAAAACTATTAAATTGATTATCAGACCTTTTACACAATGACCTCTCTTTTAATCAGAACCTAAACAAAAACAGGTCTGAGAATGCTTTTACTCAACATATAGATTTTTCTGTAACTTATTGTTAAGATCTGGTTATTTCATCTCCATATCATACTCTCCATCAAACCCTTAATGGTTCAATAGATGTAGTTCTGTGTAAATTCACAAAGTAGAACGATAAAACCCCTACATGGGGAAATTAATAAAAATTGTTCATCAATAATAAAGAAGGAAACAAATCCTGATAGGTAATGATTAACATGTCCAGTGACCAACACAAAGAAGAATTAAGAATGCCCTCTTGGAATTTGCCTTGCTGAGGGGTAGCTAGTGTGTTCTCTCCAGTGTTGGTACTCTGTTTCTCACAGTGTGTGTGGTAGAATTTTCGGTAGAAGCCAGCGCGGTGACACATGCTTATAATCCCAGTGGCTCAGGTGGCTGAGGCAGGAGGATTGCAAGTTCAAAGACATTCTCAGCAAAGGCAAGATGCTAAGCAACTCGGTGAGATCCTATCTCTAAATAAAATACAATTTAGGGTTGGGGATGTGGCTCAGTGGTCGAGTGCCCCTGAGTTCAATCCCCAGTAACCTCCCCCCCCCCCCCGCAAAAAAAGAGAATTCTTGGTAAAGCCAACATGCACGAGTTGCTGGGTTGGATCCCTAACACTGTAAAATAAATAAATAAAATAACACTGTAAAATAAATAAATAAAATAAAAGTTTTTTTCCTGTCAGTACAAATTGACCTACTGGTTTTTAACATAGATGTTGATTCATATTCCTTGTTATGTACTTAATATGGTTTATTTAACCATACTGCTATTTAATTTTTACACTTTAATTTTTTATTTGTTCTAATTAGTTACACATGACAGGAGAATGCATTTTGACCCATTGTACACAAATGGAGCACAACTTCTTATTCTTCTGGCTGCATGGTGCAGAGTCACACCAGTAGTATAATCATACATGCATATAGGGTAATAATGTCTGTCTCATCCTACCATCCTTCCCATCCCCACAGCCTCACCCCTCCCCTCACTCCCCTCTGCACAAACCAAATTCCTCCATTCTTCCCTTTCCTCCCCCCACCCCACTATGGAACCATATTGTTATTAATAAGTTGTAAGACTTCTCACAAAAGCTTACTATCATGAATAGTGTTGTAGTGAATATCCTTGGATTTGCTTTTTTGTACAATGATCCTGTTTCCCTGTTAGTTATTTAGATATTTAGACATTGGGTTGCTAGGATGAAGGAATGCTTTTTTAAATTTTGATAACTACTACCAATTTGTCCTCCAAAAAGGGCATACCAATTTAGAGCCCTATGAGCAATATATTGGAGCACACTTTTCTCTATACCTCATCAGATCTGGATATTATCAAACTTTTGCCAATTTGATGGGTGAAAAAATATCTCATTGTCTTATTTTGCATATCCTCAATTATTAGCCAGCATCTTTTCATATGCTAATTTATGATTTGTTTTTCCTTTTCTTCTTCTATAAATTGCTCACATCTGCAGTGCATAGTTTGATTATTTCTCTGGCATCATTACCATTTCCTCTCCCATTGTAGAAATTCCATCAGGGTGGGATAGGCCCCACTCCCAACTCTAGGGTAGTCCCCTGAATCCCATTGCCTTAATCAAATCATTAAACTTTACCCTCATTTTCCCAACAGTTAAATCAAAGAATAATTCCATGCAGGTCTTTATTAATCAAGAATGAACAATGTCTCTTTGGGTTACAGTACACATAGTGCCTAGGGATCACAGTCCCTTTAAGAACACATGAAAATATTTTAACTTCTTTTAAATTCAAACAGGAAAAAAAAAGAACTTTTGGGCTGAATAAGTTTTATTTTTATTTTTGTGGTGTGGGGATCAGTGTGGTGCTGAGCACTCTGCCACTGAGCTACATCCCCACTTAGAAAATGTTTTAATATATAATATTAGTATATTTGTCTTTACCAGCAATGTATTTACAAAATATAACTTAAAAAAACTTTTATGGAAGCCAGGTGTAGTGGCACACACCTGTGATCCTAGTGACTGGAGGCGGTGCTGAGGCAGGGGGATCACAAGTTCAAAGCCAGCATCAGCAACTTACGGAGGACTTAAGCTACTTAGCAAAACCTTGTATCAAAATAAAAACTAAAAGGGCTGGGATTGTGGCTCAGTAGTAAAGCACCTCTGGATTAAATCCCTATAAGGGGGTGGAATGGGTGAGGGAGTGGGATAAGACTGTACCTGAAATAAGATCTTATGGCAGATTGCATATATTTTCAGCTCTTATGTCTTGCATGAGAGTATTTTGAGCAAACATAAGACAGTTTAAAAAATAGCACTATTTATTAGGAGAGAAAAAAGAAGGATGAAAAACACCATCAAGGGAGAGAGTCCTCTGTGAGAACTCATTTTGTGTCCCAGCATTTGCCTTTTTTGGATGAGATTTATCAGAAGGTCCCACCCAAGTCAGTCTCTCTCTCTCTCTCTCTCTCTCTCTCTCTGCTCTAGATTGATGGACTACATTAGTTAACCAGCCTAAAGGCAATTCTTGGTTATCTTGGCTCACAGGTCCTAATTGGAACTCGTTTTACAGAATTTATAATTGGTGGGCTCCAGTCTTAATCATCCTGCTGTCCTGGATCTGGAATCTCTGGTCTGGGTATAAGGCCATGCTTAAGATGTTTTAGCAATTAGACTCTTTTGAGTGAACATATCCTTGTCCTTTGGTTCTTGCTTCCTGATTTTATCAATCTTCCTCCTTTTTGTAAAAGCGATGGTTTGTAGTGCTCAAGTCAGGCAAAGGTCCTGAAATAGCTATCTTCTCAGACTTTGTGGTGCTACTGAGGCAGAACTGTTGAGATTAACCAGCCGATTTACTCTGCAGTAGATATTTTCTTAAACTTCTGACCCACTGCTCATGTGTAATTGCTACCTAACACCCTGCTCACACTGTTTTTTCTAAAGTGCACATTGTAATAGCTTCTGACATTAGGTACAGATAGTTATTTTGAGGTGTTTTCCTCTTTGCAGTGCTGGGGATCAAACCCAGGCCTTCTCACATGCTAGGCAAGTGTTCTACTGATGAGCCACGCCCCCACCCCTTTTGTTAGTTCTTAAATGTTTGACAACATCTCCATTTGCTTTCCTCAAGTCTGCTGAATAAGAATTTAAAGTTAGGGCTGTGGATGTGGTTCAAGCGGTAGCGCGCTCTCCTGGCATGCGTGCGGCCCGGGTTCGATTCTCAGCACCACATACAGAGTTGTTGTGTCTGCCAAAAACTAAAAAATAAATATTAAAAATTCTCTCTCTCTCTCAAAAGAAAAAAAAAATTAAAGTTAAATTTTTTTTCTCAAACATATACCTACTATGCAATTTAGCTACACATAGGCCTCTACTTAAGGAAAATGAATATGTATTTCCAACAAAGATGTGTACATGAATGTTCATAACTATTAGCCCCCAAATTGGAAATGCCCAAATGTTCACCAATAAAGTGAATGGACAAATGATTATGGTATACCCATACAATGAAATGCTAAGCAAAAAATTCATAGGCTATCAATATTCAAATATCACACATGATTCTCAAAATCTTTATGTTGATTGAAATAAGATAGAAAAATATGATTGCATATTGTAAGATTCCATTAATATAAAATACCTATAAAAACCAAAACTAATCTATAATGACAAAAAGCAGATCAAAGTTTGCCTAGGGAAATAGAGAAATAGATTACAAAGTGGGTGAAGGAAACTTTCTATGCATCATGAAAATATTGAGTATGGTTGAAGGAGAGCCTTGTTACTGACCTAACCAACTCTATTTTGTCCCTTTCTGAATTCATTTGCCTATTAAACATATTTTCTTCCTGAGACATTTTCTTTTGTAGTTACCTTGGATTCCAGGAACTACAGGCCTAACTGATGATCATCTTTATAAGGAGGGACTGAAGCTAACCTTGAGCTACAGCAAGCCTCACAGCACAGATCACCCATGATGAGGTTGCCCCCATAAGTGGGAGCAATAACTGCATGATGAACGAAGCTGCTTCCCTAAGCTGGAGCAATCATCACAGGATGGGAACCAAATTGCCCTTTCATGCGATGATGACCTCAGAGCCTCATAGAACCAGTCTGGTTGATAATTATCAACCAGAAACCTGACCAGGATGACTTACTCTATCATCTATCTATACAACACCCCAAGCCATATGAGCCCACAACTGTTGTCTTTGTTCCCCTTTTCTACAAAACCTCAAAGTTTCTGTTAGTCCTTGAAGACAAATCTTTAGTAACTATTAGGAAGATAGACTACCCATAGTCATCCAGGAAAAGGGTCTCAAAGAAGAAAGAGGATGAGAGAATGGGAAATCAGTCTTCTGACTCCAGCTGGTCCTAGCCACAAGGACACAAGGACAATTCCTTAACAGTCCCTAGACATGACCAAAATGTTCTCTAAAGCACTTCCTCTTGCACCAACAAACCTTTACCCACTCCCCAGCCTTGTGCTAATAAAGCCCTAGAAGTCACTTTTCTCCAGAATTACTGAAGAAGACAAAGTTGATTGGCCCCTTTCTGAATCCTGTATTTACATGTCATCCCACCAGTCATCTACAGGGACAGATTAAACCCAGAAAGCCCCGTAGACAGCAGACACCCATTAGCAACCCTCTCTTATTCCTGCTTTGGGATTTCTGCTTTCTTTCTATTACTCTAATAAATCCTGTTACTTTACACTAACCCTTGTGTCTCTGGATTTCATTCTTTGAATTTGAACTCACCTGACAACCACACTCCGTGTTACAACCATACCCTTATATCTGTTCTTCCTAGCATGGCCACATTCATTAAAAGCTCCTTTCCTGGCCTTCACCACTGCTTTTCTTTTCATTGACATTGGAATGAGTGGCAGAGCCTGGTCTGTTGGGATGACCAGGGACGGAGTCAAGGATTCCAAGGAATCCAGTAACATGGTGATGGTTTCAATGAAAAAAAAAAAAAAAAAAAAAATATATATATATATATATATATATATATATATATATATTATATATTTGAAGGAGAGCCTAGTCACGACCTAACCAACACCTGTGTGTGTGTGTGTGTGTGTGTATACGAGAGAGATCTCTTATATGAAAACTAATCAAATTGCACACTTTCAATTTGTACATTTTCTCGAATTTCAATCATATCTCAATAAACTTGTTCCAAATATTTTTCACTCAGTATTTTGAAGGTATTGTTCCACTGTCTTTTAGCTTGTATTTTTGCTGAAAAGTCTGATGCCATTGATTCTAAGTCCATTGTGTGGGACTTATTTTTGTTGTCTCTGCTGCTACTGCTTGCTGTTGGAGAGTGTGTGTGTGTGTGTGTGTGTGTGTGTTTTCTCAAATAACAAAACTCCTAATAGTTTATGTTTCTATTGTTCTAAAACATCACAAAAATGTGTAGGCATACCCTTTGCTGGCCATTTTACTGGCCATATCACTCTCAAAATTTGTTTTGTTTTGCTTAGTTCTATTGCCTGTACATGCAAATGGGAGTGCTGTAACATTGAGCTGCATTCCTAGCACCCCCTGGAATTTTTAAAAAACAAAATTCTCTGTTCTTCTATTTTCTTTCTAGAACTCATAGTGGATCTCTTGGACTTTCCTCCTAACCTTTAATCCATCCCTCATCAGCGGTGTTGGGGATCCAGTCTAGGGTTTCACACATGCTAGGCAAGCACTGAGCTACATCCCTAGCCCACCTTCAATTTTTTATATCCTATTTTGGGGGAGAGCTGCTGGGAATTATATTCAGAGGCGCTTAACCTCTGAGCCACATCCCCAGCCCCTTATATTTTTTATTTTGAGACAGGGTCTTGCTAATGGCTTAGATCCTAAGTTGCTGAAGCTGGTCTCAAACTTGCCATACGGGTTGTACCACCAGACCTAGCTCTCTTGTATTTCATATTTATTTATTTATTTGTTTGTTTGTTTATGTACTCTTTATTAGATTGCAACTCTAGTTTGGAATATTTTAGTTTAGCTACTATATATTTTTCCCAGTTTATTGGAATTGGTGAAGAAGCAACCAAGTGGTTCTATCATTCAGTGGGAATTTTTTTAAACCTAATTTTCCTGATTTCAATCTAATGCCTTACTATTACTTTCTACTATGCCTGGTATAATAAATTATACCTCTGTTAACTTGATTTCTTCAGAAAACAATAAATTTTTTTTTTTTTTTTTTAAATATTTATTTATTTATTTATTTTAGTTCTCGGCGGACACAACATCTTTGTTTGTATGTGGTGCTGAGGATCGAACCCGGGCCGCACGCATGCCAGGCGAGCGCGCTACTGCTTGAGCCACATCCCCAGCCCCTCAATAAAATTTTTTTAAGCCTTCATTTATAAAACAGGAATAAAAAGATACCAATTTCATACAATTGTTATGAGATTAAAGATGTAATACATGCAAGGAGCTTTGAACCTTATGAGTAGTAAGCATCTCATAAATGCCTGCAATTATTATTCTATTAGTGTGACTTCAAGAGGGAAAGTAAATCAACACATGTGACCATCTTTCATTTTTAACCAAAAATCATCTTGTGCTTTTTTCACACTAGCGATCATTATTACATACATACCTACCATGTTCTATACAGTTGGTGTATGATTATGCCTTCTTGTGGTAAAATATTTCAGACAAGTAAAAATGTATAAAGAAAAATGTAACACTGGTTATGGTGGTACATGCCTGTAATCCCAGCAATACGGGAGACTGGGTCTGGAGGATTGCAAATTTGAGGCCAGTCTGGGCAACTTAGAGAAACCTTGTCTCATAATAAATTTTAAAAGGGCTAGTAATGTATCCCAGTGGTAGAGTACACCTGGGCTCAATGCCCAGTATTGGAAAAAAAAAGAATATAAAAATAACCTATGTAGTCACTGCCCAGCTACGACCCAAAACATTACAAACATAGTTGAAATCCTGTGTACCATCTCAAATCAGTCTCCTCACTCCACAGAAGAGATAATCATCATCCTAGGTGTAGTTTTTATCATTCCCATGCATGTGTTCATATTTTTGCTTCACACTGTATTATTATGCTTAAACTGGCTTGAGTCAATTTTTTTTGTTGCTTGCAGGTAAAACAAGGATGATAATTTTTAGGAAAAGGAGGAGGAGGAGGAGAAGTTGTCCAGTAATACTGAAATGCAGAGATGCTGAGCACCATGAAGCATGAGATGACCTTTGGATTGGGATTAGTACATAAGTGTTGACTTTATAGGGGAGAGATCTCCCCTCTACCACTTTTGGTTCCAATGTAGGCTCTTTGACTGGATTCAGGAACCTAATTTATATAAGAGCTGATTAACAACAACAACAAAAAAGCCTAAAATGTTATTAATTTTGCATGTGCATGGGGATCTTCATAAGAGAGTGAAGTCTGAAGAACTAACCAAAATATGATACTTTTATACATGTCACACAAAGAAAAATACATTTGTGAAGAAATGGCAGGGAAATTGGTATCGTCAGGACTAGTAAATTCTAGGGATATTAGTAAGAGATTTGGGGGAGGGAAGGATGTAGAAGCTAGTGGGAGATAAGGGTTCCTTCAAAGAGTTTCTTTATTCAGGCTCAGTGCAGCCCCAGTTACCAGTCTCCGATAAGGGAGACTGTTTTCCACTCTCAGTTGAAAAACCAGCCTCTACCTCAGAGCAAAGCCTGACCAAGGAAGGGACATCACCTTTGTCCTTGGAAAGACCCACAGAGCACTCCTAGGCACATTCTCACCCTACTAAATTGTTTATCTACAAATAACAGGAGAGATCTGCTGCACCAGGTGTCCCTGACTCAGTCAGGCTAGGTGGGGATCCATAGCAACCCCCTAGCAGCCACCAATCAGTATGACACAGGGAAATTCCTGGGATGCCAGATGACCCTCCCAGTAGTTTATGGTGGTTGATAACGTGTTGGGAAACCATGTAGTTTAGCACAAACACCCCTTTTGGCTTAAACCAATCAGTTCAAACGAATCCCCCTCTTGTAGTAACCAATAACCCCTACCCAACTTGTTCCCACCAGTGAATGTGCTAATCATGTTTTAGAGTTGTTATTTGATTTTCCCGCGGTGTGTGATGATTTGCTAAGAAATGCTATGATGTATGTGGGGGTCCCTGCCTTCTCCAAAGAATGTATAAAACTGCTGCAAACCCTGGGCTTGGGGCCTCTCAGTGTCACCAGTTGCTGTGTGCTAGCTCGCAATAAACACCTCTTTGCTGTTTACATCGATCTTGGTCTCTGGTGGTTTTTTGGGGGTCCCGAATGCGAGCATAACACAGTACGTGGAGGACATCTCTCCAGGAAGAATCTTATTTATGGTTCATTGCATATACGGAAAGACAGGACAAATGACTCTTCCTGTGGTTACAGTTCCTCGAGGGATTTCAGCTTCATATAATATAACAAGTTGTTATGTTTTGCCTTAATTCCTAACTTGCTAGATTGTTCTTTGACTATGATAGGGGACGTTTAGAGCTCAGATAACACAGGGCAGAAGGGCAAGTGAGGTGATAGAAAATAGGGTTGGGGCCACTACTGGGAAGTTTGGCAGTAAGAAGAACATGTGAGGACAGTAGTGTAAAAGGGAATATGGGTCCAGAGAGATTATTTTAAGGGCAAGCACATTAGGTAGAGTGTTTGAAGAGATAAGAGAGGGTTCATAAAAAAGAATAAACTTGGGCTGGGGTTGTGGTCAATGGTAAGAGCGCTCATCTAGCATGTGTGAGGCATTGGGGTTGATCCTCAGCACTACATAAAAAATAAGTAAATAAAATATGTACACTCAGAAATTATATCCCATCTGATTCAAATGTATGAAATGTCAAAATCATTGTACTGTCATGTGTAACTAATTAAAACAAATTTTAAAAAATAAAAAAAAAACAAAATAAAGATATTGTGTTCATCTATAACTTTTTTTTTTTAATTTTTTATTGTTGATTGTTCAAAACATTACAAATTTCTTGACATATCATATTCCACATTTTGATTCAAGTGGGTTATGAACTCCCACCTTCACCCCATACACAGATTGCAGAATCACATCAGTTACACATCCATTGATTTACATATTGCCATACTAGTGTCTGTTGTGCTCCGCTGCCTTTCCCATCTTCCACCATCCCCCCTCCCCACCTCTCCCCTCCCCTCCCCTCCTCTCTCTCTACCCCCTCCACTGTATAACCCTGAGGGTCTCCTTCCATTTCCAAGCAATTTCCCTTCTCTCTCCCTTTCCCTCCCACCTCTCATCCCTGTTAAATGTTAATCTTCTTCTCATGCTCTTCGTCCCTACTCTGTTCTTAGTTACTCTCCTTATATCAAAGAAGACATTTGACATTTGTTTTTTAGGGATTGGCTTATAACTTTTTTTAAAACAATAAACTCCAAGAAGACAAGCAAAGGGCACTGTGAGTGCATGGACCATGTCTTGTTTATCTCCATATCCCCAGCCCCTAGCACAGAGCCTGCTTATAGAAGGAACTCACTAAATGCTAGTTTGATGAGTGGATGGATAAAACACAGAGGCAGTTAGCCTTGGAGTTGGGGAGGGACACCTTTCCTTAGAAAAAAGAATAAAGGAAGAGGGAGGATAAAACCCAAAACACTAAATGAGATAATTTGCCTTTTATCAGTCAAGTAAAAGACAAGGCCATTTGCTAAAAACAAGAAGTGGGCAGAAAGGTTTTGGCAGGTGGTGATCTGAAGGTCTTTCACTCACATGAATCAACCAAGGATTCTTGGTGCCTACGAAGCAGCGATCCCAATTTGGGAAGGAACCCACAGTTATAAAACTTCAAATATACAAATATATTAATTTCAGGTTTATGTGTATTAGCAAAAATCTAGAAATAACCTGGATACTCTCAGTAGGAGAAGGACAGGAAAAACAAACAGCAACAAACATGATACATTCAAGCCTTGGTAGTTATTATGTTAGTCTGGGTCTAAAAGAGAGGGAAGTTTCATATGTTAATGAATCATAACAGGGGATTAGCATAAAGAGGGACTGGCTAGGAAGAAGTAAAGAGATTTCTAGCTGGACACAATGGTGCATGCTTGCAATCCCAGCTCCTTAGGAGTCTGAGGCAGGAAGATTGTCAAGTTCAAGGCCAGCCTGGGCAACTAAGTGAGACCCTGTCTCAAAAATAAAGACTAAAAAGGGCCAGGGTTCAATCTCCAGTACATGCACTCTCTTCCAGAAGTAAGAGAATTCTAGAGACTATAGAAAACAACGACTACCCCTATAATTGAGATAGAACATCCAGAGAGTAATCCCCTGCACTACAGCTCACATCCAGACTTGTTGGAGAAGACATTATTATGGCTCACTGAGTGGCAGAGAAATGAATGGAACTTGTTGGAAATCTGACCTCTGGAACTTGATATCTGCCTTCTAGGGAGCTGGGGAAAGCTGTTCACAGGGAGATGTCTTACTGAAGGTGCTCTTCTACAAAACTACTCAAGAGTGTGGGGTGGAAGTCATTGCTGATACTGTCGGCCATGCACTGCAAGAACTATGTCTCTCTAGCACCCTCTACTGACATGGCTTCAGCAGAGGAAACATTTAAAGGGCCCAGACTCTTTTTTACAGAGCTGTCAAAAAGGGTGAATTTGCACAAATAACTGGCACAGTAAAGTTATATATACAAGGAAATTTATTTCAGGATTATTTTTAATGGCTAAGACCTAGAAACGACCTGTATGTTCTCAGTAGGAGAATGAACAACTAATATCATGGTGCAGCTACATTTAAAATATGTTAAATCTGTATCCATTCCTTTAGAGGGATTTCTATGTTCTTTGGACAAAAACAAATTTAAAGATTATTTCAGAGCAAAGCATGTGATTCTGTTTTTGTGATATGAACAAGGATTTCACACTTACATAGATAAATATGGTGAAATAAGTATGGTGAAATAATGTGGGGAATGGGTGGGAGGAAAGAAGGAATGAGGTTTTAAAAAAAAATCTCCAGGGCTGGGGCTGTAGCTCAGTGACAGAGTGCTTGCCTGCCATGTGTGAAGCACTGATTCCATCCTTAACACCATATAAAAATAAACAAATAAAATAAAGGAATCCTGTCCATAGAATCTACAACTACAAAAAAATCTTCATCTGGTCACAGTGGTGCACGCCTGTAATCCCAGTGCCTCAGGAGGTTGAAGAAGGAGGATCACAAGTTCAAAGCCAGCCTCAGCAAGGAGCAACTCAGTGAGACCCTGTCTCTAGATAAAATATTACAAAAGGGCTGGGGATGTGGCTGAATGGTTAAGTGTCCCTGGGTTCAATATCAAGTACCCCCCCAAAAAAAAACCCACAAAACAACAACAACAAAAAAAACCCAGACAAATAAAAAACAACTCCAAAGTAATGAGAAAAAAAATACAAAGATGAAATAAGCTTGTTTATTGCCATGTTCTCTTTATACTGACAGAAAAGTAGAGCATAAATGTTCTACTATGGAGAGTTTATTAAATTAATTATGATGTTCACATGTAATAAACACTCTATGCCCACTTAAAGTGATATTGTGTATGAAATAGTGTTTAAAATGCATGCTGATAAGTGATAATGAAAAAACATGAGCTCATCCACTTATATGTTTGTATATGTGTAGAATAATCTTTTAATTGAATCATAACAAACATGCTGAAAAATTACCAAATCACAAGTGTACAGATCAATGAATTGTCACAAGTCAGTATATTCCAGCAGGTAAATCAAAAACATTTCAGTTTTCCCAGAACCCTCCTCTGGTCACTATCCCATCCCCCAAGGGACACCACTATCTTGATTTCTAACAGCATAGATTAGTAGTATGCACCAAGCCCTGGGTTCAATTCTCAATACTGCAAAAACAAACAAACAAACAAAAACCCGAAACTAACAGCATAGATTAGTTTTGACTATTTTTGAATTTTATATAAATGACTCAAAGTATATAGACTGTTGTGGGTTCTTTTGCTCAATATTATGTTCATGATATTCATCTATATTTTTGTGTGTGCTTGTAGTTTATTCATTTTTATCATTGTGTAGTATCCATTGCATGGATATGTCTCAATTTATTCTGTGTTGATGGATATTTGGGTTGTTTCTAGTCTGGAGCTACTGTGAGCTGTGTTGCTATGAATCTTCTTTAACTTGTATTTTGGTGAATATATGTAAAAATTTGGGCCTATCTCCCCCTTTATTAAGTTTAATTGATTAATCTGGGTACAATGGTGCATGCTTCTAATCCAAGCTACTCAGGAGGCTTAAGCAGGACGATCACAAGTTTGAGGACACCCTCAACAACTTAGTGAACCCTTGTTTTAAATTAAAATAAAAGGGTCTGGGTTGAAGCTCAGTGATAGAGCTCTTGCCTATCATGTGCAAGGCCCTAGGTTCAAGGTCAAGTACCATAAATATTTTAATTGATTAATTAATAAATTAATTAATTTTGTGTTGGGAATTGACCTAGGGTCTTTCAGAGAGACAGGGTCTCGATAAGTTGCTTAGGGTCTCACTAAGTTGCTGAGACTGGCTTTGAACTTGAAGTCCTCCTGACTCAGCTTCCTAGTCTGCTAGGATTACAGGAGTGCACCACCAGGCCCATCTTCTTTTGTCCTTTTTTGATAATAGCCATTCTTATTGGTGGGGGGTGATATTTTATTGTGGTTTTGACTGTTATTTCTCCAATGATTAATGATATTGAGCACTTTTTCATGCACCCACTAAAGAATTGTATGTCTTTTGTGAAATAGTTAATATTTTGTTTATTTTTTAAATTTTTTTTTTTTTGGTACTGAGGATTGAACCCAGGGGTGCTTAATTTCTGAGCCACATCCCCAGCCCTTTTTTATATTTTATTTTGAGACAGGGTCTTGCTAAGATGCTGAGGCTGGTGTTGAACTCACAATCCTCTTGCCTCAGCCTTCCAATCTGCTGGGATAACTTGAAATCCTCCTGCCTCTGCTTTAGAGTTGCTGGGATTACTGATGTGCATCACAATGCCCAACTTTCTTTATATACTCTGGATATTATCCTCTTGTTAGAGGTGTAGTTTGAAAATTTTTCTCCTATTCTTTAGGTTGTTTCTTCTCTCTGATGATTATTCCCTTTGCTGTGAAGAAGGTTTTTATTTTGGTGCAATCCTATTTGTCTATTTTTATTTTGTTTTCTGTTTGTTTGGGGTCTTATCCAAGAGGACCCATTTTAAGTTGATTTTTGTCTCTGGTGAGAAATAGGGGTCTACTTTTATTCTTTTGAGTGTGGATATTTATTGAAAAGCATTTATGGAAAAGACTGTGTTTTCTCCAATGTGTTTTTTTGTTTTAATTAGTTACACATGACAGTACAATGACCTTGACATATCATACATTTGAATCAGATGGGGTATAATTTCTCATTTTTCTGAGTGTACAGGTTGCAGAATCACATTGGTCATGCAGTCACGTATATACACACAGTAATAATAATGTCTGTTTCATTCTACTATCCTTCCTATCCCCCCCGTCCCCTCCCCTCCCCTCCCATCACTTCTCTCTACCTAATCTAAGGTAACACTATTTTTTTTCTCACATCTTCATACACATATTTTGTATAATGAGGAGGGTCTCCTTTCACCATCCATGCAATTCCCCTTCTCCCTCACTTTCCCTCCCATCTCTCTTCCCTATGTAGAGGTCTTCTTCCCTTGCTCTTCCTCCCTACCCCATTTTGAGTAACCCCCCTTATATCAGAGAAGACATTCGGCCTTTGTTTTTTAGGGATTAGCTAACTTCACTTAGCATAATCTGCTCTAATGCCATCCATTTCCCTGTAAATGCCATGATCTTATTATTTTTTAGTGCTGAGTAATATTCCATTGGATATAAATGCCACATTTTTTTTATTCATTCATCTAAAGAAGGGCATCTAGGTTGGTTCCACAGTCTTGCTATTGTGAATTGTGCTGCTATAAAGATTGATGTGGCTGTGGCCCTGTAGTATGCTATTTTTAGGTCCTTTGAGTATAGTTTGAGAAGAGAAATAGCTGGGTCAAATGGTGGTTCCATTCCCAGCTTTCCAAGTAATCTCCATACTGCTTTCCAAATTGGCTGCACCAATTTGCAGTCCCACCAGCAGTGTATGAGTGTACCTTTTTTCTCCCGCATCCTTGCCAGCACTTGTTTTTGTATGTCTTCATCATGGCTGCCATTCTTACTGTAGTGAGATGGTATCTTTGAGTAGTTTTAATTTACATTTCTCTGATTGCTAGAGATGATGAGCATTTTTTCGTATATTTGTTGATTGATTGTATATCCTCTTCTGAGAAATGTCTGTTCAGGTCCTTAGCCCATTTGTTGATTGGGTTATTTGTTTTTTTTTTTTTTTTTTTTGGTGTTTAGCTTTTTGAGTTCTTTGTATACCCTAGAGATTAGAGCTCTATCTGATGTGTGAGGGGTAATAATTTGTTCCCAGGATGTAGGCTTCCTATTTACCTCACATATTATTTCTCTTGATAAGAAAAAACTTTTTAGTTTGAATTCATCCCATTTGTTGATTCTTAGTTTTAATTCTTGTCCTATAGGTGTCTTATTAAGGAAATTGGGGCCTAGCCCCATGTGATGGACATTAGGGCCTACTTTTTCTTCTATTAGATGCAGAGTCTCTGGTTTAATTCCTAGATCCTTGATCCATTTTGAGTTAACTTTTGTGTATGGTGAGAGATAGGGGTTCAACTTCATTTTGTTGCATATGGATTTCCAGTTTTCCCAGCACCATTTGTTGAAGATGCTATCCTTTCTCCAGTGCATGCTTTTAGCACCTTTGTCTAATATAAGGTAGTTGTAATTTTGTGGGTTAGTCTCTGTGTCCTCTATTCTGTAGCATTGATCTACCAGCCTGTTTTGGTGCCAGTACCATGCTGTTTTTGTTACTACTGCTTTGTAGTATAGTATAAGATCTTGAATAGCGATACCACCTGTTTCACTCTTCCTGCTTAGAATTGCTTTAGCTATTCCGGGTCTCTTATTTTTCCATATGAATTTCATAATTACTTTTTCTATTTATGTGAGGAATGCCATTGGGATTTTGATTGAATTGCATTGAATCTGTATAGTGCTTTTGGTAATATGGTCATTTTAATAATATTAATTCTTCCTATCCATGATCAAGGTAGATCTTTCCATCTTCTAAGGTCTTCCTTTATTTCTCTCTTTAGGGTTCTGTAGTTTTCATTGTATAGATCTTTCACCTTTTTTATTAAGTTGATTCCCAAGTATTTTATTTTATTTTTTTGAGGCTATTATAAAATGGGGTAGTTTTCCTCATTTCCTTTTCAGAGGATTTGTCACTGATATACAGGAATGCCTTTGATTTATGGGTGTTGATTTTATATCCTGCCACTTTGCTGAATTCATTTACTAGTTATAGAAGTTTCTTGGTAGAGTTTTTTGGGTCTTCTAGATATAGACTCATATCATCAGCAAATTGTGCTAATTTAAGTTCTTCTTTTCCTATAGTTATTCCTTTAATTTCTTTCATCTGTCTAATTGCTCTGGCCAGTGCTTCAAGAACTATGTTGAATAGAAGTGGTGAGAGAGGGCATCCCTGTCTTGTTCCAAATTTTAGAGGGAATGCCTTCAGTTTTTCTCTGTTTAGAATGATGCTGGCCTAAGGCTTAGCGTAGATATCTTTTACAATGTTGATGTAAGTTTCTGTTATCCCTAGTTTTTTTGAACATAAAGGGGTGCTGTATTTTGTCAAATGCTTTTTCTGTGTCTATCGAGATGATCATATGGTTCTTATCTTTAAGTCTATTGATGTGATGAATTACATTTATTTATTGATTTCCATATGTTGAACCAACCTTGCATCCCAGGGATGAATCCCACTTGATCATGGCGCACAATCTTTTTGATATGTTTTTGTATCTGCTTTGCCAGAATTTTATTGAGGATTTTTGCATCCATATTCATTAGAGATATTGGTCTGAAGTTTTCTTTCTTTGAAATGTCTTTGTCTGGTTTTGGAATCAGGATGATATTGGCCTCATAGAATGAATTTGGAACTGCTCCCTCTTTTTTACTTCCTGAAATAGATTGAAGAGTATTGGTATTAGTTCTTCTTTAAATGTCTTGTAAAACTCTGCTGTATATCTGTCCGTTCCTGGGCTTTTCTTGGTTGGTAATCTTTTGATGGCTTCTTCTACTTGATATTGATCTGTTTAAGTTGTGTGTATCTTCCTGACTCAATCTGGGCAGATCATATGACTTAAGGAATTTATCGATGCCTTCACTATCTTCTATTTTATTGGAGTATAAGGTTTCAAAATAATTTCTAATTATCTTCTGTATTTCTTTAGTGTCTGTTGTGATACTGCCTTTTTCATCCTGTATGCTAGTAATTTGGGTTCTCTCTCTTCTTCTCTTTATCAGCATGGCTAAGGGTCTGTCAGTCTTATTTATTTTTTCAAAGAACCAACTTTTAGTTTTGTCAATTTTTAAAAATTGTTTCTTTTGTTTCAATTTCATTGATTTCAGCTCTGATTTTAACTATTTCTTGCCTTTTACTGCATTTGCTGCTTATTTGTTCTTCTTTTTCTAGGGCTTTGAGAGGTAGTGTGAGGTCATTTGTTTGTTGGCTTTTTCTTCTTTTAAGGAATGAACTCCATGCAATGAATTTTCCTCTTAGTACTGCTCATAGTGTCCCAGAGATTTCAATATGTTGTGTTTGTGTTTTCATTTATCTCTAAGAATTTTTTAAATTTCCTCCTTGATGTCTTCTGTAACCCATTGTTCATTCAGTAGCATATTGTTCATTCTCCATGTGGTGTAGGAATTTTTCTTCCTTATTTTATCATTGATTTCCAATTTTATTCCATTATGATTGGATAAAATGCATGGTAATATCTCCACTCCTTTGTATTTGCTAAGAGTTGCCCTATGGCATAATATATGGTCTATTTTTGAGAAGGATCCATATGCTGCTGAGTAAAAAGTGTATCCGCTTGATGTTGGTTGATATATTCTATATATGTCAATTAAGTCTAAGTTATTAATTGGGTTATTGAGTTCTATAGTTTTTTTATTCAACTTTTATTTGGAAGATCTGTCCAGTGGTGAGAGAGGTGTGTTAAAAATCACCCATGATTATTATGTTGTGGTCTATTTGTCTCTTGAACTTGAGAAGCGTTTGATTGATGAACATAGCTGCACCATTATTTGGGGCATATATATTAATGATTGTTATGTCTTGTTGGTAAATGGTTCCCTTTACCAGTATGTAGTGTCCTTCTTTATCCCTTTTGATTAACTTTGGCTTGAAGTCTATTTTATTTGATATGAGTATGGACACCCCTGCTTGCTTCTGAGGTCCATGTGAGTGGTATGGTTTTTCCCAACCTTTCACCTTCAGTCTGTGTATGTCTTTTCCTATCATATGAGTCTCCTGTAAGCAGCATATTGTTGGATCTTTTTTTTTAATCTAGTTTACTAGTGAATGTCTTTTGATTGGTGAGTTTAAGCCATTAACATTTAGGGTTACTATTGAGATATGGTTTGTACTTCCAGCCATGTTTGTTTATTTTTGTTATTTAACTTGATTTGTTTTTCCTCTTTGATTAGTTTTTCCTTTACTGTATTACCTCCCACTGTTGATTTTCATTGTTATTTTTCATTTTGCCTTCATGTAATGTTTTTCCAGGATGTTTTGAAGCACCAGTTTTCTAGCTGCAAATTCTTATAACTTTTGTTTATAGTGGAAGGTTTTTATTTTATCTTCAAATCTGATGCTTAATTTTGCTGGATACAAGATTCTTGGTTGGAACCTATTATCTTTCAGCATTTGAAATATGTTGTTCCAGGATCTTCTAGCTTTCAGAGACTGTGTTGAAAAATCAGCTGTTAACTTAATTGGTTTACCTTAAATGTAATCTGCTTTCTTTCTCTTGTGGCTTTTAAAATTCTCTCCTTGTTCTGTATGTTGGGCATTTTCATTATAATGTGTCTTGGTGTGGATCTCTTGTGGTTTTGTACATTCAATGGCCGGTAGGCTTCTAGGATTTGGATTTCCATTTCATTCTTCATGTCTGGAAAGTTTTCTAAAATTATTTCATTGAACAGATTGCTCATTCCTTTGGTTTGGACCTCTATACCTTCCTCTATCCCAATAACTCTTTAATTTGGTCTCTTTATGTTATCCCAAATTTCTTGAATATTCTTCTTGTGGTTTCTTATCAGCCTTTTCTGAGCTGTCTACACTCTTTTTGAGATGATATACTTTGTCTTTGTTGTCAGATGTTCTGACTTCTAAGTGTTCTACTCTGCTGGTGATACTCTCATTTGAGTTTTTAATTTGGTTTATTATTTCCTTCATATATATATATATATATATATATATATATATATATATATATATATATATATCCTCTATCTCCCTGTAGAGTTAATCTTTTATCTTTTGCTTCTTGGATTTGTTTATGTAATTCATTGTCAAAGTGATCTTTCAATGTCTGCATTTGCTGTCTAAAGTCTTCCTTCAGACTCCAGGTCATCTGAAACCATATCTTGAAATCTTTATGTGATATTCTTTCTGCTATAGCTATTATCTCCTCTATTGCTGAGTTGTCCTGCATTGTTTGTGGTCCTTTCTTTCCTTGTTTTTTCATGTTGCTCACGTTTCTTTCTAGCTCTGTGTGACAGTTGTATTGTTATTTTTCTCCTATAAATTTGTATTGCTCTTGTATAGTTCCGAGATCTCTCCTTTGTGATGGGAGACAATGTCTATTAAGACGCCAATCACTCTGTTACATCCACCAAAAGCTGATGAGGAAGATTTTCCAAGATCTCCAATGTGTGTTTTAGTACCTTTTTGTGTGTGTGTAGGGGTGGGTACTGGGGATTTAACCCAGTGTGCTCTACCACTGAGCTGCATCCCCACCCCTTTTTGTTTTGAGATAAGGCAGGCCTCAAACTTACAATTCTCCTGCCTCAGCCTCCTGATCAATGGTATTACAGATGAGCACCTGGGTGCCCTTTTAGCACCTTTGTTGAAAATCAGTTGGCTTCTATGCCAATACCATGCTGTTTTTTAAAAAAATATTTATTTATGTATGTATCTTTAGTCTTAGGTGGATACATTAGTTCGTTTTTATGTGGTGCCAAGGATCGAACCCAGTGCCTCATGCATGCTAGGCGAGTACTCTACCACTGAGCCACACCCCAGCCCCTACCATGCTGGTTTTTTTTTTTTTTTTTTTTTTTTTAATTTATTTTTAGTTCTCGGCGGACACAACATCTTTGTTGGTATGTGGTGCTGAGTATCGAACCCGGGCCGCACGCATGCCAGGCGAGCGCGCTACTGCTTGAGCCACATCCCCAGCCCTACCATGCTGTTTTGATTTCAGCTTTGTAGTAGTAGTGAATTCAGGAAGTACAAGGCCTTCTACTTTGTTCTTTTTTGTTTACATACAATAAATTATTGTTAACTATAGTCATCCTACTGTGCTATAAAACACTAGAACTTCTGTCTGATAGTGGTTTTTAATACCTGCTAACCTACCCTTCTCCATCTCCTACCCTGCCTCCCAAAAAGAATTTTTTTTTACTCTAACAGCAACAGGAACTGACATACACAAATGTTTAGTGCTCAATAAACGGTAGCTTTAATGTTCAAATGATAATCCAGAGAAGAAAATACTATTGTCAAATGCAGTAGTGAGAAGGAGGAAATTCTCTATTATTCTTATTTTCTCGATGAGGCAACAGAGGTGGCAGACAGGGATTGATTACCTTTTGTGAGCTTTCACATGTTGTGACTGAAGCCAGGATTCAAATCCAGAATTATGATCTTGACTGCCGAAGTTCATGTACCACCGAAAGCTACCATTTTAGAAGTCACAGGAGTGGAATATAGCATCGTGGAACTTGCTGAGTATAAAGGAGGCAACGCGTGATGGGGCTGAGAACCTGAATGAGGTGGGAAGCCTTGGAATAAAGTTGCCAGCTGAATTAGAGGACATGGGTTAAATCTGAATTTCAGATATATAAATATTTTTTTACAATAAGTATGTTTCAACTAAAATGTTATTGTTTATCTGAAGTTCAAATTTTCTGCATTTTGATTCGCCAAATAAAATTCTAGCAGGAAATTTAGCACAAGGGAGGGGAAGGCAATTAGTGAGGGCCTGTGGTAAATCTAACCCTTCACTAGGCGGCGACAGAGAACTGAACAGAACTGGGGAGGGACCTGCGGTGGGGAAAGAAGAGAAGAGCAGTGGGGCTCCCCTAGATCCTCCTGTGGAACCTCAAATCAATCCAGCAAAAGACAAGGCCAGGCAACTAACAGAAAAATAACAGCGTGTATATGACTAATAAGCATGAAAAGATGCTTAGTCCCACTCATTCCATTAATAAACCTACAATAAAATGAGATATTTTTTCTCAGATTGGCAAAAATTAAAATATTAGAAACAGTTGTGATACTCAATGTTGCCAAAACTGTAAGAAAATAATATGTTAAGTGTGTGCTGCATCATCTTTGCATTAATATCAAAATGAGAAATACATGTATCCTTTAATCAATGATTTAACTCTCCCTTATATAGAGAGACATATAATGATACTTATTGTAGTTTGCACTTGGAAAAAACAAAGAAAACATTCTGAACATCATCCAAAGTGGACTAGTTAAATAAATGATGACATGTCTAGACAATGGAATACATGTGCTTCTTTAAGGAATAATGTGAATCTGTGAAGGGAAAAAACAAAATGGAGCAGCACTGGTTCTGGGCACTTACCGTGGAGTCAGGAAACCATTGTTAATCAGATCTCAGAAATGTTCACAATTGAACTTTTGCCCTGGGCTGCCCACCCCAGATTTGATTTCCTGAAACTCTGTTAACCCCTGCTGAACCTCTCTGCACTAGGTACCCCTTTCCTCAAACTACCCAGTGAGTCCATACCGAATACCTTTCTTACAAAATGGATTAACTTTTGCCAGAACCAATCATAATTTCTAGCTAACTCCTATGAGGGTTAAAGCTAATAAACACAGCCACCATTTGGTAAACCTTATATAGAGACATATATAATGATCTGACATATAATTATATATTTTTAATCCATATATAAGTATTAACTTTAGGAATTTTCATTAAATTTCAAAACTGCTTAAATCTGTGTTTTCCAGGATTGCAATCCTAATTAGTCTTTTTTTTTTTTAAAGACCTGGGTTTTTTTTTTTTTTTTTTAAGAGAGAGAGAGAATTTTAATATTTATTTTTTAGTTTTCGGCAGACACAACATCTTTGTTTGTATGTGTTGCTGAGGATCGAACCTGGGCCGCACGCATGCCAGGCAAGCACACTACCGCTTGAGCCACATCCCCAGCCCCCCCCCTTTTTTTAATACCTTTGTTTTTATTTATTTATTTTTATGTGGTGCTGAGGGTCGAACCCAGGGCTTCGAATGTGTTAGGTGAGCCCTCTACTGCTGAACCACAACCCCAGCCCTCCACTAGAGTTTTTAATTTTACTGATAGGAGGAGCTCAGAAGATTAACAATAGCAGCTTCAGTAGTATGTAATCCCAGCTAATTAGGAGTGTAACGGTCCGGCGAAGCGTCGGAGAAAGAGACCACCAAGAGACCACTCATGCAATTGGCAGAAGGGGATTTATTGAGGATCTGATTCAGCGCGCTGAGGCTCCAGGCTCACTCAGGAAGGGAAAGCAGCCCAGAGCCCAGAGCAGGGGTTGAACAATGCTTAAGTACACTTTTTGGGGAGGGCGGGGGCTTTGCATACATCACAGTCTCCTTTAACAAATCACCATACACCGCGGGAAAGTCAAACAACAATTCCTAGACTTGATTAGTACATTCATTGGCGGGAACAGGTCAGGCTGGAGTGATAGGTCATTCCTAAGGAGGGGGTTACATTTAAACTGATTGGTTTAGGCCCTGAGGTGTGTACGTGCTGAACTGCACAGGATCTTAGGCTATAAATCAACTAAATGGCCAGTAGGGCATTGTCTTAACTGCCTCAGGAATTTAACCCAGGCTTTGCAGTTTAGAAGCAGGTTTACAATGCCTGGTCCTTTACATTTTAACTCAGGCTTTGCAGCTTAGAAACTTTACCCTTTCATTCCCCACTCCTTTTTCTGACTACTTTTAATCTTAAAAGTAATGAATCATAATTATTGGAGGGTCTCACATTTCATGAGTTGTTTTGTGTTCCCTGGAATCATTCTCAGCATGGCCTCCAATTTAGATTTCACTCAGTATTAGACCCTGATTTATCTAACTACACTGACTACCTAACTTTAAATCTGGCTTCATTCCCCCCTCTAATTTGAGAGCTCCTCACTGCTGTAAGGAAGGGGGGCGAAGAGGATCTTTCTGGCTTCTTCAGGCTGAAAAGGGACGGTGTGGGGCAAGCAGTTTGGAGTCCCCCTTTAAAAATATCGGGTCTATCGAGTGGTCCATGATAAAAGTCCAATTGAGAAGTAATAGGCTGGAGGGCCATTCGAGTGATAGGTGGTCTATAAGAGAAACAAGAATTCATTAGCACTGGAACCATATTGATGCAGCAAAGCAATAAATGCCACAGCACAGGAATATGCCAATGAGTATAATGGCCAAGACAAAGACTAACAATGTTTTCCACCAGGAAGTACCAAGAACCAGGAGCTAAGATATTGTTTCCATGACAAAGTTGCTGAGGACATGGCTTCTATCTGAGCATGTAAATCTTTAAGGATATTTGTCACATTGCCAGAAATGTCAGGGATGTAAGCCCCCAGATGTCCTTTCCCTTAAGATATAGTCTAATAATTTAATGTCATCTGACCTTGTAAAATCCTTTTTACTAGTATGACCTCTATGTCTAATAGAGAAACCTTTAATTCTGTTACTTAGGGCTGGATAACCATACTAGCAAACACCAAGCCTACCTGTGTAGGTTAGGAATATCTGTGGGCCTTAAACAAAAAAACTACTCTGGCAGTTCCTTTTAATAGTTATCAGGCATTCCTGTCTGAGAATCTCTTTTGTAGCCTCCAGTTTACTTATTTTTGGAAGTTACATTTAATTATTATTATCATTTAAAAGTCCAGGAACAGCTGTGCTTTGGCTTTAACTGTCTTTGCTAAGTGTTTAAGATGAAGTAAGTCAAACTGACTTTTGTTTCTATCTATTGTTAACAGTCAGCTGAGTTTCCCTGGGAGTCCTCGGGGAACTTACAGCTGCTTCTCAGTTCCGCTAGTGCCATTTGCGCTAGGATGGGTCCAGGCCTTGCTTGACCATGTGGCTTCCCTTGGAAGCATCAGGGATGTCTCCCTTTTCTGATGACCCTCCTCTTCACAGCAAATGCACTGATTGGCTTTCTGTCCTCCACTGGTCTCATTAATCTCCCTGATCGGGAGGTTATGTGGCCCAGAGTTGCAAAGCTCTTTGGAAAAGTCCCCTATTCCCTGATTCAGACTGACTCAGAGGGCAAGAGCCAAATATTGGTTTTCTTGGCCTTTTTAATTCAACTAATTTTAAAACTTAATCTTAAACATCTAGCAAATAAGTTTCAACAGCCTTATATTAAGAGTACTGGGCTTTAATGTCTATCTCTCTATCCTGTAGGTGATAACTTATTATCTTAAATTAACCCAGGTTGTGTGTTCTTAAAGCAGTACCTCTGCAAAACATTAACAGGCAATCTTTAGGTCATTTATAAGAAAACTACAAAATAAAATTAACTAGGGTAAAAACATATTTAGTTTATGTAATAGCTACCTTGAATTTTGGCAGAGTTATACATTATAATCCCCTGTTTGAGATCCTGGTAATCATGACAAAAACCAACTTTTGGACACAACTTTAAATGTACTGAAATCTGGCCTACTTCTTTCGTAGTCATTCTCACATGTAGTGAGATGGGACATAGAGCCTTATCTCAGGTAAGGCAGGGCTCTTCATGAATCTTAAATACTATAGCTCTGAAGCTGATCTTTGCTTTTTAGACATCATTTTATAAAGCCTACATAAATTGTTATGAACTTGAGCAAACACAACATAATATCACATCTAAAACATGAATTAAAGAAAGGCTGAAAGCTTTTAACCTCTTATAGAAAAGTAGCAAAGTATTTTTGTGTTTCACAATAAAATCTTTGCACAGATTAGGCTCTCATTAAATTAAAAATACATTTAGATTGTATCTCAGTGTAGAAAGTAACATAGGACTTTATATATCTTATTGATAATAAGTCCAGTTATAGAAATGATATAAATAAATGATATAAATAAATCTCCAACATGTTTTTCTTTTAAGCCCAGAATTACCATACAACTTTAGAACACCAGATTGATATAATGTTCTTTTGAAGCTTCTACCTTACAGACTTGTATACCTAGAAGATATGAACACATTAATAGCACCATAATTACATTGATGATTTTATATTAACCAAGGTTAGGTTTTAAAGAAACAATATTACAATATTGAAAAATAACAGCTGTTGTTTAACCATAGTTGTATAATTTTTAATTTCTTTAAGATTACTTGCTCAAACTTACACATATAACCAACTTACACAAACCTTTTTTTTATCACTTACTTAAACCCTCTTAATTACTTAATCACATAGTCTCTCTTATCCAGAAACACATTTTCCCTCTATTAAATCCATACCTAGAACTTTCTAGTTTCTCTTTTTCATCTGTTAACCTCCTTCTGTTCACATTTTGAAACAATACTCGTAAATTTTTGAATTTAGGCAGATTATTTCATAGACATCAACATTTCACTAGGGTCCCTTTGAACACCTAGAAAAACTTATAAGCTTAATTTCAAAGACATCTTTACTTGTATCTGTTAACCCAATCTAAATTGAACCATTTGAATCACGTGAATTAAAGACACTTGGATCCATTTTTTTAAATTTTTCATGAGTGCTCCTCATCTGTCAATTGTCATATCACTGCATGATATATGGACATACACACATACAGACATACCGACATACAACACATAACACAAGTGTAACACAACACAATAGTAAAGGCCTTGTAGCTTTTTCAGGTGAAATCTCCATTGCAATGTTTAAAAACTCCACAGTTGATCAAAAATAGAACTGATCAGAAAATATTAACCTGTCTGCAGGATCAAAATCATGAGCTCAAAAAAATACAGAATCTAAGAAAAAGCAAGAGTCCTAAAAAAGATGACTGGCCAGTAATTAGTAAATACCATATAATTTACTTTTTGGTTGGGGTCTAGTTTGAGTTCAGGTAAAAAGACACTTTTACTCTTTTTTTTCCCCTTGGGCCTGAGTTCTGTCTCTTGCTGAGTGCTGCAGGCTTCTTTTATTTTCATATCAGCTTAAGTCCTGGCTGAGGTCTGGAAAACTGGAAAGACTGGAATTCTGAGCAGAAACCTCATGCCTAAGGCATTTTAGCTATAAGTCATAATTTCCAGGTTTAAGATGTAATTTTCAAAATTTTATATCTTTATATCTCTTTACATTAGAAAAACTTGCTCACACAAAACTGAAAATAGGATCTTACTTGATAATATAAAAGCCACCATCAGAGGAAATTCCCTCAGGATCATTAAGCTGCTTCCTTTGTTCTGAAGTTCCTAAAGTAGTATTAAGTTCTACCATGTATATCCAAAATTAAGCTTTGAAAATTCCCAAGACTGTTGCTAATTAATGTCATTTCAATAAGCCAGACCAACGTTTTAATTTAGCATCTTTTTTTTTCTCCTGAATCTTACACACTGAGGAGAACAGATATCATATCATAATTTATTATCTTTGTCCAAGTTAATGCACTGGAATACCTAGTGAAATTTTTTAGGCTACCTAGTTCAAAATTGAAACTCTTTAATTTTTTTATCCTAAGTATTTAAGTTTTCTAGCATGAACTATCTGAAATCAAACTAAACAATTGCTTAAACCCAACTTTTAACTGCAAGATAGTGCAATGCTTTAGAAACCCATTCAGATACCAAACTGTTGCAATAAAAAAACATCTTTTAGATACACATTCAGCCAAGATCATCCCCAAGAAACAATCTATAATATCAACACATTACTGCATTCATTGTCCCTTTTGTTAAGTAAACAGAGGTGGAGTAATCCTTAAAGTGCAGGTAAGGAATGAGGAAACTCCCCAAAGCAAAATGGCTCTGGCAGCTGCTGGAGCCCCTTAGTTCCACCTTTTACTTATAGGATTAGTTCCTCTGGCTTGGTCTGACCCCAGGCACCAGGCATTTCTCACATCTCCTAACTTTTCAGTAGTCAACTTCCCAAAAAGTTCATCCTCTGCTTGCAATTGTTTCGAGTTTGAGAAAAGTTTAAGTTTAAATGGCCAATAGGGCATTGTCTTAACTGCCTCAGGAATTTAACCCAGGCTTTGCAGTTTAGAAGCAGGTTTACAATGCCTGGTCCTTTACATTTTAACTCAGGCTTTGCAGCTTAGAAACTTTACCCTTTCAGGAGGTGAGGCAGGAGGATCTCAAGTTTGAGGCCAGTCTCAGCTACTTAATGAGTCCTGAGCAACTTAGTGAGATCTTATCTCTAAATAAAAAATAATTTAAAAAAAGGACTGGGGTTATGTGGCTCAGTGGTTAAACAACAGTGAAAAATTCAAGATGGAAGAAAATATTTGGGGATTTAATTAATTAATACCTCAGCCTGAGGCAGTAAGGACAATGTGGTCATCAAAACACTAGACAATGGTCAAATGCATACTTAGAACAACATATTTGGCCACTCCTCATCAGATAGTTCTAAGATGCAATTGTAAAATGCCTTAGGAAACTTGGCTCTGGGGCTGCCTAGCTCCTGCCTCCTTAAAAAAAAAATTCTACCACCTGCAGTGCTTTTCCTGAGGTATCTTCAATTTTTTTTTTTTAAACTGGGGATTGAACCCAGGTGTGCTTTACCACTGAGCAGCACCCCCAGCCCTTTTTATTATTATTTTGAGACAGGGTCTTGCTAAATAGCTTAGGGCCTCGAGAAGTTGCTGAGGCTGGTTTTGAACTTTGTGATCTTCCTTTGCCTCAGCCTCTGAATTGTTGGAATTGCAGACATGCGCCACTGTCCCTAGGCTCAGGTATCTTCAAACAGACTCAGTGGTCTTGTTATTTGTAGATTTTTGTTTTTGTTTTTTCAGTACTGGGGATTGAACCCAGGGGCACTACCACTGAGCTACAGCCCCTTTTATTCTTATTTTGAGATAGGTCTTGCTAATTGTTGAAACTGGCCTTGAACTTGTGATCCTCTTGCTTCAGCCTGCTGAGTTGCTGGGATTAAGGGTATGTGACACCATGCTCAGCTATTTGTAAACTTTTGGTAGTATTGACATACATATTAATTTTAACTACTTATTACATAACATGCCATAACATACTAGGTCTTTGTATAGAGAACAAGTGTCAAAGGGTTAATAAATAATACATGAAATAAAAATTTAACATTGAGAAAATTAAAATCGAGAACAACCCTTGGATTCTTTTATTATAGTGGTACAAATCTGTTTTCAGACCAATTTACAGAATAAGGAGATTTTAAAGTCTTGCAGGAATATGGTTTGAAAATTGCCATTTTACCACTCAACCATCTCCTTTCTTAACCCCTTAACTGCTCTATTACCAGTGAACTTTTTCTTTGCCACAACATCAACTTTCTCCACCTCTCCCTCTTTATCTTTTCTAGCTCTCTTCCCTCAATGGGATTCTTCTTGGCTCTATAGCATGTATAATCAGGTATGCACTCATTTTCTTAGCAAATATTGAGGGTCTATGTGCCAGGCTCTATATTAAATACTAGCAGTACAGTGTTGACCAGAAACAAGCACAATCTCATCTCTTATGGGATTTGTAATCTCACGTATATGCTCATAATTACAAATTGAGATGACATGTGGAAAAGAGCAAATTGATATACATGTCTCGAAAGTAAATATTAAAGGCAGTGGTTTGGTGCTGTCCAAAAACTAGTGACATCACTAGTACAGTGACTTAATGAAGTCAGAGAACTCATAGGAAGTTAATTATAACTTATGGCTAAATTCAAATTCTTAAGGAAACCTGACATACAGGTAAGTCCTTTGCCCTTCCTAGTAAACAAACTTAGAAACAGTCTTAGTCAGTTTCCATGAAAAAATACTATAGATTCTGTGGCTTAAACAAACTATATATATATATATATTTTTTTTTTTTTCAAATTTCTGGGAACTGTAAGTCTGACACCAGGGTGCCACCATGATTGGTTTCTGGTGAGGGCCTCCTTTCTGGCTTGCAGATAGCTGCCTTCTTGTTCCTTCACATGGCAGAGAGAAGCAGCTCTGGTATATTTTTCTTTACTTATAAGGTCAGTGGTTCCATAATAGGTTTTCTACCCTTATGACTTGATTTGTCCTAACTATCTCCCCAAAGCATCATTTCCTAATACTATCACATTGGGGATTAGGGCTTCAACATATGAATTTTGGTGAGATACGTTTAGTCCTGAACAAAAACTCAACTTTATAATTATAGGATATAGAATAAAAATAGATTTAACACAAATTTAGTGGTAACTGATATGTAAATATTCTCCATTCTTTTCAATATTGTCCAAGATGTAATGACTAGCTGATAAGTAACAATATCAACAGTTTTCTTTTCAAGATTCCTCATTAAGTGGGGAATTAAGGCTTGTGGTCTCTGGCTTCAGATATTATTTCTGACAAAAGCTGATTAATGAGTTATTTGGGCTTTATAATTTTCTGTTTCCTCATATTTGACCTAGGGCAAGTCTTTCAGCCTGCCTTTTTAAGCCTCAAGTTCCTCATCTATGAAATGAAGATAATAATAGTCCCTATTCATATTGTGAGAATTAAAAGAGAAATTATAGGTAAAGCACCCATCACAGTGTCTCTGGCATATAGAAAACACTAGAAAAATATTTGCTGGGCTGGGGATGTGGCTCAAGTGGTAGCGTGCTCGCCTAGCATGAGTGAGACAGTGGGTTAAATTCTCAGAACCACATAAAAATAAAATAAAGATATTGTGTTCACCTAAAACTAAAAAATAAAAAAGAAAATATTTGTTATTATTAATATAGGAAGTACAAAACTATAGAAAATTAATTGAAACAGAAACATAATCGTCACATACTGTTTAAGTAAAGGGCTTACAGAGTTACTTATCAGATGAATTAAGGTTCTTCATAGCTGTTGCAGAAGCTGAGAGTCATTAGGCAATTTATCTGGAGAGCAATTTGTGAATCATAAATATAATAATTTCCTTTGGTTTAAGCACTCTACTTCTAAGAATCTATCCTATGAAAATAGTAAAAAATATGTACAAAGATTTATGAAGTTGATGCTCATTATAGCATTTTAATAGTAGGAAAACAACTTACATATCCAAAAATATGGGAGGATTAAATAACTTATGATAAATTTACATTTTAAAACCTGAAATAGGGGCTGGAGATGTGGCTCAAGTGGTAGCGTGCTTGCCTGGCGTGCCTGCGGCTTGGGTTCGATCCTCAGCACCACATACAAACAAAGATGTTGTGTCCTCCGAAAAACTAAAAAATAAATAATAAAAATTCTCTCTCAAAAAAAAAAAACCAAAAAACAAAAAACCCTGAAATACACATGCAAAAGAATTAGAAGCAAATATACTATAACATCCCATTGATTATCTCTGGACTACATTATAGGGAGTTCCTACTATATTATTTATACTTTTCTACAGTTTCTGAAGTTTTCATGGTGATTATGTGTTATGGTCACAATCAATATTAATAGCTTTATTGACAAAATTTTTATCCTAATTTTTGTTTTGTTTGTGTGGAACTGGGGATTGAACTCAGAGCCTTGTGCATGCTAGGCAAGTACTCTACCCCTGAGCTATATTCTCAGCTCCTTTAAAATAAAAAATTAAAGAATGTTTTTAAAAAAGATCTGGCTAAGTTGCCTAGGTCTGGTTCACCCTAGACCTTTAAAAGGGCCACACAGGGATGAGAGAATCCCAAGTTTAGTGTAGGAGAGGGTTTGCTCCTGCCCTCCTCAGTTCTTATTTATTTATTAATTTGTTTTGTACCAGGGATTGAACCCAGGGAGTGCTTAACCACTGAGTTACATCCCCAGCCCTTTTTATTTATTTTGAGACAGGGTCTCACTAAACAGCCTCACTAAGTTGTTGAGGTTGGCTTTGAACATGTGATCTCCCTGCCTCAGCTTCCTGAGCTGCTGGGATTACAGGTGAGCACCACAATGCTCAGCCTTTAGTTCTTATGTGAGATCTTTGGCTACATCTAGGAACACAATTTATACAAGAGCTGATTAACAAGAGAAAAGAATGCACATTTTGTTAATTTTACATGTACATAAGATCTTCACAAAAGACTGAAGTCTGGAGAAATGAACAAAATGTGATGCTTTTATGCTTCTTTTAAAAAAAATATTTATTTTTCAGTTGTAGTTGGACACAATACCCTTATTCTACATATTTATTTTGATGTGGTGGTGACCATCGAACCCAGGGCCTTCCACATGCTAGGTGAGGGCTCTATTGCTGAGCCACAATCCCAGCCCGCTTTTATGCTTCTTAAAGAACAACAAATTTGTGAATAAATGACAGGAAAAATGGATATAATTAGGACCGATAAATTCATGAACGTTAATAAGAGACTTTTGGGTGGGGAGGATGGATGTAGAAGCTAGTGGCAGATAAAGGTTCCTCCAGAGAGTTGGTTTATTCAGGTTCACTGCAGCCTCACTTACCAGTCTTTGATGACCAAGACCATTTTCAGCCTTGTATGTGAGGACAATCCTTCTGAAAGTATTTTTTTTTTATGTCTTGCTGTATGTAGGGAAACACGGATCAAATGGCCTTTCTTGCACTTAAAATTCCTCAAATTGAAGCCAGATTTACAGATAAGGTAATTAGTGTAGTTAGGTAAATCAGGTCTAATATCCAATAAGATAAAGAAAAGGGAGGCCTTTACCAAGAATGGAGTCCAGGAAAACAGAGCAGCACTTGGGCAAAGTGAAATGTTAATGTCCCCAAGGCCCGGAACCCATCCTAAGGAACTATTAATGAAACAGCTCCCAGCAAACAGGAAAGTGCTAATCAAAAGCCGCCCCAGGCCCTTCCTGCCCAAATTACTTTTTCAGCCCACCCATCTCCCACCTTTTGGGCTTTCCCACCTACATTCTATTACTGCTAGATAAAGGGAAACAAAGACAGGAGTGTGGGAAAGCTGGAAGAAGACCTTAGCTATAAAAGAGGGAAGACCCCACCCTTACACGGATTCCACCTTTTGGGTCCCCTTCTTCCTCCAGGGAGAAGTCTTTTCTGCTGTCCTTTAATAAAGCCTTCTACTTGACATTTGCCTCATGGAGCTTCTTTGGTGTTATACTTCGGGGAAGCAAGGACTCGTCACTGGTAAACAGTGGTAACAAAATGACTTCAATAAAATAATTTGGCCTCTTTTGAGAAGGCATGTAAGTCTTTTAAGCTTCACTGGAAGGAAATACTTAAAAATTTTTAGATTTGGTTTCTCCACATTCTACTGCCATTACTCCAGCTTGGATCATCTCCAGTATTCTCTGGGCTAGTGCAACAACTTCCTGATTGTAAGCAAAAATACCCCAAAATGGGAGCAGACCTCGAATCAACAAGCTGTCTTTATCAAGCAGTGGCGGAACGGCACATTTTCAGGGGAAAAAATGGCAACCGGTTACAAGAGGGGTCTGTATTTTATAGGTTTTAATGAGAGTTAATCATAGCAGAATGTTTAGTGTGACTTAATCACTAGAGACTTGGGATGTGCCAGGTGGGGAGACAGGAAACTAGTTGTGCAGGTTAAAAATCGAACTCAGAAAAACAGGTGTAAAAACTCAACTTGAAACTCAGGGAAAGAGTTGTGAAAGCTTGAAACTAAATTTGTTACTGGGATAAAAATCCAGAGCCCAGAGCCCATTTGTTTGCCTTCCCCTCCAGGACTCAGTGTTACTGGGAAAGGATGAAAGCCCAGAGCCTAATGTTTACCTTCTCTCTCCCAGGATCCATTGTCCTCCCTCCTCCCTGGAGGCTGTCATTCCCCTTTTCTTGGGGGCTGTTATTTTCCATATCCTTCCCTGATGAGTCTCCTTTCCTTCAGTATGGACCCTGTCACCCCACTGTCCACACAGGTCACTGCTAGTTGTAACATGGATTTAGACTCTTCACTTTTCACCTGCAAATGTCTATTGGCGCAACTAAAAGCAGGATTAAAAACTTGGCATATCTGCTTCTATTTTGCATCTGTCTCTTTTGCTTAGAGTCACCTAGGGTTTCAGGAACAGGTCTAATGATAAATATCTTGTGATAAGTGGAAACTACCTCCAGGCAACAGCAACTTTCTTATCTTCAAGGCCCTGCCTGACCAGTTCTGAGATAATGATGGACAGACCACACCTGATCAAAGTTGCCTGCGTGGGCAGCTGTGCAAACCCTTCAGCTTTGTGAACCCTCAACCCTTACCCTCATTTTCCTTTATGTAAAACCTCAAAGTCACTTTTAGGCCCTCAAAGTCAGGGCTAAAGCCAAGGATTCCTCTGTCCTCCTATTGTAGCTACACTGATTAAAGCTACTTCCTTTTTCCTTTTACTATTTCTTTTTGATTTGGGGGGCAAGTAGCCAGACCTGATATATTGGGCCCCAGAGTCAGGCCTTGGCCTAGGCCTCCACTAACAGTGATATCTCTACATGAAAATCTGTTCACTCCCTATTTGAAAACCTCACTGGTTCCCTATGGACTTCATCACAAAGTTGAAACTCCTTAGCAGGGCAAGTTCATCACAATCTAGTCCTCAAATCCACTTACCTCTTCCTGCTTCTTTTCCTACCATTCTTCCTGGTATCTTAAAATCTAGACTCTCATATCCCTTCTTTGACACAACTTTAAATCTTTGCAAAATCTACTACTCTGGTAGGCAAATGTTACTCTTTAAGCTATCAAATGCCCCCTCCCCTAGGAAGCCTTTTCTGCCATCTCCCTCTGCAGGCAGCATTAATTCCCTTTGGATATTTTTTTCCTTGGTGCCAATTTATTGATTCATATTTTTGTCTCCCTCATAAGATGCACCCCTTTGAAGACTTATTTGATAACCATTTAATAAGTGCCATTATGTGCCAGGCTCTGTCCTAGGCATTGGTATTTCAAAAATTATGTTTTGTTCTTTGTGTCTGCTTAGCACCAGGCACATGCTTACTGGATGAATGGGGCAGTGAGTTATATAATACAGAGTTTCTCAAAGTTCCATGTGCATATGAATCACTTGGGGGAGCTTGTTAAAATACGGATGTTAGGGCCCCACCCTAAAGCCCTTGAATCAGAACTCCTGGGTAAAGTCTGGTCATCCATATGTTTACCAAGCTTCCCAGGTGATTATGATGCTACTTCACGGTTTGTGCACACTGAGAAGGTCACAATGTTTGTGAACATTGAGAAGCCCCAGAAAAGACCACACTTAAGTCATTCCAGGCAGATAGATAGTAACCCACTCTGAAGTTCAGTTTCTTTAAAAGAAGGAAGTTACACTCTACTGTCATGTATATCTAAAAAGAACAAATTTGAAAAAAATAAAAGAAGGAAGATACTATTTATTAAATACTATTTTGGGTGCCTTATATTTAGGTGCCTTACATACTTCTTTCATTTAGTTCCCATGAAAACTGTTGGAGGGGACTACTCATCTCTCCATTTCAAAAGAAACCGAGGCTCAGAAAGATTGTCACTTGCCTGGGAGAAATTGTTGGTGCTAGATCTAACCAGAAACTTCTGGCCTCTGAGGTTGTTTCTATGACCAGGCTGCTTCCTCACACTTGTCACAAGGAATGCCTCTTATGCCTGCCACAGTCTGGTTGCAGCAAAATAACTGGGGGGTGACGAGCAACTTGTGTACATTGATACAGCAGGAGTGGGAGCCGTTTATTGTAGGACCGGAGGGGTATATATACATTCCACACAGCTTATCTTAATTAACATAAACTAGATACAACAGTCAACCAATAAGGAATCTCCACACTTAATGGCTCGCTGGCGTTACTTCACAAACCACTCCCTCTGCAAAATGCCAGGCGCCATCTTGACTTGTTTAAGACTCTAACATATGCCCACCCCAAAACAGGTGCTGTCCCTGATAATGGTTTCACCAGGCCTAGGAGAAATGAGAAAAGGAAATTCAATTCATTTCAGTAAAGTCTATTTAAAGAATTGACCTCAATTCTGTGATTATTTTCTTTCTTTCTTTTTTCTTTTTTTTAGGAAGGAAGAAAAGTGGTTAACAGTGGTTCACTTTATGCTTTGACTATGTCTTTGTTGGTCTAAAACTGACATGTTCTTTATTTTTTGCAACTACTCCCTGAATTTCTCCTCCCTGATCTTCTCCTCCCTATTCTCAGGGAAATGGGATTTCTCTGAATCAATCCCCTCTTTAAAAGAAACCCTGTTCCCTGTGATGGGGAGAATCACAGCCTCTAGGCAGGAGTGCCCTGTGTTTCTCCTCTGCTAGCAAAGCAAAGCAAAGCAATAAAACTTCTTTTTCTTTTTGCTCAAAACTGTGTCCTCATTACTGGATTGGCACTGGGGACAAGGACTGAACTTTCATAACAGAAAGGACTCTATTTTCTTCATTTCTAGAGTTAATATATCTTTTATGAAGCAATGGTGGTGAGTTGATAGTTTTCTTCCTTTTTAAATTCCTTACTTAGCAAAAGTAAAAAAAAGAAATAAGCAATACCAGTTCAGTGTCCAAGTGTTTTTACAATTTGACTGGTTCTGTTAATCCCAGCACATGCAGACTATTAAAAAAACAAACAAACAAAACAAAACAAAACAAAACAAAAAAACTCAACTCTGTGAGCCTGTTTCCTAAGCTGACTTGCCCTGGAGCAAATGGAGATCACTCATAATACGTCCGCATACAAGGGAGGTTCAGAAGCTTGTTGCAGGTACTGGTTGTTTTGTGGTGTAGTAATAAGAAGAATGAATCAAATGTTCAGTTCTGGGGAGGGGGGGAATTGAACTGCTTTGTGCTTCCAACTCAATAATTGTCTTTCCTCTTCTTTGTATCCTGGGAGCCATGAGGGTTGGGGACAAGAAGAGGAGTGTGGTCACAATTCCAGTCACTTCTCATTTCCAGTCTAAACCTTATCGTAGTACGTGATTACTACATGCTCCCAAAGTTTGCCCTTCTCCGGATGAGAGGCAGGAAGCCGAGCTGGAATAGGAAAGAATTTGGAGAGGGCAGAGGTAAAATAAACAAGAGACCTTTGTACCGGGTGCCTCAGCTTCACTGTTATATTCTCCACTTCTAGTGCATGAGAGCAATCTTCTCAAAAACCCAGCTAGACCTTGATGCTCCTGTCCAGTTTTTTTTTGGTCCTGGGAGAACTGGGGAGAGGAACATCATTGTGTTGGCTTCTCCAGCTAGACTGTGAACTCCATGAGGACAAAGAAACTTTGGTTTTTCGTTTTGTTTTGTTTTTTAGTACTGGCAATTGAACCCAGTAGCACTCGGCCACTGGGCTACATCCCAAACACTTCCCCCACCACCTTTATTTTAAAATTTGAAGCAGGAACTTACTAAATTGCCCAGGCTGGCCTTGAATTTGTGATTTATCCTGCTTCAGCCTCCTGAGTAGCTGGGATTACTGGTGTGCTGTACCACACCCTGCAGAGAAGGTCTGCTTTGTTCATATCTATGTCCCAGATAAGTCTAGCCCCATTGTAAAAGTGTAATAAATGCTAGGGACTAGGGGTGTATTTAGTGGTAGATCATTTGCCTAACATGTGCAACCTTCATTCCCATCACCAGTGAGGTTCATCTGCTTGTAGAAAAGGGGTCTGAGCAGGGCAGATCATCTGCTGTCTGGGGAGATGGGTCTCCAAGAGGAAGACTTAGGGAGGTCTGCTCCAAAATTGGCCCTTAGGCACTGAGATTGAGGAGAAAACATTTTTTAAAAATACAGATGTTAGGGCCCCACCCTAAAGCCCTTGAGTCAGAAGTTCCTGGATAAATTAATTCAGGATCCTGGGGGGCTTAGTGAGTGAAATCCTTGAGTTTTTTTTTCTCTCTCTTGTCTAACTCCCTGACACTTCTTCTTTTTTGTTTCTAATCCTCCTACTAACTTTCCAACACTGAGGAAGGAGCAACCCAAAAGTGCATGCGAGGGAACTTAGGGTGTGAATGCGGGTTGTGTAACTATGGGAACTGAGGGTGATGAGAAAGCTGAACTTGGATGACCACAACACAAGGACTTAATAAAAACACTTGGGGTCAGGTGTGGTGGCACATGCCTGTAATCCCAGCAGCTTGGGAGGCTGACACAAGAGGATTGCAAGTTCAAAGCCAGCCTCAGCAATTAGGCCTAAGCCACTCAGTGAGATCCTGTCTCTAAATGAAATACAAAAAAAGGCTGGGGATATGGCTCAGTGGTAGAGTGCCCCTGGGTTCAATCCCTGGTTCCAAAAAACAAAAAAACAAAACAAACAGACAAGAAAAAAAAATACCACAAAAACCCAAAACCAAAAAGATTTCACAGAGCCTGGGACTCTGGAAGCTCGGGTATTGAAGGTCATCAAATCCCACATACTACAGTGAAAGGAATCCCTTCTGGCTCATTCCTGGTAATGAATCTCATTAAGAGACCCTTAGTTGGCAAATTTATAGTTAGAAAAATCGACTGGTGCCTCAAGGCCCGACAATGCCCTTGTCAATCTCTCTAAAAAAAAAAAAAAGGCGGGGGGGGGGGGAAGGGTAAGCATTTCGGGGTGAAGGACTGTGCTGGATGTGGTACAACATTAACAAACTCCCCTTCAGACCACCCTTGCCAGGTTTTGTATTTTATATAAAAGGAAACTGAGAGTCAGAGAAGTTAAATAATTTGCTAAGGGTACATAGTAGATAAAAAGCCTGGACTTTAAGCCCTGGGGTGTCTGGCCCAAAACCCACAGTCTAATCAAAAAATCCATAATGTCCTCATGGATCCTGCCCTCCCTGCGTGTTATCTCAGGACAGCATGAAAAATTAGCCCTCACTACAGATCTGGAAAGGTGAATTCTGCTAACATCTTTTGTCCATAACTGCTTCCAGGAACCCACCCTGCATCATGCGTCACATTGGCTACTCCAGGGCTCATTTCCCTGACCCAAATGGACTCCAGCATGACAAAGGCACTCTGGAATGGTTGTCTTCAGAGAATGGGTGACACTAGCATTTGGTATTCCTAGGTTGGTTCCTGGAAGAAGAAAGGGCAGAAGGGGCCTGTAGGAATGCCCTAGGTTGGGGTTTGGGGTGTGAAACCTCACAAAGACCATGGAGCATAGGGTTAAGAATGATAATGGGTCATGGTTCTCTGTCTGCAAAACTTCTGGTTCACCACAGAAGAGAAGCAGAACCACCAGCTGTCACCTGTTTGGAAGGAAGAAACCAAATCACAAAAACCACAGATCAGCTGGGCCCAGTGGTGCATGCTATAATTACAACTGGTGGGGAGGCTGCAGGAGGATAGTAAGTTTGAGGGCAACCTCAGTACCTTAGACCCTGTCTCAAATGAAAAAAGAAAAAAGAAAAAGGTCTGGGGTTGTAGCTCAGTTGTAGGGTACCACCGGGTTTGATCCTCAGTACTACAAACAAAACCAAAACCACAAAACATTTGCATGAATGTGTACTTCTCTGAATATGTCTGTTTCTTTCCCTGTTAGTATACTTGGAGTTTGGGTACATGTGGTTGTAATAGATAACTCCTCAGCATATCTTTTGTATATGAGTACATGTGTGCATGGGCATAGTACCAGGGATCAAACCTAGGACCTCATACATGCTAGGGGAGCACTTTACCACTGAGCTACATTTCTAGGCTGTCAACATATATTTTTTTTTTAAAATTATTTTTTACATTATAATTCTTAATGCACCATTACACAATAATTTATCATATCTCTGATTATATATAAGGTATGTTGACACCAAATTCACATCTTCATACATGTATAATGATGAGGGTCTCCTGTCAACATATCTTTTACCTGTGTATTTGTTCCACTTTGTTCTCTTTCTTCTACCATTCCCTTGAGTGCCATTGCCCCCTCACCCCACTGCCCCAGGAATTGGTCTGGTCCTTCTGTACTCCCTCAAGACCATTTCATGGTTAATCACATCCACAGAGCTTTCAGTATGTCTATGACTTCTAAGTCTACACTGGTCTTCCTTTATGGGACAGAGGTAATGGGACAAAGGTATAGATCTGTATCTAGCTCCTCCCAAACACCTGCACTTGGCTAACACATATTCAGCTCGCTTTTTAACAACTCATCAACTCACCTACACACACACACACACACACACACACACACACGGCTACCAAAACTAATCTTGTGACACCCTCAACATTTCTAATTGCCTCCCCAGATTTCTAGGAATAGGGATTCTGAGAGTTGCTTAGAAGTGCTCTGAGGGTGGTACAGACACAGAGAAATTAGCTGAGATCTTTGGCAGCCAGTCTGGAAAAAGGCAAACAGTTTAGAGGTGGATTACAATCTCATATGGGGCAATCTAAGTGAGGAGAAATTATCTTGAGGCAAAACTATGGAGGTCAGAGATGGAGGTGGCCACTGAGAAAGCCCCACAGGAGGATGCAGGGCAAGTCCAGAATGATGGTTGATTATTCTTCTATGCATTGTCCATGTTTCTGGTATATGAGAATCAGAACAAACGAGAGAACTAAGGAACAGAAGATAATTGGCCAAGGTCAAGTCCAATTTCCTTAGTAGAACATTCAAGGGCCTTCCTGACCTGGCTCATGCTTACTTCTGTAGTCTTTCCATTTTGACTCTTCTGCTCATCCAAGTACTAGAGGCACTTCTTTGAACTCAGTCTCTTTTATGCCATTATTATTATTGTTAGTATTAGTATTGATACTGGGGATTGAACCAAGGGGTCATTTATCCCTGAGTTGCATCCCCAGCCCACCCCTCACCGTTTTTTTTTTTTTTAATTTTGAGAAAGGTTTTCACTAAGTTGCTTAGAGCCTCGCTAATTTGCTGAGGCTGGCCTTGAACTTGCAATTCTCTTGCCTCAGCCTTTGAGTCACTGGAGTTATAGGTATGCACCACAACACCCAGCTCTCTGATGCTTTTATGTCCACATCCAATTTCCTCTGTCAATGTCATAACCTTGGTGTCTGCTTAATTAAGACCAACTCATCCTTCTAGATTTAGCCCCAGCTTCCTCAACCGTGACAGGTGCAATGAATGTTCCTGATATCTTTTTGATGTCACCTGTGACATATCTTCATACCTGAACTATTTCAGTTGCCATACTGCATCACTTGTTTACCTTCCTGTCTGCATGAACTGTGAGCTCCATGAGGACAGAGTCTGCATTTTACTCAATATTTTCAACTCTAGCATTTCAAACACATATTAGATGCATAGTAAACATTTTGTTGGATGGATGAATGAGTGAAAGGGCTCATATTCTTACAGAAGACACAAATACAGAGACAATTCAAAGCTGCATGAAAAAGACCATGCTAAGAAGTCATTTTGGGTATAGAAAGGAAGGATTGCAGGTGGGAGGGAAAGGGAGGGGGCAGGGGATTAGCAAGGATGGTGGAATGTGATGGACATCATTATACAAAGTACATGTATGAAGACTTGAATTGGGTGTCAACATACTTTATATACAGAGATACAAAAATTGTGGTATATATGTGTATTAAGAATTGTAATGCAACAACAACAACAACAAAGTACATGTATAAAGGCATAAATTGGCGTGAACATACCTTTATACATATTTATGAAAAATTGTGCCCTATATGTGTAATAAGAATTGTAATGCTTTCCACTGCTGTCATGTAGTTAAAAAATTAAAAAAAATTAATAAAAAGAAAGGAAGGATTGCCAATTTTCAGCCAGCTCTATTCTACTCTCTGCCCCTGAAATATGCAATTCAAAATAAAAACACTGAGTAGTAAATAAAATTGATTTTTAGAACAAATAAAATCTTACCCAAATGAATAAAATTAGGAAAAGCTCTTTCTTTTTGGAGTGGGCTAATGGTTTGTTGGTGCCTGTATCAATCAGGGTGCTGGAACCTCAAGAATTTACCTGAAGAGAATTTAATGATTATCTGCACAGATGTGGACAGGGTTAAAAAAAAAATCAGTCATGGATGAAGAGGCCCTGCCACTGCAGAGAGCAGTAACCCTGCTCTGGGTTATTCTACAAAGAATCAAATAGCAGTGTTCAAGCTGGCAGTGGTTTGCCATGAGTTATTCCATTTTGTGTACAAGTGCTGAGGTAGAATGACTCTATATCTACAACCACCAAGTTAACAACCACCATCAGCCTACCACAACCTAAGGCACAAATAAATTAATCATGCAAATAAAAATGACCACCTGTGAACTTACTGAATTAATCAGAAACATATGGATGCACAGGCTTATCAAACTCATTTCAGAAAAAACCAGGTCCATGAGCTTATGGAACACACCCAACCACTGAATGAAGTGACCCTCTCAACGGGGGTCCATAAAAGGAGGCACACTGACCCTGTCATCTGGTCATCTGTCATGAGCCTTGCCCTTAAAATTTCTATAGCAATTAATGTTTTATCCTCTGTCCAGGGGCTTTAGCACAGCATGGTTTCTCCAGCCCATGACAACTTGCATAGGCTGTCAGCTGACACTCTGACCTAGAGTAAGTTCCTGCACTTTGACAGCTCTGTGCTCTGAACAAGATCTTTGGCTCATTTGTAATCTTATCTAACCACTTTCAGTGATATTTTGCATTTATATCTGATCTCTGGCTTTGCTCTCAGTTTAGCCTCAGAAATCTCTGTGGCTGCCTTAACACTTTCTTAGCCATTCTGCAACACACACACACACACACACACACATACACACACACACACACACACACATATATATATATATATATATATATATATATATCATTGTGCAAAGTGTAATGTGAGACTTGAGTGTTTTAGATATTTGTAGTTAGGATTAGAATAAAAGGGCATGGTGGCCCAAGCCTATGATCTCAGCAACTTGGGAGGTTGAGGCAGGAGAATGGCAAATTTGAGGCCAGCTTAGCAACTTAGCAAGACCCTGTCTCAAACAAGACAAAACAAAACAACCACAACAACAAAATAAAAAATTGTGATTGCCCAGTTTAGGACTGTCAGGTGACCCACAGGTACTCAGTGAGCTGCCACTGTTGAAAGTGGTATAGCCTGTGAATTCATTGTTATTCAGTAAGTTCAGACATTGCGTAAAGACACATACATGTTTAGTCTATGTTAATGACATAACTAGCTCAGGACACCACCCTGGGCCTGAAGGTTCAGGAAGGGAGCCTGGAGCTAACAATGGAGGAGCACAGCTTCTAGAACTGCCAGTTTCTCAGACTGGTTCAGCAGACTTTATCTGTTCTCCTCCCATGCTCAGACTGGTCTCTGACTCTCATTAGCTGAACTCCATTAGAAGCCAGACCCCTGGTGAACCATGGTAATATATCCTATAGAACTTGGACTCCCAGGGTGGGATGTTAGGATTAGAATAAAAGAGTCTGGTAGATCTTGAAAGACCAAGAATGGATCTTGGTGGGAGTGCAAATGAAGAATAACCAACATAGAGGGAAGATGTCTCAGCTTTGTGAGTGATACATATATATGGCTAGTTTGCCTATTGGGTAATCAAGTACTGAGTCAAACCCTGTGGATAACAATGATAGATCTCATATTTTGTATGTTTAAGTATTTGTGTATGTAAACTTATTAAAATCTATGAATTAGTAGGCTAGGGTGGGACAAGGACATTTATATTTTAAAAACTTCCCAAGGAATTTTTATAGGCCCTGCTTGTGAATCACTGGTAAAGTCCACCTTCTTTCTCTTTCTTCCTGTTTTCTTTTTCAGTGCTGCAAATGGAACCCACGGCCTCTCCCACGCTGGGCTAGCACTCTACCACTTAGCTCTACTCCCAGTCCAACTGTCTCAATTTTTATAATTAGGTAAATGAAGGTTCATAGAAATGAAAAATACCCTGCCTTGGCTATTCTTGGTTTGAGAACTATCCCTTAAGTGACATTGGAGGGTGGAACAGGAAAACTGGAATGTTTGCACCTATCTTCTTGTATAAGTCCTCCATTTTCTTGATGAGGGAACTGAGACTTCAAAGATGGCATGGTAATTATACAACTAGTAAGTGACAGAAAAGGAGGGACCAATAATAAGTACAGTATTTCTCTCAGTCCAGTGTTATTTACAAGCAGCACATTTTGTAGGGGTGTGTGTGTGTGTGTGTGTGTGTGTGTGTGAGAGAGAGAGAGAGAGAGAGAGAGAGAGAGAGAAAGCACGCCAGCCAGCCAGATAGCAATTCTAGTCCCCCATTTAAGGGGGTCTTCTCACAGCCCCTGACAACAGAGAAAACAGAAAACAGAGCAGGCAGAGTTCATTGGCCACAGGGTTCTATGGTGGAAGTGCCTGTAGGGTAGGAGCCAATGGCTGTGGGTGGCTGCTTCACATCCTGTCTGTGAGAAGTCTTGACTCACACACTTAATTGCATCAGGTTTTGAATCTCTGGCTATTTTATTTCATTGTGGCACTGGAGATTGTACCATGGTGCTCTATCACTGAGCTATTTCCCCAGCATGGTAGCATACACCTATAATTCTGCAACTCGGGATGAGGAGGCAGAAGGATTGCAAGTACAAGGCCAGCCTTGGCAATTTAGCAAAACTCTGCCTCAAAATAAAAAAAATAAAAAGGGTTGGGGAAGTAGCTTAGTGGTAAAGTGACCCTGGGTTCAACCTTCAGTGCCACAAAATTTAAAAAAAAAGAAAGAAAAAGGAATTTGAGGCAGGGCCTAAGTTGTCCAGGCTGGCCTTGAACTTGAAATCCTCCTGCCTTAGCCTGCTGAGTTGCTAGGATTACAGGTATGGACCACCACTCTCAGCATGACTCTAGTTGTCAATTTTGTCACTAGCAGAGGGGTATTTCTTCTTTGAGTGGGTGTCAGGTCAATAGCACAGGCTTAGGAAAAGGTGGGTAGGGCCCAGAAAACAAAGGACGAGACCTATTGTGGAAGGGGCTCACAGGAGATTTCAATCTGTGCAACTCTCCTGGGACAGTACAAGGCTGGGTTCCAGCAGGAGGGCTTCCATGTCACCATTCCAGGATGATACTCCTGATGACTGCTAACTAGGTCTAGTCATTCTTTTCTCCCCAGTTCCCAAATTCAGAAACATAGCTTCTGCTCCTCTACTGCAGCAAGTCTGCTGGATTTAAATTTTCTGAAACCAGCAGCCCTTTCCTTTCCCCATCCTACACATGTCAGGTGGAATTGGGCAGAAGCTTAGAGATCATTCACTTATCTCACAGATGAGTAAGTCAAGTCAGAGAGAAGAGATTCATCAAATCACAGGGCAATCGAAACTGGGACTAGATTTCAGTCCATTTAATTACCTACCAGTCTGCCCATGAGTCTGAACTCATACAGTTCCAGATGTGCTTCTGTACCTTTGGTCTATGTAATGTCAACATTAAATTCACTTAGTTTGTATTTCTGGCCTATTTAGTTTGCACCACTCTGAATTCTTAAGTGTGCTCAATTATGCATGTCATTCCTGTTTTTTTTTTTTTTTTTTTTGTGTGTGTATGTGTTACAGTTGTCTGAGTTGTGAAAGGTGTGTGTCTAAGGGCAATTGAGTATGACTGTTTGTTTCTGTGTTAGAATTATGGGTCTATGGGCTGCTGCTTGCCCATGTTTGTCTGTTTTTGTGGTAAAGGATAGAGGTCCAGCCTCAGCCAATTAACAAGATCTCATCTTAAAACAAAATAAAACAACAAAAAAACTTTAAAAACGGCTGGGGATGTAGCTCAGTGGCAAAGCGCCCCTGCCTTCAAACCTAGTACCAGACCAAAATAAATAAATAAATAAATAAATAAATAATTTTTTAAAAAGGGGTTGGGGGTGATTGTGGTAGGGGTCAATCCACAGTTGATGGTTTTGTGTCTATACTTTTTCAGTGTAATTGTGATTCTGTGTGTGTTTGCATATATGTTACAATTATGGGTCTATGGCTTCTGTGTACTTATATATATATTCTCTTCTCATGTTGAAGGTTATGTCTGCTGACCACTGTGTATCCATTTGGATGTATTTGTACTCAGAGTTGTATCTAATTGCAGTTGCGTCTACAGGGACTGCAAGTTTAAAGGCTGCAGAGAGTCTGCCTTTCATTGCCTTTTGTTCCTGGGTTATGAGAAAATGTGTCCAGGGCAGAGCCAAGCTCTGTCCTCACCCAGGCATGGGGGGGGGGGGGTCAACCTCAACGTCCGGGATGCCCAGGCTTGAGTTCAGGGGCGGGGGCGGGGGCGGGGCCTGGGCCTCCAAGTGAGAAAGCTCATTTCTCCAGGCAGAAGCCGGCAGAGCCTGGCCGGCATCTCCAGTAGCGCCCCGCCCACACTGGACTTCGGCCCGCTGATTGGCGGTGTCTGTGGTGACGTTGCGGGGTTCGCAGATAGAACTCCGAGCTCCCGGCGCGCGGGAGGTATTGTCGTTCACTTCCAGGCTTTGTTACGTCGTCTCCTGCTCACCTGGCCGTGGGTGCGACCTGGCCGCTGTAACCCGGAGCGGGTGCCAGCCGCGGTCGCCATGGTGTCCCCGTTCACTGTGGTGAGTGAACGAGCCAGCCAGTGTCCCTTGTGGCCAGAGCCCATTGGCCTGATGACCGGGCTGTCGCAGGCCAAACTGTTTTGGGGTGAGGCGGGGCAGGGGTCGCGCTGCGGCCGGCTTCCCCCAGCGTGAGACGGGCGTTGTCACGGCCCTCTGCTCCCCAGACCAGCTGTGCCCGCCCTCCGAGCGCCCCCCAACCTCCCGCCCGCTTGCGGGAGGGAGGAAAACACTGGGCACGTGACTCGGAAGCGTGACTTTGTTGACTTGTGTGTGTCTGGCGCGGGTCGACGGGGTCGCGGTCTGGGAGAGGGAGAGGACTGCCCAGGGCCTACGGGTTCTGCGTAGGAGGACCACAGGAAGGCGTGGGAGAGGGCGGAGCGGAGGGCGACTGGGACCGCTCTGGAATCCTGTCCCAAGTTGGTCTTCTCCTCTTCCTCACGTTATAAACAAGTCGGAGGCGCGGGAGAGGACGCCCCTGAATCTAAGCAATCCTGATAATGTGCTAGGGAAGATGGGTCATTCTCTCTTGACATCGCCTCCTTTTCAGACTTTCTCAACTTGAACCTTTTTTGTGTTTCCCCACCCTTCTTGTATCTAGTACTGGTCTTCCCACCTAATGCCAGTTTCTCAGAAAATATGGGACTAGGGGAGGAGGATGGAGAGGACAGTTGATGCTCTGACAGGCTGACAAGTGGATGTCGTGAAGCTGACCATCCCTTCCAGTCTCCTCCTCTGGCCATGCCCTTACCCTGACCAGCCTTGATAAGGAAATTTCCAGGGAGTAGAGGAACTCATCTTTACTCCCTGCTTTCACCTCTGACAGAGAAAGAGCAGGCTTAGACCCTGTACCACTCATTTGCTTCTTCCTAGTCCCCTTTATCACGTCTGATCCATACCCGGGTAACTGGTGGTATAGGAGTCTTGAGTGTCTCCCCAAAGCCCTGTGTTGGACAGCTCACCTAGCCAGAGACACAATCACTTTAGCAGAATGTGAGTGCACAGGGAACCTCAGCTTCTACAAATCACCCTCCAAGACCCTGAACTAGCAACCCAAGGAATGTAGCTTGAGGGAACCCAGATGCAAAATATCTGTAGCAGTCCCCTCCTCCAGCTTGGACTGTCCTTGCAGAGGTTGGGTACAACCTTTCTTTCTTTTGCCACCCTCCCCCCTAATCCGGCTGAGACCAAGTCAGCTGCTCTAACTTCCTCCTCTCAGTTCTCCATCTCCCAGTCTGTTTGCTGGCTCCAGATCAGAAGCTGGGAAAAGAACCCCCATCCTACCCCCGCTTCCTGCTTTTTTCTGGTGTAGTTGAGTTGCTCTTGTTCTCTGGGAAACAAGACTGACAGACATGCACCTTCCTTCCCCTGATACTTGAAATCTTGGTGTTTCAGGGACATTTTTCTTGTTTCCAACCAATGAGTCTGTTTCTCTAGCATCTTTAGTACCTCTCCTTGTCTTGATATGCCACCTTTAGCTAAGGCAGGTAGAGTGGAGAATGAGGAGTAGACCGGCCAAAAAGGAAGAGGAGTTGGAGTGGGAGGAGGTTGTCACTGCCTACCCTCCCACATTCCTTGTGTTGCCAGGCCCTAAGCTTGTGTCCTGGCCTCATTATTGAGGATCTTGAGTTGGCCAGTCTGGGTGTCTGTTTCCTACTGACTTCATTCCAATTCCAGATAGCTGGGGTAGTGCTGATGCTGGCAGGTGAGAGGCTAAAGGGGTCCTAGGGAGGAAAAGGAAGGGGACCAGAAGGGGGAGGCATGTTGGGTTGCAGAAGGGGACACTTTCTTAAAGACTGCTTGCTTTTGGCCCAGACTCAGAGCCAAGAGTAGTCAAATGGAGCCCTTTCCCCTCCTAATAAATGGAGCCTCAGGGTGATGATGGGTTGTTTAGACTCTGCTGGGGGTTGGGGCAGGCCAGACTGGGTTTCTGTATATCACCCTTCCCTGTTTGGGGTGGTATGGGGGGACATAGGCCTGTCTCTAGGGTGGATATCTGGGTTGAAGGTACTGACTCTGAGCCCCATTATGAGCTTCTGAACTCCAAAGCTCTGAGTGCTGCCTTTTTCCTGTATCCTCCAGGTGAAGAGTGAGGGACCCAAACTGGTGCCTTTCTTCAAGGCCACCTGTGTATATTTTGTGCTCTGGCTACCCTCATCCAGCCCGTCGTGGGTCAGTGTCCTCATCAAGTGCCTGCCTATCTTCTGCCTCTGGCTCTTCCTTCTGGCCCATGGCCTTGGATTCCTGCTGGCCCACCCCAGCGCCATCCTCATCTTTGTGGGGCTCATCTTCTCTGCCCTAGGTGATGCCTTCCTCATCTGGCAAGACCAGGGCTACTTTGTGCACGGTTAGTGGTCATAGTAACTGCCTGGGGTGGGGTGGGGGGGATCCTGGGGCTGGGGGAAAGAGGGTCTTGGGGTTGGCAAGGATTTAGAAAAGGGAGCTTTTGAATGGGGGAGTTAGAGGGTTTTTGTGGTGTGGGGTCCCCTGTTGGAGGACTGCCTGATCACTAGGTGAACTCTAGTGATCAGTTCTGAAGTTCTTTAGGGGAGTGTGTGTGTAGGGGTGATCATTACCTTTGTGGATTTTCCTGCACTTGTTAACTTCCATAGAAAATCCGTTGGATTACTCCCCCCAATACTCATTAATTACTAAGCTTGCCTTCAGCATCCCTTATCCCCTCTTACTCCCAGGTCTGCTGATGTTTGCTGTGACTCACATGCTCTACGCCTCAGCCTTTGGCATGCGGCCACTGGCTCTCCGGACAGGCCTGGTGATGGGAGTGCTGTCAGGTCTGTGCTATGCCCTCCTCTATCCAGGGCTTTCAGGTGCCTTCACCTACCTGGTGGGGGTCTATGTGGCCCTTATCAGCTTCATGGGCTGGCGAGCTATGGCAGGACTGCAGCTGGCTGGGGCAGCCTGGCGCTGGACTGAGCTGGCAGCAGGCAGTGGTGCACTGCTCTTTATCATCTCAGACATGATCCTTGCACTGAACAAGTTCTGCTTTCCTGTGCCATACTCTCGGGTAGTCATCATGTCCACCTACTATGCTGCTCAGATGCTCATCGCCCTGTCAGCTGTGGAGAGCCGGGAGCCAGTGGAAGACTATAGACTGAACAAGGCCAACTGAGGGACCAGGATCTGCTCACCTCCCTCTCCTAGGGCTGGGGTCCAGACCCTGGGGAACCTACAGGAGCTGGATCAGGATGGCTGCAGTGCCAGCCTGGGCAGTCGGTATCACTTGGGAATTGACAAGTTTGAAGGGGTAAGCAGGAGAAGGTTCTCCCTAGCAAAGCTAGAGGTTCAGGATAGTGCCGAGTACTCAGAGAAGCAGCTTCCTTTCTGGAGCCAGAACATCACCCCACCTCTACCCCATCAGGACTGTCAAAGACCTCCTGAAGGGTAATGGTGCTCAGCTTCTTGACCCGCCCCTTCCCCTACTAGGTGAAAGAGTCTGACTTCATCTCTTATGCCTAGAACAAGTGGCAATGCTGGATGAATCCACTCCTAACTTTTCTGTTCTGTATAGTCTAGGGAAAGAGGGGAGAAATCTGTGTTGAGATGACCCAGGACCGGGGCTTGAAGCCCTTTTAACAGGCCCATAGTTGGGAAGATTGGATGAAGATGGAATCTCCCTTCCCCTTGTCTATCCTTGTTACTTGAACAATCTCAATCTTTAAGTGTGACTATGGAGGTGAAGGGTAGGCAGGAGAGGAATTTCCTTGGTGTGGGAGCTTGTGGATACCAAGGATTGATCCCATCTCACTCACAGGCCAGCCCAGAGCTCAGGCCCCATACCACCACCCTTAGTTCCTGTTCCCAGGGCTAAGGTAAAAACCATGCCAAAGGAAAGGGCCAGGCTGTGTGTGTGTGTGTGTGTGTGTGTGTGTGTGCGTGTGTGTGGTGTATATGTGTAGTCTGTCTCCTAGCTAGTCTGTGTGTTTTTCTGCCATATGTCTCTGCCTGCTGTCTGTAAAATCTCATAGGGAGAGGGCCTCAGGGAGCCACCGAAGGGTGCTGAGCCTGGCACCTTTCCTCCCAACATACCCACTCAGTGCTTTCCTCCCTGCCCCTCCTACACTGGGCTCCAATGACATTCTAGGGTCTTAAGACCGAAGGCACATTCAGTGCAAGGGAAGGAAGGATGAGGCAACTCCATCCTCTACTGCCCAAATGAAAATAAATAAATAAATAAAAAATAAATCAAGGGCCACTGGCTCCCCTGTTTGTCTGCCTGTGTAGCATGCACGTGCCTGTCCTGGAAAGTGGGTGGGGGCATGGTGCCAGGGGCCCTGGCTGTCCTCACAGCCTGGGTCAAAGTCTTGGCCAGGGCATCTTGGCGCCAGCCTGGCTCTCTGGTTCTGCTGACACTGTGCTAGTTGGAGTGGGTCTCCCTTCTCTGGTCACATGTGTGCATGAGGAGAGGTAGTTTAGGAGGATGGGGGAGGGTAGTGTTTGCCATTGTCCAAATTTGTCCTTGATGCAATTTCCCTATGCACAGGTGCCCAGCAATATTGGTGACCTTTAGTTACCCAATGTCCTCTACTGCTGCCTGCCTCCTCCCCTATCCATCACAGACCTGCTGCCTGCTCCAAATGATCCAGATTTCCCTTCAAGTATCTCCTTCTTCTGGGACTTTAGGCTTAGTTGAACAGCTGGGAGGAATGGGAATAGATTGGCTGATTCATACTTTAGACATAAAGCCCTGTCAGATTAACATGTCACACTACTCCAGGGGCATTTGCATTTTAACAGGCAATGCCCTAACCCTGAAGAAGAAAGGAAAGCCTTGGATGGTGGTGAATATGCCATTGGTAGAACACATTTGTGGGAATGTGATATAGGACACTCAAGTCTCATAGGTGTTGGGTGAATCAATGATATTTCAAACTAGGGTTTCATGTATTTTGTTTTTTGTTTTTGTGGTGCTGGGGATTGAATCTAGGGTCTCGTGCATACTAAGCTTGAACTCTACCACTGAGCCTCAAACTAAGGATTTCTTCCCCTGCCTGCATGGTACTAGGGATTGAACCCAGGGGCTCTCTACCACTGAGATACGTCTCCAGTCCTTTTTCTGTTTTATTTTGAGACAAGGTTTCACTAAATTGCCAAAGCTGGCTTGGAACTTATGATCCTCCTATCTCAGCCTCCCAAGAATCTAGAATTATAGGTGTATGCTACCTGCCCAGCCAAACTAGGGTTCTATGAGATCCCTGGTGGAGAACAGGAAGGAATAAGGAGAGGAAGAAGGCTCAATGACCCTAATTTCAAGTGCAGTAACTTAAGATTTTTTTTATTTTAAAGAAGGATTCTGCTGTAAAATATTTGAAACTGGATGATGAGTCCCTTCTAGCTTTAATAGTGGGACCCCTGGGCACCAAAGAGGCAAAGTCCTGATCCTTTCAAACCTCAGAGTGCTGAACACAGACCTACTGTGTGTGAAGAAATGGGATTGAGCAGGATGCAGAAAAGGATGAAGTCTTCAAGACTTGCCCTATGCTGAGGGGAGTGGGAGAGTGCAGTGTGGCTGTGGAGGAGGGGAAGGCAAGTCAAGGCACAGTCAAAAGGAGGTTGTCACTCCTTTGTGGATGGTTTTGGAGCTTGGTTCATCTTACACTTGAATTCATATTCTAGGCCCCTATTGTACTCCACTCTCAGGAGTAGTAAAGGGTAAGCTCAGTGAGTTTATTGTCCTGTCCCTTCACAGATGTTTACATTGACATACCCCAGAGAGCAAATTGGGCTTTGTACACTGGGGCCATGCAGAGAAACGCCAAGAAGCCCCACATTACAATAGCCTCCAGATGCCTGGGCCGGGCTGGAGCTCACATCAGGTGCTTTGATTTCTTCTGTAGGTTCTCAGTGATTGATGTTAGAATTGACTTGTCATCCTTGTCTGAAAGGTCAAAGCAAATATTTGTTAGTGTTAATGATGCTAGGGGCCAGGGAAACTACAAACTGCTGGGCTTAGTTACTATGTTACTATACAGGAACTGGGAACTGGACTTTGGGACCCTCAATCTGGGGTTGGCTAAGCAGGGCAGGGATCAAGAGCTGTCCCTTTTTATTTTGGCACCAGGGATTGAACCTAGAGGGCTTAATCACTAGCTACATCCCAGCCCTTTTTATATTTTATTTTGAGATGGGGTCTTGCTAAGTTGCTTAGGGCCTCACTAAATGCCTGCAGCTGGCTTTAAATTTGTGATCCTTCTGCCTCAGCCTCCCCAGTTACTAAGAATACAGGTGTTTGTCACTGTGCCAAGCAAGAGCTGCCATTTTCTGGGGGACGGGTACTGGGTACAGGGGCACTCAACTACTGAACCTACATCCCCAACTCAGCTAGGGAGGCTGAGGCAGGAGGATCACGAGTTCAAAGCCAGCCTCAGCAACAGCAAGGCGCTAAGCAACTCAGTGAGAGCCTACTCCCTAGCTGTTGGGATTATAGGCATGTACCACCGCCTGGCAAGAGCTACCATTTTTTTCAGCACTGAATATTTAACCATGCATTGTGCCAGGCATTGCCATGTATTATTTCACTGAAGCCCCACAGCCTTATGAAATATGTGAGATAAAAGAATCCAGAAGTTTGCCATGGTTATGTGGTTGGTCAGTGGTGGCATCAGGGCCCTGGGTTTGTGTGCTTAGAATCAGAGTTAAATCATCAGGGATCTCTCTATCTGTGAAATCAAAGCTGTATAGCTCCCACAGTGCCTGCCCTGGCCTAGTTCTGTGCAGTTTAGCAGCCACTCCAGAGGCATCATTATCTCAGTGCCACTGAACTGAGCACTTGAGAGACAGAGCCAAAGGACATGGTTCTTTCCCCAAGGAAAAGCATCTATAACTGGATGGAAAGAGGTCTGTAACCATGGAGACCACAACAATTGAGCACCACTCACCTCTGAGAGTTGACAGAGTGACAGAGGATGAGGATGGAGAGAGGAGGGGCAGTGGGAGAGACTTGTTGGTTAGGGACTTTATTTTGAGGATCAGGGGAAAGTTAGGGGGTATTTAAGCAAGAGGAAGCAAAGAGGTTAGTTTTTTTTGGGTTCATTGCTGGCTATGTGTGGGAAGGAATGAAACATTTCCCTCTATGTGCACACATATGAGCAGAAATAAGACATGCATATGCAAGAGGGAGGGGAGCATTCAGTCCCTCTGCTGTTTGTGCCTTCCATTTGTCCTTGCCCTAGACCAATAGTTTTCAATCTTGTTTGCACATCAGAATCACTTGCAAAATCTTGTAAACATACAGAGTCCTTCTTGAACCTTGCTAGAGCAATTGTGGTTGGTGAGTCTGGTGACCATCTTTTCTAAAGGTGGTCTAGGATTACCAAAGGTTGCAAACACAGCTTACTAAAGGATCACAAACTTACATCTGCAGGGGCCAGGAACATAACAAATGATACTGAGAGGATCCAAGAGTGGTAAGAACCCTGAAAATATTTGCACCATCAGATGGCAGTCAGAATAAAAAATGGTGCTAGCCAAATGAAGAGAGTTGATTAATGGCCCCCAAACTGAAATAACTGCTTGGCACTCCTGCCCCTGACAGAATGGACTCTTCGGGGCCTTACCATAGACGGTAAGTGTGCAGCTGCTGCGGTCCTTGCCAAGTTCATTCTCCACCAGCACGCTGTACTCCCCACTGTCCTTTAGTGTGCAGGTGGGAATGACAAGGGTGCATACTCCACTCGTGGAGTTGTACCAGAACTTGGAGTTGGCCGTGATGTTGACATCACCCTTGTAGAGGGTCACTGTGGGCCGTGGGTTCCCAAGGAAGGCGCAGGTCATGGTGCAATCCTGGCCTCGGAGCACCATGTGTGGCTTGAGCGGAGTCAGGAAACGAGGTGCGTGGCGCCAGTCCTTCTGCTGGTATGGCTTCAGCTTGGTGTCCAGGTTTTCAACTGTGCAGGAGGGATGGGGTAGATGCCTGTGAGTGGCTCCCTAGCTGCCATCCCTGTCTTAGAGCTTGGAAGGCACCTGGAGACCCAGCCTACATGAAACCCCAAGGACTTGGACCAGATTCTCAGACACCATCAACTCTGGAAGCCCTGATGTTACACTGGTTCCTAAAGGCTCTACCACACTACCCCTCCCTACCCCCAAGCCATTCTAGAGTTCTTTGATCTAAGCAGGTTCACAGGTTTTTATACTCTCCCAGACCCCAGGAGCTTAGATGTCTTTCCAGTGCCAACTCATCAGACCTGGGTATTCAAGCTGTTATCCTGGCCTCTAACTCCCCTCCAAACTTCCCCTCTATCATTTTAGCTTCCATTGCCTAGTATTCTCTGTTCTGTCCCATTTAGTCCCTCATTTCCAATTTTTTTCTGTTATCTCCACCCTAAATTTCTTCTCTTCATTCCTGCTCAGACTTCATTCCTGCTCCTCATAGTCAGTCCCCAGCCCTCACTCCTATAAGCCCCTCTTCAGAGCAGACCTAGAGTCTCTGCTCTAATCCCCTCTCTACCCAACCCTATCCCCCTGCCATCATCCCCGCCTCAAAAATAGGGTATCTACCCATCTCCATGTTTGTATCATCCCTCAAAATGCCCCTAAGATATCTTCTCTAATAAGTACCCCTAACATTGACTTTCCTCAGTGTCTCAGATATTAACTCTTCCATCTCAATGGATCTCTGATTTTGTTTATATGTTTATGGATTCTGGAGATTTAACCCAGGGATGCTTTACCATCGACCTACATCTCCAACTCTTTTATTTTTTTATTTTGAGACAGGTCCTCAATAAGTTGCTGATGATAGCTTTGAATTTGCCATCCTCCTGTCTCAGCCTCCCTAGCCTCTGAGGTTACAGGTGTGTGCCAGGGTTCTCCGATTTTTATCTCAACTCTTGCATACCCCTTTGTGACCTTTATGTCATCCCCACCATCAGGGCTCCCAGATGTAATGCAAACCTCAAGCCCCTACTTACTGTGGTCCTTATTGACGAGCCAGGTATCCTTGGAGTCCAGTGGATCACTGTCACCAATTTCATTCCTGGCTACCACTCTGAAATAGTACTTTCTGCCTGGGAGCAGCCCTGTCACTGTGTATTTGTTGCTGAAGACACGCTCAGCTGCCGTGAACCATGTGGGACTGCTGGCATCCCGCTTCATGATGACATAGTGCGCATCACCATCTTCCTGCACATCAGGGCTGTGGTTCCAGGTCAGAGTCACTGTGTTGGGGACCTCCTCAAACAGTTGTAGGTTTGTAGGAGGCCGGGGGAAATCTGGAACAATTAGAAAGTCTATCAGCTACCTGGGGGCTGAAGTATTACGTCCCTATCCTACCTACTTGCCCAGCCCACTGGAAAAAAGGATGAGGCACTTCTCTTCTTTGATTCATAGGCAGCAGATGTCTTGGAGCTAGACAAGCCTCATTCTGTTACTCTGACAGTAACATAAATGTTACTCTGACATTTAGTAGCCCTGTGACCTTGGGCAAGTTATTCTTTGAGACCCATTTCCTTATTTGCACTATGAAGAATAACAATGACTACTTGCTTCATAGGAATAATGGATACACTGCATGGCATGGAGTTACTACTACTCAATAAAAGTTTATCTTTTCTTCTTTTGGAGGCTTAGAGCTTTATTATAAAGCTTCCTGTTCTCTCTAAGATGTCACTCCAGTTATTCATGGATTCATCTCCCTTTGTCCTTCCTGCCCCTCTCCCATTCTCTAGTCTCTCTGCTGACCATATTCTCATGTCCCAAAGCTCACCAAATAAGACTGAAGAAACTGAAACAATGGCTTGGTCCTAGTTGAATATCAACCAGAGGGGCATCGGGCCTTTGAGAACCAGAGGGGAATCAAACCTCATCACTAGGCAAAGGTGATAAAACCTTTATAGTGTCAAAGAAGGCTTCCTTAACCTAAGGCCCACTTTCCAGCAGGAGGAGCTTAAACAGCAGTAAGCTACATTTGGAATATGCAGGGATATCTCCTGAGGCCTTCTGCCTGCTGTCCATACCTGTCACATGCACGTGAATGTCATAGTGTGCCTCTCCAAATTCATTCTGGAGCAAGATTCGATACACCCCTGAGTCAGAGCGCTTGGTGCTATTGATGAGGAATTGGGAATGGTTTTTGCCTTTGGTGATCGTTTCCCGGCCCTTTGTAGTGATACCATCTTTCTTCCAGATCACATCTGGTGGTGGTGAGCCCTGGGTGGTGACAGGAGGTGATACCATCAATCACCCAAATGGTATTTGGGAGAAGGCCCTCTCAAGAAGTCCCCTGCCAGTCTAGTGCCAGGAATTGGGCAAGGGGGAACAGAGTCAGAGGCAGAGACTACGATGTCTACAATAGTCATCTTGGTTATGTGGAGGGTATATGGTGGCCAGGGTCAGCAACAACTCACGGAGAAGGCTGCATGGATGCAGAGAGCTGTCCCAGCACGAACCACCATGTGACTCTTCAGCCGTGCACTGAGGTCAAACTTTGGGGCAGCTGAGATGGAAGAGAAAGAAGTAAGGGCATGGACCTCTTTCCAGAAGATTCAGTTTAAGACTTCGCTCCAAAGCTTTCCCAACCTCTGCTCTTTCCTGGGTCCATTAAAGGACATCAGATCTATAGATGCCCAGCAACACTGTGAAGCATTTATTTGTTTCCTGTCAGTCTCCCTCTACTACTATGTAGGATCCTAGAAGGCAGGTCTTGTGTCTTGTTTATTTCTATATCCCTGACACTGCCCTTGGCTCACAGTGGATAATATTTGGCACACAATGAGTGCTTATGTTTTTCAGCTGGGGAGCTTCTGGGGTTACTTCTAACTCTGTCCAGGTACAAGGCACAAGTGAAAAATGAATTTTTTTTTTCTCGAGATGCTGAGGATTGAATTCATAGCCTCATGCATGCTAGGCAAGTGCTCTACCACTGAGCTATAGCTATAGCCCTGGATTACTTTTCCTTGTTCTTCTCTTTTTGTTTCTGAGATGGGGTCTTGTTATGTTCTTCAAGTTGCTCTGAAACTCCTGGGCTCAAGTGATCCTCCTACCTTAGCCTCCTGAGTAGCTGGGGCTACTTTGGATAACTCTGTCTTGATATAGCACCACCCAATTTCCCCCTGTGGGATGAGACCCTTGAGAGGAAGGTTTGGAGCTAGAATGATAGGCCTGAACCCTCAGCCCTCTCTGTCCTTACCTGGTGGTGGCATGGCACGAACCCCTTCATCTAGCTCCACAGGCTCCCCAACCCCAGCTTCATTCACAGCCCGGATACGGAAGAAGTACTTCTGCCTCTCAGTCAGGCCCCCCACTGTGTAGCAGGTGCCTGAGATGGGGATTTTTGTGCACTTGGACCACTCCTTGCTGTCTTCAGCCCGCATCTCAAGGATATAGCCAGAGGGTGGGTCTCCTTCTATAGGCTCCTGCCAGCCCAGGGAAATACTCGAGTTGGATGAATCAGACACATGCAGTCCCTGCACCAAGCCTGGGGGTTCTGGATAGGACAGACATCCAGTCAGTCCCCAACTGATCCCACTCACCCTCCCATTCATCTCCCCAACACCCTCACTCAATCTCAACAATATCTTTACTACCTCACCTGACCATGCCTACTTCCCACCCTCAATATTCCTGGGCCCTAACTTTTACCACTTCTACTACCAACTCTTATAGCTCACATCCTTAAAACTCAACCTTTCACACCCAACAACCTCCAAATTCAATTCTTTTACCAATTCAATAGTTTCATCTTTAAAGTTAATATTTAATATTCCTCACACAAATTCACATAACCCATACATTCAAAACACCAACCTTTAACCATTTCTACTATATCCATTTATAGGGAATACCATGACCTCATCTTCTAAACTCATCCTCCTAATCATCTCCCCAACACCCTCACTCAATCCTTAACATACCTTTTCTACCTCACCTGACTGAAATGTTTAAAGCTTGATAATAACTTTTCCCACACTGACTCCTCACTATTCCTGATGCTCAATCTTTATTTTCTTTCCTTTTTTTTTTTTTTTTTTTTGGTACTTGGTATTAAATTCAGGGATGCTTTACCACTGAACCACATCCCCAGCCCTTTTTTTAAAAAAAATTTAAATATTTTATTGAACTTAAATAATTGAATATCCAGCCATTTCCCCCAGCCCTTTTAAAAACTTTTTATTTTGAGATAGGGTTTTGCTAAGTTCTCTAGGGCTTCAGTAAGTTGCTGAGGCTGGCCTTGAACTTTTGATCCTCCTGCCTGAGCCTCCCAAGTCACTAGGATTACAGGCAGGCGTGCACCACTGAGCCCAGCTGGCTTTATTTTGTGTGTGAATCCTGTCCCTCCACAAGCCTGGAAGTTTCTAATGAAGGAGCCTGTATGATCTCTTCTATCAGACTTTTCCAGGGAAGAAATTCTCTCTGTGCTTTATGAGCTAATTCTATTATGTGTTGAGGCTGGCAGCCCCATACTCACTAACAGGATCCTTGGCTACCACTGAACTGGATGGCATACTGGGCTGTCCAGGGCCTGCCTTATTCACAGCTATAACTCGGAATTCATATTCTGTGTCCTCCAGGAGACCATCCACGGTATACTTGGTACCTAAAATGGGGAGATGAAGGGTTTATGAGTCCAGGAGCATCCATGGAGTGAGAGGTCAAAACGTGAGATATCTTAGAAGAGGAGGTCATGAGATGCTGTTAAAATACTCAAAAGAGTAGGGGAAAGCAGAAATTCAGAGTAGCAATGGGTCCCCTCAGCAAGATTTCCTTTGGTCCCTCTTGAGCTTCTGCTCCAAGGACCTTACCCTGTACAGGGTCCTTGTTGACTGGTACCCACAAGTTACTGCCTTTCTTTCTTCGCTCCACAATATAGCCAAGCACTGGGGCTCCCCCATCCTGGGTAGGGGCATTCCATGTGATGGTCACAGTTTCTTTGGTCACATCAGTCACTTGAGGCTGGGAGGCAAAACCTGGGGGTTCTATGGAGCCATGGAGAGGGCAAAGGTTAGGAGAGGGGAGCACAGAGACTGTTGTTTCCCCATGTTGACCTCTTTCCCCTAAAAAAACCTGATTGATACTTAACTTTGGTTGTACTTTATCATCAAGTAGGGTATAAAAGGAAATCCACCACTGACAACTAATGAGCTTCTGGGATTACTTCTAACTCCAGAAGTAACCCTATCCTATCTAGAAGTCCTGTCTAGAAGTAAGACCCAGTAATGTCTGGGTCCTACTTATAGATATTCTAATTTAATTGGCCTGGGGTAGAGTGCAGGCATTAGCATTTTTTAAAAACCCCATGTGATTCTAATATACAGCCAAGAGTAATGATCACTGACTTAAACATTCCAACCATGTGACCCCCATTGCTACAGTTTTCATTCTACTGTCTTGACACACTGAGACCTGGAAATCAGTTGGGAGGGGTGTAGCAAGTAATTAATTAGCAGTCATAATTAAAATGCCCATATTGTTAAGGGTTTTCTTTGGGAAAATATGAAGAGTATTTTCAAAATTATCCCTAAAGTGACATTATGTTCCCTTGGATTCTAGGATGGTATCTAGAATGGTAAAAAAGTGAAGTTAGTTCTCTGGAATTGTGCATATCTAGGTATACCCAAGGGGATATGTTGCATATGTGATCTGACAGGAAAAAGTTTAGAATTCCTGCCCGAAATTATGTTCTTTTCTTCCTCTACAATCAATCTATTTCACGGGTCAGTTAGATGATCCTGTGGAATTCCCCATAGTCCAGTGTTCCCCACTGGCTGAAAGACCCCAGCCTGACCCCTGGCTGAGCCCCTGAGTACCAGGCAATCTCACTGACCTATGGGATTTCCTGCAAATACTTCGTCAGTCTCCAGGGGGTCACTCACACCCTCTGAATTGACTGCCAGGATACGGAACTGGTAGGCTTTTCCCTCTTCCACCTTGTTGGTGGAGAAGTTGGTGACTTTGCCATCCACCTCGCCTATCTTAATCCAGGATTTCTTGCCAACTGCCCTCCGTTCCACTATGAACTGTGTCACAGGTCGTCCTCCATTGTCCTTGGGGGCCTTCCACTTCATGTGCACACAATTACCCGAGAGCTCCAGGAACTCCACTCGGCCCTGCGGAGGCTTGGGGCGGTCTGAGGACAGAGAACAGCTTTACAATAGGGCTTTGAAGCAAAGGATCAGAAGAGGCTCCTCCCACTCACCAGATGTCTGGCCAGCCTGAAGCATAAATGGATTCTGAGCTTTCTGGATCTCTTGCTTTTCCCTGTGTCCATTAGCCTTCCTCCTAAGACTTTTCAAAAGAATTTGATCCTTGCCCTCTGAACCTCCTGCCTGGATAGAAATGGGTGGACTGCACCCCTCTGGGAACTCTTGCTTTAGTTGGTCCTCTGGTATCTTTCTTGACAAGTTCTCTCCCTCTTTTGAGCTTCCAGAACACCAGTGATTTCTGGCATCACATTCTACCCTATAATTACTTGTCTATCCCTTTTGGGTTGAGGTACTGTTGGGGATACTTCATCGCTGCATCTCCAACACTGACAACACAGAAGAGGCACTCATTCTTGCTGCTGAATTGAATTAAAACCCAAACCTTTCTACCCCACAGTGGTGGAATTGCAGGCAGGGGAGGTGGTGATAGGGTGTGCATATATTGGAGGTTCAATATAAGTTCATTAAGGCCAGCTCCTCTTATTCCTTATCCCAGTGTTCAGACCAATCCCAAATCCCAGTCCCATCCCCATCCAGATTTCCCATTTTATTTATTTCCCTACCCTTTCACCTCCACCTCACTCCATTTCTTTTCCCACCTCACCACTTTTCCCAGCGAACCTCACCTCCATTCCTAAAATCCCACCTCTCTTTCTCCTCATTTTCTCCTAAACTTCCAGCCATGTCTTTGTTATTCAGTCAAGAATAATACTTAAAAACATACTGAAAATTCTACTCTGTGCTGTGCACTGGTTATACACTTTAAAACCACTAAAAATTGATAATGTGGGGAGAAAAACATCACCCGTTCCTGGTGGGAAACAGGCTTGAGAAGCCCACTTGACCAGGGTTACTTAGGAATTTTGGAAGTGGTCCTCTTGTTGCTAAGTCAGCACTTCAGCCCCATCCCCTGACCAAACAACTCTGTGGTGGTCCTCCTCACCAGCCTGCCGCTTGCCCTGAGTGCTGGGCAGACAGTGCCTCCAGACAGTCCTGCCAGGCCCTTCCCTTACCCAGCACACTGAGGTGCAGAGTGGCTGTGGCTGTGCCGTAGTCATTCTTGAGCTTGAGCAGAACCAGGCCACTGTCTTCACGCACGCAGTTTGAGATGGTGAGCAGTGCCTGGTCTTCCCCGCGCTCCATGGACACGCGTTCCTCCTCCGTAACTTCCATGCCGTCCTTGTACCACGTCACTTTGGGCAGTGGCTTTGCCCGAAAAGGCACTTTTATGTGGGCCGTGTGGCCTACCTTCACAGTCACAGGGTGTGCAGCTAGTGCCTCCAGGATTGAGGGGTCGATGGCAGGAGGATCTGTAGAGGAGGGCAGCAGGGCAGGCTTGCCCACCAAGGATGGGGAGGGGTCAGTGGGGAGGGGCCATGAGCATGTGGGCAGGCCAGGAGTCCTTGCAACTCCTTGGACAGGACCTTACCTGCGATGAATACCGAGGCTTCACTCTCGGCGCCCTTGGCTCGGAATGTATACTTGCCCTCATGCTCCGGGCCCATGTTGGGGAAGATGAGCTTGTGCACTGCACCCTGCTTCACGATTTGCACACCCGGCAAGTCAGTGATCTAGGGGACAAGGGGTGGGAGTGAGTGAGAGCGTGGGGCAGGTAGATCTCCTTCGCCCCTTCCCTGACTCCTGCCTCCAACCTCCTTGCCATCCTTCAGCCACACGCCTTCCACCTTCTCGTCATTCAGCACTACGCACAGTTCTGCTGGGCTCCCGGTGGCAGCGTGAACGTCGGACATCCCGCTCTTCACTGTGGCCAGGCGCTCTGGGAAGAAAGGGTCTGGACTGACTCAGGGGGAAGGAATTCATGGGAAAATGGCTGATGGTATTGTAGTGGGAGCAGTTAGGGTTTAGGTGTCTTTCAAAATCATTTATGATGAACAGATGGGTTGGCCTTGGTCTGTAGATTGCTCCATGGTCAATGTGGGGGTGGGGGGGCTGGTGCAAGTAGGTGTTAGGGGATTTGGGGAAAGGTCAGTGTTTTGGGAAACGGCAGCCAGGAAGACTGAGAGATGGTTAATGGGGGAATTGATTAGTGGAGGATGCTTGGCTGGGACTTAGGGTGTGATGTTGAAGACAGAAATGATGTACATGCAGGTGATGAGTGGAGTTTGGATGTTTAGTTGTGGTTATGTTGGTCGATGGGATGCCTAGTGTCATTGGAGTTGAGGTTGGTCAGGGTCAATGAGGAATGGTTACACTTAGGGAGTGGGGGATGGTCAGGGTTGCTGGGGATGTTCAGAATCTGGAAGTAAAAGATGAAGTTAAAGAATTTGGGATAGAATCTGGAAAATGGGGGAGGATCATGGTCTAAGAAGTATGAATGTTCAAGGAATGGGGGATTTGAGATTGTTGGAATTTGGGAGATAGGGGTGATCAGAGTGGGGAGGTACAAGTTGGTCATGATCTGGTGAGGTTTGAAGTCAGTAAGGAGCAGATCAGTGTCCATTGTAAGGAAATTTCTGGGTTAGTGGGTTGGTAGTGTGGGCTGACGGGGTGGGTGTGTACCTTCCACAGTGAGGGTGGCTGTACTACAGTATTCAGTGGGATCCCCATTCTGCATGGCCACCACAGTGTACTCGCCACCGTCGCTGAGCTGTGCATCCTCAATGATCAGTTCTGCTCGCTTGCCCTCGTGGTTCATGCTATACTTGGAGCCATGTGCCAGCAGCTGCCCATCTTTCTTCCATCTCAGTGTCACATCCTTGGAATTCAGCTCACACTCGAGACATGCACGACTCTTCTCTTTCACACGTGCATTTTTGAGAGTGCTCACAAACTTTATGGGGATGCCTGTAGATAGAAAGACACACATACTTTGGCCTATTCCTAAACTCTTAGTATCCTTTTAGTGCAATTGTATGCTGCTTTGCTGTCTTTTTGGCCCTAGAAAATGTAAGAACTTGACACATTGAGTATGTTTTTATGCAATACGTGACCCAAGGAACTGCATGGCAGGGAGAGTCCCAGCTCTTCCCTTACTCAGTTGTTGATTTCACACACCTCATTTACCAGGCTGACTATCAGTTTCCTCTTATGTAGCGTGGGATAACAACTTCTACAGCACTGCAGGCAAGATCTCTGATATTGTACCTGCCATGTCTGAACTTTTGAACCTGCTGTACTTCTCTTGCTTTTTGTTCTCCTTATTAAGACTTGAGCATTACCTCATCATATCAGTATCTGACATTGCCAGGTGGTGCCCCTTCCTTGTGCTCCCATGGCCTCTATAACTGTCTCCATCACAGCAGTGATGATTCCATGTGGCAGATCCCAGTTGTGATTCATGTGAGTAACATGTTCATTGGTGTACCTACCATCATGTACAAATCTCCAAACTAGCAATAATATTGGAATGCAACATAAATGTGCTGTATGATATGATGTTAAAGCCATAATAATTTCCATGATATCCCACCTCATAAGACTCCAGCATGTCTTGATCCCTAGCCCAAGAACTGCTATTTTAGTTATTTTCACACCTGCCTCCCTTACTAGACTAGGAGTTTTCAGAAAACCCTCTTCCCAGTACCTGTCACATGAACGAATGGACAGGAGGATGTATGATTGCCCTTGCAGAGGTTACTATGGCACAAAGCCCACCGCTCAGGTTCTTCCCCAACCACTCACGGTCAATAGTGAGCTGAGCCTTCTGTACCAGGTTCCCTGCTTGAACAGAGAACTCGCCACTGTCACTGAGTCTGGCATCCTTTATCTTAAGTGTGTGGGTCAGACCATCCTCAGACACTGAGATTTCATATTTGTCATCCCTCTTCAACTCCTTCCCATTGAACTTCCACACAAAGTTGGGCTCTTTCTTTGAGAGGCGGACCTCAAACAAAGCTGTCTGGCGCTCTGTCACCTTTAGTGGCTTCAGATCTCCTAAGATCTTCAGTGGCTCATCTGCAGCAAAGAATGGGGGAGGTTGAACACAGAAGGGAACATGGATATGCAAGTGTCACTGGTGTTCTGTAGACCACCACTGGGGGGAAGCACCCTTTTTCTTTCATCCCACTGGTGAGCCCTTCTTCTCTGGAGTCTATTCCCAGGGTCTCCTCTCCAGTAATGTTAATAGCCATTTTTTTAAAAAAATATATTTTAGTTGTAAATGGCTCTTTTATTTTATTTACTTATTTTTATGTGATGCTGAGGATCAAACCCAGGGCCTCACACATGCTAGGCAAATGCTCTACCACTGAGCCACAACTCCAGCCCCTAATAGCAATTTTTTAAAACCTTCTAGCCAATTTGCACATATTAGTTCATCCATTTATCACATATATTTTACCTGATTCCACGTTTTACAGTTTTATTTTTACTGAAGAAAAGAAGTTAAATAACTTGCCTTAAATCTTACAGCTCATAATTAGCAGAAGCTGGGATATGACTTTCCAGTAGTCTAGCTTCAGAGTCTGTGCTCTTAACCAGTATGCTACATGTCCCACGGCACTTATTATCTCACAGTCCTCTCCCTTACAGCTTATTTTTTTTTCTTCTATTAACACCCATCTTCTTGCAGTTCTTTCATGCATAATCTCACAGTTTCTTTCCAATATCCCCAAGGACCCCTCCCTGGCCATTCCTCTCCCAGACCCACGTTCATACCCAGCACTGTGAGCTGTGCACTCATCCGCTTATCACCCACAGACAGGCTGTAGACGCCGGCGTCACTCATGTTTACGTTGGTAATCACCAGCATGTACTTGGTGCCCATCTGCTTCACATCATACTTGCCCAGGGAGTATTGGATCCTCAGTGGCTCAGTATCCTGCCTCATGGAACAGGTGGGAAAGCTGATGAAGGGGTTTAGGAGGAGACTTACAGAGCTCCCATTCCCCAAAGCCAGCTTAAGCAGGTGGATGCATTGTCCATCTCTCTAAACATTCTCAGAGGCCCCTATAATCTGGCTTGAGAGATTCCGAATCCCTGTCTCCCCATAAGGCTTAAACTCTTAATATGTATGAGTTCATTAGATGCTTTCTCCTAGAGGCACAGATCTTCAGTGACCTTATGATTATCTAATCTAGCCTTTCAGTGTAAAGACAGGTAGACTGAGGCACAGAGAGAGAAAAGTGACTGTCTTAGATCAAAAGCAAAGTGATGGAAGAGCTAAGAATAAAGTCCAGCTCCCTGCCTCTTTCAACTGTATGAGGGCATTCTCTTGATGGGATGGAAGAGAGGCCCTGGCTTACAGATAATGAGAGGGTCTGAGGACAGAGAGGATGCAAAGAAGAAATTATATTACTAGGGTGGACCCCACCTTGATCCATATCATCTTGACATTGGGGTCCTTCAGCTCCAGGATGCACTCAAAGGTTACTGTGGTATCAATCTTGGTCTCTATGTCTTCCAGGGGCTTCAGAATCCGGATGGCCTGTAAGATTATTTTAATAAAATGGCAAATGTTAGAGCATCTGGAGTATGCCCAGGTGGTTTCCAAAATTCTAGAGGAGACCCCCTAAGGGACTGGGGAGAAATGAGTAGGCTCATTAAATAACTCCTTCCCCCAGGGTCATTGATCAACTAGAAGGTTTAGGAGAAGAATATTATGGGGGATGAGAAAGGAACTGCTATTTGTGAAAGTGACTTTGTATCTGGGCCTATTACACAGATTCTGTAAAGTGTTGATGCTTAATATGAGTTTGTTGAGTGAAGAAATGAATGACAACAACACAAAAACAAATAAAGGAGGAAAGTATAGTTTTCATTTTGCAGATGAGGAAATGGAAACTCAAGAGAGATACTCAAGGTCACACAGCCAATAAAGCAGTAGAGCTGGGATTTGATGCCAGATCTCTATGATTCCAAAGTTCATGCAAGCACACCAGGAAGAGGTAAAGAGAGGAGAGGTAGGAGGAAGTGACTTGAGTTCCTTTCCTGCTCTTGCAGTGGAAAGTAGGCCTCTGAGAATGTGTGTGCAGGTTGGCTTTAGCACTGGCATTGAAGCCCATGCCCTGGCTTGCAGGTTCCAGCCCCCTGCTGGGCACTGACCTCCACTTCCGCTTTCTTCTTCATCCCTTTGAGCTTCTTGAGCAGCCCCCGGAAGTCAGTGAAACCATACTCCATGCAGACCTTTTCAAAGTCTTTCTTGGGCACCTTGGACAAAATCTCCAGCATCTCTTTCTCATCTGTCACTTTCTGCTTCTTCTTGGGGGGTGGAGGAGCCCTGGAGAAAGAGGGGACCAAGCTGTACTAAGTGCCTCCCATCTGAGGACAGAGGGAGCTTTCCCAACTTTGAATCCATGAATTCTTGGAATTCAGGGACCTGTTGAGGGGCCTTTGAAGGCTCCAGCTTGGGTGGGAGAGTGTACCCTGGGCTTCCTAGTCTCACCTCTTCTTCAACATCTTCTTGAAATCTAGTTTTTCTTGACCTGAGGACAGAAAGAGGGGCAATGTCAGACAGAGGGGAGTCTAAGTCTATCTTAAGAGCAAAGGCCAGGAGGAGGGGGCTGTCTCACCCTCTGTCACCAGCAGGGACACGGTGTAGATGGCATCTGCATGGTCATTGCTTGCAATGCACTTGTAGTTGTCGGAGTCATCTGAGGTCAGTGGTTCCAGCTGGATCAGACCATTAGAGGGCACAGGGAGGGAACCACAGAGTGACTTCTTATAAGATGAGGAAAGAGACTTTCTTTGGGGAGGGACTGAGTGTTGGATGGATTGAGCAGCCTCTATGATTTGGAGGTACCAAGTAATAGCTAGTATGAGGATGCCTGTTTTCCACCTGATTTTCTGGTAATAACATTCTCTATTTGCTTCTCAGATTCTGTCCCTGGGTTGAGAGCTCCTAGAAAGTGGGGACTTTCTGACTTCTAAGTTTTCAGCACCAAATGAACATTTTCTTCATGTAATACATTTATTTACTCCTTTGTATTAGTGGCTGTGCTGAACCCCAGGAAACGGTGAATAGGGTTGACTTGGTGCATGTCTGCAGGCGCTTACAGCTGGGTGGGCTCTGGGAAGTCAAGGTAATCATAAGTGCTGCTGAATGAATGAGCTTATGTAAGGGGTGGCCAGTAGGGGGACTCTAGGGCAGCTTGTGTGCTTGTGCCAGGCTGAGTCCAGTTAATGCTGGGATTTGGAAGAAGAAGGAGCCAACTTCTGTCAGAGGGATTCTGTCCTTCTGGGACTTTGGGGGAGAGAGGAGATCTTTTTTTCACAAAGGGATGTGGGGCAGGACCAGAGTAATTATAGGGTCGGGAGTAATTATAGGCCTACATCTCCCAGTAATCCACCATCCCTTTCCTCCAACAGCCTGAAGCCAGAGGTTGAAGCCGAGTACCAGCTCTTGGGAAGTGACCCGGAAGCTGATGGGCCTAAGGCAGGACTTTTCTGGGTCCAAAACCCCCTACGCTCACACTGCTCTGGCCAATCAATCCCAATCCCGGAGGCGCTAATCCTCATTCTCACTCTGCCCACTATGATTCTGCAGCTTCCTCCCACATCCACTGATTTGATCTCTCCTTTGTCTTTGGCTCTCTCACCTTCTGGCCCTGTCCTTCTGACTTTGCCTTAGCTAGACCTTGCTGTGTGGGTAATTTTGGTTCCCTTCTTTGACTGGCAAAACCACAGTTCCTGAGTCAGCTTCTTCCAGCCTGCCTGTGCCTTTAGGGCAACAATGTCCTGTCTTCCCACTGCCCAGTTTTTGGGTTGCCCTTGTGGCTCTTTTTTAGGTGTGAGGAAAGGCAATCCGCCCTGGGTTCCCTGCTTCCCACCTCCTTGGTAATGGACCTTGACATCAGGGCGCACCTTCAGCACGTGCTCCTTGTTAATGCTGTCGTAGAATATTTTAGCGGACTCCTTGATGGGGATGCCACTCTCTCTCTTCCAGGAGACGTTGGGTTTGGGGTTCCCCTGCACCCGTGCTCGGAACACAGCTTTATCCCCTGTGGTGGGCACAGGACACATTTTTACCTCCGCCCACAGGCTAGACACTCTGCCTACTCTCTCCTCTTCCTGAAGATCTGGGCCTAGCCCAGCCATGGGGAGGATACTACTCACTTGGCTCTGCCAACGTCTGTGTATTGGGGAACATTGGGTGGGGCGGGTGAACCTGGGGAAGAAAGGGAAGAACCAGGGGATTGGGGAAAGACAGGCAGTGACACACCCTCAGGTAAGGTGATTGGGTGAGGTTTCTCCACAAACTCAGGGACGCTCTCGCCGGCAGGGATGTTGGAACTCCGGGTCACCAAATTGAAGAACTCCACTGTGCTGGAGGACTTCCTCGTCACGACTTCCTCTGTGGGAGCAGGTGAGAAGTCAGAATGGGCTCCAGGTAGGGAGCTCAGTTCTGGATTGGAGAACTCATTTTTGCTTTAGGGGATGGATGGTGGAGCAGGAGAGCCAAATCCAGAAGGTACAGAACCCACTTTCACACAGAAAGAGGGACCTCAGTGCCTCACACATGCTAGGCAAGCATCTTCTACTGAGCCACAACCCTGGCCCCACATAAAAAATAAAAACCAAAACAAATAAAATTAAGGTGTTGTGTCCATCTAATTTTATATATATATATATATATATATATATATATATATATATATATATATATATATATAGAGAGAGAGAGAGAGAGAGAGAGAGAGAGAGAGAAGAGAGAGAGAGAGCGAGCGAGAGCTTAGTAGATGGGGCATTGCTATGTCAAATTGTAGCCACTAGGGGACGCCAACTCCTTTCCATTCCTCAATGGTCAATCACCTCACTGTTCCACAGCCCTGAATCTTATTATTTTTCTTAAAAAGGAATATTCAGGGACTAGGGATATAGCTCAGTTGGTAGAGTGTTTGCCTCGCATGCACAAGGCCCTGTGTTCAATCCCCATCACCACACAAAAAACAAAACAAAAAGGAGTCTTCCCTGATGTACATCTACAATCTCATTGACTTGGGAAGCTGACTCTTGAGTTGTAAGTGGAAGGCCAGCCTGGGCAATTTAGCAATGCCCCTGTTTCAGAAACAAACAAACAACAACAACAACAACAACAACAGCAAAAACCCCACTTCTATTTTAGGATTTCCTTGTTTTCTCGGACTTCTCTTCTGGAAGTCTTTGTACCTCACTAGCAGTAATATGGGCCAGACCTTTCTGCTTGTGAGGGCTGTAGCTTAGTTAAGCTTGGCTCCAGACTTTCCCCCCTGCCATTCTGTGGATTCATCATTCATTGTCTTGAAAGTAGTGATTTCCCCCAACCTTCATACTGGGAATGGAGCTTTGGGGTCTTCTATCACTGACATACACTCCAACACTTTTTATTTTGAGATAAGTTCTCACTAAGTTGCCCAGGCTGGCTTTCAATTTGTGATCCTCTAGCCTTAGTCTCCAAGTACTGGGATAAAAGGCATGCACCACCATATCTGGTCTCAGAGTGGTGATTCTTAATTGAAGGACAGGATATAGTCCTATTTCAGCAGGGATATACATATGAATCTCATTATTTGAGTATGTTCACTTTTTATTTATTTATTTTTCAGTGCTGGTAGTCCAACCCAGGGCCTTTGCACATGCTAAGCATGTGCTCACTGAGCTATACCTCTAAGCTCCCAAGAGCATATTCAATGTGGTAATATAATTTCCTATTTGGAAAACAAAAAACCTATTTTAGCACTATAAACAACATAAAATCTTCTTAGCTGGTGAGTTATCAACAAATAACAATTGCTCTCATTCATGGGTCATGTTCCTTGTACAAGAAACTATGGTAGGCACATATCAGAGATGATTTTATTTAATATTCACATCATTCTATGGAAGTAGGTTCCTTTAGCATCCCCATTAATTGGAAGGATCAAGATGAGAAAACAAAACCAACCCATAATCCTATTAAGCTCTCATGGTCTTCTTTGAAATAATGACTGGAGTTCTTAAATAGCTGTGTGGAGGCTGTATCTGGCCTGAAGATGTCTTTTATTTGACCTCTGCAATATGCAGACAAAAAAAAAGGCAGCCCTATATCTGAAAACTGAAATAGTTCACATAAAAATTCAGATTGCTGTATTCTCAACACTGAACTCGTATTCCCACATTAACAACAGTCAGTGGGAGGTGAGATGTGGCTGTCCTTTAGATGGAGTGTCCTCTCCAGTTTACCCATCTTTTCCCCACATTTATATTCCCTGCATGGACTCTGTTGGTCAGTAGTTTTCAACTCTGGCTACACATCAGAATCCCTGGAGAGCTTTATGAAAATAACTGATTTAATGGTCTGGAGTGAAACTTAGGTATTGACATTCTTTTCACCTTCTCCACCCACTAAACTAAGATTGCTCTATTATGTGACCAGAGAGGAGAACCATTGATATAAATCACTTGAATTTGCAACTTCTGGTTTAGAATTTAGACCTTGGGTCCTCGCTGTTCTACTTACTCTGCCTCATTAGCCAGGAGTGCTTGGTCTAGAATGTTTATCTGACTTTGACCTTGTGCACAGAGGACTTTGAGAGACTCTATCCTTCTGGAACCTTGAGGGAGAGGCAATGATTGTGAGGATGGCCCCTGGCCATCTTTTAATCACTTTCCACTAGAGACATTAAACTAAAACAGTCTGCAGTGCTCTGAGACCCTTTCTCAACTTTCTCTTGGATCTGTCCTGGCCCAAGTCTGGTCCCCAAGGGTTAAGAACCTGGGAGCTTAGGTCACTTGTTTATGTGTTCATCCTCTCTCCGCTGGTAGCCAAGTCTCCTGTTTCTTAAATGGAACAGTGTCAGCATTATTCATATGAAGATAAGGTGACTACCTTCCTATCTTTCCTCATGTTGAAATTCTACTATGGGAGACACAGTCCATTAGCCTCAGGTCTCCTTAAGCAATTTAGATTTTATCAGTCTTTCACACACATCCATGTGACTGGTTTTTCTTAATCTGTTTTCCTGGATCTATGGGTGAACAACCAGCTGGGTGAAGATTTATCAAGCCCCAGATTAGAAGCACAGGTGGGGAGGGGGTTGCTACTGGTATTGAGGGCTCCTGAGAGGCCCACTAGTGGCAAGGACTGAGGCTACTCCAGGATAGGTATGGACAAAGAAAGCTGCCCCTTCCCAACCCCCCTTTCTCTACTTGCCTCCCACGATCTTGGTTGTCTGGGAGAAGGTCTGTATGTGGGTGGTGGAGCTGGAGAACTCCATGGACACGTGCTCCTGCAGCATCTGCTGGTGGTGAATGGTCGTCATGGTGACAATAGACTTGAGCACTCACCTGTGAGGACCAGGGGAAGAATGAGGCCACAAAGAACATGGGAGGGAGAAGGAGGGTGATTCAGAGATGTTTGTTCATGTGTGAGTGCATGTGTGTGGGTGGGTGTATGGGCAATGAGAATGCAGAGGAAAGGGTGAGGAGAGCAGGCCTTTGCTCTCTGACCTCTCTTTTCTTTACTTCTTATCCCTTTCTCTGATTGATTACAAGTACCAATAGGCCTGTCCCTCACCAGGTAACCCAAAACAATTCCAAGTTCTTAGAAGGGGAAGATACAGGGCTGAGAATAAGTAAGCCAACCACGTAGGGTCCATAGGGTGTTGAGGATACCTGTGGACATGGGCGCTTTACCAGGAGGTAATGACGCAGGACCTGAGAAGGAACTTCCTGACTAAGCCATGCTGGCACATGCCTTAGAAGGAACCTTTGGATCTTCTCTCTGGGTCCTAGGGACCCCTGGCTTTGGTGGAATGCTAAGATAGATGACCATTCATTCCCACAGCTTTGCTTTCACTTATGACACAGTAAAGGCAGAGGCTTAGTTTATATTCATTATAATTTTATAACATATATAAGTATAGTTCAACCACATTAAAAAAGAAACTAAAACATCTCCTCCCCACTCCTGGGTGCCCCATCTCCCATGCTCTCCTGAGAGGTTACCGTATGTAGCCTTTAGGCTCCTTCATGAGAACACGGATGTATGTTCTTTTTTTTTTAATGCCTGGCAGTCTATTATACACACTGTTCTGCTCCCTTTCATTTTTTACTTAATATTATCTTGGAGACCTTTGCATGCCAATTCATAAAGAATTTTTTCATTCTCAACAGATCCACAGTATCCGATAAATGTAAATACCTGCCTCCTTTAACCCGCATATCAATTTTAAACCCTTATTTGGTATATGAGGAAAATTATGTCTAAGAGAAATGACCTGTCCACTGTCCAAGCTTACTCAGAACAGGGTCCTAGCTGCCGCTGCTTCTTCTTCTTCTTCTTCTTCTTTTTTTTTTTGTTGGAAATTAAACCCAGGAGTGCTTAACCACTGAGCTATATCTCAGGCCTTTTTTTATTTTTTGAGACAGGGTCTTGCTAAGCTGCCAAGGCTGGTTTCAAACTTGTGATCCTTCTGCCTCAGACTCCCAAGTCACTGGGATTACGGGTGAGTGCCACTGTGCCTGGCAATTCATAGTTTCTTGGCTTTCAGGCCAGTGGCCTTCTAGGGAATCAAAAGCCTTCTCCTGAGCTATGTGGTTTGAGACTACCCTCCTATCCCACCTCATTTAAACTTCTACCTTTGGGTTCTGAGACCACTTCCCTGTCCCCTTAGGGGCTCACAAGCTACCAGCCTGTGCCCCCTTCCAGGGGCATGAGGGAAGCCTTACCTTCTGAACTGACCAGTACCTTCCAATACTTGAATGCTGTATCCACAGCTTGGGGTTCAGCTGGTGCCCGAGCTGTAGGGTGTCCGTCTCCTTCTTCTTTGCCCCAAAAGCGGGCACTGAGGATCATCAGTTCCTTAAATACCTGGCCCCCTGGGGGGATCCCTTACTTAGACTCTTACCTCAGCGGGATGGCACACAGCTTCAGGGGTGAGAAGTTGGGGAGGGAAGCAAGCTGGAGGGCTGGAGGAAATACTGGGGACCAGGTGGGAGGGAGGCAGAGGGTGGTGGTCCCTAAGTACGTTTTTTGTTCCTTTGTGGTAGAAGTTTTGCTTCTCGCTGCTGCTGAGTGGACTTCTCTGAGCCGAAGTTCTCATGTCAGTGTGTGTACATGTACATGCTCAGGTATATGTGCATGCACAGTCCAGCAGGGGTTGGGAGCAAAGCCACAGGTCTTTGTTTTTCTGGGATGCACTGGGGAAGTTCTAGGGTATCTGCCACTTGCACCAATCCAAGGGGCTGAACACTACCATGTGTGGTGCATGTGCGGCCTAAGCAGAAAGGAGAGGATTTCTGTACAATTTCTGTAATCTGGGTAGAGGGGCACATCCTTTTGGAGGGAGATCTCTATTGGAGGGTAGCTGGAGAGCATGCCCCCTTCTCTGGGACCTCCATGAGAGCTACTTCAGCCACCCCGCTGTTCTTTTCCTTGTCTGTAGCATACCCTGCACATCTGGACCCACAGCCAACCCACTCAAGGTTCTAGTATCTTGCAAGGCTGGCCAGAAGTCCCACCCTGCACCTCGTCCTGCCCTGGGGTGACCCCCGTCTACCTTCAGTGGTGTCACGGCTACTTTTGCTCCATCCCATGGGGAAGGGGATAAGAATAGAGCAGGAGTGTCTGGGATGGCTTAGGATCAGATTCCCTGGGTCCCTTGGGAGGGGTTACTCTCGGTCCAGGCCTTACAAGGGAAATTGCTGGGCTGCAGCTGCTGTTGGGACTGGTGGGGCTACCATGGGATATATGGGCTGACAACAAGGAGGGGCCTAAGTGTGACCTGAGTGTCCCCTTTTCCCAGCCCTGACCTCTCTAGCCCATCTGTTGAACCTAGTGGCCTGCCAGATACTGGGCCTTCTCTGGAAGCATCCCATACCTGTCTTTGAGGCTCCCCATGGCCTAGGGCACCTAGTGGGCTAGGGCTGAGAGTGTGTGAGAATCTTGCAGAAGGGACTTTCAATTTTGGATTTGAGTCTCCACAAGGGGCACCAGTGAGCATGAGCGCCCAGCTGTGTGTGCCTGTGCTGGGAAAGAGGGGCACACAGCCCCATGGAGTGCAGGGGACAGGTAAATCACAAAGACCTGGGAGGCTAGTTTTGCTCAAAATGCTCTGTTTATTGCTCTATTCAATGACCACGAGCGAATTATAAAAAGACACCAAATGTCTCTGTCTGCCGTGGAATAAATATTTAAAGTCATCAATAAAAACACGTGGCTCCAAGATAACACATGTTGCCAAAGAGTCATGCATGCCCAGCTGATGGGCTCTCACCACACGCATGGACACAGGAACACACGCAGAGCGACACACAGCGAGACTTTTGGGAAGGCTTTTCCACAGTGACAGAAAAATGTTTTACACAGATCTGGGGCCAAGTCCCCGTCCCACCCTTGGAGCTCCCCTCCCCAGCCCCCCGTCAGGGCCCAGATCTTTGGGTTCCCCACCCCCATCTGTCCCCTTCCAATGCATCCTGAGGGCATGTGACACCAAGAGGTCACCCTGGCTGTGACGCCCATCCCAACCCAGAGACCTTCCCTAGCTGGGATCTCTGCCAAACCCTCAGGAGCTCCCCAGGCCTGGCCTCCATGTTGTCAGCCCCATCCTCTATCTACTGGTACCAGTAACTGGGTGCAAAATGCAATTTGCCTGTTGGGAGAAGTGGGAATGGGGGCCTGAGGCAGGCACCTCTGCCTGGGCTGCTTAGGGGCTGGAGCTCATTACTCCTTTCCTGGGCTGAGGAGACACAGTGTCCGGTATAGACAGCAGAGATGGATGGACAGACAGAACACACTACAGCAGGAGGACACTTGGAGTGAGGCATGGAAACATTTTGGATCAAATAGCAATGGAACCATCATTAAAAACTGAGGCCCCAGGTCTGCATGGTGGGTCAGGCCCTGGGGCCCCAGGCCTGGCCTGGCACATTCCTCCCCCACCCTGCCACACTCCCCAATATGTACAGAAGGAAGAGCTATGCTGGGGGTAGGGGCCAGGCCAGGCTAATAGAGGAGGGAGGGAGCAGATCAAAGAGAAGGAAGAGGGACAGATAGGATCAGGGGAGCAGGCCAGACCCAAGTAAGGCCCTGGATGACTGTAGTGAGGGCCCAGACTCTGGCTGGGCAGTACCCAGTTGGACCTTGGAAGAGAAGTGTGGTCATTCTGGGGATTGGCGGGACAGCTGCTTCTCATAGAGGCTCATGACATGGTGCACAAACTGGTACTGCTCACACGTCTGGATCATGCCACCCCTGCCCAGCAGAGATGCAAAGTGGGATGAAGTCACTAAGGGATGAGTTATAGGAGGGGGCCCCCAAACCCATGGAGTACTCATCATTCGTGAGGCATGCCAGGGGACTTGTGCAATTGGAGGGACCAACCCTTGCCAGCCAATGTCCCTGATCTTTCTTGTCAGGGACCCAGATGATAGGTCCCATGCTCTTGGCCCATCCTGTCTGCCAGCTCTATTTCTCTTTCCCTTTTTTCCAGAAGAGGAATCATCTGGATCTTGCCCTTCTATCTGCTGTCCTCCATATTCCTTATCTGCCCATTAGCCCATGCCTGGTGTGTCATCTTCCCTCACCCCTGTGTACCCATCAGTGTCCCTGTGTGCCCCCACCACTGCCTGTTGGGCTGACCTGTCCTGACGGAGCTGGCATGTGGTCTTCAGGATGTCCACCACACCTTCCTGCCGCAGCTGCTGGCAGCAGATGCTGGTGGCAATGAAGCAGCCGGTCCTCCCGATCCCTGCACTGAGGGCCGAGGGGATGGGCAGGGTGAGGGGAAGAGTACCCAGGGATGGGGAGGGACCCTATCCCAGTGGGTAGCTAGGAGAACCCACCTGCAGTGGACGATGATGGGGGCACAGTGGGGCCCCTCCTGCTGGGCTGCCTCTTCCACCTCCCGTACTAGGTGCAGGAGTGGGGGAGCCCGGTCTGGGGTCTTCTGGTCCGGCCAGGATGTGAACCAGTAATGCTTCAGGCCTCGCTCTTCGGCCCCACTCTGCCCAGGAGACAGAGGCCCACCCCAGATATATGTGAATGCTTTCAGCCCACAAACCATCCAGAGATGGAGATGGGGTGCAAGGAGGATAAACATAGGAAGGACACAGGAAGTGGGAGCCCTTAGCCCTCCCATCTACACCATACTGCCCAGGGACACCAGATGGGCAAAAGTCAGCTTGGTACTGGGGGCTGGTCTTTAGTTCTGCCCCAACAATTCCAGAATTATCCGAGAGAGGCCAAGAGCTCCTTCTCTAAGTCATTACTGTCTCCAGATTCCAAATATCCTAGTTGTCCCTTAGTCATATGGCCCAGAGGCCTGTGACTCTTCCTTTCTCCAGATTTTGCTCTGCTTGCCTCATCTCACCATCCTTATTAGGTGTTATTTCCTCTCCACTTTGACCTTTACCATCTCTCCACTGCACTGAGATCCCATCTCCTCCCTAACCACACAGGGACCACAGAGGTTGAAGTGGTCTGTTTTTCCATAACACAAATCTGGATTTGCCACTCTGTGCTTAAAATCCTTTGCTATGGACTGAATGTGTCCCCCCGCCCCCATTTCCCCACACCAAATTCACACATTGAAACCTATTTCCCAGTGTGAGGGTATTTGAAGATGGGGCCCTTGGAAGGTGATTCAGTCCTGAGGGCAGAACCCTCGTGAATGGGATTCAAGTACTTATATAAAAGGCTCCAGAGAGCTTCATCTTTTTGCCATGAACCAGGAAGTGAGCCCTCAGCAGAACCTGACCATGCTGCTGCTTTGATCCCAGACTCCCCAGCCTCTAGAATTGTGAGAAATAAGTCTGTCATTTATAGGCCACTCAGTCTGTGGTGTTTGTTATAGCAGCCTGCACAGACTAAGACACCCTTCAATGGCTCTTATTGCTCTCTGAATAAAACCCATTCCCCTTAGTTCTTAGCTTGGCAAATGAGACCTCTGGCATAGGCTCTACCCTTCCAGGCATATATGCCACCCTGTGTACTTGAAATGGATGCTCCTGAAAATGGTCTGTGGATAAAATATCTCTAGCACAGCATCTGGATGCGTGCACATGCCCAGCAGCGCGCGCGCAAACACACACACACACACACACAGCTGTTTCTCTGCTGGGAATGCTTTTCCTGCTTGTCTGTCCTCAGTCAACTCTTACTCATCCTTTGAGTGTCCATTCAGCATCACTACTTCAGCATCTCCCTGAACATGCCAGCTAGCAGAGAGTCCTTCTGCATTCTTATCTATCTCTAGCTTCCTTATCACCTTCTGTGTGCTTCTTGAGCAGAGTTCAGGCTTTGGACAGCTGTGTTCCCAGGATCCAACCCAAAACCAAGCTCAGGGCAGGTGCTTTTAATGGTTTATGGACAAAAATAAATACCCTCAAACCTCAGATGCCCTGTTTTTTTTTTTCCTTGACCAGCTCCATGGCATTGAGAAGATGAGGCAGCCCCCAACCCTCTCATCTCAGTCTTTCTTTCTGGGAAATTTCTACTTGGAAAGCTGTTCCTCAGGTCCTTGGGTAACTTGACTGTGACAACTACTATAACCTCTGATCTTTACTCCCTGGCCCTTCATGCCCTCCAGAAAGATCTATAGGGGCTGCTATGGTGGGTACTCCCCTCTGGGGGCTGAGGTGCCCCCTGACATTCCTTTACAGTGGAAGAGGGACAGCTCAGAGGGACAAGTTTCAGGCCTTGAGCTCACTTTCTGTGGCTGGACCCTGTGGCTGTCACCACTGATGGACTTCCCAGGTTGCTTGCAGATTGGGTGTCACCTTCTTGGTGCCTGCCTCATCTCTTCTTCCCTTCAGAGTTGTTATTAATAGAGTCTACTTCCCCCAAACTTGAATCTTATCGTTTTTCAAAACCAGAACTTATTAATCTCCCTGATTCCAAAGGAACAGTCTCTTCTGTTATGATGATCCTGGAGGAAGTACAGCTCAGGGTGGGAGGATTCCTTCCCCCACTCTGGGCTGTTTTGTATTGCTCATATTTTGTGTAGCTTCCTTTTTCTTGACATTTTCTGTTAACCATGGAAGCGCCTGACCCCTGGTGGACATATTGGGTATTACATACCAGAAGCCCAGCATCCAAGTTGAAGTGATGTTTCTAGTTTGCATCTCAAAGTCATAATGAGCCTTTAGTTATAAGGACAATGCTGGAGGTTGCTGAATTCTCTCACCCAGTCTTGGCCTAGGGAGCATTTAAAGCTGAGCTAAAAGTCATTATGAATGGCAGCGTAGAGAATGAGCCCAACAGCATTAAATGCAACCACAGTTTGGGAAATGCAACGGGGGTTTGATCTGGCCTCTCCATTCACCACTCCCTCACCCTAGCTCATCAGTGAATTCTGGGAGTGACAGAGACCTTTACATCAGCTACACTGTACTCTTGGGCCTTGTTCTCTGTGGAGTCCTCAATTAAACCCCCATCCCCCATCCTACCAGCCCAGCCCAGCCCCAGTCTCACCCTGAGGGAGATGAGTCGTAGCCGGTAATCCTCTGTGTGAATGACTTTCTGCACAGTGATCTCCACGCCGTCATGCACCACCTGCTCCTCTGGCCAATACTCAGTGCATTTCTGCAGGGGCCCAGATCAGGTTTGGATATATCCCACCCCCAACCCTGCTTCCCTCTTATTCTCTCGCTATGATTCTTCAGAGCTGAGGAATATTCAAGTTTGCTGTCAACATTGGGTGTAAACCTCAGCTTCATCATCTAAAAGCTAATTGTCTTCTCTGAGCCTCAAGTTTCCCCATCTGAAAATGGAAATAATACCCATTTTGAAAGACTTCTATGGGGATTCAATTGAATGGGTTACTATTCCATATAGACATAGTCCTGGCAGCCTTGTACTTACGATCATGTGCACTGGAGTGGGAGAGACCAGGTCTAGGCATTGCCTCTGAGTGTGTGGCACTGAGCAAATGATTTAACCTTACTGAGCCTCACATCTCCTCATCTGGCCAGTGGAGCGAACACTACCAGTCTCACAAGATTGTCATAAGGATTAATATGAAAACAAGATGCTTGGTGTAGGGCACAAAAAAAGCAGACACTGGCAAAGTGGGGTCCCTACCTCGTTCATCTCCTCAATGTTGGTGATCATGACAATGATGGGCGTGTGCTCCTGCCACACCATGCGCCAGAAGTCAGCGATCGTGCTGACAATGGGTCCCTGTGTGGCGATGTATACCTTCTCCTCTCCACCGTAGCCCTGTGGCCAGCCAAGTCCAAGGTCAATGTCAGAGGCAGTGCTCTCAGGGTCCTGTCCCCATCCCAGGCTTTTCTGGGGTTTGCAGGAGCCAGACTGGAGGATGGGGTCCCATCAGCTCAGGCCTCTCTTTCAGTGGGAGGCCATTGGGATGGGGCTACATACCCGGATGTAGTTGGCGTTGATGTAGGAACTCAGAGGATCATCAGGGTCGGGCGAGGTGAGACACACTCTGCTATGAGGATCTGTGGGGGACAGGGGAGGCTATCCCATCTCTAGTTCACTTAACCCCCTCATGGGTGCTGCTAGGGCCCACCATTCCTGGTCTACTCCAAAGCACCACATTTCTTCTGCAATCCTACAGTTCTTCCTTCTCCTGCACACTAGCAAAATGATGACCCATCCTTGGTCCATTCAGGCAGGTGATAATCCAGGATGAAGAGGAGGACGGAGAAAGAGGCCCTGGGTCTCACCTCAATGCCTGCCCTCTGCCCCTGAAGCTGCCCTGTACTCACTCACACCTTGTATTCTGGAGTGAAGAGAGCTAGTTAAGGAAGGAATGGCCTGGGTACAGCGCCTGGGCAGCAGGCAGCAGCTGGAATACGAGAACACACTGTCACCGACTTCTCCGTGAGCTTATAAAGCACATGGCCTTTTTAAGCCTCTGTTTTCTCATCTATAACATGGGGGTAAGTATACCTCCTTCCTAGAGCTATTGGGAAAATAAATGAGAAAACAGAGGTGGAAGTGCTGAATAAACTGTGAAATTCTTTGTAAATATAAGGGCTTTAAGATTTGGGGGTAGAAAGCTGAGGAGAATACTAGGAGAAAAAGGTCAAGTTTCCCATGTCTGAAATGAGACTGGAGGGTCTTTGTAGAGTTGTGAGCACAAAGGGTCTCCTCCCACAATCTTTTTACTTGTCAAATTCCATGGTAACAGATTCCCATAACATCTTGTTCTTCTTCCTGGAGTAGAATTTGTTTTGTTCCAGCCAGAGCCTCCCTGTATTGACTAGTTTTGAGAGGCTGGGATTGGGACGTTCTGTGGGGTGTGTAGGGAAGCTGGCTGGGGGCCTGGAGCATTGGGTCCCGGTTGTGCTTTGTCACCAGCCTCCTGTCTTGTCCCCTCTCTGAATCTCAGTTTCTCCACTGCAATAGGGAGGGCTGGAAAGGCACTGCCAGTGTGCACATGATGGGGCTCTCAAAGGCAGTGTGGGGGTGTCATTAAGAGACATGACTGAGCCAGAGAGCCTGGTCCAAATCCTGGCTCTATGACTTCCCAGCTTGTCAACATGGACCATTTACTTAACCTCTCCTGCCTTATCTACAACTGGGGACATCCTCCTTCTACAGTGAACTCATTTATCTTGTAAAGGTTAAAGACTCTAACATTAATAAATGGAGCCTTTAGATCAGTAAGTAATGTGGGCCACAGTAGACACCACGAGCTAGCTGTTCTTGGGACCATTTTTACATGTTTTACCTTAACTGAGTGGATAGAAAGAAGAAAACCTGGCGCAGCAGGAGGGGACATGCTTAAGTCTCCCCCATCCAGCCCTCTGCTTGTCCCAGTTCACTCTCTGGATCTTGGTCAGTGTCTCGGGGGTGGGCACATTTCATGGAGGGGGCATAGAAGGGTGGCAGGAATGGAGAGGAGAGAGGGTGAGCAGGAGGGGGCTTCTGGGTGAGGAGCAGAGGACAGGAGCAGGAAACTCTGCCTGGGCCATCTCCCTTCTTCCTAGCTGCCCTTGCCCAGATTAGGTGCCAGAAAGACAGAAGTGGGCACCGTCCCCTCTGGTCAGATACCCAGGTCTTTGGTATTAAAGAACTATTGTGGCAATGATGGCCCTTATGGAGCACTGACTCTGTGCCTGGGGCTGTGCATGTGAGAAGGGACTCCTAAAGCAATAAGCCACAGTCCCTCCCCCAAAGAAGGCACAGCGTTGGGAGGCAGACAAGTAGTGGCGTGTGAGCACTGGGGCTGTGGTAACAGCGGGGGGCCTGGGTGGGTGGGTGGGTTTCCTGGCTGGAGTTGAAGGAACAGCAGAAAGAACAGGGAATCCTGTCCTGTCAGATACAAGTGCACACAGGGCCAAGGCTGGGATTGGTGAGAGATGTGGCTGGAGAGGAACCAGCTGCCAGAGTCTCATAAACTATGCTTAGAAAGGGTGACAATGACAATGTTTAAGGAGAAGAAGGACATGGTTAGATTTGTTTTGTACCACTCTGATGGCAAGAGTAGAAGACAGACAGGAGAGGAGAATGTGGAGTCAGGAGACCAGTCAGGAAATTACTATGATGATCCAAGAAAGAAATATCAAAGGTCACAGGGCTGCCTGGCATGGCAGGGCTCTGTGGAGCATTTATGTCAATGCAGTCTATGTAAATGGCACCCCTTAGGACAGGGCAACATGGAAGCTCAAACTCCAAAAAGTCACTTTGTGGTGAGGATGGAGAGGGGAGCGAGATTTGAGAGATATTCATTCTCATTCATTCGTTCATTCATTCAAATGGGTGCAGAATATCTACTGTGTGTCAGGCACTATTTTGGTGCTTGGGACACCATGGTGATAAGAACAGAAACTGTGTCCCTGTATCTGGCTCTTGGTGCTGCCGGGGTTAGTGATTCCTCTGACTGTCCATAGACCTCTCTCTCCTACTAGCCTGGGAGCTCCAAGTGCACAGAATCTGTGTCTCATTCATGTCTGAATTCTTAGACCCCAGGCAGGGGCTCAGAAAACATAGACGAAAGAAGAAACCTCAGGGTGTTCTGCATCTAAGAGGGGGGCCCCTGCTAAGCTTGACCTGCCCTCTGTCCCCCAACCCAGTCTCTGAGGGTGAAGGATCTGTTCTTGCTGGACACAGATAAGATTCTCTGCTGGGCTGGCTTGGAAGCCTGGAGGCTCGGGCAGGGTTGGAGGTGGCTGGAACCTGTCAGCAATCCAGTGAGGACCACATGGAGCACGGTCTGACTCCAGTGGCCATTCTGAGTGGCCGGCAAAGCCCTCCTCTCCACTCTGGGGTGCCCCCACCCTTCCTTCCAGGTAGAGCTGGGAAAGGGGAGGGAGAGATGAGGGAAGAGGTGGCAGCCCTGAGTAATGCATCCTGGCCATAAATGGTGCTTTGTTTAACCGGAACTACCTAGAGACTGAGTAACTATAGCAACCACAAGTCGATATTTTAAAAGTTAAAAATAAGTTATGACATCTTACATGTTGTTGGAGATGCTGACAGCGAAACCACTTTTTTAAAGCTTCACTACTCTACAAACTGAGTGGAGTAGGTTTTGGGGGCTCCACTTTCAACAAGTTACCTCCAGGTTAGCCCAGGTGCCTGGGGCCAGACACCTGGTCCCAATCCCTGTAGTAGATAGCCAGGGATTTGATGAAAGTTATCTGAAAATGGTGCCACGGGGAGGAAACTGGAATGCATCCCCAAAGGAGAACCCCCTTCTCAGACCTTCCAGGGGACTGCTCCGGGCAGATTCGCTTGGATGCATTGTGTTATGGGACCTCACGACTTGACAGGGGCAGCTCATTCCCCTGTGGGGTGGCTCTACCTGATGGAGAACTGACAATCTGATCAAATGGAACATGAGGTAGACGAAGAGTCCAATTCTGGGGTCACCAAACTCAGCTCTGTACTTCCCAGCTATGTGACTGTGGATGAGCCACTTAGCCTCTCTGAGCCTTAATGTCCTCTCCTTAAAACCTGCCCATTCTGAAGAGAGAAGAGGATGGGAAAACACTTTTCAGTCACTATATACTATCTAGGAGCCTCCCTTTGTCTCTGGGTTTCTACAGAGCCCAGCACAACACTTGGCCAGGCCAGGCAAGGGCTAGGCCAAGGGCTGTGTGAGAAAATGAACTGACCTTGGTCACCCCAGCCCTCCATATGGTGCCCTCCAGGGATGAGTGTCCTGCCACCCTGGAGACCCAGTTCTGGGCTTAAGTCTTCCCAGGTGAGGGTGAGCCTGTCCCCATACCCCTAGGGCAGTGACTACTCACTGGGAAGGATGGTTTTGTAGCGGTTCTTCCGCACCAGCCCAGGGATGTCGTACTCTTTTGGATCCACAAAGTTCATGGGGATTTCCTGCAGGAGAAGGACATGGGGGTGTGAGCAGCTGTGGGCTGGCTCTTGAAGATGTTCTAACCAGGTGCTGCTTGCCCTCAAGTTTTGTCGGGCTACTTTAAGTGCACTCATTCATTCAACAAACATTTACTGTTAAATGAGTTAGTACTCGTAGGGCATTTAGGATAGTGACTGGCACACACCAAGAGCATGACACATGTTATAACTAGTGTTTATTGAGGGCCACCCTGGCACATGGCAGACGCTCAGCAAGTGATGAATAAATGAAGAACAAGACAGAAGTGACAAGGCCAATCGCTGCATTCTTCCATGTTCTCTGTGCAACAGCGAAACCAGGTGGCTTCACTGAATTATGTGCCCACCCTATGCGTCCCTACCTTGGTGGTGCTGCTTTCCTGCCACACCTGCCCCACCCATATCTCCGCATGCGTCTATCTGAAAGGCCGAGGCCTCTGAGAAGCCTCCTGAGTCTGCAGCAGAAGGGGTCTTCTGCCGAGCCCCCAGGACTGTGTGTGCCCCTCCACCTGTCCTGTGTCCAGAGCTCCACGTCTGCCCTCTGCTCCTGGCATGCAAAGCCTCCCTGTATCTGGCCCCTCTTGACCTCCAGTTGTGCCCGTCTCTTTGCGGCTAGGACCATGCCATTCACAGTCCTGCCTCCAGGCTGAGCTTGTGGCATTCCACTCGCTGGGAGCACTGGTCTCACCCTCCATCTTTCCAAATCATTCCAATACCTTAAGGTTCACCCCAGCTCCCCCTCCCTAAGATGTCCTCTGGGACTTTCTCCAGTGCCTCTTGCCCCTGTGCTCCTTCTGATCTGTCCACACGGTTTACCACCTGAACACAGTGTCCCATTGTTTGTTGTTTCTGGACAGATTATATGGGCTGTTGTAAAATGCAGATCATGATGCCTTCCAGGGTTGTGAGAATCCAAAGGAAACAAAAACACACATGTGCAAAACTACCCATGGAGAGGGTGCTCAGGCCATGTTCCTTGCTCTCTGGCAAAAATCTACAATACTCAGGCTGGGGATATAGCTCAGTTGGTAGAGTGCTTGCCTTACATGCACAAGGCCCTGGCTTCAATCTCCAGCAACACCCCCCACCCCCCCCAAAAAAAAAAAAAAACCCAAACCCCCCAAAAAACCAAAAACAAAACCAAAAAAACAAAACCCAACAAACAAACAACAACAACAACAAAAACCTACAATACTCTATTTAACAGAAAAGGACATGGTGGATGGAAGCTATTTCTTCAAGGGGAGAAGGTGGGTGGGAGCCTGGAGTGGGAGTTGAGGCTGGCTGTTAAGAAAGCCTTTCCAGAGGCATCAGGTGGGGAAAGATGTGAGGAAGAAATAGGGATGGGGACGCAGGCACAGGGCAGCTGGCCCAACTGTAAGTGCACAGTCCCTGCAGGGGTGGGATGGGGCTGGAGCACAGGCTGGGAAAGGAGGTGGGGATAGATCAAGCAGGCGGACCCATTTCTTCTGCAGGGTGTCAAGTTCTGGAGAACCTGGAGCAGTGGGTCTGAGGGTGCTGGTGGGTGAGTCATCTGATTGATGAAGTTGATTGAGGAAGTGGGCTTCTGAGCCTCAGCCCCTTTCTTCTTCCTCCTCTTGGAGGCCTCCTGCCAAGAAAGAATGATGGAGGCACCCCATGGGGCAAGGTCCACCATGGGCCAGCACTGCCTCAGTGGTGGGAAGTTTGTGTGATTCTGGGGCTTGGTATCAGGAAGCTTACTCTTGCTGTACCTTGTGCAGCCTCATTTCAAACCTACCCTTTCTGCCGTAAAGGTGTCACTGTGATCTGCCATGTTTTAGCTCTTTACTGGCTGTGCACTCAGGCAGGTGAACAGGGCTGTCATTGATTGGACCCCTCAAAGTCCAACAGCCAGAGGCTGTTGCAGAGGCTGCAGGAGGAGATTAGGACCTAAGCTAGAGCCTTAGGGGTGGCAAGGAGGGGAGGGGACTGGAGAGATGTCAAGACAATGTACAATGCTTAGGGATGTCAGGCCGGAGGAGGGTGGGAAGACAGGAGGATAGGAAGTTCAGCTTTCTGTGGCTTTCAGAGCAGAGTCCTGGCAAAGACCTAGGAACACCATAGCATGCCAATCACCCAGCTGGCTACTTTGCACATAGTAATTAATCTCCATAATCCTATCATTTCATCCCATTTTCCAGATGAGGACACAGAGGCTCAGAAAAAAATCAGTTTGCCCAAGGTGGCAGGAGAGCTGAGAATGAGGTGGTGCTCATTACTCCAGATGCCAAGTCTGGGCACTACCCACAACCTGGCTGGCTGGATGAGTGATATGAGTGGAGAGTCCGCCTACAGAGGGTGGCAGGCACAAGGGGACTCACAAAGAATTCGGCCTGTAGCAGGAAAGGGTCCAGGGCCTTTTCATGGAGCTCCTCTGCTCGGAGGACGCGGGAGGCACTGAGCAGGTACTCGTGGGCTGACTCCTCACGTGGGGACACGAGATAGCCGAAGCCTTCCTCATTGCAGCCTGGGGTGCACATGTCCAAGGTCAGGGAGACATTGGAGCCCCTCCTGGAAGGACCGAGAAGGAGGAAATTAATCTTGGGAAGGGACAGGCTTTAGCTGGGATCAGAGGAGCAGGGCTCGAGCCTAAGATGGCTCCAAACCTCTGCAACACAGCTCTGGGCCCAGTCCTGACTGAGGCTGCCAGTGGGTCAAGAACACATCCTCCAGGAGAGGTCAGGACCCTCAGGAAAGGAGGGAGTCCCAGGGGCAGCTCAGTGGCAGCAAGGATAAGTTCATGTGTCCAGTAAACCACAAAACAGAAAGGACCCCCTCTACACAGAGATGGAAAGTGAGTCCTTATGAGGGGACCGGGGACCAGAGACCCCGAGGCTCTCATTGTGGCAGAGATGAAACACAAAGCTGGGTTTCCTGCCTCTTCATCCAGTGCTCTTTCTCTGACGTCATGGGGATTACTCGGTGGTGAGACCTGGCTTACGCAGTTAGGGTCTGAGAAGAGGATTTCACACCTCCAAAGTGCTCTGCAGAATACTGAGACACTTTAGAAAAGGGTTCTGTGGCCAGACTTTGGGAAATGCCACATACTGTCTCCTTGCTGATTTACAACGAACACAGGCACACTAAAGGCCCTGACGAGTCCTGCAGTAAGGAAAGCTACCGGAACTTCCTTGAGCAAAGGAGAGTATACACATGTGCACACTGGAAGATGCCTAGGTGTGCTTGTGTAATAGCACTATTTTTTTTTTAACACCTGAAGATCATGTATCTACACTGGCTGGGCTCTCTCCTGGGCTGTCAGAGTAGACATCTACCTTTTGGAATGGGAGCTGAAAGCATGAGGGCCCGTCAAGCCCACCCCTCCTCCACCCCTCCCACCTCTCCTGCAGACCCATGGACTTGACGGTCAGTGAGGCAGGGTCAGCCTCAGGCTTGATGTCCATCACGCAGTCAAACACAGGAGTCTCGGGCACCGGATCCAGGTCCAGGAAGTCATCTTCGACTTTCTCCTCCATCCACTCTGAGTAGGTAAAGGAGGGCTGGCGGCTCACAGATTGGCGCCTGTCCTCTGGGGGCACCGGGGTGGGCGGCTCCGGGGGAGCCTTTAGGAGGTGCCACACCTGGTTGAGAATATAGGGTTTAATGGACCTAGAACCATGCCAGCTGTGGTGTCCTGGGGTGACCACAGGATTGGGCCCTCTGTCCCTCCATGTATCTAGACCAGCCATGCTCTCCTGGGAGCTGTCTATGAGGAACTCTGATCTCCTAGTTAGGAGTTTCCTCCATCTACTCTCCCTCCCTGTCCTCCAGGGTTCTGGGAGCCTCCCTGCCTCAACCCCTTTCCCCAGCCCAGATGGCTGCAAGCCAATTTCTAGGAAGAAGGCATCTCTTGCCCCAGGCCAGGCATCCTGGCCAAGGGAGACAGATACATGTCCTTGTCCTACCCAGCACCCAGGATGTCTAGTCTGTAGATCAGATGGGAGCTGGTGAGAAGCAGGACCTCAGGGCCAGAGGAGGAAAGCACTGAGGTTGGGGCAGGGGGCACCTTACCAGGGTGGTGACGAGGACCAGGCCCACGGACAGGGAGACCAGCAGCAGACTGGGGACTCCCGAGGTCCCTGCGCCCAGCCAGGCCTGGGGAACATTAAACAAACAGGTCAGGGTGGTGGTGGGGGCAGAGTCCTTGTCTATTCCAAAGGTGACAAAACTGAGGCTCTAAAAAGCATCTCTGGGATCTGAGGTGGGGAGCAGGCAGAACTTCAGGGGCTTGGAAATATCTCCTGAACTCAGAGAAGCCCCACTCAGGAGCTGGGGAGGGTGGACTGGAGGCCCCTAACACATCTCCCCACCCCAAGGTTCCCCAGAGCTTACTCACCGTGGGTCCCAGCTGTTTCAGGATTGTGAGCGAGGAGAGGATGAGATCTGTGGCATTCTGCAACCAGATGTGGCCATAGCCGCTGAACCAGAGCACCCCACAGGCAAGCTGGGGCAGTCGGGGGATCAGGCTGAGTTCAGAGCCCGGGCTCCTTGCCCCCACATTCTCAGCCTCACCCTCAATCTGGATCCCCAAGGAGGTTCCTGAACCTTTCAGGTCCAGATGTGGTAGCTGAGGGAAGGGCCCAAGTGCTGTGTACCCAGAGGAGAGATTTCAGGACTCTCCTTGGAGAAAAGCAGACTAAAAACAGTCAAAACAAAGGGAGACCCCACAGGTACATACATAAAAAGGGAAGCCTCCCAGAAAGGCCTCCACAGACAGGAAGGAAGTCCTCAGGATCAGGGGGTCAAGGGTCTGGGGGGCCCTGCAGTCCTGATCCTTGAGTGAGGTCAGACAGGTTGTGAGGGGCTTATCTCCTGAAGCTGCAGCAGAATTCCTGCCCTCCCCTCACATGATCTTCAGGACTTGAAGTTACCCAGGGCCCCTCTTCTTTGTCTCCCCAGGTAGCTATCTTGGGGAAGAAGTGGAAGACTGTCCCTCAACCCACCCGCTCTCCAGGTCCTCATGAGGCCTGTGACATCCTTACCAGGAACTGTGAGGCAGCGAACAGGCACAGGCTGCTCCTGACAGTGAGGGAGTGGCTCCCGGTGCCTTGAGGTGGTGGTTTCTGAGCTGGCTCTGAGGGTGGTGGGGGCGGTGGCATCTCTCTCTGCACACTGGGGAGCCCTTTGGCCTCGTCCAGCGCCTCCATCACTACCGGCTGGGGGAGACCTGTGCAAGGTGGGACACACAGGCCAATTACACCAGGCCCTGCCCGTGCACAGGGTTCTGCTGACCCACGGTGGACAGTTCCTTCTGGAGTTGCTGTGGCTTCCTCCCAATCCGGGATCAGTCAGCGTGGCTCCTCTTCCAGCAGTCACCCTCGATTAGCAAAGCAATATTCACCTACCTTCGTCAGAAAGAGCTAAGTGTGGGTGGACAAATTATTTCTCTTTTATTTCTCCAGTAACAGAGTTAAAATGGCAGGAGGTTTTTCAGAGTTAATATCGTTGTATTTACGCAGCTTCATTCTTTTCCATTTCTTAAGGAAACAAAAAACAACCACCTCAAACTCGATTAAAAAAGAAAGAAAGAAAGAAAAAAAAAGACACAGCATAACCAGGCCGTGACCCTGAACAACCCACCTACGCCTGCTCTCTGGAGTTTTGTTTTTCGTGGTCTGTGTCCTGACAGGGGCTGAAAGCTGGACTGTTAATATCACAGCCACGTGCCTCCCCTACCTTGGGACCCCCACACTGAGAGGGGGTGGGCAATCTGGGGGATGTAGAAGAAAATCTTGGTGTAGTAAGATCGATAGCACATGTTGGGGTTGAGCTCAGGGTCTGTCCGTGGTTGGTGTGGCCTCAGGAGAGTCACTTCCTTTTCGAATCTCAGTTTCCCCACCTGAAAAGTGGGGGATGGGCTCAACCCCTGTTTTTCTAATTGTGCTTTTCGGAGCTCCAGGGTTTCTTGGGTGCAGCAGGGGCTGTTACCAAGTGCCTGGAGTTCCTATGCCTGTGTCTCAGCATGGAAGCTATTCCTGTTCCCATTCCATATGCTGGGCTTCTGTTACGATGATTTCAACAGTTCTACCAACACATCCGACGACCACTGGCTACTCCAGTGCTATCCATCCTGGTGAGTCCACATGTTGGTCCCCACCCAAACTCATGTCTCAGTTTATCACCCAGAAGGGCAAGACCAACAAAACGGATGTGTACGGCTTGTTAGCTGGGATGGAGCTGCCCACACATCACTGTGCAGATGGGACAATGGACTTCTTTTCTGGTTGGGGTACAACAGAACCAGAGGAGACCAACACAGCTGTTTGTGCATATGCCTCCTCACTCATGCCACAAACACTTCCGGAGCCTCTTACAGCCCAGATCAACAGTGGAATACACAGCCCTGATCCTGGATACACCCGTGTGAACATAATAGGTTCCCCCTTTCCAGCTGGTTTCTCTTCTTTTTAAAAAGTTTGTTTTAACTAGTTATACATGACAGTCGAATGCACTTTGATACATCATATATAATGGAGTATAATATCTCATTCTTCTGGTTGTACATGATGTAGAATCACACTGGTCGTACAATTATGTATGTACATAGGGTAATAATGTCTGATTCATTCTACTATCCTTCCTACCCCATACCTCCTCCCGTCACTCCCCTCTACCTAATCTAAAGTAACTCTATTCTTCCCTAACCTTGCCCCCATTGTGAATTAGCATCCTTATATAAGAGAAAACATTCAGCTTTTGGTTTTTTGGGATTGGCTTACTTCACTTAGCATGATATTCTCCAACTTCATGCATTTACTGGCCAATGCCATAATTTCATTCTTCTTTAAGGCTGAGTAATAGTCTATCATTCATATATGTGTGTGTATATTATATATATTATATATGTAATATATATAATATATACTATATCTATATATCTATATAATTTTTTATCCATTCATCTGTTGAAGGGCACCTAGGTTGGTTCCATACTTTGGCTATTATGAATTGAGAGCTGCTATAAACATTGATGTGGCTACATCACTGTAGTATGCTGATTATAAGTCCTTTGGGTATAAACTGAGGAGTGAGATAGCTGGGTCAAACGGTGGTTCCATTCCAAGTTCTCTAAGGAATCTCCATACAAATTTTCATAATGATTGCTCCAATTTGCATTCCCACCAGCAAAGTATGAGTGTACCTTTTCCCCCACATCATCGCCAAAATTCATTGTTGTTTATATTCTTGATAATTGCCATTCTGATTGATTGTATTTCTTCTTCTGTGAAGTATCTGTTCAGTTCCTTAGCCTATTTATTGACTGGATTATTTATTGTTTTTGGTGTTAAGTTTTTTTGAATTCTTTATATATCCTGGAGATTAATGCTCTATCTGAGGTGTGTGTGGTAAAGATTTTCTCCTTTTCTTTATGCTCTCCCTTTCATATTATTGTTTCTTTTGTGGAGAAGTTTTTTAGTTTAAAATCTGTCCAATTTATTGATCCTTGATTTTACTTCTTGCACTTTAGGAATCTCATTAAGGAAGTCAGATTCTACACTCACATGGTGATGATCTGGGCCTACTTTTTCTTCTGTTAGGCCCAGGATCTCTGGTCTAGTGCCTAAGTCTTTGGTCCACTTTGAGTTGAGTTTCATGCAGGGTTAGGGGTTTAATTTCATTTTATTACATGTATTTCCAATTTTCCCAGTACCATTTATTAAATAGTCTATCTTTTTCTCCAGTGAATGTTTTTGGAATCTTTTTGTAGTATGAGATAACTGTATTTATGCAGGTTTGTCTCTGTGTCTTCTATTTTGTACCATTGGTCTATGTGTCTGTATTAGTGCCAATATCATGCTGATTTTGATACTATGGCTTTTTAGTACAGTTTAAGGTCTGGTATTGTGATACCTCCTTCTTTATTCTTATTGCTAAAGATTGCTTTGGCTATTCTGGGTTTTTAGTTTTTCCAAATGAATTTTATGATTGCTTTTTCTAGTTCTATGAAGAATGTTATTGGGATTTTAATTAGAATTTCATTAAATCTGTATAATGCTTTTGGTAGTATGGCCATTTTGACAATATTAATTCTGCCTATCCAGGAGCATGGGAGATCTTTCCATCTTCTAAGGTCTACTTCAATTTCTTTCTTTAGTGTTTTGTAATTTTCATTGTAGAGGTCTTTTATCTCTTTTGTTAGATTGAGTCCCAGGTATTTTATTTTTTGAAGCTATTGCAAATGGGGTAGTTTTTCTAATTTCTCTTTCAGTAGATTCATCACTGATGTATAGAAACACGTTTATGGGTGTTGATTTTATAACCTGCTTCTTTGCTGAACTCATTTAGGAGTTTTGAAAGTTTTCCTGGTGGAATATTTTGGCTCTTTGAAATATAGAATCATGTCATCAGAAAATAGTGATAGTTTAAGTTCTTCTTTTCCTATTTGTATCCCTTAAATTTCTTTCTCCTGTCTAATTCCCCTGGCTAGAGTTTCAAGGACAATGTTGAGTAGTAGCAGTAAAAGAGGGCATCCTTGTCTTGTTCCAGTTTTTAGAAAGAATTCTTTCAATTTTTCTCCTTTTAGAATGATGTTGGTCTTGGGTTTGGCATATATAGTTTTTATGAAGTTGAGGTATGTCCCTACTATCCCTAGTTTTTTCAGTGTTTTGTACATGAGGAGGTGCTATATTTTGTCAAATGTTTTTTTTTTTCTGAATCTACTGAGAAGATCATATATTCTTGTTTTTACGTCTATTGATGTGATTTATTAATTTATTGATTTCCATATGTTGAACCAACCTTTTATCCCTGGGATGAACCACACTTGATTGTGGTGCACTATCTTTTAAATATGGTTTTGTATGAAGTTTGCCAGAATTTTATAGAGAATTTTTGCATTTATGTTCATCAGGGATATTTTTCTTAAGTTTTCTTTCTTTGATGTGTCTTTGTCTGGTTTTGGTATCAGGGTGAGATTAGCCTCATAGAATGAGTTTGGAAGGACTCCCTCCTTTTCTATTTCATGGAATACTTTGAGGAGTATTGGTGTTAATCATTCTTTGAAGGTCTTATAGAACTTGGCTGATAATCCATCTGGTCCTGGGCTTTTCTTTATTGGTAGGCTTTTGATGGTGTTTTCTATTTCATTACTTGTAATTGATCTGTTTAAATCGTGTGTATCTTCCTGATTCAGTTTGGGTAGGTCATCTCTGAAATCTGTCGATGTCTTCAAGGTTTTCTATTTTATTGGAGTATAAATTTTCAAAATAGTTTCTAATTATCTTCTGTATTTCAGTCATGTCCATTGTGATATTTCCTTTTTCAACACATTTTTAAGTAATTTGAGTTTTCTCTCTTTTTCTCTTTGTTAGCATGGCTAGGGATTTATTTTTCCAAATAACCAATTTTGTATTATCAATTTTTTTTCAGTTGTTTCTTTTGTTTCAATTTCATTGATTTTAATTATTTCCTGTCTTCTACTGTTTTTTGGTGTTGATTTATATTTCTTTTTCTAGGGCTTTGAGTTGTAATGTTAGGTCATTTATTTGTTGACTTTTTATTCTTTTAATGAATGAGCTCAATGCAATGAACTTTCCTCTTAGCCCTGCCTTCAAGGTGTCCCAAAGATTTTGATATGTTGTACACTATTCTCATTTACCTCTAAGTATTTTTAAATTTCATCTCTGATTTCTTCATTTTCCATTCATCATTCAATAGTGTATTATTTAGTCTCCAGGTGTTAGAGAGTAGCTTTTATTTTTTATTCTATCATTGATTTCTAATTTTATTTCATTATGATCTGATAGGATGCAGTGTATTATCTCTATTTTTTTTTTGTATTTGCAAAGAGTTGCTTTAGGACATAAGATATGGTCTATTTTAGAGAAGGATCCATGTGCTGCTGAGAACAAAATATATTTGCTCATTGATGGATGAAATATTCTATATATGTTAAGTATAAATTATTGATTATATTATTTAGATCTAGAGTTTCTTTGTTTAGCTTTTGTTTGGAAGATCTATCCAGTGAAAGAGGTGTGTTAAAGTCACCCAGTATTATTGTGCTGTGATCTATTTAATTCTTGAAGTTGGGAAGGGTTTGTTTGATGTACGTAGATGCTTCATTGTTTGGGGCATAAATATTTATGATTGTTATGTCTTATTGATGTATAATTCCCTAAAGAAGTATGAAATGTCCTTCTTTGTCCCTTCTGATTAACTTGGGCTTGAAGTCTACTTTATCTGATATGAGGATAGAAACCCCTGCTTGTTTACATGATCCACACAATCTATATGTTTTTTCCCATTCTTTCACCCTCAGTCTATGGATGTCTTTGTTTATGAGGTGAGTCTCTTGGAGACAGCATATTGTTGGGTCTTATTTTTTGATCAAACTTGCCAATCTGTGTCTTTTGATTGATCAGTTTACGCCATTAATATTCAAGGTTATTATTGAGATATTATTTGTGCCCCAGTTGTTTTATTTTTGTTTTTTTAATTTGACTTAATTTATCCTTTGATTTGACTATTTTGACTATTCCTTTGGCATTGTTCCTCTCTTCGTTGGTTTTCACTTTTTTTTCCCTCACTTCTTCCTCATGCTTTCTGGTTGTGAGTTCTTTTAACTTCTGTTTATCATGGAAGGCTTTTATTTCATCTTCAAATCCGAAACAATTTTGCTGGACATAAAATTCTTGGTTGGCATCCGTTTTCTTTCAGAGCTTGAAATATATTATTCCAGGACCTTCTAGCTTTGAGGTTCTAGGTTGAGAAATCAGTTGAGATCCGAATTGGTTTCCCTCTATATGTAATTCATTTTTTTTCTTATGGCCTTTAAGATTTTATCTTTATTCTCTGTTAGTCATTCTCATTATAATGTGTCTTGGTGTGGGTCTGCTGCAATTTTGTACATTTGGGGTTCTACAGGCCTCTTGTATTTGATTTCCCATTTTATTCTTTAGATTTGGGAAATTTTCTGATATTACCATTAAAGATATCATGCATTTATTTGTTTTTTATCTCTGCTCCTTCATCACCTCGATAACTCTTAAAATTTGGTCTTTTCATGTTATCCCATAATTCTTGAATGTTCTGTTCATGTTTTTTTACCATCTTCTCTGCATGGTCAACTCTGTTTTCAAGATTATATATTTTTTCTTCATTGCCTGAAGTTCTGTCTTCCAAGTGGTCTAGTCTGTTGGTAATGCTTTCTATTGAATTTATAATTTGGTTTATTGATTCCTTCATTTCAAGGATTTCTGCTTGTTTTTTTTTTGTCACAATCTTTAACTCTTTATTGAACTGATCTTTCACTTCCTGGGTTTTTTCTTTGATTTCACTCCTTATATTATCCTTTACTTTGCAGATTAGTTTAACCATGTACATTCTAAACTCCTTCTCTGACATTTCTTCTACTGTGTTGTCAGTGGATTCTGTCTTTGGAGCATCTTGGTTTGTTTGGGGCACTTTATTCCCCTGTTTTTTTTTTCTTCATTTTATTCATGTGTTTTCCCATCTAGCAGTATGGATCTAAGGCAGCACAAATTCTACCCTGAAGACCTATAGTGTCCCTGAAGTTTCTAGCACCTTGCCTTCAAGGGGGGAGACCAACATTAATAGCATCCAATGTAAACCACACACAGCCCCAAACCCACGAGATCCTATCAAGACTTCCACAGTTTTCTCTCAACAAACAGAAATGACAAGTTCAATTACTGTGCACACTATATACAGCAAATTTGCTAAAAGGTTTCACAATCCCAAATGTTGGAGAAAGAGAGAACAGAAGTGGTGCAGGGCTTGATGTTCACGAGGAAGGAGGACAGAAGCCAGAAGCAAAAACTTATAGTAAGAGTGGAAGAGGAATTGACAGAGATTGACTGTTATTGAAGAAAAGATAGAGAATCCTTGAAAGCAGACAAGTGAGAGGAAAAATATATACAATAAAAAATTAAAAATATAAGCCTACACAACAAAACTGCAAAATACCATCCATACACCAGTCAACAAAATCATGCATGAAAACTACCTGGTCCCCAAAATAGTAGAAATGCTAGAGAAGAGATTTAAAAAATATTTAAAAACAAAACAAGCCAAAACAACAACAACAACAACAACAACCATCACCAAACCCTAAAACCAAAACCAAAAACCTCAATGGAAAACTGAACAATTGTTTGCTTCAGAGTTCAAAGTTCTCTCAGTCCTGACTGATTCTTCATGGGATCACCAGGCCCAGATGAGCCCATACAGACTCTGTCGCTATCCCACAGATCTGGATTTCAGATGTTCCAGTCTTGGCTACATTGCATTCCCAAAATCTCAATGCTGTTCCAATTTGCAGAGAGATCACCAAGGGATGTGCTCACATAGAAGAGCCACCCTGAAAAGAAGCTGCAAGATGGCAGTCACCAGCACTCCCAACAGGAAGACTCTAGGTGCAGCCAACCCTGCAGGCACTCTGACCCAGGACCTCCAGGTCCCAAAACTATGTCCCCAAACAGAGGCGGCTGTTCCCCAGATGGCAGTGGTGGCAAAGCGGCTGGCACTCTGACCCCCTGACCTCCAGGCGCTGGCTGGAGTCCCAAGATGGAGGTGGCCGCGTGAAACCAAACCTGCGGGAATACGGCTGTGGACCTCTGGGCAGCGGAGCGGGTCAGTGGCGGCGATCTTCGGCAGCAGCACTGGTTGGTGGTAATGGCGCCCGGAACAAAGACCTCCCTGTGACAGTAGGAGAGGTGTAGGAAGCAGTGTAGGCAGAGAGAAGACCTCTGGGCTATGATGGTGACCTCACAGAGAAAAGACCAAGTCTGGGACAGCAGTGTGGGGAGCAGAGGCGTTGGGGTGGCGATGTAGGCTGCAGCTGCGTGCCGTGCTGGGAGAAAAGACCTTCCTGCCATGGCGGCAGAGACAGTACGTCCTCGAGTGCGGCAGCGGTCTGTTGGCAGCGCTCCTGCCTGGTTCCTCTTCTGCTGTGCATCAGCTGTGGCCTTGTAGTTCCTCAGGTGAGTCTGTCCCTAGTGCTTTGTACATGCTATTCCTTTACCTGGAATATCCCTCCAACACTCTGCTTCCCTCCCTTGCCTACCCTACACCAAGGTAACTCCTATTCATCTGATGGATCTCAATCAAATGCCACCTGGAGTAGGTCCTGCCCTATCATGTACTAGCACCCCATGCCACTCCTTCAGAAGCACAATAGCCCTGAAGGTGTGGAGCTCTGTTCTGAGTGCTTTACATGCATTGAGGTATTTACTCTATGAGGCAGGCAGTGCCATCACCCCCATTCTACTGGACAGGAAGAGGAGGGGGAAACAGCAGCTAAGAAGTTCCATGCTTCTTAGATTGGGATGCATGTACCCCTGAGGGCAAAGCCACAGGATAAATGTCACTCATCTTCCTGAAGCATAAATTTGATTTGAAGCTTTGGGTGAGGGGAAAATACATTTTAATATCAAAACAAGTGCAGATACACCATAGTATAGGATATAGAATACCCAAGGTCACCTAGGTGGTAAGTAGCAGAGGTGGATTCAGTTTGAGGCAGTCAGATGGGCTCTGGGGTACATTATACTTGCCATGGTTTGTAAAATGATTTGTGGAATATCATATCCTCTACTTTCCTGGAAGTCCTGTGAGGGCGGGGGTGGTATTGGTTTTGCTCATCATGATTATCTACGGCATCTAGCACAAATCTTGGCATGAAAGTCTCCAGTAAATATTTATTAAACAAGGGTATGGTGATGGACAAGTGAGATCCTTAAAAAAAAAAAGTATGTTTTTAGTTGTAGGGGAATAGAATACCTTTTTTAAAAAATTTTTTAATATTTATTTTTCAGTTTTTGGTGGTCACCACATCTTTATTTTATTTTATGTGATGCCGAGGATCAAACCCAGCGCCCCGCACATGCCAGGTGAGCGCGTTACCGCTTGAGCCACATCCCCAGCCCAATACCTTTATTTTATTTATTTCTATATGGTGCTGAGGATCGAACCCAGGGTCCCATACATACTAGGCAAGCTCTCTACTTCTGAGCCATGATCCTAGCCACAGAGTGATATTCTTTTACTCAGTTTTCTTACCCTATAAAGGGGGATAATAATACATATTTTGAAAAGCTGTTACGAAGAGTTTAGAGACACAGATAAAACACCCACCATGGTTCCTGACATTTATGGTTTGCAGGTACCCAATCAATGGCAGATGATTAAAAATAACACAGAATGTTTGCCTTCAAAAGACTCCTAGTCTACTGGGTTAAACAAACCAGTAAATACATGTTTACCATACAATGCATTAAGTGATACATCTTAAGGGCTGGAGTCTAAGAGATGGGGCGGGCATCTACCCATGGAGGCTATACGGTTACTGACAACCTGTGCAGTCAGCTCACAGCAAGATGAGAGGGGGAAAAGCTGCTGCTAGAAGACAGATCATGTGGGAAGCCAAAAGTTTCCACCACTGATGATCAGGGGGTGGATTTCTCAAGGGCAAGGTCCTCACCCACACATTTGTCAGGGTCTTGGCCCCAGGTCACCTGGCTTCTATGCTGCAGCTCTGCAATGCACATGCTGTGGACCCTGGGCAATCCCTTCTTTTCCCTGGGTCTCAGTTTCCTTATCTGTAAAGAGAGGGGTGTGAAGTACAATGTGGTTCTTCTTATATGTTTCTACCATCTCAGAGGAGAGGAAATGTGGGCCTTTGAGGAATAACAACAAGCACACAGAATTTTTGACTTTGCTGCTTTGTTTTAAAATCCACGGGTGCTTTATATCCTATTCTATGGTGTATCTGCACTCATTTTGATATTAAAATTTTTTCCCCTTACCCAAATCTTCAGATCAAATTTATGCTTCAGGAAGATGAGTGACATTTACCTTGTGGCTTTGCCCTCAGGGGTACATGCACCCCAGTCTGAGAAGCATGGAACTTGCCTGAAATAAAATATCATGCAGCCATTATAAATGACTGTGTTGATGAATATTTAATAACACAGAAATTTTGAAAGTATGAAGTTAGAAAGGCAAGGTTATAAAACCGTATGACCTCACTGGATTTGAAAATTAAGAAAGTATAAATGTGTCTATTCAAAAATGGAGGATACCTGATGTAAGATGAGAGATCTGGGGCTAGGGATGTGGCTCAATGATGGAGTGTTTGCCTAGCATTCTCAAAGTCCTAGGTTCAATTCCCAGGACTGGGGAAAAGGGGGAAAAAAAGGGAGCTCAAGTCTGTAGAGCATGGAGAACAGTGAACAGTGAATGCATGCACATAGTAAGTGCTTAATAAATGTTGCTCAAGGTAAACTGGAAGAATATAAGGCAGGTGTTAACAGTATTTTTGTGGGGGAGATGAGATTAGAGGTGATTTAATTTGTATATTCTAATTTCCTCCAATAAATATATATAAACACACACATACTTGTAGTGAGAGAAAATATTTTTTAAAAAGAGATGAAAGTTCCTAGTTTAGGTATCACGACATCTAGTTAGAATTTCCCAGGTTTCAGGTCCTGACTCCCATATGTCATATCTAAATGCATGCAATGGGACATTAGAGATCGATAGAGTGTGCACAGCTGTGTGACCCACCCAGCAGAGCAGTCACTCAGAAAGCAAGCCCCTCTGAGAATGTGATTGTCACTTTTGCATATAAAAGATGGCAGGTTAACTGCCTTGCACATATGGGGGTGTGAGAGAAAATGTAGGCTGATGGGGCCCTGTATGCAGATCTGAGATAAGGGGAGGCTTTTTAATTCTTGTTTTTAAATCACTGGGTACCAGGCAGTCCTGAGGGCCTGATAAATCTAAGTGATGAGTATTGACTGGGTACCTGATAGAGGCACATTTTTCAGAGCAGTTTATTTAAAAGTATACAGGAAGATACATTTTCAAACCCATACTATATTCTGCATGTAATCTGGGGGATCCACAGACCTCAGGTTAAGATTCACTGATCTCAGGAATAGGCAGTGGGGGGTCTGTTATGGAAAGTGATGGCAGATTTAGGGGTAGAGAACTGAACGAGGAACATGTCTCTTTGATTTTAGTCTCTGCTTCTTTGTGCAGGAGTCCAACACACATTTATTGAACATCAACTATATGCCAAGCACCGGGAAAACAAAGATTCACTTTTACTCTATTTAGGAAGTATTTGCTGTATACCTACTTTGCCAAGCCCTGGTCTAGGTTCTGGGAGTTCAGCAGTGAACAAAGTGGTCCTGACTGCATGGACCACTGTCCTGCTCCTAGCGATGATGTCAGCTCTTCTCCTTGCCCTGCCCTCCCTTCCACTCACTATCTTATTCGGGGGGATGATAACGCCATCTCATCTCACTGTGCTGTTCCCAAAGCACTTCCGTGCACACAGTTGCATTTGCTTTCCTCAGCAGCCCTATGAGGTAGACATTATCATCATCAGCCCGTTTTGTCAGTGAGAGGCGGCTGCTTGTGTCAAGGGCTGGCTTTTCAATAGTTCACAGCGAGGTAGCTGCTTTGCCACGCATGAAACTCTGACTCAGAGGCAGCTTGCTGACAAGCGATTTAATATCAGGCTTGCCTCTTGCACAGGGTGAAGGGGATTTTCCAGGCAAGGAAATCGAGGCTTAGAGAAGTCAAATGCCTTGGTCCAAGTGAGTGCAGACCCTGAGATTCCAGACCAAGTGATGGTTCCATTTTGCCATACCCCTTCTCAGGAAGGGGTCACTGCAACAATGGCAGGGAGGATGGGGAGAGTCTGAGAGGGAGGGAAGGAGGCCATTTCTGTGGAAACCTTGAACCCTAACCAGCTGCCTGGGGCTGCTGTGCAGTTTTTGTGTTTGATATCTGGCTAACAGGTCCTCTGAGGCCAAATGGTATGGAGTACTGGAAAGAAGCTCAGCACCCCAGCTCAAAGCTCCAGGGATCCTGGGTAGGGCATTCAGGCAAATGGCCTTCAGATGTCACCTGAGGCACAGAGGAACACTATGATCCCTCTCTTGTCACCCAGCTCCCAAATCCACCTGCTACTCTGCAGCTACTCTGCCACAGGGCTGTTGCCACTTGAGCTGGAGAACTGTACTGTGGCTGTTCTGTCATGACTCATTCTTCAAGCTCTGGGCAGCCAGCCTACCGGAACTAGAGTGGAAGGCTGGCTCAGCCTGTTCCTGTTTACATGAGAAGGGAGTTTCTGTCCCATTCAGCTTTTCTTCCTTCCCAGTGTGGCCGAGAGTGACCTACCAGCTAAGCCCACACAGTCACAGGGGACCCTGCCCGAAAGAACATCTCACTCAGTCCTGCCAGAGCTCTCAGAATTGCTGTCAGAGCTTGACTCGCCCTGAGGGTTTTCTTGTCCAGTCTGCCAATTTCTCAAGTGGCGAAATTGAGGCCCAGAGAGGGGAAGTGGCTTGCCCAAGGTCAATGGCTGGAGAATGTAAGAGCCTGGACATTGGCTGCTACCACAACCACCACGGCTAACAGTTTCGAATACTTGCCACCTGCTGGTGCAGCTCCCAGCGTTTTACACGTATTAACACTTCCAATCCTCAAAATAACCCAAGAAACACTGATGTACTTATTCTTAGTTTTAGAGATGAAGAAACTGAGGCCTAGGGGAGTTAAGTCCCCTGGCCAAGGTCTGCTAATCAATGGGTATAAACGGAGACTAGAACCCAGGCAGTCTGCCTCCAGAGCCCACCCTTTCAGCCAACACACTAGATGTGACTCCTCTTTGAGGCTAGGAACAGGCCCTCTGCTTTCCATACCATCTTCAAGAACTCTTCAACATCCGGCATGGATTTATTTCAGATGTCATGGTGTTCAAAATACCTTCATTAGACATTGTCTCCTCTTGATTACAAGATGACTGCTCCTACTTCTTGTGGGGATAAAGGGGAGTGGGGAAGAGGTGAGGTAACCTTGGCCAATTTCTAACAGCTTCCACCTGTGGAGGATTAACTGGAGGGGTGGCTCTGTTAGGTTCTCACTCTGCCTACTCTGAGCCAGGTGCCCTGTGAGTCTTGTGCCATTCAATGCTATTCACAGCGAGGATATGGGTTGACATTATTGTCCACAGCTTACATGTGGAGTCACAGAGGCATAGAGAGCTTAAGTGATTTCCAGGGCCAGAGAGCCAGGAAGTGACAGAATTGGGATTTAAATTCAGGTCATTGGGCCTTCATATTTAATGATTTTTCTCTTATTCCAAGAAAGGTCTGGAAACTCATACAAGGGATGAGTTGGGACAGGTATGCCTACCTTGTTTTGAGTTTTGCCCTGAATGCAGAATCAAGCCAGGTGCTTTGGGAGGTGCTGAGAAAGGCCACTGGGTAGAAGGGTCTAGAAGGAATAGGTCCAATCAGCTATTTCTGCCATCATAATATCACACTGTCAGCAGTGCCTTGAGCTCTGAGAGGGAGAGCCTGGCCTTGTTGGGCATGGCTGTGGTCTCTGTCCTCACTGGGAGTCTGGAGTGGAGATGCCCCATTTTCTGCTGGCTTTTGAGGTGTATAGCAGGCATACTAGGGGGCAGAGGTTAGGTGGAAGTGAGAGGGTAGAGTTGCCCAAGCATGCCTTTATTATTCGTAGACATGTCTGGTGTCTAACTGGCATGACTCCTAGAAGGCACAACAGCCCTGGCAAAGAAAATTTCTAGCTGCTCCCAGCAAAGGTAAACAAATGATGGATTTGGGGTTCTGGGAGTTCATATGGGCTCCCCACAACTCCTCCACCCATCAGTCCTGCTAACCAGTGAGTAGTAAGACCAAGAGATCCACAGAAGGGGTAGAAAGATGACAAGGGTCTGGGCTGGCAGTGAGACTGTCTTGGCTGGAAAGCTGGCTGGGGTGGGGTGGGAAACAGAGGCATTTAGAGGATTCTGAACTATTATGTGGGTGCTCACCATTTATCAGCTACCTGACTTGGGAGGTTTTTTAATTCCTGTGATGGTCTCCCAATGTGTCAAATCTTCAATATTACTTCCATCAATAGGTACAGTCGTGTTCTCCACCCTGGCTGATCTCTCTGAAGAAGGGAATGTGGAAGATGTGGTATCACAGGACTGTGAGGACAGGTTAGAAAAGCCCATGTGGCCTTTTCTGGGTACCCTGGGGCTGCCTGGTGGAGAGGGGGTTTTTCATAGACTGATGTAAGTATTGACTCATTTAACCCTTACAACAATGGTTTGATATAAAAAACAGAACTGTCTTTTAAAGATAGGAAAAGAGAAGTGTGAGAGTACGTGACTTTCCCAAGGCCATCACAACTTATGGAAGATCCAAGACTTGGAGCGAGGCCATCTGGCTCCAGCACCTTTCCTCTTACTAGACTCTGGGCTGCCTGCCCTGCACTGGGCCTCCACTACTGCTTCCTCCTCCCTGCTGGGGGAAGTCTGCCTGAGAAGGAGCTTCAACCCTTTCCAGGACAGAGAGGGCAGGAGCCATCCCAGAATGTGTGTTGGGGGGCACAGGGACAGGCCTTTTCCCTTGGCATAGTCCATCACAACCTGGATGGGGGGCTTTTTTGGAGAGAGAAGCATAGAAAGGTAGGACTGGGATCAAGACCATGGGAGGAGAGGTCTGGGAACAAAGGGCATGCACCCACTGCTTGGTCTGATTGGGAGCAGGGACAGACCACCATTTGCAGACATCAGAGAAGCTATGTGAGGGAAGGCGGCACATTGTGGGCAAGAATGGCACCTGTGCCTGGAAGCTCAAGGCAGGCAGATTTCTGGCAACTTGAACTAGCTCTGGCCAAGAGTACCTATTGACCCTACAAGTTCCACTGCAGCTCTTCCTGCCCCCACCCCCAGTGGCCTTTTTTCCAGGCAGGTAGCTTCCTGTAGTGGCTTGCAGTCAAGTCCTACATTCTGTCTGAGTCCCAACTTTGCTCTCTTACTACATATATGACCTTGGGTAAGTGGCAACCTCTCCGAACCTCAGTCTTGCCTCTGGAGAAAGAGATGTGCTAAAACTTCTCTCATAGGAATTTCAAGATACCATGAGGTGAACTATACAGAATGCTTATTAGCCTGGTGCCTGGCATATGGTGAATGTTCAATAAATGGCAGCCAGAGATGAGAGGGGAAGGGGAGAGAGGGAGAGGCCATAGTGAGGATTTCCCTTTCATATGCCAGGTGAGCTCCCAGGAAGACAACGGGTGCCGCACCTGGATGTGGGCAGAGGCTTTGAGGCTGCTGGCTGGGACTGGGGTCTGAGGAGGAAGTGGGCATGAACTAGGGGTGGGGGAGGCAGGGCAGCTTTGTCTCTGTCAGTTAATTAAATCCGGAATGCTAACAAGCTTTCAAAACAAAATGCGACTCAAGTACTCTTTGCATGGGATATAAAAAACAAAACAAAACAAAACAAAACAAAAAAACGGTTCTATGAAATTGCAAACAGCTTTGTTGCTGCAAACAAAGGCCCAGTTCTTTGTACCTTTCTGGCGTGGAGGCCCAAAAAGTACAAGGGTGAAAAGGGTCAATGAAACTCGGAGGGTGCACCCCTGCCACAGCTGCCCACGCAAAGAACTGAAAGAACCCACAGGTCCTGGGGCAATCGAGTACCAGAGGCCCCCAGTGCCTGAGACTTAAGCACAATTGTATGGAAAGGACAGGAAGACTTTAGACAGCATCTTGTTTTACCCTCCCATTTCACAGATGAGGAAACTTAGGTCTAGAGAGTAAGAGGCAGAATCAGGATTGGTAAGTCTTTAACCATCTTGTTCAACCTTTTCAATATGAAGCTAGCATAGGGTGTTTTAACAGGGGCTGTCTGTGGGTGTCTAGAAGATCTGAGGCCTGAGGCCCTGTGGCAGTGGGAGCTGGCTCCTACCTTGGGGTTCTTTGGTGGGTCCTATTAAATGCTGTCAGAATTATAGGAAAGTACAGGTGATAGCAGTAGAACAAAAGCAGCCCAAGATGTCCCCCTGACAGTAGTACCAACAAATTCCATGTCACCTGGAGTCATCATATATGGCTCTTGGTAACCCAAAGACTCACAATGCACTTGCAAGGTAGCAAGAGGCCTGAGGGCTCTTTGATCAAGCTGCATGTTCCCCGGCATCTTACTGCCTGTAGGCCTTCCAGGCCTTCTTTAAAGTCAAAGAGTTGGTCTTTAGGAGACTTTCCAGCTCTAAAAACCAACTTCTGGGGGCTGGGGTTGTGGCTCAAAGGAAAAGTGCTTGCCTAGCATGCGCAAGGCACTGAGTTCGATCTTCAGTACCACATAAAAATTAAATAAAGGTATTATGTCCACCTACAATTAAAGAATAAATGTTTAAAAAAAAATAAAAAACAACTGCTGTTTTAAAAAAATCTGCCTCCCTTGATTTAGTTTAATTTAATGGCTTCCCTTTGATCTTAGGATAAAGACCAAAATCTTGTCATAGCCAAAAAGAAGGGACTAGCATCCTCTGGCATGCTAGTCCCATTTGTCTCCCCAGACTCCTCCATGACACCTTCCTCCTGGTTGTCTCTGCTCTAGCTTCTTCCAGATCCTCTGCTGGAACTAGTTTGAAACTAGTAGTTCTACCCCAGAGTATAAACATCGAAGAAATTTTCATATGGTGCCTAAATGAGTATGCAAATCAACGTTTCCTGCAGTGGAGGCATCTGCAAGCCCATTGCTCTGGTAAGCGAGGTGTTCAGGGACATACTGTGGAGCACTTGCAGCCCTTAGGAGCAAAGGATCAAAGTTCTATGGAAGGAGCTTAGGAGCACTCAGTACTGAGTGACAGCAATGAGATTTCATACCATGCACATGATTTTCAATTTGCAATGGAGTTATGATGGGCCCACAAAATCCACTGTAAGTTGAAAACATGGAAAGTAGAAATGGATTTAATGAATCTATTCTACTAAACATCAAGCCTGGCAACACTGCAGACTCTCAGTTGTTTACTCTTGTGATCTTGAGGCTGACTGGGAGCTGTGGCTTGTTGCTGCCACCCAGCATTGCATTATAATGAATATCACACTGTGTATTGCTAGCACAGGTCAAGATCAAAATTCAAAATGTGAAGTTTGGTTTCTACTGAGTGCATATTTCTTCTGCATCATCTCAGGTCAAAAAAACTGTAAGTTCCATGACTGTAAGTCAGGGACCCTGTATTCAATACACACACTTAAAAATATAAGACAAAAACCATTGCCACCCATCCTGTAAGAGCACAGAGAAACAAAAATGCACATTCAACACGTGAAGTATGCAGAGAAGGGCATAGCAGTGGCAGATAAACAGGATAAATAAGGGAGGGAAACCCAAGCGGTGAACCACTGAAGATGCACAGAGTACCACACACAAGACTTGGGCCAACAATGCTCAGAAAGCTCTCAATAAACCCCTCCCCCTCCCCAAGGAAACCCGAAACAAAGCCAGTGAGTTGGAAGTTGGGCCAATGTCCAAAGGGAAAGAAAGAACAGAAGCTGAAGGCCTTTCATCCTGTCTGAACCAGGAACTGGGAGAGCTGGAGAGAGGCCCGGGCTGCTTGGGAATCAACACTCCCAGAAGGGGAAACCTTCATGGATTTAGCTGCAGCACAGCTGACTGTCAAGAAGCCCCTGAATCTCCTCTTCCCTGAGCTGGTTCACCTACATACCATCTGAGTCATTTTGTGGATCTCTAAAGGGAGAGGGAATTCCCTGCCTTGATGGCTGACCCCACAGATGCCCCCATAGGATTCCCAGCACCTATTAAGATCCCTGGGTTGGGTTAGTTCCAGGTTTTGGGGCTGCCAACAGAGCAACCCAACCCAAAGGGAGATGACTTACCCCAGAGGGAACCTTCCCTACAAACTACCACTTTGGCTTAGCTTTAGTAATTTTAATTAGTATTCTGGAGTGACCAATTTTTTTTTTTTAATTTTAAATGATTTTAGAAAATGGTATTTTATTTTTGTATTTTTCTCTTTGTGGTTGACTTTCCAACTATAGACTATTATGTATGTAGGCATATCCTAAGAATATGTCTCTTTAGGGGTTCAACTTTTAAGCAATATGTAGACAGTCTCCAATGATCCCTACCTTCTGGTATTCACAACCTTCTGCAACCTCTCCAACATGGTACCAGAGCACACAACAGAAATGAAGAAATACCACTTCTAATGTTAGGGTAGAAGAGACAGTGACTTCTATCTTAGAGTCTCCCATGCTCTCTTGAATCTCTCACTCTTGAGATTCAAGAACAGCTGCCTTCTTGGGTGGTCATTCAAGTAGCTTATGGAGGGGACTGTCTGGACAGGAACTTAAGACCTCTGGCCAATTGGCTACAAGGAACTGAAGCATCCTAACAGCTCGTGAATGAGGTAGGAAGAGGATGTTCACTCCCAGACAAGTTTTGGGATTACTAGAGCAATCGTCCATTACCTGAGATGTTTGGAGAGACTCAGCCAGAATCACATGGCTAAGCCCTTCCTGGATTCCTGATTTAGGAACTGTGTGAGATAGTAAATATCATTTTAAGCTGCAAAGTTTTGGGGTAATTTGCCTTGTGGCAAAATATAACTAATGCAAAAACAGCGTTATGCCTTTCTTTGGCTAATGTGAATTTTCCTTACAGGCTGGACTCCTATTGGAGAGAAGCAGGCCTAAGAGGCTGAGTGTGACCATGGTTGGTCTTGCTGCTGGATGCCAGGATCAACAGGGTGGGCTCCTCGGATTGGCAGAGGGTGGCACTGGGCTGGGTAGGGGACAAAAGCACAATTCTAAATGGTCTTGTCTGTGGTGGAGAAATGGTCTATCTTAAGCTAGGTGATGTTCAACAGGGATGTGGGCAAAAAGATCATCTTTTTAAAGGTCTAACACAGTTAGTCACAGCCCACGTGGGGCTGACAGAAGTTTAGAGATCTATAGTGGTTTGTGCAAGATTCCAAGCTCAAAAAGCACAGAACCTAAATTCATTCACAGCCAGGCCTTCTAAATCCAACAATTAGAAACCATAAAAAATGACATGTGAAAAGACTTCATGGTTTACAAACCCCCATTCACATGCATCATCTCATTGAACTCTCAAACGGCCACGAAAAGACGGCTTTTCCCATTTCTCCACAAAGATGTCTGTTGGGAAGGCTGGAGAAGTATAGAGTACAGGGCTTGCCCAAACCCATCTATGAGACATGATGCCTAGGCCTGGGCCCTTGGAGCCTGATGCCCAATACCAGGGCAGGCCCACCAGGACGATGGCTCCTGTCCTGGCCTCACACTTTGAAGGGCCCTGCTTCAATCCTCCACCAGGCATCCTCCACACAGGTGAGGAGTCCACGGAGCCAGGAGGACGTTTCCCCTTTTATTTATTTCCCCTCAAATTCCCTGCCCACACTTCCTAAACCTGATTCCAGGGACTGAGGCCCCTTTTTTTCCGATGTCTTTGTGAGGGTCCTCCATGCTGCTGTGTGCATCCCCAGGTTGCTAAGGTGACTGCTTGCAGGAGGTGTGTTTGGAGCTCAGTTGTGCGAGTCAGGGTTCCTAACCACATAATGCAAATGAGGTGATTAACCAGCCCTTAAGCTTTTTGGGGGAAGGAGGTGGGGGGACCCTGGATTGAACCCAGGGTCACTTTACCACTGAACTACATCCCCAGTCCTATTTATTTATTTAATTTTGAGACAAGGTCTAAGTGGCTTAGGACCTTACCAAGTTGCTGGCCTTGAACCTGCAATCCTCCTGCCTCAGCCTCCTGAGCCGCTGGATTATATGTGTGTACCTATACCTAGTCCAGTGTTTTTTAGCAAGTTTCTAAAGACATGATCCTGGACCTACCCATCCTCTCAGCCACTTCTTTCAGAAAGCCTTCCTTGGCTCACTAAGCTAGGTCTGCATTACTACTGCAGCCTTCCAAGACATCTTGTATTCTTTGAGAGCTTGTGGGGAACATACCTGCTTGCTTCCCTGTATCACCAGTGCCTGGCAAGCACTGGGCCTGGAGTGGATGGCTAATAAATTTGAGTTCATAAAAGGGTCTCAGGCTGCCTTTTCATTTGCCCTTATTGGTTTCTGGTGCAAAACCTCATCAGTGGCAAGGCGGAATGGCTGAGAAAGCTATGACCTTGTCCTTTCTGCTGTTCAAAGGGACTCACGGTGGGATCAGAAGAGCAAAGCTGTCCTCCTCCAGGTCTCCATTTACTTCATAAAGTGGCATCCGGGATGGGGTGGAGGCCTCTTACTGAGATCAAGACCTCATCCCTGCACTCAAGGAGAGTCCTCTAAATATTCATAATGATACAGACTGAGAACTGTGCTGGGCTGGTCTGTAGTCAGCCTTCAAGACACCATGATTTAAGGTGGAGAGTGGAGCCTAGAGTCATTAGCCCAAGAGATCAGCTGTTCCTACTAAAAGGGCAATGCCCTACTCAGGTCTTCAGCATATACTCAAAACCTGGCATAAACCCAACTGATTGTGATTCACTTAAATCTCAGGACATAACTCCAGCCAGCTTCTAGCTGTAAAGGGCCCTGGGAGTACCTTGCTCTTAAGAGCAGTGTTGTCTTTAGACTTGAACCCTGAACTCCCTTTTCTCTGGCCATGCCACTCCCTACAGTGAGAAGTTCACAGGCTCAGGAGATGTGCTCACCTGGAGTCTATGACCACCTAGTGTTCATACCCTCATTCTAGGCTGTACTACTAGAATTCCAGAGTTCCCTGATCAGATGACCCTTTGCTTGCAGGGGTCTTTCCCTCATAACATCTTTCTGAGGGGAGACATTGACTTGTGCTTCAGTATTTTTAGATTTGATGGGTGGCTATTGGGGGGGTTGTGGGCCATGCCTGAACCCATAAACGGATATACCCACATGCATGCAAGGACGCCTTTGCCTTTGCCGTGCAGGATTGAGCACCACTAGGAGCCTTGTTATTTATCTGGCCCTAGTCCCTGCAAATGGCAGGAGCCAGCCTGTCCTGAGTCTGCCCGCTGAAGGCACTGAAAGCAAGACTTGATAAGGTTCTCCATTCCATGTCCTGGCCATGGCTGGCACCTACTATTGTCTACCTCCTTCTCCTCCCTTGGATCCCCAAGGAAGCTGATGGGTCCCAAGCTAGGTGAGGAGCAGAGGCCCCTGCATCAGCGGTGTTGCTTGCTTTCTTGTGAATGTGAACACCTACACACAGAAGAGGGGGAGTGTGAGTGTGAATGTACCCAAGTGTTTGGGTGACTGTGAGCAAGGAAAGTGAGCAAGTGAGGGAGAGTGAAAGAGAAGAAAAGGAAGGTGAGCATGTGAAGAGTGTGTATGTGAGGGAGAAGAGAAGTGTATGTGTGTGCAGGTGTATGAGGCATGGAAGGCAACCCAGTTCACACCAAGTGCCTGCAACAGTACCTGGGAAACGTGTATGACTGAGGGTCTGGGAAAAGACAGAGAATGCAAAGCAGAGGAGGGTGCCTTCGGATCTTCATGCATGTGAGGGAGACGGGGTGCGGGGTCAGTCATGGGGGGTGAGAGAGAGATTCAAATTGGAATGAGAGCTAGCACAGCTGTCCATCACAGGAAGCCTGCAAGGTGGAAGCAGGCGGATGGGGTGGTGGCGGCGGAGGGAGCTGAGGGTGTAAGAGGAAGACATGCAGGTGTGTGTCCTTTGGAGGTGCGTGTCCACCCCCACAGGACTCTGTGAGGCAGAGGCAGGCCACGTGCCTGGATGACTACGCGTGGGTATGTGCCACGTGTGTACGTGAGCGTGCAGCTGTGTCAGTGAGAGCGAATGTGAGTTTGGGGCCCATGTGGAGATCCCCGGACAAGCCATTCTGCAGCAGCTCGGGCTGTCTAGGTTGCTGGCCATGCCCCAGGGGGTTTCTATTTCAGGAAGCTCAATCAGAGAGACTTATACTACCTGCCTGATGCTTGCTCAGGTCTGGGTGACCATGGTTGGGAGTGCTGACCATGTTGCCCTGCCCAGAGGTGTGTGTGGGAATGAATGAGTCACCCAGGCATGGCTGGCCCTGGTTCTGCCTTCTTCTTACCCAGCAGGGAAGACAGTGGGGAGGGGGAGAGAGCACTCAAGAGCTGTATTTTACACCATCATTATGCAATTGCGTGCTGTGTCCGTGCATTTTTCTGAAGGCTCAGCACCCCGACTCTCTTAGCCTATGTACCTCCAATCCATTTGCGTCCAAGTTACAGTTTAGATCAGCGGCTCTGCCTCACAAACATTTTTGGCAGTCTTCTCCATACCAGGCTTGGGTCCACAAATTTATGATGCCAAGCCACCCCCAGTCCTTTCCCATCCTGTCTTCCTGGCTTTAATTTTCTCTACAGCACTTATGCCTATTTATCATATTATCTATTTTACTTTTTGTCTATCTTTCCCTTAATAGCAAATGCCTATACAGTGCTTGCTCTGTGCCAGGCCCTGTTCTAAACTCTCTATTGATTCACTGATTCTCCAACAATTCTAGACAGCAGTGATTATTATTCCTGCCATTTTGCAGATGGAAGGGCCTGAGAGGGAAAATAGCTTGTCCAGGATCATTCTCCCCATAAGTGACAGAGCCAAGTTTGGGTCTGGAGTTCCTAATCTTACCCAGCACAAAATATTGTCCTGTGAAGGTGGGGAATTTTCTCCGTTTTGGTTCACAGTTGAAACTTCAGTGGTTAGTAATAGTGCGTGGCACATGTAGGTGCTCAATTAATAGTCAATGAAGAAATAAGTGAATAAATGCTGAATAGGGAGGACGCAGAGTGGAAAGAGAGGTGCTTGCCTTCAAAGAACTCATAGTCCCATGAAGGAGACAGATAAATAATTATTGCAATAATAAATACCATGTCAGGATGGCATTATGGGACTCTAGAGAGGTTTAAAACTCAGCTGGACCCTGGCAGAGAGGGCTTTCCAGAGGAAGGACACAGGCATGATGACATTGCCTACCTACTCCCAACTCCTCCCTGGGGAGAAGCCCTCTAAACCCTTTTTGCCTCACAGTCCACAGGGTGCCTGAAGACAACAGTAGTTCTTTGGGGATGTTGGAGCAGAACAGGGAAGCAGCAGTCAGCACAATGGCTCTGGAGAGAGACTGCCTGGACTGAATCCTCCCTCTACCAAATACCAGCTAAATGACCTAGAACAGGCAGCCCAACTCCCTGGGCCTTGGTCCCCTCATCTGTTTAACAGGGTAGCAAATGATACCAGCTTCCCTGGGCACTGCATAATGCAGGTAATGAGCCAGCTTCAGTGGAGATGACTAATATTCCTTTTCCATTCTACATTGTTTCCTGGCTTTGGGGGAGGAAAGGGAGAGAGTTGGAATTAAACATATTGTGCTTATTACTATAACCTCTCTGCTATGGATTGATTCCATTTTTTCAGTAATGGCTCAAAGCCAAATTTACCCATGAACCTTTGTTAGGACATGGAATATGTCTGTTTTATCTACCATTATATCTGAAATACCTAGTATAATGCCTGAGATATAGATAAATATTTGTTGAATGAATGACTGATTACATATATTTAACCTCCCAAGACCTCTGCGAGGATAAATATTCATGTTGCTGTTGTTTCCATTTACAGATGAAGGACTGGAGGCCCGGCAAGGTTAAATGACTTGTCCATGAACACACAGCCTGTAAACAGATCAACCAGACTTAAATGCCAAAGCCCGTGCCTTTTCCTCCACACCATGGCTACTCTCTGGACTCCTATACATCACGTCCCACTTTCTGTGGATTTTTTTTCTATCCAGAGGGGCCATCCCTGATTGTAGAATCATCTCTGAATTCTATGACTCATCTCTGAATCACAGAACTGTTTAATAGTTGAAAGGGACTTTTGATGTCATCTAGACCTCCCACCCACTGTGGAAATTTCCTCTCCAATGCTGTATTCTCAATACTTGAATGACTCCAGTGATGAAACACTAATTCTCTTCCTCTGGAATCATTAAGTTCTATGACTGGATCACTTTTAGAGACAGAAAGTAAGTTCTGTATCCCTTGGGCCAACAGGTCTCTCTTTCATTTTTACATACTGGGCTTACATCCTCCTCCTAAGGCACACAGAATGGGTCTGCTGACCTTCCATGTGATGGCTGCAGATATTGAGACATCCCTTCAGAGAACTCTTTTCTTCAAGCTTGCTGTTCTGGTCCCCACAACTCTTCTGTGAGATGCTCCGTCCCAGACTAGCTCAAAGGTCCCTCCAAAGGGAGCAATGGCTCCCCTACTGGACAAGGGGTGAACTGCACCGAAGGGCTCACTAGGCAGGATAGCTGAGGAGCTTCCTGGGGAGCCTGGGCACCAACACTGGTGTGAATAAAATAACTGCCTTTTCTCTCTCTCTCTCTCTCTCTCTCTCTCTCTTTTTTTTTTAGAGAGTCACTGCTTTAGTGTCACATCTAGTTGTTTGCGACATCAATCTTAGAGGGTGTCACATGGAGACTCCATTCTAAGGTTTCTTACCAACCATGAGGTTTCCGACAAGCTGCTGGTTTAGGACTTCAGTTAGAATTCAAAAGGCTATTTCTTAAGAATTTTTTTCTTTAACCAAAAACTTTGTAAGAGGGATATGAAAAGCTGTGCTTTGCTATGGGATTATGATGATTTTCTTTTCTTTCTTTTTCACTTGTCTTTATTTTCTAGTATTGCTACTATGGACATTTGTTATAAGAAAAAAAATTATAAAAAGGAGGAAACATACATTTAAAAATCCTCTCCTTGCCCCTTTCCCTTTATTCCTTCCAAGATTGTTCATCACGACCTGGGTATGTGGTCTCCAACTGGTAGGGCATGCTGCCACCCTGTGGGCAGGAGTGCCTTGGTAACATCTCCGTGGTGACTGCAATGGCTGGGGTTCAGACAGCCAGGCTCCCAACAATGTGGTCAAAGTCTGCCCAACACATTGCTGGTCAGCAGACATGTCCCTCTGAGCCCTCCACCTCTCAGCACAGCCATAGCTGCCCTTTCTTCCTGGCTGCCTAGAGAAGCTCCAAACGCTAGCAGGTCAGGAAGACATCAGAGATGAGGAAACTCCCCATTTAAACCTGGAGCAGCTGCACTGTACCTCTGGACCAAGATCACAGTTAACCAGACTTTATTCCAGCCCCATGTCAGCAGGGGCCCTCTCTCTGCTGGGAGACCCCGGGGCACTTGGATGCTGGGGGAAACTTACCCGGCAGCCTCTCACTGCAGCACATGTCCAGGGCCCCTCCCTCGGAGTCATCAGCGGCGAGGCTCTCTCTCTCACTCCTGCAGCAGGATGAAAGATATGAGATGAGGCTGTTGAGCCTGGATCAGGACAAAATCCCAAGCAAAGATAAAAAGACTTCAGCACTCTGTCCCTTAAGTAGCCTCACCTTATCAGAGGGACCTGAGGGAAAGACCAGTCTATCAAATAGGTTAGACACCTGCAGAATTTTGCAGGTGTCTTCCATGTAGAATCATCAACATCACCATCTTCCCTAATATGGGGGGCTTACTTTGTGCAAAAGCACTTTACAAACTTTACCATGTTGAGTTCTCACCATGACCCCATGAATCAGGGGTCATTAAACAAGTTCAGAGAGATTAAGTAACTTGCCTGGGATCACAGAGCTCATTAGAGTGGAGCTGGGTTTGAAATCATGGATTCCAAGCTCATGTTCTTATTGCTCTGTAGTTCTGCTTCCTAAATCCTGTGGTTTTGAACCAGGGCTGAGCAAGAAGAGGGGTCTGGTAACCACAGTCCTGTGTCCAGCTCACCAAGATGTGCAAGAGCCGTGGGCCTCAGGCAATGGAAAGCAGCAGGCAGAATTCTCCAGAAAGAGCTAGAAACAGGAGTGATGTATGTATTTTGCATCTTCTAAATGTTCTCTTTCTGAAATTAGAAAATCCTCTTTCTAGTTCATTAAGGTAACTTATAGGATTGTCCTAGTCTAACTTTCCTTCTTTACCCAAGAAGCTGGAAAAAGACGGTGGAGATCAGTTAGACCCATGCATGGGATTCAGAACTGACGGACCTGAAGGGCACCTGCACTGCTCACAGGGTCCCCTACTCTGGCAACAGCATGAAATGCAGGGGAGAACTCCAATGGCCCCATCTGCCCTTCCGGTCTCTGGCCTGTGGCAAATGTGGGTTGATCAAGGCTGAACACACAAACCAGGGCAAGTCCACCAGAACCTCTCTCCTGCACAACTGTAATGTATTCTGGAGGCCTGGAGCCCACAGCTGCTGGTGCTGAATCATGGTAGTGGTCATCCCCTGGAGAGAAGGGCCTCAAACGCCTGCTTCCAAGGGCCCCAGAGCAGCCTCATTCCTTCCTGTGCTGAGTCTTGATTGGACGACATATTCATCAAGACCATGAGATGCCCCAGGATCCCTCAAATAAGTCATTACCTTCTAGCTAAGCCAGGGGGATTTTTTCCCCCCTGAAACTGACATCAAAACAATCTTTAACACAGATGTACTAGCTCATTGCTCCTAAGATGCCCAGGAGGTCAGCTGTCTCCCTACCCACCTGACAGGGAATCTTGCCTCTCACTGGTCCTGAGGCCTGTTTCAGGTCCAACTGCAGATTTTAAACAATTAAGGGCAGGCAGGCCAGGTCAAGGATAACTCTTCACATTTTGATATTTTCTTCTCTTAACTGACATTGTGTTGTTTTATTTTTTCCTCACTCCAACTGGCAGAGTCTCTGAGTCTCAGGGCCCAGTGTTCCTGCAGAGAAAGGGCTACTATCTTCCAGCCAAATGACAAACTGTAAGGGCTCTCTTTCTTTGATGGTCTCTGGCATCCACTGAGGCTGGCCTCCAAGACCTTCTCCACATGGCCCCAATGCACATGGCCTATAGAGGTTGCCCAGTTTATACCCTGCACAACTGGATGAGGCAGGCTTGAGCTAGAATCAAAACTGAAATTTGTCACATAACCTTCCTTGAAAAAAAATACTTTCATGGCATCCTTTTATACTTAGAACAAATATAAACATCCTTTGGCACAGTTCACTAGCTCTTGTGTGATGTGGCCTCATTTATTCCTCCAGCTTTATTGCATATCCTTCTGCCCCCAACATCTACATTGCAGCCACTCTGGACAGGGTCCTTCCCTTCACAGTTTTTTGAACATGTTTTCTTTGCCTGGACAGCTCCTCCAGCTCTCCCAGTTTTTTTTTTTTAATTTTTATTTTACTCATAGCACTTGACACACTTGGGAATTCATTTTAATTTATGCCATTGTTTGATTAACTAGTCTCAGACATTAGACTATGGGCCACATGAAGCCAGGGACCGCCATTGCTGTTTTATTTACCATTGTGTCTTCAAAGCTGAGCACAGTGTCTGACTCACAGTAGGACGTTCAAGGTTTCCCTGACATTCTTAAAAAAACCTCAGGACTTCAAACATAGCCATCATCTGAGATAATCTGTGGCACGTCCTTGTTAAGCTATTTGGAACCCTCCCCCACAGCTGCTGTCCAGCACAGTTAGAGAAACACAATCTGGAAGGGCTCTCCCTTTACAGAGGAGGAAACCGAGGCAGAGAACAGGAGTCTGACTTGCACCAAGCTATAGACTGAGGTTGTGGCCTCAGGGTTCAGGCTGAAGAACTCCTATCTCCGACCTGCCAATCATGAGCTTTCTTTATACCAAGGAGCATGCTCGCCCAGGAGGGCTGACCCATGACGGGGTGGGGGTGGGGTAGAAAGTCACCAGGGTATCCTCTGGAAGGGACCCAGGTGTGACTCACACCTGCTTTCACACCTTAAGCCTACCAGGCCCCCAGCCGCATTCAGAATAGCTCAGTGCTGCCTGTGTGCAGCGGACTCTATAAATAAGCTTCCTAGAAAATGACTAATTTCATAATCAGAGAAGCAGAAAGAGTAGCACTTCCCAACTGCAGGGGAAAAATGGAACAAGGGCCTGCTGCTCTGCCCCGTGGTAGAGAACTCCAGGAACCCCCTAGGGCAAAGCTGTGCATCTGGGCTATTCAGGGGAGGGTTTAGCAAGATTTTCAAAACAGAGATGGCCCATGTAAACCGGATGAAGAAACCCCATCTCTGGGCACTGCCCTCCTCCCTGCCCACCAGGAACAGAAATAGCTGCTTATAATGGATTGCTATAGGCTCTCTCTCTCTCTCTCTTCTTCCATTTCTATCAGCGGGGCGATAGGAGCAGAAAACTGTCCTGTATCAACAGACTGCAACTTGCTGGGCTGGCCCCCCACTGATGCTTTTAGAACATCTTTTCAGAGAACCCCAGAGATGGAGGTGCTCATTTGACAAGCATCTGCTGAGCACCTCCTGCAGGAAAGGCCCAGAGCTGTCCCAGGAAAACAATAGTGAGCAAGCCAGGCCACTGCTTACCCTCTCCTGACTTTTCAAGGAGAGAGACAAGTAAACATGACTGCACCCGGATGCCTGCTTTAGTTGATATATACACTAAACTAAAGGGGGAGGCTCAGGTCAGTTTGTGGTGAGGGAGCAGGGAGAAAGGAAGTCTTCTCCAAGGGGCAGACAAGACCTGATTCTTTTTTGGGGGGGATGGGGGTACTGGGGATTGAACTCAGAAGCACTGGACCACTGAGCCACATCCCCATCCCTATTTTATATTTTATTTAGAGACAGGGTCTCGCTGAGTTGCTTAGGGCCTCACTTTTGCTGAGGCTGGCTTTGAACTCATGATCCTCTTGCCTCAGCCTTTTGAGACTCTGGTGTGCGCCACCGTGCCTGGCCAGGAGCTGATTCTTAAAGGATGTTTTTAGGTAGATGATGGGTTGCAAGGGGAAGAACTTTTGGAGCAGTGCAAATAATAAAAGCAGGGCTTGAAGGCCCAAGATTCATGGAAACTTTGGCACTAATGAGAAGTCAGCTGGCCAGTGGGATGGGGAATCAGGCTTCAGTACAGGCACATGATCAAGAAACAGGCTAGACATGAGGAACCTTGCCCCAGGAGGGCAGCCCTCCTCCACTCTACCGTGAGGCTTCCCTGCATTGAGAGGGGGCATATGCTCCCCTTGCCTGGACTGTGGTGGGGAGATCTGTAACAGGAAGGTGGCATATGTTTGTAGAATGGACATTAGATTCAGCTGGTGGCATCTTCTCTGATCCCAAACTACTCCCATTTTAATTGTGATAAAATTCATAAAATTCACCATTTAAAGATGTACAATTTGGAAGCATTTACTACATTTATAATGGTGTTGCAACCACCATCATTATCTACTTCCAGAAAATTTTTATCAACCCCAAAGGGAACCCCATGTACTCATTAAGGAGTCACTTCCCATTCTCCCCTCCCCCAGCCCCTGGCAGCCATTAATTTGCTTCCTATGACTTGCCTATCCTGGATCGTTCATATAATTGGAAGCATTTTGTTTGTTTTCTTTCACTTAAAAGAATGTTTTCTAGGTTCATACAAGTTGGTAGTACGTGTCAGTACTTCATTCCTTTTTGTGGCTGGATAATTTTCCACTGTCCATTTGTCCATTTCCATTTATCAGCTGATAGATTTGTCAGCTGATGGACATTCAGGCTGTTCAGGCTTTTGGCTATCATGAACAGCATTGTTATGAACCAAACTACGCTTTCCCATTTGTTCCCAACAGCCTTATGCCTTTGGATCCTTTCCTTGCCCTGGGCCTGAGTCCTCACCTATAAAATAAGGTGGTCAGACGCTAAACCCCTTGCAACTCAAATGCTAGCACCTTCATCTGTTCCTTTGTGTCATGGAGGGAATATTACCTTATAGCTATTCTACCAGTGGGCAGAGGAGCCCGAGTCTGCTTCCAGGATGGGTGACAAGTGAGGAGGAGCTAGGATACTGAAGTCAGGATTCCTGGGTGTGAGACTGAGCCAACCCCAAGCAGATGAGGTCTGTGCCTTGGACTTCATGCCCCTGGACCCCTCTGAACACTGCTGCATGGAGTGCTTACCAATCTCCTAAGGCTCCAAGTCCTCCAGACATCTCTATTCACTGAATCAAACCTCTCGAGGCCTTTGTTCATGCTGTTCCTCTGTCTTGCCAAATCCTATTCGTTCCTACTTGTTCTTAGGCATATCCTCTTCCATGAAGCATTCTCTGATCTCCGAGAAGAACCAAGCTGTCCTGCCTCTGGGTTCCCCACACACCTGGCTCCCACTTCTGTTGTCTCTTACTTTGTTCTGCTGCTATAATTAGCTGTTTATGCACCTGCCTCCCCCACTGGCTTTCTGAGACTCTGGAACATCCTCATCCCCTCCACCACTGCGTATCTAGGCATTCAGCACAGGCCCTGAGCCTATTAATGGACATGTTAAAGGTCAAATGCAGGCCAGTGGCAGGGTCTCAGGGTTGGTAGCTTTGGATTTTCTGGGAGGGCAGACTCTAGTTAAGAGCTTCTCAAGCTAGAGAAGATGGCCAGATCAAGGCCAGGAAGAGCCCATAATGCCACCCAGAATATTCAGCACGCAGGAGCAGAGGCCATGCTGGCTTGGTGGAGAAGAAATGATCAGGCTGGTCACCACATGCAAGTGAGTAACAAATCACAGAGCATGCAGGTGGAGAAGGCTTGGCCTCCTCAATGGGTGGGCTGTGGGGCACCACACACACTCACCTAGCTCCCTCAAACTTCATTCCCAAGGTGTCCGGATGGGGAAAGGTGCCATCTGAGGCCAGGGTGGGAAGTTTCTCAGCAAAAAGCAAACTGGAGATGTGAATGGAGGAAGAGAGGCCAACTTCAGAACATCCAGATGGAAAAATGGAGGCCCAGAGAAATGACTTACCTCAGGACACACAGCATGCTAACAAATGTTTTCAGGTAGTACACAAAATTCTGAGATTTACCTCTCTCCTGATCTGGTACCCTGCCTTCCCCTCACCATAGGGAGGACCCTCAAACCAAAGCTCTGTTATCTGGTACTTCAGTGTCACACCCCTCAAGCCTTCTAATAAATCTCTCTGCTGCCTAGGTTACTCAATCAGTTTCTGTTGCTGGCAGCCAAAGAACCCAGACTGATCTGTGCAGCAAACTCGGGGAACAGATAGGCTCTGAGCCCAGGACTCCCAATGCTTAGTTCACTGCTATTTCCATCTTTCCAAGCTGCCTACCCTCCTGGCCCAGCTGTCCACTGTCCAGCCATCTGTCCCCAGGTCTGAGCACACTGCAAACTTGGAGTGTTCTGGATCCCAAACACAGGGTCTGAGTGTTCTCTGGGTGGGATGGACCCAGATGAATGAATTCCCTTTCATCCCTACCCTGGTGATGGATTTGGGGCCTGGGCATGACTGAATCCTCCACAGAACAGGGATGGCAGGGAACTCATGGGTCCCATGAAAGGGAAAACGGAAAGTCACTGGGCCTGCTCAGCTTGCTGAGAGGCTCAGGCAACAGTTTTCTATCTTTTAAGTGAGTCTGATTCAGGGACTGGCTGAATCTGATTCGGGATTCATTTGTTCAACATGTGTTTACAAAAACCTACTGTGTGCAGACCACATGTGAGGCCCCTGGGAACATAATGAGCTATAAGCATCTCCTGGGGGATGTAGGTTAAAAAAATGGTCAGGGCCAGGGGGCATGTCTGATGGGACACATGCAGTTGACCCTAGGAGCACTGCTGAGGTTCCTAATGATGCATAGGAGTGACGGGGATGAGGAGCAGGAGTGACTGACTGCGGGTGGTGTCCAGGCAGAAGGGGGGCACGTGAATGGGCCTGGAGTTGAGAGAAAATAGGACACATTTGAGGAATGGAAAGACTTCAGTCTGACAAGGCCAGCATGGAGAGGGAGTGTGGCAAAGGACAGGGCAGTTGCTGAGCCGCTCCTTGGTGATGTTTTCCTTTTCCCTTCCCTTGTTTCCAGAGAGGTAAGAGATGTTGTCTAGTGGCCCTGGGGGAGGTTTGGTGGCAGGCCCAAGGGCATATTCCCCGAGGAGTTGTCCTTCATTTTCTGTGTCCTGTGGGTGCTGAAACCCTTGAGGGGAGTCTCTTGATCAGGATGGTGAAGGTGAGGGAGTGGAGGCCATGTCTAGGCTTAGGAAGCAACAGAGCCAGCAGGTTCCAAGATCAGTGCCTGATGTGTGTGAGGGCCATGGCAGGATCACCTGGGAATGGCTTTGAGGTGCATGGAGAGGGCCAGATCTTAGACTAGGGTTTCTGTGCCCCACATAGGCAAACCCCACCCAGGGCAGAGTCAGTGGACCCTGGAGAGGCCTTTAGGCTGGAGGGGAAGGAATCTCAGATTAATCAGTGTGGTTTCCTTGATGGATGGCGGTCATAGCAGCAGGTAGAGACAGGTTCCCGGTAATGACTCAGATTGACTTTCCCAGTAGCCAGGGCTGATGGGGAGCTCTGAGTGCAGCCTTGTTGCATTTAAGAAACACAATAAGGCATTTCTTCCATACCTGACCAGAGATCTGGCACCAAGAGTGGACTCTTGACCTGGGACTGTCAGGTGTGATAATCCAGGGAAGAGAAAGGGGGTGTCCTGGCTTGGGCTTGCTGGACCACCTCCCCCAGATGCTTGGGCTTTCAGACTGTAACTGCCTCTCCCTCACCTCCATGACCAGGAAGCATAGTCCCCTGCCTGGATGCCATCACCTCTTGCACCCCTCCTCAAAATCTAGTTCAGGCTTTAAGCTCCAGCTGAATCTTCAAGTCCCCCAGAAAGCCTTCACTGGGGAAGATCTTTACTTGGTTCCAGTCAAGCTGGGTGGCTTTGGAAAGGGTCTTTATCACTATGGGACTGAACTTTTTTTTATTTGGCAAATAGGGATGATGATGCTTTCCACACAGGATTGGGGTGAGGTTTACCATTGAACAAGAAAAATGTGGAGGTGACTATCATGGGGTCTAGTAAATAGCAAGTGTTCAGAGCTATGCAAATGACCAACAGAGGCACAGCACAGAAGAGGAATGAGGGTGCTGGTGGGGAAGGTGAGAAGGCAGTCAATGCACAAATTGCAGCCAAGGGCCAGGACCTGGCTTCTAGAAAGCGGGCCAGGCTCTGAACTCTGCCTACCTGCCTTGGCAGTCTTAGGATGAGTGAGGCATCTAAGGACTGTGCATAGTTCTTGGGGACAACAGGAATGAGTTTTCAAGCCTGCCTATGCTTGTGGTTTGGTCCAACGATCTGGCATAATTAAATTTACTGCTACCCCTGTGCCTTGAGGAGACGGCTGCAGGGAGGCGTCGAAGGTCGCCATCCTGCAAAACCCTTACCTTGGGTGTGGTGGGGACAGCAGAGACACACAAAGGTTCTCTGCTCATCTTGGTCAACACACTAGGACCTGAGCAGCAGAGGCCAGCTATGTGGGCAGCATCAAGAGAGGTCAGGGAACTCCAGGCTGAGGTCAGAGCATTATGTCCTGACCTCATCTTTGGGGGGAAGAGGCAAGAACCTCACTGTGGTCCAGCTCAGGCTCTCCAGCCTCTCCCTGAGGCCACTCCTACTTGCTCTCAAAACCCACATTCTTTTTCTCTCATGGTTGGTTGGTGAGGATGGAAAGCAAGTGGTGACCAGAAGGAGGAAAGTGGGCAGAATCAATCTTTGGGTCACTTGTTCAGGAATATCTTCCACAGCCCTCTGCCTGATAAAAAGATGACAATGACAAAAGTATCAACAATAGAAAGAGCATCTGTCCCTGGGGAGCCCTTACCATGCAATGCTGCCATTGAGTGCCTTGCACGTGTGATATTCAGTTCTTATGACAGCCCTGGGAGAAACACACTATCATTACCTGCATTTTTCTAGAGGGCAACATGGAGATTCAGAGAAGTGAAGCGATCTGCCCAGTGCCTCACAGCTGGTAATTACAGATCTGCCTGCCACTGCCCATATTCCTAACCTCTCTTTTCTTCTACTTTTTAGCCTTTAGTAAAAACCATACTCTTCAAAGAGGAAGAGAGTACCCAGTATAACAGTTGCTATATTTTCTTTTAGAGAACCCTCAACATAATCCACTGGGTAGCATGTAGGGATGACCATATTACAGATGAAGAAACTAATGTCTGCTGGGCTCATACAGCGGGTAAGTTAGTGGAGGAGCTGGGGGTACGGGTGGGGGTTGCCCAACAATCCTGAAGGTGCTCCCTGCTGTGCCTTCCCAGGAACTGAATGACTGGAAGCCCAGTCTTGGACACGACTGTAGGTTTCTCCACTGAAGTGGCACCTCCAGGAACTGGGAGGCAGGTATGGTGGGGAGTGTGGGATGGTGTCTGCTGTGTTCCATCAATGAAGGGACAAATATATTCACTGGCTAAGGACCCACCAGCTCTGGGCTGTGGTCACAGGCTGGGTATATTGTGTGACTGTGGTCCAGTCATTTCCCCTGATCTGAATCTCAGTAGCCCCAAAGAGAAATCAAAGGGTAAGTGAATGCCTTTAGGGGCCTTTCCTTACAGGACAGTCTTTGGTTCTGGGACCAAGAGCAAGGAGGCAGATGGTGGAGTGGCAGTGCACCAGCAGAGGGCACTCACAGCAGCAGGGAAGCAAGGCCTTGGTCCATGGAGCCTAGGTAGAGGCTGCCCCAGTACCAAGCAGAGGGGAGGCTGTTCCACCGAGATTATCTGGTGCTGTGGGTGGACTCGATTATAAACTGTGTGGTACACAGGACCTCAAAGGAAGATCATAGAACTTTGGGGTTCAAAGTTCATCTGGTCTAACCCCCTGCTCCCCAAGACTGCTCCCTCTCTTTATAACCCCCCCCCCCCAGGTATACAGTTTAATTTACAAGGAGAAAACAGGCAGTCATAAACATGAAAGTGTGATCACACCTCTTATAGGAGTGTTCTGGTATTTCCTTTTAGTGAGATGCTGCTCCTGTCTGCAATGCCTTGGAATGTACTTCCTCTCCCCTGGGAACCACTCTCCCATTTCCTTTCTCTGCCTGGAAAACTCTCCTTTGCTCTTTAAGACCCTCTCAAATGTCACCTGCAGCAGAACCGTCCCTGTCTCCCTCAGGAGAGCTGGATGCTCCCTTTTCTTTTCTCACCTCTCCTGATGGGGATTATCTGCTGATGCCTGTGTCCTTCCTCACAAGAGTGTCTGTACCCAAGCCTGGGGTTTGTAATCACTGTGACTTCCCAAAGTGAGGGATCACTGTGAGCTGGATGCCATGCCAACCACTGACCTGGCACAATGTCACTGTTCCTCACTAGAACCCTAAGCAGTAAACAGCCATCTTCCTCCTTCCACACAAGTGGAGATGGGGACACGGAAAGAATGAGTCATTTGTTCAAGGTCACACAGTTGACACATTTGAGAGGAGCAGACTTCAAACTCACTTTGCTGCAGCTCCAGGTCCAGGCTTTGTTTAAGCCTCCAGGTTTAGAGCCTCTTGATATGGACCTTCCTGTTTGCCATGCCTACTCTATCTGGCACCAGGCAAATGTTTAAATACTATTTCTCAAAAAGTTAAATGAAAAGTGGATAGGGTTTGAGCATTTACAAATGGCTCATTCAAAACACCACAAAAGTGGTGGGCTGTGGCACTGGATGGCCCAAGTGTGAATCGTGGCCGCCCTATTGGCTGGCTGAATTTGGGTGAAATATGTGACTTCCCTGTGTCTCAGTTTCTTCATCTGTGGAGATAACAGTATGCACCTTTAGAAATGGTTATGAAGATTAAGTGAATTTTGATTTTCACACACAGTTTTTACATGTGATACATGTAAAATGCTTAGAACAGGGCCTAGCATATTCCAAAATATGTCAATTGGCATTTGTCAATAACTATGGTGTTAGTGGTTCCTCATAGCTGGTTTTGATCTATGAGTGTGAGAGTTTATGTTGCCAGTTTTAGATGAAGTCAAGAGTTTTGCTCCATCTTTCCATGCCTCAGTTTCCTCATCTATAATATGGCCCAGTAGTAATACCTAACTCAATAAATCCCTAGTGAGTAAGCCTAATTCAGAAGCGCGCATAGCACACAGCACACTATGTTAAGTGTTAGCCAATAGTACTGTCCTTAAAAGAGTTTTAATTCAGTCTCAATGTTGCTTGTCTGGCTCTGGCCCAAACTTAGCACCTGGCCTTCTGCCTTCTGCTCTAACAGGTAGAGTCCCTGCCACTACGATGAGACTTTGTCTGAACTTGCAGCTCTCCCCTTCCTGCCTGAAACTAGACTTCAGACCTCACCTGTGTTGGGTGCACCCAGGTTACATGTTATTTTACATTTGGTCTCTACCCGCATCTGGTTTCACCCCTAGACTTCATGATGCCATCCTTGGCCTGAACTGCCAAGTATTGCCTGTGCCTGACTCTGGATCTTCTGCAATATTTCTGTCTGGCGTCTGTTCTGTACTTTGTCACTTTCAAAGCTCTTTCCCATAGGGCTTGGATGCTCTTACGGAGGGGAAATTTGAGGTCCAGGGCTAAGTCTGCTCCTACCTATAGCTAGGAGCCCTAGCTCCTGCCATACCCACCGTAAGCTCTAGTTGCTCATCAGGACCTTTGTCCCCAGCCTCTGATGAACCCTCCTGTGGTCATACTTGGCTCGGGCTGTGGCAGTACAAGCTGGGGAAATGCTGCCACCATAGGGTCTGATGGAATCAAACTGAGTCAGTAAGGCCTGGGTTTAGAAACATCAGTTAGATCTGAGGCTCTTCTGCAAGGAGAAAGACTAGTGTGAACTAGGAAAAAAAAAATCCAGGTGGGACCAGGAATCAAGGTTGAAAAGGGTCTGACCTTCTGAATTCAAATTTAATAAATATAAGCTGCATCCCTACTATTTGTCCCTTGTGACAAACAAGTAAAGAAGACATAGGAGCTGAAAAGCACTTAGAGGGGTTAGGGTCTAACACAAGAGTGGATGAGTGGTCCCGCTGGTCCTGCTCAGGTAGCCAGTGGAGAGGAGCAGAAGGAGCCAGGATGGTGGATCCTCTTGCTGCCTTGTGCTGAAGACAGCTGGAAACCTGGAGGCCAGGGCAGCGGTCAACAGAGGTCCTCAGTCATGAGCTGAATCAAAATATGACAGACTGACCATCCTGAGGTTGCACACTTTCACACAACCACTGTCCTCTGGAAAAAGGATGGATTCAGAGGCAGGGGACCTGGTTGAAATGCTGCATCCTGCTGTCTTCTCCCCTGGGGCCCTGAGGAGTGTCTGATCTCTTGAAGCCCCAGCTTCCACCCTGTAGGAGCTGCAGGGTTGTGGTGAAGGCCAGGAAGGGAGTGACGTGTGAAGGGAGTGCTAAGCAATCCTGAGGCGGACATCCTCCTCGTTATTCCTGCTGACCTGGCTCAGAGCTTCATTTCCGGTCTCCCTCTAAGTCAACCCTGCATGAGATGTTCCTGCTCTTTGTACCAGGCAGTGCTGTCAGCTATAAAGGTCTGTTTCCTATTTCCTCAGGCTCTGCCAGGTGTTCCGGGAGCTAATGAGAACAATACAGAAAGGGGAGCGGGAGGATGAGAAGGGCCTCCCTGGCAGAACTGATGACTCCCCCTCTGGAGAGCTCCAGGCTGTTTCTAGGTCCCCAGAGCCAGAGCCCCCCCAGGAAGAGCAGGTAAAAGAAGTAGATTCCCCAAGCTTTCCTCTGACACGAAACTGGCCCACCCTCTAACCGTGCTCACCCCTGTCTCTCAACACTTGTCTCCCTGTTCTTCCCTTTGGAGCTGTGGCCTCCTGCCCTTCCAAGGGTCACAATGGGACAGATCATGCTCTAAGGATCTCTATGAATTATCTCTAGATTATGTAAGTCCCAGACTCAACAAAGGTTTCTCTTTGACAATCCTGGAGCTCACCTCCTCCAGGAACCTTCCTGGAGAGACTCCTTGTCCCCTTGGGCCCCTGAGCTGCATTACTTCACACTCATTGATGCCAGGTATTTGGGGGAAGGACTGGAGCCTTTGCTCACTGGCAGTTAAGTTTCAGGGTATATTTATCATCAGTGGTCAGAGATTAGGCTTTCCTGACTACTTTTTTTGGTCTTAATCCTCTCTTTAGAGAGTGGTTTAGGATCCATTTTGCATAGTTATTTTAATCTGCTTCATCTCGTCCCAGATGTGGAACACCTTGAAAACTTAAATATAGTACACAATATATAATTGTATAGCACATAATCACATAATATTATTAACATAATATTAATGCCAATTAATAAAAATATATGGAAGTTCTAGATTATGATTTCCCACGTAAGTTTTTATGCACCTGTGTCCATTTTGTTGAAATATTTGCAGAACTGAAAACCTGGGACTTAATGGGTTAAACTCTGTCTTTAAATCTTGAGGCAAAACCTGCTGTAATTTTGCATCTATTTCTTTTTTCCTATTTTTATTGGTGTATTACAATTATGCCTAATGGTAGGACTGGTTGTTATAGCCATCTCTTTAATATCAGGCTCTGTGCTGGGCCTGTGGCAATATGTAGCTGAACCCGGTCCCTGTACTCTGCTAGCTTCCAGCACAGTGAGTAGAGCCAGGTTTGTTAGATGCAAACTGAGGCTGTCTTTCTTATGTGAGGGTGTGGGAGAGGCCAAGCGGGAGTCACCATATGTGACAAGGACTTTCCAGGCAGTGCACACGGCAAGGGCCAAGGTTTGGAGAGGGAAATGAGCAAGGTATACTGGGAGGAGGGGGCACGTGAGTGGGGCTAGAGGCTGGGCAGAAGAGGGACTCCAATTGGAGTCCTGTCAGAGGGCTCTGAGCATTCAGCTAAGACACTGATCTTAACTCAAAGGCCATTTTTTTTCCCTCAGGGGAAATAAAGCAGGTATTGCTATTCTAGTTGGCATTTAGAAATGAGAGTGAGAGAGAACAGAGTTAGTTTTGTATGTGTGTGCAACCCAATGGGGAGATCTCAAAAACTACTTTATGACACAAAGGGCCACCTACCTATGAGATTTCATACACATGAAAGTGGAGAACAGACAAAATTATCCCACAATGATAGAAACAGGAGCAACTATTGCCTCTGAACTTTGAGGGGTAATGGAAATGTCCTATATCTTGATCTCGGGGACAGTCATACAAGTTCACATGATTGTCAAAACTCACTGAATGGACCATTTCAGATCTGTACCTCAGGTTGTTTATAAAATAGATCTTAAAATTATGTGTGTTTCTGGTTGTCACTATGACTGAAGGATGCTACTGGCAGATACAAAGGATGAGATCAGGGATGCTCTCAGAGCAAATGACTCTCCTACCCAAAGGCCAGTAGGAGCCCAGTTGAGAAATGCCACTGCAGGCCATAGGGAGCCTTGGAGGAACTGAAAAAGCAGAGAGAAACTGGCTACATATGTGCTTAGGGGGGATAGGGCTTTGGCGGTGATGGTAGCCAAGAAGTCCAGGCTTCCAGGTGAGTGACAGGCACAGAATACGACTTTCACTGCCTTGGACTTGGCTAATTGCAGCCCACTCACTTGATTCTCCCCGTGTCCAAGAGGGGCCCCAGAGGCCCTCATGATATTCCAGATACCACAGGGTTGGAAGGAGGGCTGCTAGGGAAGAGGAAGAGGCAGCAGATGTTGGAGGGTAAAGAAAGTGCCCCTCCCTGGCCTTACTACCTCCTGCATAAGCACCAAGAATAAAAGTGACCATCTTCCTATGAGACAGAGACTCAGTAAGGTAGTGTTCCCTGGGAGTTTGGAATCCCTGGAAGCAGAACTGGCTGCTGCTGCTAGAGAAACTCATTTTCTGAAATCCTGGGCTAAAGAAGAATACAACTGACCTAAATGAAAATGCTCACCTGAGCCCCTCCTTCAGGAAACCTTCTGTGACCTCCACCTTGGGCAGGTGCCTCTTTTGTGTTTCTGTGTCTCAGCACCAGAGCAGCTGCAGCCTAGGTCTGACTTCTGGTTCTGCCTGTTTACTTGCTGTGTGTTCTTGGCAAATTACTTAAGCTCTCTCTGAGCCTGCAAACTGAATATAACAAAAACCTTCTTCACTGAACTGTTACCGAAGATTAAGTAAGAGAATGCAGTTAAGCACTCAGTAAAAATTAGTCTTGTTATTATCATAGCATGCACCAATATGGGTCACTGTTGCCAGGTTGTTTCTCTGGCAACCAGACATCATCTTCTCGAGGGCAGGGTCCTCCTGATCATGTCGACTGCTGAGGCTCCTGTGTCCACCACGATGCCCAGAGCAGTAAATACCTATATGCATGAATGAATTCCACCCACTATGGTCTCCCCTGAGAGCTTTCTTTTTCTACCCACAAGGCATTTTCATCACAATAATTCTTCAGAAATGGAGGTTTGACTCATTTGTATTTTGCTCTGTCTTTCCTCCTTTCTATTACCTCCAAGGCCATGCAGAGCTCACATAAAATATACTTTTTTTTTTTTAAATTGATGACTTCTTCCCAGACTCAACTTTTAAGACTTCCCTCAGAGGTCTTTTTCAAGCCAGGCAAACAAAATTCTTTTTTTAAAAAAAAAAAAGCATCCAAAGCTGGGCCTGGTGTTGCACATCCTAATCCCAGCGGCTCCAGAGACCGAGGCAGGAGGATTGCAACTTCAAAGTCAGCCTCAAACTTAGCAAGGCTCTAAGCAACTTAGCGTAACCCTGTCTCACAATAAAAAATAAAAAGGATCTGGGGATGTGGCTCAGTGTTTAAGCATTCCTTGGTTCAATCCCTAGTACAAAAACAAACAAACAAAAATACATATAGAATTACCACATTACCATTGGTAGGTATATAATGAGTAATTTCCCAAAAGAATTGTTAATTTCACATGTTTTCTAGTATTAGTAGGGCTGTGTGATTTTCACAACTGTGATTTATTTTTTAAAGGCTGGGTAGTACCCCTTGGCAGGTGGATGACATACACACACTATCAGCCTTGCAACAATCTGTGAGGTTGACTCCAGGTACCCACATAGCTGCCACCACTGAAGTCCACCAATTCTTCTTGAATGGTTTCCAGAGAGAGAGGGCAGGGTCAGGAGGGCATTTGTGTTGACTTAAAAAAAACACATGTTGAATCTCTGTATGTCTCTCTAATAACTGCAACCACCCACCTCACCACAAAACGGTAAGGCAATTCAATGTCTTCATTTTGCTATTAGAATACTCAGGAGACTGGGCTGTAAACAGCCTATCCCCCATGCTAGCCTGAAGTTAGGAATATACACCAGGATGCCTGCTCCATTACATATCTGCCAACTGTGGGCTTCCTGCATGGACCTCAAGGAGAGCCCTTTCAACCCATGCTGCATCCCAGGTATGGAAACTAGAGTCATGGATGCTTCAAGGGACACAGGAATGAGGGTGGCTTTTGTTCCAGGTGCTGCAAGCTCAGGGAAACAAATGCTTTCTTCAGTCTTACACGGCAGAAATTTCTGAGCTTTGCAGATATTAGTGGCCAAAGTGCCTTCCACTTCTCACTAGATGAGAAGAATGGCAGACATCTTATTTTCCATAATATTCTGGTTTAAGGCAAGGAAGAGTTTTTTTTTTCTTGGAAGAATATTATTCAAAAATTTTCAGGTTTTTTTTCCCCTTAGGATGACCTTGAGTTTCCAATTTAGAGGTGACAGATCTGTTGATCTGGATGGAGTCTGTACTAGAAGGCTCAGAGATTCTATGATTCTAAGGCTGAGACCATATGTCAATTTGCTTATCATAAGATCCAACATGATACCTGGCTTCCTCTGCTCTTGGGACCATCTAATCTCCACAGCAGGATCATACCCATCATGCCTCATACCCACCAAGACCATCTGAGCACCACGGGGTCCACACTGAGTACAAACACTGTTTTGTTCAAGGACAATAATGTGGGCCCACAGACAGGCCAGGCCAGAACAGCTTTGGGATTCAGAGGCCCTAGAAACCCAAGCCTTACCTCACAGAGATAAGGAAAACCTGAGTTTGGGAGATGGGGAGAACCTTACCCCAGGTCACTTGCTCACTGGTAAGTTTAGGATTAGAACATGGACACTTATACAGACAGCTGTGCTGATCCACACTGGCAGGAACACTAGTTCAGAGATATTTCCTGGTGAATTGGTTACATATTTGCTTATCAGGTGCCATATAATTTGAAATATGCACATGTCCTGGGTCCAGTTTAATGCAGTTGAGTGCTTTACATAACTGGCTATCTTCTGGAGTTCTCCCATTCCCACTTGTAGATTCATACAAATAATTATTTAAGTGTCAGAGAAGAATTTCTACTCCTATAAATGATTTCTCTCTCCTCACTTGTCTTTTTGGGTGTTGGATGATGAAGATGTCTTCTCTTACAAATATGGGCCCTTCTGAGGGCAATGGCCAAGAGCATGAGAGTTACGCAAGGGAAAGGTGAAATGAGGCCAGGAGGATGTGCCTTTGTGCTGGGAGGGGGATGAAGGAAGACCCCCAGATGTCACCATTTTAATTGTGTTACAGTAATTTCAGGTATGTTTTGCTATTTAGTCTTAGTCAACAGCAGTTTCTAATATCAAGCCCTACTGAAGAAAATATGCAGATTTGACTCAAAAATTCATATTTGAATCTCAACACAGACATTCAAGTCCTCTAAGCTTTACCACTGTGATCAGACCACAGCCTACTATGTCCTTACTATGCCTTGATACAATTATATAGCGGGTCATAGTAAGTCTAACATATGAATTCTCCCACATAAATGTTCATTTCCAACATTCATTAACTATTTAGTGAGCCACTGAGTAGAGTCAGGGTTATTTTTCTAGGCACTAAGTACCCAAGGGGAACAGAACGCAAGCTCTCTTGGACCCATTAACCCCATGCAAATTCTCATTTCTCAGGCCTTGAAGAACTTACACCATTGGCCCTGCCCCTTTCTCCTACCTTTTTCTCTGCCATGCTTCTCCTTTGCTTATCTCTTACAGCTACTTTTGAGGTTCCTTGAAAACACTGAGCTACTCTTACCCCAGGGCCTTTGCACTTATCTTCTTTGACAGCTATTCCAGTTGGTCTCCTCGCTTCATTCAGGGCTTTGTTCAGATATCACGCCTCAAAGGCAATACTGTTTAAAGGCAAATCTCTTCCTCCACCTGTGCCCCTAGTAACCCTTCATCCTGCTTTACTCTTCTCCAGACTACAGCTTTCCATAAGAAATATTTATGCTTAGGTTTTATTTTTTGTCTCTCCTGGGAGAGCTTAGGCAGGAAGTTCATCTTTTTCAGCCGTGCATCCCCAGAGCCTACAAGAGCCTGGCATATCAGAGATGTTCACATTCATTGGAGAATGAATGGGATGAATGAATGAACTGGCTCTTGACAATATGGATGGTGACTGGTGAGCCAGCACTGCAGGAGTGATCGTCAGGGTTCCCCGTCAGAGTCATGGTTCCTTTCTAAGCCTCCCCACTCCCCATCCTGCTGGGCTCTTCTAGAATGGCAACCTCATCCATTCTACTGCAAAGCCTTGCTGTCACTTATTCCTCCCTCCCTGTAGCACCCCCATCAAATTGGGTTTTGGTGACACTGAGGCCTCTTGCATCAACTCCTTTTTCTACCCATTCTTAAAACCACCTCAGTCCAGACCCTCCTTATTTCTCACCTCCACCACCGACAGCGTTTCCTAGCTGGGCTCCCTGCCAGCAGGCTCTCCACCTCCAACCTGTTCTCCATGGGGCAGAGTGAGTTTCTTTACACTTCAAAATGTGTCTCCCCTACTCAAACTAAAGACTGACCCCTTAGTTTGTCACTCAGTGCCCTAACTACCTCTGCCCCTCCGATCCAGCCTTCCTTCCCATCACTCTTCTTTTATCTGTTTTGCTCCAGTTGGAATGAACTGCTCTGCTCATGTCCTAGAAGTCCTTCCTAGTGGCCACTTCCACTTCTTGAAATGCTCCTCCAGTCTTTCTAATGTACAAGATTTTCAGACCTAGCTCAGGTGCCACCTAGCTTCTGTGAGAAGCCATCTGATCTTCCAGAAGGATAAATCTCCTCTTCTTTACTCTTTCCAGAGGGTTATTGTCTCTCTTTTAGGGCAAGTCTCCAGAAAGGACAGGCAATATGATACAGAAAAAAGAGTTGAGATTCTAGAGTCAGATCATCTGAGCTGGAAACCTAGCTCTCTGGCTCTGACACTCTTAAGGCATGCACCCTTAGAAAAGCTAAAAGCAGAGTCTTGTCTTCCCCTTCTGTAAAAGGGGCCCGATAACACTACTGTGAGTGTGTTATGAAGACTAAATACAAAAGCTAAAGCGTAAGGAAACTGTTGGCACTATATGTGTACACACACATACAACAAACATATTATTACTTACATTATGTTGCAAAATAACTGATAAATAAAAGTATTGTTCCTCCTAGATGGATGTCTTAGGCTGTCTGAGCATTAAATCCAGGAATAGGTCACAGGGAAGAGATTGTTTTGAGAGAGAAGGACTTTAAGGATTTAAAGATCCCATGTCCTTGGATGATTTGAAGGAGGGAAGTGGAGGGAATATCTATAAAGCTGGGGCCCTAATGGTATTAATAGTTACCAAATTCTTGAGCTTTTTCTATGCCCCAGGTACTGTGCTCAGTATCCTACCTACATTATTATCTCTTTAAGTCAGGAATTATACCCTCATAGAGTAAAAGCAGAGGAAATCAGGGCCATAATAGTTATATAAAAGTGCTCTTCTCCTTCCCCCTCCCACCTTTCCTCAATACATAGTTCAGACCTGAAAGATATCCTGAAAATCTCCAATCTCACAATCCTATTTTTCTGATGGAGAAACTGAGATGCAGAGAGAGTGTGAGCATTTACTGAAATTGTACAGCCAGCAAAGAGCCTTGGCCTGGCCTGGAACACTGCTCTCTGCACTCTCACAGTGGAAGCCTCTGCATAGCAAAAAGCCAGGGCTACTGTTCATTACAGTGTCTGTGTCTCTGTAAACTGTGCCTCTTGAGGACAATGCCAGGGACCACCCCTGGAGTTATGCCAGTTGGCCCCCTGGCTCAGTTCAGCCCACTCAAGAAAGAAGCTCTTGAGACAGAGCCTCAGGCCCCTAGAGACTGAACATTGTCCTTCTGCCAACCATTCTATTCAGTCTCTTGGAAGGTGATGGACTTCATCCCTTCACCAGACACCTATGCTAGCACTCCCTCAACCTACCTCTGGGGGCACCCTCTGTACCAGGCATGGGGATCAGCTATGGGGACACCCAGCTGCCCTTGACTGAGCCTTGTGCTGAGACACTCTGGAACCTGGTGTAGTTGTAACTAAAGCTTCTCTAGTAGCTTTGTCAGCAATACCAAGAAGCTGCGCTTAACAAACACCAAGGAAGAAGAGGTAGCCTTGTTGGATTAGAAAACCTGGGTCCTTAAGGAGTAGGGAAGAGGGACTGGGAGGGATGCAGTAAGTCAAAGTGGCGGAAGAGGATGAATCCTTGAGTGCCACTGGGCCAGCTGAAGACTCTCAGGCTCAGGGACTCTTGGAAGGACTGGGACTAACACCCTGGAATCTCATCTCCAATCCAGAGCTGTTTCTTTCTCCCAAACTAATCCTAAACCTGGAGTGCTTGCAAAACAGCTCGCCTTAGAGGATGAATGAAACAAATGAAAGGACAATTATTTATTCATTTTTTAAACAGTAAAAATGGTAGCAAATGAATGGCACTTGCCGCTTCAAATGGGGGCAGGGCTGGAATTACAAATATTCGTGGTTCTTAGGTTAATTTTGGGGTTCTGTGGTTTCAATGGGAATAGGATCTAGTTGTGTGTGGGAGGGGAGGGGTTGAGTATGAAAGCCAAGGATCCCAGATTCTAATGCAGGTTTTGCCACTAACTCTCCGGTGACCTTGGTCAAACCACCTCATTGGGTCTCAGTTTCCCTATCTGTAAAATGAAGGGGTTAAATGAGTTCCCAAGGTTCTTCTGGTCCTGACCAGCTAAGATGTGCGATTCTTGGGTAAGGACCACATCCAGGGACCCCTCCAGCCCCTCAAGGTTTTGACCTGGGCAATCTATGGGTTTTGCAGGAACCTGGGCCTCATCCAGGAAAAAGCAATATGATGGGGGAGGGGAACACATTGGGCTTTTATTTTGCGAGTGGGTGGGACGCGGGTGCCTAAAGCAAAAGGGTCGGGAAGGCAATGCGATGATAAGAAGGCTGTGGAAGCTGAGGTTTAGAGGCCAGCAGTCTGGCGGCGACTTCCAACCTCCCTCCTGGGGTTCAGACACTGGAGAGGCCATGCAGCCAAGAGCCACGCACCAGCCTGGGCCGCAGAGGCTCGACCTGGACCACTGTCCAGATCTCTCCCTGGAACCGCGCAAGAGCTTCGCGGGGAGTGGCTGCCGCTGCCTCCCAGCCACCAAGCGTCAAGCCCCCTCCCCCGCATGGGAGACCCCTCCCCCCCGTCCGGAGGCGCCGGGAGCCCCACGGGGGGGCGTGGCGGGGGCGGGCGCCGGCTCCTCCGTTCTGAGCTGGAGGAGGTCTCAGCTTCGCGGCCGCCCCAGTAGGGACCCCGCGCCCTCCGCCTTCCGGCTCCACACACAAAGGCGCCCACGGAGGCGCCGCACTTACCGGCCAGAGCGGGCTCCGGGCGCCGGCGAGCGGGCAGGCAGGCTGGCGGGAGGATGTACTCGCGCGAGTGTGCGTGTGTCTGCGTGTGTCCCTGTGTGTGTCTCTGCGCGATTGTGTGTGTGACGGGGGCCGCGCCGAGCTCTGTGCGTCTGCGTGTGCGGGGGCGTCCGTCCGTCGGTCCGTCCGCCAGGCGCTCAGTCCCGCGCTCCGTGCGCGCTCCCTTGCCCGACAGCCCCACCAAATGCGCTTGAGCTGCGGAGTCGCGAGCGCAGCCGCCGGGTCGGTTGGGCACCCACAGCCCTGGCTCCGCCCCGCCCCCGGGCGGGCTTGCGCCGCTGGGGGGAATTGCGCAGGGCTTGCAAGGGAGGGGGGTGGGGAGCTCCCGCGGCGCCCAGGTCCCCAGGGGGCGAGGATCACACACCCTTAACCTCTGAACCCATCCCAGGCGCCCCCTGCCCCCAGCAACTCTGAGCGGAGTCCCCGCAGGCACCGCCCCCAAACCAAGGTTGTCTGGACAGGGAGGGCGGGGGAGTGGGAGCACCGCATCCATTTCATTCATGATTTTCTTCTCCTGGAGCCCCGGGTCGGAGCTGCGCGGCTACGGCCACCGCCAGAGGGACCCCAACAGGGCAGTGGGTACCTAACCTGGGGTAGAACAGATAGGCAGACAGGATGGGGGTAGAGGCAAACGATACAAAGGGTCAGAGCTGGCGGACGGGCCTAGTAGGAAGAGCGGTGCACTGAGCAGGGGCCGTGGCGCTTCCCGCGAGGTGCTGACACCTGCGTACGTGCAGCGGCTGCCCCGGGCGCACTCAGTGCCAGTAGCTCAGAACCGGTTCCAGGACTCGCAAGAGGTGCCGGTTTTCCCACTCCTCGGTGTTCTCTCTCTGAGGAACGAGGGCGAGTGGACACCTCTTCCTTCACCCACCTGACATGCGTCGAAAGACAGCACCTGTCTTACTTTCTTTGTGGGCACCAAGGGCCTGGACGTGCAAGCAACTGCCCACAAGCTCCACATTCCTCAGGCTGGCACCCTGCTGGCCCGTTCCCTACACTGCATCCTGAGGGGGGCTTTTTGATGCTTTGGGCTGCATACAGGGTGGGGATCCTAAGTTTTTTTTTTTTTTTTTTTGCACGGGGAAGCCCAGGAGAACCACCATACCATTGCTACCCTGGTTCTAGTCACTGACCTCTTTAGCCTGATTTCTGCAATAGCTTCTTTACTAGTCACTCAGGTTCCACCCTTGATCTGCAGTTGATTCTCTGCACAACAGTTGGAATGATCTTTTTAAAATCTAAGTCAGGTAATGCTGTTCCTTTACTGCAATGTCCATTTAATCCAAGTAAAAGTTAAAGCCCCCATTATGGCCTGCAGGGCCATTGGTGAACCTATTTCCTTTTAACTTTGTAACCTCAAAGTCTCCTTCTTCCTCCCAAGGTCTAGTTACACTGACCTTTTTAATGCGTCATCAATGTGGCAGCCACTTTGTGGCCGCAGGACCTTTGCACTATTATTCTCTGTTTGGAATCACTTCCCCAGGTAATCACATGGCTTACTCATCTTCCAGGTGTCACCTCAAAGAAGCCTTCTGTGACTGTCCTACTTAGAACTTCAGGCCTGCTTTCCCCATTTTCTGTATGGTAGCTGTGACCTTTATTATGTACTCCCTGCCCCTGAGGCTTATGGACCTTGCTAGCTCCCCCTGCCTCCTCATTTATCTCCCATCTAGTCTTCCATCCTCATGAAGTATTCTGTTTTCCCATCACTAGACCTTTGTCCATGCTGTGGAATGCCATCTCCCATGACTTCCTTACTACCCAAAGTCTAGTTCAAATACTGCTTTCTCCTCGGAGCCTCCCTGACATTTCCAGAGACACTCTGCTCTCATTCTGACTGTGATGGAGTTTCCTTATCTTTTCCCTGGGTGGAATGTGAATTCACGAGAAGAAGAACTGGGTGCTTTTCTCTCCCTGACTCCAGCACAGAAGGGCTCTAAGGTATGTGTTTCAAAGATATTGGTAGGAGACCCTAGACTGGACCTTGATTAGCTTTTTTTTTTCTTTTTCTTGGGAGGGGACACAAAGCCCACTAGATATCCTTGTTACCCTCCAGGAGTTTCCTTTGGGGACAGCAGTTGTGGGGTAACCAGGCTATACTGCTTGGCTTCATGGATGTGCAGGTGGGCCATGCTCGAGACCTTGTTTTCCCTCCTTGAGAATATTGACACCATGGTTGAAAGTAAGGCTGATTTCCCCCCATGTCGGCAGCAGTGTGACTGTAGCAGCTGCCATAAATGAGCACTCTAGTCTGTGCCAGGCACTGTTTTGTATGTTTTCAGTGCATTGCTCTATTTAATCTCCATGGCAAGTTTGGAAGGTAGGCATTTTGATAGGCCCATAATCCAAAGGGGAACCAGAAAGAGTAGGTGACTTGGTTAAAGTTATTTAAAGGGTGTGTTTTTCAAATTAAGATCTAGCCAGGGGCTGGGGATGTGGCTCAAACGGTAGCGCGCTCACCTGGCATGCGTTTGGCCCGGGTTTGATCCTCAGCACCACATACAAAACAAAGACGTTGTGTCCGCCGATAATTAAAAAATAGATATTAAAATTCTCTCTCTAAAAAAAAAAGATCTAGCCAATCACAAAGCCCAATCTCAGAGAGCAGAGATGATTTAACAGCAACAGCCCTGGGAGCTGATGGAAGTAAGAGGAGAAAGCGGGTCTTAGGTAGTCCTCATCAGGTCCACCAAGCAGATTCCTGCTGTACCTAGCTCAGGAGTCACAGATGAGGTGGGCTAGGACCTCACAGGTTTTTGTCAGTGTTGTCTGGGATTTACTGTGTTATGGTTTGGATATGAGGTGTCCCCCCAAAAGCTCATGTGAGACAATGCAAAAAGGTTTGGAGGAAAAATGATCTGGGTTACATCCTTAATCTAATCAGTGAATCAATCCCTGATGGGATTAATTAAGTTGGGTCTGGAGGCAGGTGGGGTGTGGTTGGAGTAAGTGGTTCATTGGGGATGTGGCTGTGTGGTATGTATTTTGTATCTGGAGTGTGGAGTCTCTCTCTCAAGCTTTCTCTCTGCTTTCTGACCAAGTGAGCCTCTTCCCTCTGCCACATTCTTCCGCCATGATGTTCTGCCTCACCTAGAGCCCAGAACTGCCCTCTTATGGACTAAGACCTCTGAAATCATGAGCCCCTAAATAAACCTTTCCTCCTTTACAATTGTTCTGGTCGGCTCTTGCAGTCACAGCAGCGAAAAAGCTGACTAAAATATATTGTTGTGGTGATAACTTGTTGTCCTTCCTAAAGGCAACCTTGGAAGGCCAGAGCTGCCTTCCCAAAATTTCCTAGCTGTGTGCTCTGGGTTTAAAGCCCAGCTCTGACTGTCAGTATGGTTAATGACACCTACCTCAAAGGGCTGGGGTGAGGAAGAACTGGGATGACCTATTTGAAAAGTACTAAGTGCTTTCTTTTCTTCTTATTTACCCTACTCACTTCTTTCTCTTTTGCTTCTTTTCCTTGGAGCCTCCCTGACATTCCCAGAGACACTCAGTGAGTTTCTATCGAGCAGAGATATACCTCACCCCACTTCTATCCCATCCACTCTCTTACTAAGGGGACTCAGATTCCCACAGTCCACTAAGCATTACCCTGGGGTGCAGCTAAGGAAGGAAGGTCTAACTAGCATTTATTGAGGGCTTTGAAAATAAGCTATCCATGTTGCTTCCCTGCATTCTCCCTTTCATCTGCACAAGAACCTTGGCAGGGAGGTACTCTTATTTCCAACCAGAAAGCAAAGCCCAGAGAGACCAGGAGGCTTCCCTGTGGCCACAGCACTCACTGGTTAATGGCAGTAATGAAATTCTAGCCTAGGTCTGACTGCTCACTGAGCTGGCATCCACCCCCTCCCCCCAACCATGGGGGAAAGTGACCCCATTGATTTCTCTTCTCTGATGGGGAAGGACAGTGCTATGAGGCGTAAGGAAGTGAAGTAGATGTGAGTTTGGGAGGGTTTAGGAGGTGTCTAGGTCATTTTGCGTGACTCATTTACCCTCTCTTGTTGGAGGGAGGAAGAGGGGTTTGGGAAAGAGGGGAAGGGATGGTTTGAAAAACCAGAAAACATCTTGCTGGTGGTTTTTGATGGATTGTTAGAAATTAGAGTCAATATTTCTTGATTTTTGGCCTCACTTGCAATTCACTCTATTGGTAATGAAATGTTTTGCTTTGGTTGAAAGTATTCTCCTGCCCAGATTTTTATATATTTACTTCCTTATTTATAACCCTCCCAACCCACAAAGGATTTGAGGTAGCTTACCACGGAAACAGAAGCCATAAAGCAATGCTAAAATATCAATAAGAATAAAGAGTTAGGACCAAGTAAAATGTAAATAGATTTTGAGAGACAAGAGCAAGGTTCAATAATTACAGCTGATTTTTATTGAGTTCTTCCTGTGAGCAAAGGAATGAAGTGTGTGCGCGCAAAGGAATTTGCGTATGTTATTTCATTTAATCCTGAAAAGAGCCCTGTGAGGTAGGTACTTTTATTGTCTTCATTTTGAAGCATTGGGAACAGAGGCTCAGAGAAACGAAACATAATGTGCTAAGTCCTGCAGTAAGCGGAGGGCCCGTGTTTGAACCCAGTTTTATACTGGAACCCACACCGCCGTTAGCCACTGTACTGCCCTGCCTCTCCAAGGGACAAAAGACCACAAATTTACAGTCCACAGGGGCCTCTCAGGTATTGTAATGAGTCTCAAATTTGGTTTTGATCATCTTGGATGCCAAAAGAAATGGAAAGAGTTACATAGAACACATACCCTTACCTCCTTCAAGTTTTTGCTCAAGCGTCACTTTCTCAGTGGGTCTCCCCTCCATGACCACTGTTCCCTCTCCCCCGCCCTTTTTTTTGGTGGTCCTAGAGATTGAACCCAGGGTCGCTTTACCACTGAGCTACACATCCAGCCCTTTAAAAAGTTTTTATTTTGAGAGAGGATCTCTCTAAGTTGCTGAGGCTGGCCTCGAATTTGTATTTTGTATCTGGAGGATACAAAATTGTTAGGATTAAAAATGTGTAGCATGGTGCCCACCTCTGACCACTGGAGCCTGCCCCTTCTTGCTCCCTTCAGCTTCCCATCTGCCTTTATCTTTCCTTTTACAGTGGCATAACTTATTTATAAACTATATTCTGTATGCTTAGAATATTATATATACATTAATTATTACTAACATTATATATATAGAATGTCTTATAATATAGTTTATAATTATGTCTTATATATAACATTCTATGATATATTTTAACCTGTATATAATAATTCTATATTTTATATCAGAACACTTATTTATGAATTCAAAACTCGAGAATTCATCTACTTAATATATTCACTGTTTTAAATGTCTGTCTTTTCCCACTAAAATACAAGGCTCACATGGACAGACATTGACCTTGTATGTAGTAGGTACACAAATACTTTTTGTTAAATGCTAGAATGATTATTTCACAGGTGAAGGAACACATTAGTATATCTGCAGTGCCAAAGTAGGTAAGTTTTATTTTTGGACTAATTCATACTTTCTTTCCCTTCCCTCCACCTTTCTTTTCTTCTTATTTACCCTACTCACTTCTGTAAAAGATTTGAGGTAGCTCTAGGTCTTAGCTCTAAGAACAAGTCTTCTAGAGAATTTTTTTTTTTTCCTGATGGAAGACCCTTAGGGTTCATACGGCCAATGTCATTTAGAGCAAATGGATAAGTGGGATTTATGAACCTCATTTTGGTGAGATCTTTCAGTGAAAGCTAGGCATTATTCCATACTTAAGTTAGCACAGGTTATACTTTTTAGGGGTCTAGGGATAGCTCCCAAGCACCATATATTAAGGATTTTGGGACTGAGGTTGTAGCTCAGTGATGGAGTACTTGCCTAGCATGTGTGAGTCACTGGGTTTGATCCTCAGCACCATATAAAAATAAATCAATAAAATAAAGGTATTGTGTCCATCTACAACTAAAGATTTTTTAAAAAAAAGGATTTGGGGGGATGGGGCTGTAGCTCAGCGGCAGAACGCTTGCCTTGCATGTGTGGGGCACTGGGTTCGATCTTCAGCATTTTTATCTTTAAAAATAAAATAAAGGCATGCTGTCCATCTACAACTACAAAAAAAATTTTTAAAAAGGATTTGGGGGTTTAGGACCTATTGATGGAATGGAGATGGGAAAATAAAAAGCAGAGCTCTTGTGTGAAACAATAGATTTGAAGAAAGAGGGCACCCTGGTGTTCCTAAGAGCTCACCTCCGGAGGAGTTATATTTCCTGGCTGCAAGCCCAAAGGGTGAAGAGCTAACCAAGGACATTAGAAAGGTTTCTCAGAGGAGAAACTTAGCTGAGATCAATTGCTGGGGTGTGTACAGGTTGGGGTTGGGGATTAAGAGTGTGATCTCCCTGTAGGGGCTGGCTACAGATTAGACCAAGCCTCCAATAGCTGTGGACACCCATCAGTTAGCTCAAGGTAAGGGCCAAGTTTGCCTGGGTGACGATCCCAGGAAGTAACATCAGAGAAACTTGTGTTGGGAGGAGTGAGAATCAGAGTTTTGTTTCTCCTGTGGTCATTGGGGTGCTTGCAGAGCACATTCATTGAACAGATGTTGAGAGTGTATTGTAAGCTCGCTACTGCTGCAGAAGTTGGGTACGCACATTAGAGAGAAAACAGTTGCCCCCCTGCCATGGGAGAAATTTGGATTTTATTCTAATGAGTCAGGAAGCTACTGGAGGTTTCTAGGTGGGGAAAGTGATGAAAAGTAGGCATGAACTGTGGGGAAATAGAGACCAGCCTCTGGACCCTGGAGGGTGGTGCATGGTCTTTGGCAGCAAGACACAGAAATAACCCTTGGCTCACCTGAGCATTGGAAAGCTGTGGGGGAGGTTCACAGATGGAGGGGAGCTGAAGAACTAGGCTTGAAATGTGAAAGTTGGGAAGTTTTATAAGTTGGCAGGGTCAAGAACATCTTCACAGTCACATCAGGCATCCCTATAGGACGCATGAACACTGACCTTTTTTCCCTTCTTTTTGCCACTCAAGATTCATAGTTCTAGGACACTTAGCGTTCACTTTGACCGAGTTATAGGCCTGGGTTTACTCCACTGGTTAGGGGGGGGGAGCACCCCTAATTGATAAAGACTTTATTCAAGACTTTATCCAAAAGGAAACTGGCAGTCTATTACCAAAAGAGCATCCCCAAATGAGCAGATATCCACTATACACAGTGCCACAGAAGGCTGTCAAGGTCAGTCATCATTGTCAAGGTCAGTCATTGTCATCATACATTTATTTAATAAATTCCACAATGTGCCAGGCGCTATTCAAAACATGTTACATATATTAACTCACATTTTGAGGCTATGGAGGTAGGTACTGAGCCAGGAAACTGAAGCACAAAGAAGATATGTAGCAACTAATGTGTTGTCTAGATGTGCATCTGTGGGGAGCCACAGTGAATGACCACACTCTTTCCAGTCCTGATGCCTCAGATTCTGACCAACCACTGCATTTGTTCTGGCTTGGGCGGGGTCTAGCTTGGATAGTAAGAGGTCTTCTTTGTGGGATGTGTCCCCAGGGTTGAGTTACACTCCCCTGTCCCTTTTAGCCCTGCCTCTTCTGCCCTTTTTTGGATAGAACTTTCTAAGAACAAGAGTCCCCCCAATAAAAGCTCACTTCCGAATGTGCTCTCTCTCTTGCCAGCCTCTCGTGACTTTCTCTTGCTCTCTCTTTTGGTGAGCTGAGACTTAAGAGTGGGGAAGCTGTCCTGAAGCTTGTATAAAGGTAATTGTGTCTGTGTTTTATTTGGTGTCCCTGCAAATTTCACACACAAATGATCTTAAGTTCAGTTGTTGGCATTGGTTTGGGGAGGCATATATGTGTCTAGATTTGGCGAGACTCACAATAGAGACACACAGCTATTAAGCGACAGAGTCCTCAGCTACTTATATTCATTCATTCAATGAACATCACTTTGCTGTCAGGGCTTGAACCAGTACTGTGCAGGGTTCTGGGAACTCCCAGGTGAATAAGCTATTGTGTTTCTCTCTGTCTCTCTGAGGCAGTGCATTAGGTATCTGCTAGAGAAAGCCAGGCATTGGGCATGTTAAGGAGGTTGGATTTCATTGTGAGGGCAATCACAGGAGGACTTTAAGCTGGGAACTTGTGTTTTATGAATAAAAATCTGATTGACTAGAGAAGGTTGAGAATGGAGATGGAAGGGGTAGTGGGAGGGACTGATATAGTAATTCCTGTGAAATTTATGGATGCTTGGATTAGGAGGATGGAGCTGGAGATGGGAAGCAGTGAACCGAGTTGGGAGATAAGAAGTTGGGTTGATAAGAGTTTGCTGAGTGGATGAGAGTGGGAGAGAGGAATTTAGAATGAGGGCAAGGTTGTAGAGCTGGGCAGTTGGTTGAGGGGTGGTGCCATCCATGTGGGGTACAGTGTGAAGGGGAGAAGACCAGCAGGGAACCATCTGGGGAGATAATGAGCTCAGTTTTGGACCAGTTTGAAGTTCAGTGGGACAGGGACACGGAGAGATGCAGGAGGTTGCTGGACCGTGATCCTCCCACAGTGACGTGCTGATTTAGAATCCTCATCCAAAAAGACAGTCCAGTCAAACCTTAGAGGTCCCCTATTATATCCTCACATTAAAGAAAGCAGTGATTTCTGGCAGGTCACAAAGCATGTGGACAGCTGAGTTGAAACTACCCCAGGCCATGCCTTCCTGGGGGGAACTTTCTTCCTATCCAATAGTACCCTAGGCCAAAGGGCGCAAACCAGAAACTGGAGGCTGATCCAGACAAACCCCTATAAACAAATGAAGTTTGGCAACTTAAAGGTTACTTTCTTACCTGGCATTGACCAAATGGAGCTGGAACAGTTGGCCCCTTGAGGGAGGGTGTGTTCTCCCTGTTATCCTCAACACTGAGGCCTCCAGTTGTCATTTATCAATGTGATGACTCTGTCGCTTTTCTTAAAGGAGACTGTCACTATTTCCTATAACAGCTAACAAGTGTCTTACCTGCCCCCAGCTTTTTTCATTCACCTGGCCTCTGTGTGCTTTTGAGTTGTGAATCATGCCCTCCACTTGGAACTGCATATTCCTTACTTGCAAAGTGAAGAACTTGAATAAGATGATTCCAAGGCCTTTCTAGTTCTGGCTTCTAGGCTCTCCATGTCTACACTACAGAGATGAATTGTGCTATTGACAATGTTTAATTGTTCTGCAGATAGTTTTTGAGGGATTGCTCACCTTTGACTCTTTTGTCCTTGAATTATGTTGTGTTAAGCCCTGGGAGGAGAATGCTTTTGTTTTGGGGGTTCATCCTTCATTTTTGATTTTGAACAGACTGAGTCCTTCAAACAATGCAGCATAGCTGCAGTTGCTAGGAAGACAGAGCAGCAGCAGAGGCTGCCTGGAGACCAGCCCATCAGAAAACTCTAGTTTTCTCTCCCCTCCCTCCTTCTCTCTTCCTTCCTTGCTTGCTTTCTGTCTCCATCTTTTCTACCTCTCTATCCCCTTTCTTTTTGAGTAAACATGTCGCAATCAATAACCCCTTCTACAAAGAGCAATCTTAGTCACTGATAGAATTTATATATATATATATATATAATATTTTTATTTGTATATGGACACTATACCTTTGTTTTGTTTAGTTTTTCTTATGTGGTTCTGGGGAGTGAACCCAGTGCCTCAGGTATGCTAGGCAAGCGCTCTATCACTGAGCCACAACTGCAGCCCCCAAAGGGATATTTTTAAAGACCACCTCCTTTCCACCAAACAGTCAAGATGCTTACTGAAATAACCTCCTGGATTTCAATCTAGGATCTGCAACTATGTAGTTATAATATGACCTTGGGCAAATAATTTATTTTCCTCTGGATTTTAGTTCCCCATCTGTAAGAAGAGTGGGGCAATGGCTGGATGCTCTTGTAGCTCCTTCCAGCCCTAACATTTTACAAGGAGACTGCCAGAGATGTAGAGAGTAAGGAAGTACAAACAGGTGACTTCTGTATGACTGATTCCAGAGCAGCAAATTCCTTCACCTTGCAATTCCTTCACCTCAAAGCTTTAGTATGCAGGTGTAGATCTCTGGCTTTCTCCTGGGTATCCTGGCTGCCTAATAAAAGGTAAAGAAGGGATTTCTATCCACCCTTCTCACTAGCTGCCATTTAACTCAAGTATCTGTCTTGCTTGGTAATATCCCTTTAAGAATAATCTTTTTTTTGTTGTTGTTGTAAAAAGGGCTAGGACAGAACCTTAATGTGGTATGTCTGCTTATTTATTCAAGTCCAGTATCAGCCTAAGATTCTATAGGTCCCCAGCCGCAGAGATAGTGACGATTTAAACAACCTGTGCGCCCCCTGGTGGTCATGTAAAATTGCAGAAAGGCTCTGTCAATAACAACTGAATTTAATAACTCCTCTTTGCCCAGCCTACAAGGTAGAATTAAAAAAACAACAGCAAAAGCGAAGAAACAAACAAAAAATGGGAATAAATTTCCTGTACAGTAAAATTCAGTTTAAAAACAAGGAAATCATCTCTGAAGCTTGTATTTCCTGAGAGCCTATTATTTGTTTACTTGGCTGGTCACCTCCCTTCTCTTTACTGCCCTCCTCCAGGCACAGATGTCGCTTAGTGAAACAATGGGTCAGGTCTTTTCAGGAGATGATCAGCTTTCTGTTGCTAGAGGTATAGAAGCAGATGTTGTATGAATCCTTTTTGAGTATTCTAGAAGACAAAAGGGTAAGGCTAGAGTCACTTATTCAAATGACGAATGTTCACTGTTTCAGAAAATGTTCTAAGTGACAGTGTGAACACTTGTGAGCAAAATAAAGCACTTGTTTCAGAAGAGTGCATTTTATTGGGGGAAACAGTTCCAATGTTCTTTTCTAACCACATATTCTAAGATTCATCAATTCTAAGTATTTGTACTCTGGTTTGGCAGGACTTTTTAATGAAAATTTTGGCCAAGAGTTCAGGACCCTAATGATGTTCGTATATCACAGTGAAAGTAACAGGGGCTTCTGAAGGTCATCTTGAGGAACAGAGCCCCAGTGCTGAGAGCTGTTCTGGGTCCTGAAAGTGGACTCCAAGGGAGGTTGATTTGAGGTCTTTGTTCTTCAAGGTGCAGATGATCCTGGGAGTCACCTTTGGTAAAGGGGGCATGAGAGGAACATGTGCAGGCATTGGTGTGTGTGTGTGTGTGTGTATCCACAAATTACTAGAGCTAGAAGGCATCTTAGAGATAATCTCTTCAAATATCCTTATTTTATTTTTTATTTGTTATTTTCAGTTAAACATGACAGCAGAATCCATTTTGATATAACTATACAAACATGGAATATATCTTATTCTAATTCAAACCACAGGATCTCTTTTTTCCCACCCTCTGGTCCCTTCCCTTTCCATCATTTACTCATAGTTATTATTTTTTAAAATTAATTTCTTGTGGCTGTACATGATGGTGAGATTCATTGTGGTATATTCATATATGTACATAGGAAAGTTATGTCAGATTCTTTCCACTGTCTTTCCTTTTCCTACCCCCCCCACCCCCTCCTGCTTCCCTTCATTTCCCTTTGTCTAAAGACTGGTGCAACCACTCTAGAGAGATGTATGAAGATTCCTCAGAGTACTAGGAAAGGAACCACCATTTGACCCAGTTATCTCACTCCTCAGTATATATCCAAAGGATTTAAAATCAGGGTACTATAGTGATGCAGCCATATCAATGTTTATAGCAGCACAATTCACAATAGCTAAGCTGTGGAGCCAATTTAGGGGCTCTTTGGCAGATGAATGAATAAAGAAAATGTAGGGGCTGGGGTTGTGGCTCAGCAGTAGAGTGATTGCCTAGTACACATGAGGCACTGGGTTCGATTCTCAGCAACACATAAAAATAAATAAATAAAATAAAGGTATTGTGTCCATCTACAACTAAACATTAAAAAAAAAAGAAAATGTAGTGTATATACACACAGAGTATTTCTCAGCCATAAAGAAGAATGACTTTATGACATTTGCTGGTAAATAAATGGCTCTGAAGACTATCGTGCTAAGTGAAATAAGCCAATACCCCCCCCAAAAAAGGTCAAATGTTTTGTCTGATATGTGGAAGCTAAACCACAATAAGGGGAGTGGGAATAGAAGTTAAGTGGATTAATATCCTTATTTTAGAGATGGAATAACAGACCCAGAAATCACAATTGATAGTCATTAGCATATTGAAATTTGTGTGTATTGATAAGGAGAACAAGCATATTAGAAAAAATATGAGTAGTGTTATTCCAGATTTGATTAAAAATTAGTTGTTTCAGTGAATTCCACCTTTATGTATATTTATAAAGTACAAAATTATAAAAATAATAAATATATGGGAGGGAGGCCAGTGGGATAAAGGCGGGGGAACTGAGATGGGAATGGAGAAGGTGGGAGAAGGGGAGAAAGGGAGGTATTGGGGACTGCAGTGGAGCAGGTTATATCCCATTGCATATGTGATTATGTCAAAATGAACCCCACTATTACATACAGCTAGCTATAAGACACTAATAAAACATTAAAAATGTTATGCGGTTATCTTTTGGAGGTGCGATTGCAAGGTTTTAATAATTTTTGGTATAATAATTGTTGTATTTAAAAAAATTCTACAGTGAAAATGAATAATTATAAAATAAAAATAAGGGTTATAAAAATGTTATTCAGTGATTCAAAGGAAAAATAAATGCGAACCCCAAAGCAGTGGTGCCGTGTGGGTGCGAGTGTGCACGCGTGGGTATGTGCTCATATATGTGTGTATCTCTTTCTTCCACTTTTGTGAATCTTCCACATTTAATTTAATAACTATTATAGACACTGATAGTCTCCACAATATGCAGTTAGCTTCTCATTCTGGACACACGGCAGAATTAGCCTTCTGTGGCTTTTTCTCTTATTGTGGAAGAATATGACTAGTGCTGACTGATGGGTTAGGACCTGTAAATGGAAATGGTCGGAATTGCTTCAGGGCCATGGTGTTTAATTTCCACTATGAGATTCTCAGCAACAGTGAATTCCAAGCCTTGTGTCGAGATGGAGGGCCTCAGGATGGAAGCTGTCTGTACAGCTGAGTGCTGGACTTGGAGACAGCTGCCCAGACATGCTGTGGACTTTGCAATTGACTTTCACTGTATGAAGTCACTGAGATTTTGAACTCGTTTATGGTCATAGAGTAACCTATTCTGACTAACGAAGTAAATTGTATCACTTACATATTAAAAAGAATCATCATAATTTCGAACAATCTAATCAATAAAAATATACTATTTCAGAAATTTTATGTTAAGATTTCAGAAATAGTCACATTAAATTGCTTTCATAATGAATAATTATTCTGTGATTAGGTTAAAATCAACTTATATTTTTCTTCAGTGAAGGGATATTGGTTTGTAATGGATAGTTAACTGAATCACAGACTTAATGTTGGGAGGGATCTTGAAATTTCATTTCACACATCCCACAAGTTCCTGTAGAGATATATCTAAACCATCCAATACAAATGAGTTGTATAAATCAATGGCTTCCACACTAAGTAGTCTGGAGTACCAGGAGAACTTTCAGAAAAGAGCTTCCTAAGTCACAATTCTGGAGTATTGGTTAAGACAGCTTAGGGTAGAACCTAGGAAATGCCATGTTAAGAATCTGCTGTGTGATTTCTATCACAGTGAGATCTTGGAGTCACTGATCTAGAGGATGATGTTTGAACTGTGGTTATCAAATTACTTCAATTTAAGTTCATTTAAATTTGTTTCCACATTGAAATTGAATTGACCTGTGTAATTTCAGGCCAGATTCTCTAGAAGGAGAATCTGAGGTGGGAATCAGTGTGCATGTGATTTATTAAGAAATGCTTTTAGAATAAGCTTGCAAGGGAATGGGGAAAGGGGAATAGATAAAGAGAAGAACCCGAGCAAGAATGAGCTTTGGGTTGTAGCTCAGCAGTAGAGCACTTGCCTCACATATGTGAGGCAGCGGGTTCAATTCTCAGCACCACATATAAATAAATAAAATAAAGATTCATTGACAACTAAAAAAAAAGAAGAAACACCCAGGGCAGTACATTCCTCCTTGCCCCCACTGTGCAGCAGCAACCCTGCCCCCTCATGATAAGAGTCAATTGCTCCTGGCAGCGTGGTGGGCTGCAGGCATGAAGAGTACATGGCATGATGACTGGGGATGTGGCTCAAGCGGTAGCGCGCTTGCTTGGCATGCGTGCGGCGCTGGGTTCGATCCTCAGCACCACATACAAACAAAGATGTTGTGTCCACCAAAAACTAAAAAAATAAATATTAAATTCTCTCTCTCTTAAAAAAAAAGAGTACATGGCATGATGATTGGGAGGAAGTTATGGAGACTTGTGTTTTTTCCCTGGTGTAAGCATGCTTCTTTGAGAACCAGGACCTCTAGATACCCCTGGCCCAGAGTTGCAGGTGTGGGAAGCCCAAATTCCCTGAGTGAGCCCCTTAGAGTGATGAAGTTATGGTTTAGATATGAGACATTTCCAAGAAGGTCTTTTGTGAGATGATGCAAGAAGGTTTAGAGGCAAAATGATTAGGTTGTGAGAGCCTTAGTCTAATCAGTGCATAAACCCACTTGAATGGATCAACTAGGTGGTAACTGCAGGGAGGTAAGATGTGGCTGGAGGAGGTAGGTCACTTGTGGCATGTCATGGGGATCTATATTGTGTCACTGGTGAGCAGAACTCATTCTCTCTCTGCTTCCTGTTGCCATGTCCTGAGCTGAGTTCCTCCACCACACTCTTCTGCCATGATGTTCTGCCCTACCTCAGGCCCAGAACAATGGATCAACCATGAACTGAAACCTCTGAAACTGTGAGCCCCAAATAAACTTTTCATCCTCCACATTATTCTTGTCAGGTCTTTGGTCACAGTGGTGAAAAAACTGACTAAAACAGATGCTGAGTGGGACTTCTTCTGCTTCCATCTTTTGTTTCCTGGGCCTAAGCATTGTGCCCACAGGGGACCCTTCCCCTACAATGGACACTGGTTTAAGGAGACTTGCCCTCTCAGTTGTATTTGTAAGAGGCCTCTTCACCCCTATCAGTCTTGAATGATGTGGTGCATGGTATAATCAGTGAATCCATGTGTCCACTGCTTTCCTCTTTGGCCTTTAAGAGTGACCCTTGGTCCGATACCATGCTCTGTGTAGTTTCATGTTAGTGAATCAGTTACTCTGTGCAGGGATGGGTCTAGGGCATGGTGAGTGTGGTGCCCTAATACCAACTTTAAGATGAGACTTGCTGTTTTGCTCCAATGCCTCACTGTCTCACTGTGTTTCTGGCCCTCACTCTGTGAGCCCTTGGATATGGTGCTGGTAGAGGCACTGTGGGGAGGAAAGGCAAATAGTTATACCAGAATGTGTGTCAACCCTAGATGCAAGATTCCAACTATTACCCAAATATCAATAGGTGGCTCTTTGATGTCCTGGAAGGATGTTGCCATATTGGGTGGCCTCACCGGTTGGTCTTTGTTGCCCACAGATTACACATTGTATTAAATGGCTTTGAATTACCACAGTGAAATTCCTGAGGCTACTAATTTTATCAAGAGGAATGTTTAATTTAGCTCACAGTTTTGGAGATTTAAATTTAAGATCAGGTGGACCCATTGGTTTGGCCTGTGTTGAAGCAGCACATCATGGTGGGAGCAGATACAGGGGCAAAACACCACATATTGAATTAGGGGTGGGGGAGATAAAAAAGAAAACTGGGGTATCACAACCTCCTTCAAGAGTACACCCTGAATGACCAAAGATCTCCAACTAGTCTTATTTTATTTCTTACAGGTCTCACTACCTCCCAATCATAGCCTGCTGGGATCTTAGCACATGGACCTTTTGGGGACACTACTCATATTTAAACCAAAGCAGACATTCAGCAGCAGTACAGTAGCCAGATCAACCTTGGTGAGAGTGAGATCGTGTTGTACACTCTGTGCTTCATTTTCATATCTTCCGTGGCCGTTTCACCTATGATCCCGTTAGGTCAGCTTAGGGTGGCCAAGGACACAGGCTGGATGACATCTACTGGATCCTATTCACTTGATTGTTTCATGTCTTTTGCAGTGTATGCCCTCTAGTGGGCATTAATGTGTAGCACAAGTGTATAGTGCTGTTTTTTTTTTTTTAATGTTTACTAAAAAAATGTTCATTTTAGAACATTTTCATCACTCCAAAAAGAAACACTGTATCCCTTAGCAGGTATTCCCCATTTCTACTCCTCACCTAATCCTGCCTCTGCCCATGAGACTTTTAATCTCTGTGATTTGTCTATTCTGGGCATTTTAAATAAATGGAAGCATATAACTCATTTTCCTGTATTTGGCTCCTTTCACTGAGGAAAATGTTTTCAAGATTCATCTACATTATGGGTACAGTGGTGCATGTTTATAATCCCAGTGATTTGGGAGGTTGATGCAGGAGAATCTCAAGTTAGAGACCAGCCTCAGCAACTTGGTGAGCCCTAAGCAACTTAGTGAGATCCTGTCTCAAAATTAAAATAAATAAAAGGGCTGGAGATGTGACTCAGTGTTAAGTGACCCTGGGTTCAACTCCTGGTAACCTCTTCCAAAAATTCATCTATGCTGTTGAATGTATTAGCACTTCAATGTTTTTTTTTTTTCTTGCCAAATGATAGAACATTGTATGAATCTGCTACCTTTTGTTTCTCTGTTCATTATTTGTTGTACATTTAGGTTGTTTCCACTTTTTGGCTATTGCAAATGATGCTATTATTAATATTTATGTGCAAGTTTTAGTCTTGACATGTATTTTCATTTTTCTTGCATGTCTGCTTAGTGGTAGAATTGCTGGGACACATGGTAACTCTGTTTAGCATTTCAAGGATCTGCCAAACTTTTCCACAGGTGGTTGCACAATTTTACCTTCTTGGCAGCAATTTACGACTGTTTCACAGGTTCTTTTTTCCTATCCCAGGTACTGCTAGTACTATGAGATCCATGGGTTATATGGCCTAAATGACGTGTGGCTTGTACTGCAGACTGAACCTGCTAAAAAATCCTTTCTTGCTTGGATTCTCATCAAAGCTGACATCCTTCCACATCACTCACTAAGTGAAATATAGCAGTGTCTCCCTGCATGGGATATGCTGCTTCCAGAACCCAAAGAGCCTTATCAAGCCTTGGCTTGGGCTCCTTTCTCGGTGGTGAGGGGTACATCATCTTGTGTTTTGATTTGAAGGGGATGTCTCAGCATGCCTAAAACATCAAACTCCCCAAAACTTCACAGATGGGGCAGGCCTTTATATTTTTGTAATGTTCATCTCCTGGATATGCCAGAGTACTTGCTGTTTATTGATTATCAGTTTATATTAATATGATGTCATTAATATAGAATGCTAATATAGTATTTCTGTCTTCACAACATATTCTGACAGAGAGCACCAATGTTGTATACTCTTGGCATGTCCCACCTGAAGTGAAATGCTTCTCATCCTCCTTCCTGATGGGTATTAAAACACCAGAGTTTATGCGACTGTGTTCTAGTAATGATGCCAAATCTGGCTCAGCATCTTCAGTTGGTAATACTGTTTGGTAGCTGTCAGTAGTACACCATCATCTGCCACTATATTTGCTTTTTATCAGAGTCAGACCATGACAATCAATTTGTGTATCAATGAGACAAACACCCCTGCATCATTCAAATTGTTGAGGGTAGTACCAATATCTGCCATTCTATGGAGTGCAATATATTTATTAATTTGACTAGAGGAGAGTATAGTTTCAGGGGATGCCACTTGATCTTTCTTACTGTGGTAGCTTTTATCCTATAGGTCAGGGACTCAATATGAGGCTTTTGCTAACTGCTATATCAGGCTATTCAATGGCATACTTTAGAACCGGAGAGATGTCACTCTCTGGTCCCAGTGAGTTACTCCATGTTACTTCATGGACCCAGTGAGTTCAGATAGAGCTGTGATGGGAATCCCATGTGCCATTTCTCTAACAGAGGGCAATGATGGAGCTTTGGGCCCCTGGATTTCTGAGTTGGCTCAGACTCTGTAAATAAACACACTGAATAGATCGAAATATTCCTCTTTTCCTGAATATGTCATTGTGGTATCTGGTGGTATTATGTTGTTGCTCAAATTGTCCATAATCTTCCCTGAGGGAGTTCCTTTAAGCTGGTTTCTGTGTTTGTTTTACACGTCTCCATCATTTTTTGAGCACTTCCTTCCTTACTTCTAGAATAATAAGAATTTTTCAGGGTTCCACGTTCTTCCCCTGTTCTTGCCCAGCAGTCAGCTATTTTTTCCAAGTACTCTTAGTTTCTTTAAGTGAAGAATGGTATTTAGAAACTGAGATACACAGGAATCTTGCTGCTTCTAGGCCCATTTGTTGTCAGAACTTTTATATATATAAACTTGTGTATATATGTACATTTATACCAATAAGCATAGGTATTTCTATATGCATATGTTGAAAATCAAAAGACTGAAGTCTTTTACTTCTGATTCCAATTCAACACCACAGAATTCACTCCAGCTTTCCTTGTCTTAATTGTATTTATCTTTCCAATAGCCAGAATTCTGGGTCCCATTATGCTCAATTCATTTAGTTACTTCAGAATCTCCCCTGGATAGGTCTAGTATCCTCAGCCCACTGAACTGCCACTTAGCTGGGACACCTATTCATGCAGGCCGTGATCCCACAGGGCTGTTTGTTCCCCTGCTCTGATGTTATCCTTCATACATTTGAAAGCCCTCTCTATAAAAATGTACTCATGGAGGAATCTGGCTTCTGTTCTTCTCCATCCCCAAACTTTCTATTAGTTTCACATTTATTCTTTTGGTGGTTTTATCCCAACAAAAGTAAACATATACACATGTTTTTTTCATTTCCTCTCCCCTTTTTAAAACAAAAGTAGTATATTGATTTTTTTTTTTTTTTTTTTGAGATGGAGTCTCACTTTGTTGCCTAGGCTGGTCTCAAATGCCTGGGTTCAAGTGATCCCAGCTTCTCAGTTCGCTGGGACTTCAGGCATGTTACTTCCACATCTGGCTGCGAAGATTGCTTATTGAAACATTGTTTTACAGTTTGATCTTTTCCTTACTTTATCTATGATGGGTTTCATGATCTTTCTTTGCTACTTTTTCTTGTTCTCTTTCTCCTCCTCTTCTACTTTATAACTGAGTTGTGTTTTATGTAATGGTCAGCTGTACTTTCCAGTCTTTTCCTGTTATAAATAATGCCACATGAATAACCTTGTGATTTTCATTTTGTATTTGTACACCTGCATTTGGGATATATTACTGGAGGTGAGAATGCTGGACTGAAGTCCAATGTATGTATAAAAAAGTTGGATATTTTAAAAATTGCTTTCTATAGACTCTGCACTACTCCCAGCAGAAGTGATTGGTATGGGAATGCTTATTTCATCACACTTTCACTGAAAGAAGTTATGGTCCAACTTAGGGATTTTAGATTTATAATAACTGAGAAATAGTATATATATATATATATATATATATATATATATATATATATATATATAGTGCAGTTTAAAAAACTTTACATTTCCCTTACTAATGTGGAATTGATCATCTTTCATATGTTTAAGAGCTATTTATATTATGCATGCTGTGAACTATCTTTGCTCAGTTTTTAAAAATTAAAAAAATTGTTCTTTTTAGTTATACATGACAGAATATATTTTGACACATCATACATACTTGGAGTATAACTTCCCACTCTTGTGGTTGTACATGATATGGAGTTATACTGGTCATGTATTCATGTATGAACATAGGAAAGTTATGTCTGATTCATTCTTCTTTCCCATTCCCATCCTCCTTCCCGTTCCCCCATCCCACCCCTCCCCCATCTGGTGACCTCCACTCCTGCCCCCCCCCCCCATTGTGAGTCAGCAGAGAACATTTGGCCTTTGGTTTTTTGGGATTAGCTTATTTCACTTTCTTTGCTCAGTTTTATATGGTGATGTTGACCTTTTTCTTCAATTCTAGAAAATTTTATGTAATAAGGATGTTAGTCCTTTGTGAAAAGTTGCATTTTCTCTTTTTTATCGTTTGTCTTTTTACTTTGTTTATCATATTCATTTGTCATGCAAAAATGGAAAAAATTCAGTGTAATCATATTTATAAATATTTATTATTTCTAGATTGAATTATAGTTGTAACAACTTAGAGGTGATAAAGGAATTCATCCTTCCTTCTAGTGCAATATGGTTTCAATCTGTAGATTTGGAACCACGATTTTCTTGGAATGTTTCCTAGAGGATGATGTGAAACATAAATTCAATATTTTTTCCAAATAGTTGTTCAGTTGTGCAACAACATTTAAAAAATTATTTTCTTGGTGATTTGTGACACCATTTTTTTTTGTATTGGGGATTGAACCCAGGGCCTCATGCATACCAAGCATGTCCTCTATCCCTGAGCTATATCCCAGTTTATGATGTCACCTTTAACATATACTAAATTTTCATATATATCTGGGTTTATTTTTAGACCTTCTGTGCAGTTCTATTCATCCTTTGGTCTATTCACTTGTCAGTACCACATTGTTTTTTTTTTTTAAGCTTGAAACATCTAAAATTTAATACTAGGCCTGGGATAGAAAGCCAATTAAAGCTCAGACAATATTTCAAAGCAAATAGGAACAATGTTTGCCGCAGTCTGGCTGGGCACAATCAGGAGCCACTTGTCAAAAGAAACTAACTTTATTTTTAGAACCACACACGCCAAACAAAACAGCCTCTCAGGAAAAACCCTCAGAGCCTCAACTGCCACCACCGGCTTTCCACAAGCCTCTCTCTCCCACCCAAGCTTCTCTCCACCTCCCACAATCCTCCTGCTCTTGAGGCCGATTGGCTGGGTCACGTGGGCGGAGCCAAAAAAGTCCCCCAATGAGCAGCTCTGTGGTCACAGTCCAATGAGCATCACCGCAGAGGAGCCAATCAGCTAGATGTTGCTGGGGCCGAGGAGCCAATCAGCTAGATGTTGCTGGGGCCGCTGTGAGCCAATCATCAGCTGGCAGCTGGAAGTTTGCTGGGGCCCCTTCGGCTGTGGCTCTCAACATCTCCCCCTCTCTGTTTAAACAACAAGCATGTGGCTTAGGGACCGTGTCTGTTAGGCAGTCCAATTCAACATATGGTCCTTACCCGTCATCAGATGAACTGACCTCTAGGCGTCAGCCTCCTGTCTTAGGTTGGTACCACTGCAATTGGATCATACCCGTCACTGACTACCGGTCCAGCATACAGCTATACTTGTGGATAGGCCTTTGCACCAGTGGGGGGGTGAGGTTCTTTGCCTCACCTCTGTTGGCCCCCAAATTTTAGACCATCACTAGTAGAGGAGGATGCAAAATGCCATGACATTAAGCCAATTGAGGGCTCCTTTGAAAAATTGTACCACCGGTGACACCATCAGCAAAAATACTCCAGCACTACCACAATTCGCTGTACCAACAGATAGTTCACAATGCATACAGGTGAGCTCACAATGTGTCCAGGCAAGTTCTGCAAGCAGTTCAGTGATGGCTATTGTAGAAGCTGTAGATTGGTTTTATCTTTGACTTCACTAGCACTGGGATGAAGATAGGAATTCTGGCAATAATGGCTAAAGAAAAAATTATGTAGCATTACAGAAGGCACTAAAAGAAAACAATTTTCTTAACAATTTACATTATCTTTAAGAGAATTATTAAATATAATGAAAAGGAAAGGTGAAAGTAAACAAACAGATCTGTTAACCTTCTTTTTTGTTTACATATTAAAACAATCCTCAACAGTTGTTTACCCAATTTAAATTAAACCATATAAATCACGTGAAAAAAAAATTTTGGATCCATTTTATCATGAGCGCTCATCATATATGATATATGGACATACGTACATTCAAACATATAACACAAAACACAAGTGTGCACACATAATATAATACATACAACACATAACATTATAGTAAAGGCCTTATAACTTTTTACAGGTGAAATCTCCATTGCAATGTTTAAAAACTCTATAGTCAAAAAATAGAACTGATCAGCAAAACATTAACCTAGGTCTGTATGAGCTCAAAAAACAAAATAGAACTTCATGATATGGCAAAGGGCAATAATAAAATAGATATTGAAAAAAGCATCCTGGTTCTGTTGCAGATGTAAGAATAGCCAAACTGGAGTTTTGGATATCAGTTGTTATGGATTTGAGCCAAATCATCTTCTTTTTGGTCTGTAGAAATCGCTTTAGTTAATCTTTCTGGAATCCAAATCGGCTGCTGTTCTCCCTGTGGAAACACATAAACAGACCCCCGACTCCAGACAATCACTGGGTGAGGACCTTGGTTAATCTCTCTGGAATCCAAATCGGCTGCTGTTCTCCCTGTGGAAACACACAAACAGACCCCCGACTCCAGACAATTATGGATCAGGACCTTTCCATTGTCCTGTTAGAATATCCTTCCAAAGTACCTTGGGCTTATGTACATTTTTTGGACACATATGCCTTTCCGCAGCACTAAGTCCTGATGAATCCAAATTTAAAAAGTTTAGAGTAAAAAGGGTTATTTTAAGTTTATCTTTGGGGAATATATACCCCTTCCCAATTCCTTCTTTTTGCTTTAATAAGTACATTTTAATAGTTTGATGAGCTCTTTCAACTATGCCTTGTCCCTGTGGATTGTATGGGATTCCTGTTATATGAGTAATGCCAAATGTTGAGCAAAATTGTTTAAAAGAGAAGTATAACCAGGGGCATTATCTGTTTTTAACTGTTTTGGAACACCCACAGTGGCAAAATTTTGTAAGCAATGAGCTATAACATCTTTAGTTTTTTCTCCGGCATGAAGGGAGCCCATCAAAAATCCAGAAGAAGTATCAACTGTAACATGCAAATATTTTAATTTTCCAAATTCTGGCAAGTGTGTGACGTCCATCTGCCAAATATGGTTAGGTATCAATCCTCTAGGATTGACTCCAAGATTAACTTGTGGTAAAAAGGTCACACAATTTTGACATTGTTTTATTATTTGTCTAGCTTGTTCCTTAGTTATTTTAAAATGCTTTTGTAAAGTATTAGCATTGACATGGAACTTTTTATGAAAATTTATAGCTTCTTCTAGTGTAGAGAAAATATGTATGTCATGTGTAGTTTTATCTGCTAAATCATTGCCCAAACTGAGGGCTCCAGGCAATCCTGTATGTGCCCTGATATGTCCTATAAAGAATGGATCTTTTCTGTCCCAGATTAGACTTTGTATAGTGGAAAGCAAAGAGAAAACAGTAGAAGAAGGGGAAATCCTACCAGCATCTTCAAGAGATACTATAGCATTAACTACATACTGACTATCAGAAAATAAATTAAATACAGAATCTTTAAACATCACAAAAGCTTGTAAAACTGCATTAAGCTCTACCTTTTGAGCTGATTGTTTGGGTACTAAAAATGTAAAAGTTTGATCAGGGGTAACTACTGCTGCTGTACCATTATTTGACCCATCAGTGAATATATTTGGAGCATTCATGATAGGTGTTTTTCTTGTCATTTTTGGAAAAATTACAGGATGCAATGACCAAAAAGACAATAAAGGATTAGATGGTAAGTGGTTATCAAATGAAACATTAGATTTGCACATGATTATTGCCCAAGTATTTAACTCATTAGCTAACTCATCAATTTGATTCATAGTATATGGAGTAATAATTTTATTGGGAGAAATTCCAAACACTCCCTTTGCTGCTTTTATTCCTTTGAGTATTAATTGTCCTACAGCCTCAGGATACCTAGTAAGAATAGTGTTAGGAGAATAAGATAAATGTATCCATAATAATGGACCTTCTTGCCAAAATACTCCTGTAGGAATATTTTTTGTTGGTAGTACAATAAATAATAAAGGCAAACTTATATCAATTCTATCCAAATGCATATTTTCCATATATGTTTCAATGATTTTTAATGCCTTTCTTGCTTCAGGCGTTAACATTCGGGGTGAATTTGGATCTGATGGACCTTTTAGGATATCAAATAAAGGTCCCAACTCTCCTGTTGGTATACCTAAATAAGGCCTTATCCAATTTATGTCTCCTAATAACTTTTGAAAGTCATTAAGTGATTTGAGTTGATCTACTCGTATTTGAATTTTTGGTGGACGGACCATGGTTGAGGATAATAGAACTCCTAAATAATTAATTTGAAAATTTAATTGTACTTTATCTATTGCTATCTCTAGATTATAATTTTTTAATAAGTTTGTAAGTGTGGCATAACATTCTAGCAATGTGTTTTTATCTTTGTGTGCTAATAATACATCATCCATATAGTGAAATATTTGTAGTTCAGGATTTTGATTTCTAAGTGGCTGGATTACTTTGTTAACATAAATTTGACACATAGTTGGGCTGTTAGCCATCCCTTGAGGGAGTACTTTCCATTCATATCTCTGATCAGGACCTTCATGATTCAGTGCAGGGATAGTAAATGCAAAACGTGGACTATCCTCAGGATGAATTGGAATTGAAAAAAAACAATCTTTAATATCTATAACTAAAACATACCAGGTTTTTGGCAAAGCAGACAATTGAGGAATCCCTGATTGAGCAGGTCCCATAATAACCATCTCATTATTAATGGCTCTTAAATCTTGCAATAATCTCCATTTACCAGATTTCTTTTTGATGACAAAAATGGGAGTATTATGGGGAGATACAGAAGGTTGTATATGTCCTTCCGCTAATTGTTGTTTGACCAGGTCATGGGCTGCTTGTATCTTTTCTTTAGTCAGGGGCCACTGAGGAACCCATACTGGTCTTTCTGATTTCCAAGTAATTTTTATTGTCTCAGTGGCCCTTTCTGAAAATCCAACCCATGTCTTTCTGTTCCTTGATCTATTTGTATTGGTGCTGCTATACCTTGTTCTTGTTTTTCTAATCTTTGTCCTTTCCTAAAACCTTGTCGAGTCATAATTGTGGGTGCATTTTGGTTGATGTTATTTGTTAATGTCAAACCTAATTGATCTAGGACATCTCGTCCCCATAAATTTACGGGAAGATGATCCAATACATATGGCTGTATAGTTCCTTCACATCCTTCAGGATCCTTCCAATCTAATACCATTGCACTTCTATAGGGATTAGTCGCCACTCCTAGGCCTCGAAGCGTTTGAGTGGCTTGTTGTAATGGCCAATGTTTTGGCCATTCTTGACGAGAGATGATGCTAAGGTCTGCACCTGTATCCAGTAGCCCATTAAATTCATGTCCTTGAATATTTAGTTTTAGCATGGGGCGAGAATCTAAATTTAGAGAAAGCATAGCCCAATCTATACCTGTGGAGCCTAATCCCTTGGAACCTCTTTCTACAGTACGACTGGAAAATTTATCATGTAGGCTGGGTATTATTAGTAACTGTGCTATTCTATCTCCTGGTGAAATTACTGATATACCCTTTGGAGAACTGGCTATAATTTTTATTTCACCTTCATAATCGGGATCAATTACCCCAGGACTTATCATAAGTCCTTTTAGAGTAGAAGAGCTGCGTCCCAATAATAAGCCTACTGTTCCTTTGGGAAGAGGTCCTTTCACCCCTGTGGGAATGATTTGAACTCCCATCTCTGGAGTTAGTACTGCTCTGGCGGAGGCGCAGATGTCCAACCCTGCGCTCCCTCTGGTTTGTCTGATGGGGGATCTGATGGACAATGTGTCGTGGGCACTACCCTGATGGGGTTGCTGGGTTCCTCCAGTGCTCCGTATATTTGTGGTTTTGGGCCCCGGAGCATTGGGCCCCCCTGTCCATTTTTTGGCAATGGAGCCCGATGCCTTTCTCCACGATATCGTGGATAAATACCTGGTCCTTGTTCGTTTTTTGATAATGGAGTACCCTCTATGGTGGTTTGAGAACGGCATTCATTAGCCCAATGTCTCCCTCTACGGCATCGTGGGCAAATACCTGGTATTCTACTCCTTTGATACCTAGTTTTGTTAAACTCTCCTCCAATGGGGCAATTCCTTTTAAAATGTCCTGTTTGTTCACAATTGTAGCATGTTCTTGGCCTGGCATCTAAAGCCTGTTTTACTGCAGCTGCCACAATTTGCCCTTGTTCATTAATGTCTCTGGCATCTAAAGCCTGTTTTACTGCAGCTGCCACGACTTGCTCTTGTTCATTAATGTCTCTACATAATTTAATATATGTGTTTAAATCTTCATGTTTCCATGGTCTAATGATATTTCTGCACCAACGATTCGCTTGTTCATAAGCCAGGTGTTTTAGTAATGGCATTGCTTGTTCTGTATTCCCAAAAACTCTGGTAGCTGTTTGAATAAGCCTATCTACAAATTCAGCATAAGGTTCATTATCTCCTTGTATTACCTTAGATAATTGACCTTGTAAACCTTCATGTCCTTGTAAAGTCTTCCATGCCTTAATTGCATCTGCAGCAATTTGTGCATATACACCAGGATCATATGCAATTTGTTGCTGCTGATCCTCATAAGGTCCCTTTCCTAACAACATATCTAGATTTCTCTGAGGATAACCAGCTGCTGCATTTCACCTAGCCGTCTCCTTGCAAAATTCCTCATTGGCAACCTTCCATAACAGGTATTGTCCTCCATTTAGCACAGCTTTACACATATTAGCCCAATCTGCTGGCGTCATGTTCAAGTTGTTAATGGATTCGACCATGCTTACAGTGAAGGGTGCTTGAGGACCATAGGTTGTTACAGCCTCTTTTAGCTGCTTCACTGTTTTGAAATTTAAAACTTGGTAAAATCGCTGCCCTCCTGCCTCAAATACAGGGCATGTTAATATTTGAGATCTTGTCTCAGGATCCCAACTATCAACTGCGGGGGTTGGGGGCCTCCCAGCATATGGAGGTGGCGCTGTTGGTTGGACACTTACGCCCTCTGGTGATAGAAAGGTGTTAGTAGCAGTCTCTTGTAGAGGTGGTGCTGTTGGTTGGACACTTACACCCTCTGGTGATAGAAAGGTGTTAGTAGCAGTCTCCTGTTGTAACTTTCCCCCTGATGGCTTTTTCTGTTTTACACTTTCTTTCTCTGTCTGACTAGCTTGAGAGGCCTTCTCTTTTACTTGAATCTTTTCCTCTGTCTGACTAACTTGAGAGACCTTCTCTTTTACTTGAATCATTATGTCTTCTCCTTCCTCTACCATTGTCTGAACTGAAGGCTTTGGACTAAGCAAACAAGATATGAACGTCCACAATGGCAATGTGCCAACTGGCAGAGTCCCTGGGCTTTTCTTTTCTATTCTTTTTAAATCTTCACCATGATGGTTCCATTGTGATATATTTAACAACTCCTCCTTAAAAAGCCATGGGCTACATTTTTGTATTGTATCAACGTATGCCCTGATTGTTCTTGATTTTACTGAGATGCCTCCTTCCTCTAACAATTTACTTAACACTCTTTCAGTTTGTTTTTTACTAATTTCTGATCCCGTATTTCTACTATAATACAACCCAACAAGATGACGCCAAACAAAACCGAGACAGAATGAAATAAAAAGGGAACAACAAAAAGTCATTATAGCCTTTCTATCCTCCTGACATGTGCATCCGTCCTTTCTCCCTATCTGTTCCTCAGACGTAAATAGTTTTTCCTCAGATGTGAGTGGTTTTTCTTCCGTCTCACTCATCTCCAGGGACAGGCAACTTAAAACAAAAGTGAAGCAAAATAAAAGAGGAATCTTAAAATGGCTACCCATCCTCTCACCCTGCCCTCAGGGGCGAGCAGTTTCACTTACCCTCAGTCGCTCCCCGTGCGAGCCACCAAATGCCGCAGTCTGGCTGGGCACAATCAGGAGCCACTTGTCAAAAGAAACTAACTTTATTTTTAGAACCACACACGCCAAACAAAACAGCCTCTCAGGAAAAACCCTCAGAGCCTCAACTGCCACCACCGGCTTTCCACAAGCCTCTCTCTCCCACACAAGCTTCTCTCCACCTCCCACAATCCTCCTGCTCTTGAGGCCGATTGGCTGGGTCACGTGGGCAGAGCCAAAAAAGTCCCCCAATGAGCAGCTCTGTGGTCTGAAAGGGCAGGGAAACAGTCCAATGAGCATCACCGCAGAGGAGCCAATCAGCTAGATTTTGCTGGGGCCGAGGAGCCAATCAGCTAGATGTTGCTGGGGCCGCTGTGAGCCAATCATCAGCTGGCAGCTGGAAGTTTGCTGGGGCCCCTTCGGCTGTGGCTCTCAACAAATGTTAGAAAAAAATAAGATTGAAGACAATTAATCATATCTTTATCTCTCTCTCTCTCTCTCTTTTTTTTTTTAGTACCACATTGTTTTAATGTTTGGAGCCTTATCATATATTTGTGTTTGGCAGTTCTAGGTAATTTCCTACAGTCTTCTTCTTCAGGATTATCTGTTTATCTCTGCTTTTCCATCATTTTCATATATATTTTAGGATCAATTTGTCTGGCTCTGAAATAGAATCCCCTTCGCATTCTTATTGGGGCCATGCTAAATTTACACTTAACTTGTGGGAAAATTGACAACTTCATGATGTGTTTTCCTATCCAACAACATGATATATCTTTCCATTTATGCAAGTATAATTTTGTGTTTTTTTAGGAAAATTTAAAAACTTCCCTCATGTAGATTGTACACAATTTTGTCAAATGTATTACCAAATATTCTATATTCTTTGTTGCTATTGAAAGTGAGGTCTTCTCTATTATATCATTTAGCTCCTTATGCCACTATATATGAAGGCTTTTTATTTCTATATGTTAATTAACCTTGATAGAATACTGTATCAATAAATATCTTACCGAAGTTTCTAGGGTAATTTTTCCATTGTACTCTTAAAGTTTCCAGGTATATTATCATCCTCATATCTTCTGAAAGTAGAGATAACTTTGCCTCTTTGTTTTAAATTCTAATGTCTTTTAATTGATTCTTTGTATCTGATTGTTTTGCTGAAAATACATTGTATTGAAAATACATTGTTAAAAAGTAATGACAAGGCTGAGTGTGGTGGTGCATGCCTGGAATCCCAAAGGCTTGGGAGGCTGAGCCAGGAGGATTGCAAGTTTGAGGCCAACCTCAGTAACTTGTGAGGTTGGTGAAACCATGCACAACAGCAAAAACCTGTCTCAAAAAATTTTCTTTAAAAAGGGCTGAGGATGTAGCTCAGTGATAAAGTGCCCCTGGATTCAGTCCCCAGTACAAAAAAAGAAGAAAAAAACAAAAAAGTAATGACAAGCAGGGTGTGGTGACACATACTTGTAATCTCAGTGACTTTGGAGACTCAGGCAGGAGAATGGCAAGTTGAAGGTCAGCACTTATCATGACACTTACTCAAAATAAATAAATCCAAAGGGAGGGGATGTGGCTCAGTGGTGGAGCAGCCCTGAGTTTAATCTCCAGCAAAGACAACAACAACAAAAAGACAATATTAGGCTTCCTTACTCTCTTTCTGTTATTTGTAAGATTTTCTCCTTCTCTCTCTCTCTCTCTCTCTCCATATATATATATGTGTGTGTGTGTGTGTGTGTGTGTGTGTACACACACACACACATACACACATTCACATAGATGTACACACATATAGACATGCTTAAATGTCTGTGTATATCTGTATTTGTTTCGTGTATACTAATGAAGTAGCCATGTGCTGCATAATGACATTTTGACAATGACCAACTGCATGTATGACAGCAGTCTTATATGCTTATGTTATGGTTTGGATGAGACATGTCCCCCAGAAGCTAATGGGTGAGACAATGCAAGAAGATTTGGAGGAGAAATGGTTGGGTTACAGCCTTAACTAATCAGTGAACTAATCCCTGATGGGATTAACTGAGTGGTAACTGGAGGCAGGTGGGGGTGAGGCTGGAGGAACTGGTTCATTGGGGGTTTGGCTGTGGGGTATATATTTTGTATCTGGTGGGTACAGTGTCTCTCTCTGCTTTCTGATCACCATATGAGCTGCTTCCCTCCACCACACTCTCCTGCCATGATGTTCAGCTTCACTTTGAGCTCTGAGGCATGGAGCCAGTCTTCTATGGACTAAGACCTCTGAAACTGTGAGCCCTCAAATATACTTTTCCTCCTCTACAATTTTTCTGGTCAGGCCCTTAAGTCACAGCAGTGAAACAGCTGGCTAAAACAGCTTATAACTGAGCTGAAAAACTCCTATCACTTAATGATGTCATAGCCTGTGTAAAGTCACAATGTAGTGCATTTCTCATGTGTTTGTGTTGATGCTGTTGTAAACAAACCTGCTCCACTGCCAGTCATATAAAAGTATGGTAGTTATATATGGTACACAATACCTAATAATGAATAAGTGACTGTGTTACTGGGTTATGTATTTACTGTATTCGTCATTATTATTTGGTGTGTATTCCTTCTACTTATTTAAAAATGTACTGTAAAAGTCACCCTGTGCCTGCAGCAGCCTCATGCACCTCATGTTTACTGTGTCTGTGATGGCATCTCTTTTTCTTGGGCTTGATTTATTCTCATGTTGTTTTGTTCATCATTAAACACACAAAATGATTGCTAATGTTGCCAGTTAGAGGCTACATGGAGCAATTGACCTGGAAATGAAAAGTGATTTCTGAGTGTGAAGGTAGAGAATCAGTGATGGTTATTGCTTGCCAGCCAAGCGTGTCCCATTACAATGTAGGTATGATCTTGAAGAACAAGGACAAATTTATGGGAGCTGTTAAACGATCTGCATTGTCGAAGGTAATGAGATAGAAAAATTTGAGAAGGGCTTGTATCAAATATGCAGAAACTTCTGATGACCTGGATTGAAGATCAGACACAGAAGTGCATCCTTCTCAGCACAGATCATCACAAACTTTTGTTTGTGACATTGAAAGGAAAGGCTGGACCCCGCTACAATGTTGAATGTACTATTAGCACTGGAAGTGAGTGGTAAGTTCACAAGTGCTGATGTGAAGGCAGCTGAAGAATTTTTAGATAAGCTGATTGTGGAGGAAAATTTATTTGCCAGAGCAAATCTTCAATATGGATGGAACCCCTTTAGTCTGGAAATAGATGTCCATAAAGAGGCCCAGTCAAAGCCAAATTTCAAGACTTTTGAGGACAGGACAACAGTTTTGCTTGGGACAGTGTTGCAGGCTACAAATTGAAGCTCTTTGTGATCTGTCACAGTGAGAACCCCAGAGCCTTCACACATATTAATAAGCACACACTACCAGTGTGCTATAAGAGCAATAAAAAGTCATGGGTGACCCAGCTTCTCTCCCAAGATCCCCCATCCCCGACCAATTGATATGCTAGAAAAATTCAGGAGTACTGTTTGGAAACTCACATAGCTTTCAGTATTTTGCTTATTGTTGACAATGTTCCTTGTATTGGTGATCTTCATCTGTTATCAGAGTGGTATGTTTCCCTCTGAATACCACCTCTTTGATTCAATCAATTCATCAAGGACTTAAAGCAGTTTTAAAGGCCCACTCCTGGAGGAGGACCTTTCTAGGATATTGCTGCAACTGAGAAAGACACTGGTGAAATTCTTGAAAGATTACTGTCTGTAAGACTATATCAAGAACTCTGCTTAGGCTTGGGGTGATGTCACCAAGGAGTTTATAAATAGCATCTGAAAGAAGATACTCCAGAGATTTGTCCACAACTTCAAATGATTTGCTAGGATGGTGTTATGGTTTGGATATGAGGTATCCCTCCAGATGCTCATGAGATAAGCAATGGTAGGAAAGTTCAGAGGTGAAATGATTAGACTATGAGAATTGTAACTTAATCAGTAGATTAATCCACTTGATAGGCTAATAATTTGAATGGATTACTGGGTGGTAACTGTGGGTAGGTGGGGTGAGACTGGAGGAAGTAGGTCACTGTGGGCATGCCTTCGGGATTATATATCTTGTTCTGGTTCCTCACTGTCTCTGCTTCCTGGCTGCCCTGAGCTGGATAGCTTTCCTCAGCCATTCCCTTTCACTGTGATGTTCTGCCTGACCTCAGGCCCAGAGTAGTAGAGCCAGTGGACCATGGACTGGGCCTCTGAAACCCTGAGCCCAAAGTAAACTTTGTATCCTTTTAAGTTGTTCTTGTCAGGTATTTTAGTCATAGCTTCAAAAACCTAGCCCAGATGAGAATGTTGCAAAAAAAAAAAAAAAATCAACAAGGCTGTTGTGGTGGAGATGGCAAACAACTTTAATGTAGGTGTGGATGAGGATGACATTGATGAGCTCCTGAGGTGGTTCCTGAGGAATGGTCTAATGAGTTATTGCAACTGAACAGGAATGCATCGTTGAAAAAGAAGAAACCACCAGAAAATTCACAGTGAAGGCTTTAGTAGAAGTTTTTGCAGACCTCAACGAGCTCTTTAAAAAGTCTGAAAACAGGGCTGTTGCTGTAGCTCAGTGGCAGAGTGCTTGCCTTGCATGTGTGAGGCACTGGGTTCCATCCTCAGAACCACATAAAAATAAGTAAAATAAAGACATGCTGTCCATCTACAACTACAAAAAAAAGTTTGAAAAGTTTTAATATTAGACCCCAATACTAAAAGTTTTTAATTATAGGTGTGTTCATGGTGCATTATCTGCTTATGAGAAAATAAGAAAAAAAGAAAGAAACCAAGTGAACCATCATGGATCTATTTATGAAGAGAGTGACACTTGCTGAAGAAAAGCCCCAGGCATGTCCTTCAGTTGGCATTCAGAAGAAAGCACTGCTATCATAGGAGATGACAGCTCCAAGAGCATTGTTGTCCTCAAAGACCTTCCAGTGGGACCAGATATGGAAGAGAGTGCTATTGAGGATCCTGATCCTTTGTAGCCCTGAATAAATGTCTGTTTTTGTCTTAGTTTTTAACAAAAAAGTTTAAAAAGTAAAAAAAAAAAAGTTTAAGTGGAAAAATTTACAGAATCAGGATATGTAGGAGAAAAAACTGTATAATGTATTATTAAGCTAAGTATAATTACAAAAGTATTAAAAAGTTTATAGAATTGAAAAATGTATAGACTAAAATGTTACAATAAGCTAAGATTAACTTATTATTGAAGAAAGAAAATTTTAAAAAAGCTTAGTGTAGCCCAAGTCTACAGTGTCTATGAAGCCCACAGGAGGGCACAGTAATGTCCCAGGCCTTCATATTCACTCACCACTCACTCACTGAATCATCTGGAGCAACTTTCAGTCCAGCAAGCTCCATAGCATATTTTTCTGTGCTCTTTTCTATGTTTATACATGTTTAGATATAAAAATACCATGGTGTTACAAATGCCTATTGTGTTCAGTACAGTAACATGTTGTGCATGTTTGTAGCCTAGGAGCAATAGCCTAGACCATTTAGGCTAGGTGTAGTAGTTCATACCACCTTGCTTTGTGTAAGTATGCTCAGTAATGTTTGCAAATGATGAAACTGCCTAAGGAAACATTTCTCAGAACTATTCTTGTTATTAAGCAATGCATGACTATATCTATCAATTTCGATTTTATTGAGTGTTTTAATCAGGAATTGTTATTGAATTTTGCCACATGACTCCTCAGCATCTATGGAGACAAGCAAAAGATTTTTTTTCTTAGTGGCCTATTTTGAAAGACAAAATCTAAATAATATCTGTGACCTTCTGTGCTCCAACAATAAAAACAGCAAATCTTCCCTGAGACAATAAATATCTTTGACTCAATGGGGAAAAGTTAACAGTAAATTATGGTGGAGATGTGAAGAGGAGATCCCAACTGACTATCTCAAAATTTTATCCAGTTATAGGGTGCATGTAGGGATTAACAATCATGGAGTAGATATGAGATTTTATTTGTGTTCTCAGATGCACCACCAGAGGGTTCTGGGATATGTTATAAGCAACCACCAATGATGACTTCATGTTATCTGCACTTGACTCCAAATCCTTATTCAACTTTTTGTTTTGTTTTGTTTTTTGTTTTGGTATCTGGTATTGAAATCCAGGGCACTCAACCTATGAGCCACATCCCCAGCCCTATTTTGTATTTTATTTAGGGTCTCACTGAATTGTTTAGCACCTCGCTTTTGCTGAGACTGGCTTTGACTTGCAATCCTCCTGCCTCAGCCTCCTGAGATGTTGGGATTACAGGCGTGAACCATGCCTGGCTCTTATTCAACTTCTTGATCCTGGATTTACTTGTCCTCATCATTGCCCTTGATGGGCTGGTGGGAAATGATGGTCTTTTGCCTCCTGGGCTTCTGCATCTGTTGGAACTCCTTCTTCATCTACATCCTTAGCTTTTTTGAGGTTCATGTGCTCCTCCTCTACCGGGCTGTGCAATCTCTAGAGGACATTGTTTGCGTCTTCCAGGTCCTTGTGGTATGCATGCTATTCTTCATGATCACTGTCAGGTACTCTTTTGTCATGGGCCTGAGCATACTTAAGGCTATTAGCACCTGTCTGTCTTTGTACTATATCTGTCCTGTGACCCATTTGATACCACTGCTGCTTCCATATAGATAACTGCTCTCATGGACCCTGTCCCTGCTGCTGAGTACCCTGGAAAGGACCTCTGTGGCTTACAGTTTAGATTCTTTAAAGACAGACCGTGGCAGTATTTTGACTTCATCCCTCCACTGGGATGGTCTTTATGTTTATGGTTCTCAGTAGATCCAGCCTGACCCTGTTGGTTAGAATCTAGTGTGTCTCCCAGCAGGGAAGGGTTGACCAGGCTCCTTGTAACAATTCTGCTCACAGTTTTGGTCTTCCTCCTCTGTGGTTTACCCCTGGGCGTCTGCTCATACCTATTCCACTGGGCATTGCTCTATCTCAGTGGTATTGAAACCAGAATTAAAAGCAGCAGTCAGTATAGATAGATAAAGATAATTTGGGTCAGATCAGAACAAGGAGACCTATTAGGGTCTGGGAAGTTGGAGAGGGATTGAAATGCTAATGCCTTCAGAGCCCTTCCTCCCCCTGTTATCAAGATAACCTGCCCTGCTCCAACCTGTTGCTAAGGTAACCTGTCCCAGGAATTGTCCCTCTTTACAGGGAGTTATAAAAGTTGTTAATTGATGTGTCCTGGGCTGCTCTATTTGGTCCTTCCCCTGTCCATCTTCTTCTCACCTTTTGGCCATCCCACCTGAGCATCTCCTGGGTCTAGTCAATATGCAGGAAAAAGAGAGATAAGGGGAAGAGAGCAGGAGAACAAAGGAAATTTAGGATGTGCAAAAGAGGCAGAATGCTCTCACTTCTTGGGATGGCAGGATACCAGCTATTGCCCCCTTCTCCCTCGTGGGAGAAGTCTGTATTACCCCTTTTAAAATAAACCCTGCTTTATATGCTTGCCTCAGCGTGCTTCAACATGTGAGTAAGCAGGACTCATCACTGGTAACTGGGGTATCAGTATTAAGCCCTGCCTGATTAGTGTATCTCCTGTTCTGACTGAATAGCAGCACCGACCCCATCATTTACTTCTTTGTTGACTCCTTAGGCAGCATCATTATGGAAGACCCTACTTGGTTTTCCAGAGGGCCCTGGGTGGGGGTAGGGATGGGGGTGGGCTATAGATAGAGCAGAGACAAGGCAGCCTTTCCCCAGAAACAAAGATGAAAGTCAGCAGTGCAAACAATGGTTATGAGTAGATCACAGAGTCAGAGAGACATAGGTTTGATACTATGTTTTGTGACTTATGAGCTGTGTTATCTTGTGAAACTTTCTTATTCTCCCTGAATATTAAATTTTTATGGCCTACCAATCATAATACTAATGTTCTCATAGTGCTCATCATAGTGCTCATGATGATCAAATGAGACATTGCTTGAAAAGAAACTCACATGTAGCATGGCTCATAGGAAATGCTCAACTAATGTTAGCGATGAGGAATATAATGATATTGATGATGATGATGATGATGATGTTCACTTGCACAGTGCAAAGAATTTCTTGAAGAGAGCCTAGTAATGAGAGTCTCTTCCTGGAATTTAGCCACATCTTCAGCCCATTAACTCCCAGGAAACCAATTCACATCAATTAATTTATTCACAGATACAGGTCCATATTCTCTGATCTGCAATTCCCACATGTCCCCAAGCTCTGAAAACTGAATGTTGGCTTTGTAAGTTTGTTACTAAAGCTCATAGAGCTAGAATTCTGTGAGGCAGAATGTCATCTTTGTTAATCTCCCTTAGTGTGCATAGTCATAACTTTCTTTGGAGAAATATTATTGTGTTTTATTATGGGGAACTGTCTCAAATTGCACAAGGGGATTAAATAATATATGGCAACATTACATATGATTTCCCATATATGATTATATTTAGCTGCTAGTGTTTCCATTAAGAGTTTAGACCTGTGTTTTAAAAATGGTGGAAGTTTGCCCTGTCAGAGTTTGAGAGCCTCTGTAATTCTCTGGGGGTGGAACAGAGACCACATGGGTGGAGTGTCTTGAATATTGGTTGCTGTTCAGTGACAGATATTCTTCAATTCAGGATGAAGGTGCACACATCAGTACTGGAATAAGGACTGGTGTAGTTGCAACTTTTGGAAAATTTTGAGGTTTTACTCCAGAGGAGCATAATCAAAATAAATGACCAAATCTTTTTGAGTGATCGTGACTGGACTCTGTTCTGCCTTCTGCTCATGGGAAAGAATCCTAGACTGCTGCGAGGGATAGGAAGAGGCATCCATGGTGCAACCACAGCCCTCTCTGATTGGGGGACAAATGTCCTCAATCTTCACATTCATCATCTGCTGTGATGAGAACCTCAGACTGTCCAGAAGAGGGAGCCGAGAGAATGAGTCTGTGAGCACACAAGAGGCAGGGCAGTGGTTATGAAATTGGTACTGATTTTTCATCTTCAAGTTTTGGAGATGCAGGGATAGGTTGCATAGTTCAGCATAGCCTAACTTAATAGAAATGGCTTTTTTTTTTGGTGTGTGTGTCTCTTCCAACTAGTAAAAACAAAGGTTAATCAACTTTTTAGATGCTTTGACATTCAACAATCTAGCTTCTACTTATCTTGGGAGTTGCTGGGATTACAGCTGCTCACTACAGCGCCTGGCAGAAACAGAGGAATTTATAGTGACAAGCTTTCCCAGCCAGCCTTTGTCATTTATTTGACTTCCCACAAATTGCTGCCCCTAAAGACTTCAAGTCCTCTTCTTTTGTCTTGTCACTTCTCTGTAAAGTTGTTGTTCTTTGTTGAAGCTGGACTTTAAAGCCACCTCTTGAAAACTACTATTCCCTGAGTGTCTCCCATGCATATGTGAAATGTACATGTTAATCATCTCTTCTTGCTTTTCTCTTGTTAATCTGTCTTTTGTTACAGGGATCCATTCCTATTGAAAACTTAGAGGGGATTGAAGAAAAAAAATTATTAGTCTTCCCTCAATTATTGTTTGATTTTCTAAGCTGTTTTTGTTCTTTTCTGAAGTGGTTTTTTTAGAATTTGCATTTCTTTTTTTAAAAATTTATATATGCTAGCAGAATGCATTACAATTCTTATTACATATATAGAGCACAATTTTTCATATCTCAGGTTGTATACAAATATATTCACACCAATTCGTGTCTCCATACATGTACTTTGGATAATAATGATCATTACATTCTACCATCATTTCTAACCCCATGCCCCCTCCCTTCCCCTCCAACCCCTCTGCCCTATCTAGAGTTTGTCTATTCCTCCAATGCTCCCCCTCCTTATCCCACTATGAATCAACCTCCTTATATCAAAGAAAACATTCAGCACTTGGTTATTTGGGATTGTTTTCTTTCATGCATTTGACACTAAGTCGAGTGACTGGTTGGTTCCCAAAGCCTTCAATGTCCACCTTTGTACTACAACTACTTCCCTTTGTACTACAGTGACTTCTTTTTTGTACTATAGCCACTTCCCTATAAAGGGATATGTCTTGTGAGAAAATGGGAGGCAATGACTGTATCCCATATCCTGTCCAGTGAGGCATATGACCTAAGCTGGACCATTCAACATTTTTCTAATAGTAAGTGGCAAAGGAGTTTCCTGTTTGTATGGGAATTCTAGAGAAGATGGTAAGAGAATGGCTGTTCCCAGAGACGAGTTCATGACAGCTCTTGGTGTCAGTTCCAGTCCATCTGTGTCTGACAAGATGTGTGTGCCTTGGCTCTGAACACACAGAGGGGACAAAATGTGAAGCAGCCTCATAGTGACAGGACTCTTGGGTTTGTTTTAAGTCTTGTCTTGGCTCCACTTGGACTTCACCCTCATTCTTTTATGGTCTCTTTGTTTGCACTTTCAGTTCTATTCTCCTGTAAATCTCAGGTGTCTGAAGGGTCCCATGGGCTTTGTTCTCATGGTCCCACCTGTCCTTCCTCTGAGCTCTGCTTTCATAAATACTCTGATTTTCACACATGAATTAAGGAGTTCCATGAGATCATACAAAATCTTGGTTAGTGTAATGTTAAATGGAATTTTGGTATCCATGGGAATTTTGCTCATTAGTCATCAGACAATAAACATCTAAATAACAATTTTGATAATTATAGTAGCAATAACACCTATATGTATCACACTGAATTAATTACCTTAAATATTGAGCACATTTAACTTTCTACCAACTTTCTGATCTGTTTTTTTTTTTTTTTTTTCATACTGGGGATTTAACCCAGGGGTGCTTAACCACTGAGCCACATCCCTAGCCGTTTTATTTTTTATTTTGAGACAGAGTCTTACTAAGTTGTTTAGGGCCTCACTAAGTTGCTGAGACTGGCCTTGAACTTGCGATCCTCCTATCTCACTGGAATTATAGGCATGTATCACCATGCCCAGCTCTGATCTTTTTTTTTTTTTTTTTTTTTTTTGTGATTAGATGTGCTGATATTTGGAATATAAATGTTTACTGTTGTTTTATCTATCTTTAGCTTCACCACAAAGGCTAAGCATAATCAAAGTGTTAATTTCAGCCTCTAATTCTGCTCAGTTTGCTGCTGTAGAACTGCTATTTAATTCATCCTTAGAGAGTTGCTGCAATACTATGGGTTCCTCATCTTGAGACTTCTCTGTTTTTGCTGTGTGAGCAAATGTTCAGGCCCTCTCTAGCTCTTCCTACTTGAGGCCTGGTTGGTAGTTTGTGGATTTTCTCTCCCCTATTATATGTACTGAAGTATTGTTGGAGCTTGAGTGAGGCTAGTTCATGTGTGGAGTGAGCTTTGCTGTCCCTTGGCTGAGTTGAGAGTGTAGTTCAGCAAGAGGATCTCTCTCCTGTGAAGTTGTGTCCCAATCACCTCCTAGTTCTTCTTAGATAAAGGGGGAGAAAGTAATAGTAATAATGGTAGCAACCAATATACAGCCTACCATAACATCTATAGTACTGACTGCCACAGGAAGAGGAGTGGTGGGGTCAGCACTTAACATCAGCAACAATAACAAACAGCCCTGAACTTGATCTGTTATTAAGTAGCAGGTGTCAGCTACATCCACTGTCTTATAACTACAACAGCATGAATGGTGGGGGCTAGGAATGATATAAACTAAACAGTTTTAACAGGGAGTAAAATTACAGTTCCTTAAATGAAGAGAAGATGTAGTCAGTAGAAAGGTAAGAGAAGGTTTGAAATATTTAAAAAGTGAACAGAGAGGAAGCAGAAGAGAGGTAACAGGTGATGAATGTAAAGGAGGAGGAGTAAAAAAGAATTAAAAGTTATAAAATAAACAGAGAGGAAGAGGGAACAAGAGCACTTGGCTCTTAGAGGGGGGAGAAAATAAAGAAGCATTAATAAGAGGAACAAAAGAAAAAAATAAGAACAAACAAAAAATCCAAATGAAACAAATGCATAAAAAACTCCCCTTCTAAGGTTAAAAAAGGTTAAATAACATGGGGCTGGGGCTATAGCTCATGGTAGAGTGCTTGCCTAGCACATGTGAGGCCCTGGGTTTGATCCTCAGCACCACATAAAGATAAATAAATAAAAAATAAAGGTATTGTGTCCAACTACAACTACAAAAAAATTAAAAAAGGTTAAGTAACAAACAGGTGAAGAAAAAATTATTAAAATGAAAGAAAAAATATATATATATTCTTGAATCTATCAGTGCACTAAGATCTCTCTCTCTCTTTCTCTCTTACACACACATAGAATGGAAAAAAGGAAAAGGAAAAAAGAGGAAAAAATCCCTAATGAAAAATGAAGGGCTTGTCTCCACTTCGGTGGTCAAAACTATCGACAAGGATGTATACTTATGGCTCATGCTGTTGTGCCCTTCTTTGCATTTACATTTGGGCTATGCACCCCTCAAATCAAGGGCTGGGGGTTATTAAATCTGATCTCTTTGCGTTTCTCACATAGCTACCAGCTGATGTGGCCTGGAACTGTAATGCCACATTCGTGGGACCCCAATAGGCCTCCAGGAGCTGAATCTGATGCAATCACACAAGTGTCTTTATTGCAAGCTTGAGCCTGGACTCACAACCGTTCTGATGCAGCGGTCCCAGGGAGTGAGTCCTGGTCCTTTGTTCAGTGAGATTTTATAGGGTTGGGGGGGATACTGTATGCATCACAACATCACACAGCAAATCATTCCATTCCACAGGAAAGACAAACAACAACTCTTAACATTGATTAGCACATTCACGGCGGGAACAAGTTGGGTAGGGGGGGATTGGTTAGTACAAGAGGGGGATTCCTTTGAACTGATTGGTTTAAGCCAAGAGGGGTGTACGTGCTAAACTACATGGTTTCCCAACATGTTATCAACCACCATAAACTACTGGGGGTCATCTGGCATCCAGGTATTTTCTCTGTCTCATGCTGATTGATGGTTGGTAGGGGGTTGCTATGGGTCCTCACCTAGCGTAACTGAATCAGGGACACCTGGCCCCACATATCTCTCCTTTTATTTGCAGACAAACAACTCAGTAGGGTGGTTATCTGCCTAGAAAGGCTCTGAGGGTTTTTCCAAGGATAAGGATCACGCCCCCTTCCTTAGGACAGGCCTTGAGGTAGAAGCTGCTGTTATTTATTTTTAAAAATGGAGTCACATCAGTTTCTCAGAACCAAGGCTGGTTGTAGTAGCTCTCAGCTTCCTGTTTAGTTCAGCTTTTTCACTGCTATGATAAAAAGACCTGACAAGAACAATTTTAGGAGGAAAAGTTTATTTGGGGCCTCATGGTTTCAAAGGTCTCAGTCCACAGATGGCCGACTCCATTCCTTGGGGCTTGAGGAAGAGCATCATGGTGGAAGAGTGTGGTAGAGGGAATGGCTCAAGACATCGTACCAGGAAGGAGGGAGGGAGGGAGGGAGGGAGGGAGGGAGGGAGAGAGAGAGAGAGAGAGAGAGAGAGAGAGAGACCCAACCTGCTTTCAGTTATCTCTCAGTTAATCCCCATTGGATTAATTCACTGATTGGTCAGAGCTCTCATAACCCAATCTTTTCACTGCTAAACCTTCTTGAATTTTCTCATACCTGATCTTTCTGTTGACACCACATATGTAAACCATAACTCTTTCCATTTCACAGTACAGAGGAGTACTGACAACTGGAGATTTATCTGGATAGACTAATAATATAGAGTTCTTTTTTTTAAAAAAACATTTCAACAACTTTATTTAACAGATGAAGAAGCCAAGGCCAGCATCACTATATGACTTCTAATGTTAGTTAGAGGCAGGGTCAGACCTCCTAATGCCAAGCACTATAATTTTCCCAGTCACCACAGGAATGCCCACATAGAGGCAAATGAAATCATCCTGTGATGTTTTGGTATAATAGAATGCATTTATATTCTTTGATATATCATACACATAGATGGGATATAATTTCTCATTTTTCTGAGTATACATATTGTAGAATCACATTGGTCATACAGTCACATACATACATAAAGTAATAATGTCTGTTTTCTACTATCTTTCTTATCCCCACATCCCTTAGTAATATAGAGTTCTAAATGGGAAGTTCCAGCAGCTGGACTTTAGTTCTGCCTGCCCTTTGGAACTTTTCAGAACGTATTTGAGATTAGATCCACACTCCCTGTTGCTGGGCAGACTTCAATCTCTGTTGGATGTCTGGGGATCTGATCTTCTGCAGAGCTCATCTATTCTACTGCCATGGATGTGGATTTCACAGGATCAGACTTGGAGTGCTGATGTGCCTGTCTGACCAGTTTATAGCCTCTCCCCAGCTGGTCATATGAATCACCAAAGATAAAGGGACCACAAGTGTCTCTCTCTTCAGTGTCTTCAGCAATCTTCTTTGCTGTTTCAGGTAACTGCTCCAGGCAACTCTGGACTCCATGACAGACATGTGCTGGAACAGGCTGGCAAGCTGTTATGAGCTCCTGAAAACTGCCGAGCAACCACTTGCAGATGGTTTCCATCTCAACTCTTCCACTCACCTGCTGAGAGATTCTGAGCATCTTTCAATTATCAGCTTGCCCTGCTGTCTTTGGGTCAGTTAAGACCAGCTGCCTTTCTATTCTACAAGTTCCCCTGGGACAAATTTATTCACAGTGTGTGTGTGTGTTTTTAAATCTCTTTCTGCCTATGTTCCCCCTCCCTTCCACAGTGAATGGACAGAGCTGCTGCCACCAAAGCTAGTACATCTCTAGTGTATCATTTCTTGTTCTGTGTTCAAAGCTATTGAATTTCTGTCTCTATAATCATAATCATAGAAACACAGAAATTCAGTATGATTATGTGATTATAGAGACACAGAAATGATTATATTGTCCAGGGTTGATTTCAGTGAATCCCATCAGTCACCCACCTCTCTGAGAAGCAATACACTTGCTGATTGAATCTTGAACTGTGGAGCAACTGTAAATTGCTCTCTTCCTCTTATCTACTATGTCTTTCTCCTCCCTCTATGCATTTTAAAAATTAATTTCTTATTAACATGTATTAATTGCACATATCAATGGGGTTCAGTTGATATTTCCATACACGCATATACCACGCAATGATTAAGTCAGCCACCTTTTCCCACCCCTCTAAACCCTTCCCAATCTTTAGTAACCACTCTTCTATGTTCTAGGAACATATTCAAAGTTGCTGTTTGTTATTTTGCACATTTGGATCACATTTTTCTCTGTTTCTATAGATATTGAAACATTTTTACTTGCTTTTTTCTGTCTCATAATTTTTTTTTTCTGAAATGGGGTCTTACTATGTCATGCATACTGGCTTGACCTCATAATCTCTTGACTTAGCCTTCTGGGTAGCTGGGATTGCAGATGCACACCACTATTCCCAGCTTATTATTGTCCTTTTTTTATTTTTATTTTTTGCAGTCTTGTGGTTTGAACCCAGGACCTGTGCATAGTAGGCCAGCACTTTACCCACAGATCTATATCCCCTGTGTGCTCATCTTATAATTTTTTTGATTCATTGTTGAACATCTGTGTAGAATAGAAGTAAATGGACTCCTGCAAGGTAGGCGGGCCTGCGACCCACCGGCAGAAGAGGAGCAGCGGCCTGCTGAGAGGCAGAGCCGCCCCCTCCCCCTGCACCGGCAAGGTAGAGGGAACTGTGACCACGCACAGAGCAGGCCCAGCGGCCTGCTGAGGGGCAGAGCCACCCCCCACCCCCCGCGCCTGCCAGGTGACCACCGACAGAAAAGGCCCAGTGGCCCGCGGCGGGACAGAGCTTCCAATCACTCCTGCAAGGTAGGCGGGCCTGCGACCCTCCAACAGAAGAGGAGCAGCGGCCTGCTGAGAGGCAGAGCCGCCCCCTCCCCCTGCACCGGCAAGGTAGAGGGAACTGTGACTATGCACAGAGCAGGCCCAGTGGCCTGCTGAGGGGCAGAGCCGCCCCACACCCCCCGCGCCTGCCAGGTAGGGGAACTGTGACCACCGAAAGAAAAGGCCCAGTGGCCCGCGGTGGGACAGAGCTTCCAATCACTCCTGCAAGGTAGGCGGGCCTGCGACCCACCGGCAGAAGAGGAGCAGCGGCCTGCTGAGAGGCAGAGCCGCCCCCTCCCCCTGCACCGGCAAGGTAGAGGGAATTGTGACCACCCACAGAACAGGCCCAGCGGCCTGCTGAGGGGCAGAGCCGCCCCCCACCCCCCGCGCCTGTCAGGTAGGCGGAACTGTGACTACTGACAGAAAAGGCCCAGTGGCCCGCGGAGTGGCAGAGCTTCCAATCACGCCTGCAAGGTAGGCGGGCCTGCGACCCACCGGCAGAAGAGGAGCAGCGGCCTGCTGAGAGGCAGAGCCGCCCCCTCCCCCCCGTGCCTGCAAGGTAGACGGAACTGTGACCACCATCAGAACAGGCCAGACCTGCAACCGAGAGACAGAACAGGCCCAGTGGCCTGAGGAAGGGTAGAGCTGCCCCCCCCGCGCCTGCAAGGTAGGCGGACCTGCGACCCACTGGCAGTACAGCCCCAGAGGCCTGCAGAGGGGCAGTGCCACTGCCTGCGCCTGCAAAGTAGACAGAACTGTGACCACCGACAGAACAAGCCTAGTGGCCCGCAGAGGGACAGAGCCGCCGCCCGCGCCTGGGAGGGAGACTTTGCAACTATACAAGACCAATATAAATATATAGGGGGAAAATTCAATAGCACAACAGTTTCACCAAGTAGAAAGGAACGCGAACAGTATGAAGAGACAAGGAAAGAAAGGACCACAAGCAATGCAGGTCAACTCAACTTTAGAAGAGGTAATAGCTGCAGCAGGTGGAATGTCAGATAAAGAATTCAGGATATACATGCTTCAGATGATCTGGAGTATCAAGGAAGACATCAGACAGCAAAATCAGACAATGAAAGATCACTTCAACAATGAATTACATAAACAAATCCAAGAAGCAAAAGATCAACTATACAGGGAAATAGAGGTTATAAAAAACAAACAAACAGAAATCCTAGAAATGCAGGAAGCAATAAGCCAACTTAAAAACTCAATTGAGAATACTACCAGCAGAGTAGAACGCTTAAAGACAGAACATCAGACAATGAAGATAAAGTATTTCAACTTGAAAAGAACATAGACAGCTCAGCAAGACTGTTAAGAAACCATGAGCAGAACATCCAAGAAATATGGGATAACATCAAGAGACCAAATTTAAGAGTCATTGGGATACAGGAAGGGACAGTTTCAAACCAAAGGAATGAACAATCTATTCAATGAAATAATACGAGAAAACTTCCCAGACTTGAAGAATGAGACAGAACCCCAAATCCTAGAAGCCTACAGGACACCGAATGTGCAAAATCATAAGAGACCCACACCTAGACACATTATAATGAAGATGCCCAACATACAGAATAAGGAGAGAATTTTAAAAGCTACAAGAGAAAGGAAGCAGATCACATTTAGGGGTAAGCCAATCAGGATAACAGCTGATCTTTCAACACAGACTCTGAAAGCTAGAAGATCCTGGAATAACATATTTCAAACACTGAAAGAAAATGGGTTCCAACCAAGAATTGTGTATCCAGCGAAATTAAGCTTCAGGATGGAAGATGAAATTAAAACCTTCCACGATAAACAAAAGTTAAAAGAATTTGCAGCTAGAAAACCATCTCTTCAAAACATCCTTGGCAAAACATTACAGGAAGAGGAAATGGAAAATAACAATGAAAACCAACAGTGGGAGGTAGGACACTAAAGGGGGGAAAATAATCAAAGAGGAAAACAAACCATGTTTAGTAACATAAATAAACAAATATGGCTGGAAGAACAACCCATATCTCAATAATAACCCTAAATGTTAATGGCTTAAACTCACCAATCAAGAGACACAGGCTAGTAGAATGGATCACAAAACAAGACCCAACAATATGCTGCCTACAGGAGACGCATTTGATAGGAAAAGACATACATAGGCTGAAGGTGAAAGGTTGGGAAAAATCATATCACTCATATGGACTTCGGAAACAAGCAGGAGTATCCATACTCATATCAAATAAAATAGATTTCAAGCCAAAGTTAATCAAAAGGGATAAAGAGGGACACTACATACTGCTCAAGGGAACCATACACCAACAAGACATAACAATCATAAATATATATGCCCCAAACAATGGTGCAGCTATGTTCATCAAACAAACTCTTCTGAAGTTCAAGAGTCTAATAGACCACCATACAATAATCATGGGAGACTTCAACACACCTCTATCACCACTGGACAGATCTTCCAAACAAAAGTTGAATAAGGAAACTATAGAACTCAATAACACAATTAATAACCTAGACTTAATTGACATATATAGAATATACCACCCAACATCAAGCAGTTACACTTTTTTCTCAGCAGCACATGGATCCTTCTCAAAAATAGATCATATATTATGTCACAGGGCAACTCTTAGACAATATAAAGGAGTAGAGATAATACCATGCATCCTATCTGATCATAATGGAATGGAACTGAAAATCAACGATAAAAGAAGGAAGGGAAAAGAATACATCACTTAGAGAATGAACAATAGGTTACTGAATGATCAATGGATTATAGAAGACATCAAGGAAGAAATTAAAAAATTCTTAGAGATTAATGAAAACACAGACACAACATATCGGAATCTATGGGACACATTGAAAGCAGTTCTAAGAGGAAAATTCATTGCTTGGAGTTCATTCCTTAAAAAAAGAAAAAACCAACAAATAAATGATCTCATACTTCATCTCAAAATCCTAGAAAAAGAAGAGCAAAACAACAGCAAAAGAAGTAGAAGGCAAGAAATAATTAAAATCAGAGCTGAAATTAATGAAATCGAAACAAAAGAAACAATTGAAAAAATTGACAAAACTAAAAGTTGGTTCTTTGAAAAAATAAACAAAATCGACAGACCCTTAGCCATGCTAGCGAAGAGAAGAAGAGAGAGAACTCAAATTACTAACATACGGGATGAAAGAGGCAATATCACAACAGACACTTCAGAAATACAGAAGATAATCAAAAATTATTTTGAATCCTTATACTCCAATAAATTAGAAGATAGTGAAGGCATAGATAAATTTCTTAAGTCATATGATCTGCCCAGATTGAGTCAGGAGGATATAGACAACCTAAACAGACCAATATCAATTGAGGAAATAGAAGAAACCATCAAAAGACTACCAACTAAGAAAAGCCCAGGACCGGATGGGTATACAGCAGAGTTTTACAAAACCTTTAAAGAGGAACTAATACCAATACTTTTCAAGCTACTTTGGGAAATAGAAAAAGAGGGAGAACTTCCAAATTCATTCTACGAGGCCAACATCACCCTGATACCTAAACCAGAAAAAGACACTTCAAAGAAAGAAAACTACAGACCAATATCTCTAATGAACCTAGATGCAAAAATCCTCAATAAAATTCTGGCCACTCGGATACAAAAACTTATCAAAAAAATTGTGCACCATGATCAAGTAGGATTCATCCCTGGGATGCAAGGCTGGTTCAATATACGGAAATCAATAAATGTTATTCACCACATCAATAGACTTAAAAATAAGAATCATATGATCATCTCGATAGATGCGGAAAAAGCATTTGACAAAGTACAGCATCCCTTTATGTTCAAAACTCTAGAAAAACTAGGGATAACAGGAACATACCTCAATATTGTAAAAGCAATCTATGCTAAGCCTCAGGCTAGCATCATTCTGAATGGAGAAAAACTGAAGGCATTCCCTCTAAAATCTGGAACAAGCAGGGATGCCCTCTCTCACCACTTCTGTTCAACATAGTTCTCGAAACACTGGCCAGAGCAATTAGACAGACGAAAGAAATTAAAGGCATCAAAATAGGAAAAGAAGAACTTAAATTATCACTATTTGCAGATGACATGATTCTATACCTAGCAGACCCAAAAGGGTCTACAAAGAAACTATTAGAGCTAATAAATGAATTCAGCAAAGTGGCAGGATATAAAATCAACACGCATAAATCAAAGGCATTCCTGTATATCAGCGACAAATCCTCTGAAATGGAAATGAGGACAACCACTCCATTCACAATATCTTCAAAAAAAATAAAATACTTGGGAATCAACCTAACAAAAGAGGTGAAAGACTTATACAATGAAAACTACAGAACCCTAAAGAGAGAAATAGAAGATCTTAGAAGATGGAAAAATATACCCTGTTCATGGATAGGCAGAACTAACATCATCAAAATGGCGATATTACCAAAAGTTCTCTATAGGTTTAATGCAATGCCAATCAAAATCCCAACGGCATTTCTTGTAGAAATAGAGAAAGCAATCATGAAATTCATATGGAAAAACAAAAGACCCAGAATAGCAAAAACAATGCTAAGCAGGAAGTGTGAATCAGGCGGTATAGCGATACCAGACTTCAAACTATACTACAGAGCAATAGTAACAAAAACAGCATGGTACTGGTACCAAAACAGGCGGGTGGACCAATGGTACAGAATAGAGGACACAGAAACCAATCCACAAAACTACAACTACCTTATATTTGATAAAGGGGCTAAAAGCATGCAATGGAGGAAGGATAGCATCTTCAACAAATGGTGTTGGGAAAACTGGAAATCCATATGCAACAAAATGAAACTGAATCCCTTTCTCTCGCCATGCACAAAAGTTAATTCAAAATGGATCAAGGAGCTTGATATCAAATCAGAGACACACCGTCTGATAGAAGAAAAAGTTGGCTACGATCTACATACTGTGGGGTCGGGCTCCAAATTCTTCAATAGGACACCCATAGCACAAAAGTTAATAACTAGAATCAACAAATGGGACTTACTCAAACTAAAAAGTTTTTTCTCAGCAAAAGATACAATAAGAGAGGTAAATAGAGAGCCTACATCCTGGGAACAAATCTTTACTCCTCACACTTCAGATAGAGCCCTAATATCCAGAGTATACAAAGAACTCAAAAAATTAGACAACAAGAGAACAAACAACCCAATCAACAAATGGGCCAAGGACCTGAACAGACACTTCTCAGAGGAGGACATACAATCAATCAACAAGTACATGAAAAAATGCTCACCATCTCTAGCAGTCAGAGAAATGCAAATCAAAACCACCCTAAGATACCATCTCACTCCAGTTAGATTGGTAACCATTATGAAGTCAAACAACAACAAGTGCTGGCGAGGATGTGGGGAAAAGGGTACACTTGTACATTGCTGGTGGGACTGCAAATTGGTGCAGCCAATTTGGAAAGCAGTATGGAGATTTCTTGGAAAGCTGGGAATGGAGCCACCATTTGACCCAGCTATTCCCCTTCTTGGTCTATTCCCTAAAGACCTAAAAAGAGCATGCTACAGGGACACTGCTACATCGATGTTCATAGCAGCACAGTTCACAATAGCAAGACTGTGGAACCAACCTAGATGCCCTTCAATGGATGAATGGATAAAAAAAATGTGGCATTTATACACAATGGAGTATTACTCTGCATTAAAAAATGACAAAATCATAGAATTTACAGGGAAATGGATGGCATTAGAGCAGATTATGCTAAGTGAAGCTAGCCAATCCCTAAAAAACAAATGCCAAATGTCTTCTTTGATATAAGGAGAGTAACTAAGAACAGAGTAGGGTCGAAGAGCAGGAGAAGAAGATTAACATTAAACAGGGATGAGAGGTGGGAGGGAAAGGGAGAGAGAAGGGAAAATGCATGGAAATGGAAGGAGACCCTCAGAGTTATACAAAAGTACATACAAGAGGAAGTGAGGGGAAGGGGAAAAATAATATAAGGGGGACAAACGAATGTCAGTAGAGGGAGCAGAGAGAGAAGAGGGGAGGGGAGGGGAGGGGAGGGGAGGGGGGATAGTAGAGGATAGGAAAGGCAGCAGAATACAACAGACACTAGTATGGCAATATGTAAATCAATGGATGTGTAACTGATGTTATTCTGCAATCTGTATATGGGGTAAAAATGGGAGCTCATAACCCACTTGAATCAAATTGTGAAATATGATATATCAAGAACTATGTAATGTTTTGAACAGCCAACAATAAAAAAAAAAAAAAGAACACTTAGAGGAGGAAAGTTTTTTTCTCCCTTGGGTTTACAGATTCAGAGGTTTTAGTCTTTGTTCAGTCAGCTCCATTGCTCTAGGTCTGAGTGAAGCAGAACATTATGGTGGAAGAGGGAAAGAGTGCGGCAGAAGAAAACTGCTCAGATTTTGGGAGCCAAGAAGAGTTCCAACATCTAGTTGTCCATTTAGCTATCAATGGAAGTTAGAGCCCCAGGATCCAATTAGTGCCTAAAAGTCATTTTTAAATCTTTCCACATGGGGGCCTTGCTTTCAACAGGAGATTTTGGGGGACATTTTGGGGTTCTAACTTCAGATCTAAACCATAATAAGAGTTTAACCCTTTCTCTGAATGATTGAGTTTTTAATGAGTAAAACCTCCAAATCCCAGAAAATAGTAATAATCTGTCATCTTTCATATTTGTGATTCTTCTTTATTTATCAGGTTAGAGTTTTATATCCTAGAGCTATCTAAACCAAGATTATATTTATTTATCTATAGCAAGAGACAGCAGGTCTGTACAGAGAAGGTTAGTAAAACCTCTTTGGTTGGATTCTAATCATCCCATCCCCCAAACTGACATCTCATCTGGCTCACGTCCTGCATGGGCGAGGGAAAGGGTCCCCCTCTGGAGGGATGGGCTGGCTGAGAAATAAAAGATAATAAAATAGTACTGTGAAATAACCACAGGACACGGAAAAATAGTTTCAGAGTGGGAGCAGCGACGGCCAAGCTGATCAGATAGATGGGTGCAGCTTCTAACAAAGAAAGGAGCCTGCCCCAGGTTTATTTATATTGGAACAGATCAAAGGGATTCAATAGAAAGTTCTTTGTCAAAGCAGGAGAGAGGTGGGGGCAGGTCACACCCATCTCTGGTGCTGTGCGGGAGCTTTTTGGGCAGAACTGAGACAGAGTTCACATGTATGGGGCCATCTTGACAGTGAGATTGCCACTATAAGTTCCCAAATACCAGACCTTCCCACTCACTGGATTCAATGCTGAAACTTCCATAATCTTCCATAATCTCAGGCACAATGAGAATCAAAACTATCAGGCAGGGATATATAGATTTAAAAAAATCTCACAAGGAAGGAAGGAAGGAAGAGACATTGAATATATCTATCTTCACACATCTTTAGGCTGAATGTTCATGGGATAATTTGGGAATAAAAATATGTCTGTGGGTTGCTGAAATTTTTATGAATCTCCCTAGTAATTTCCAAGGTAGGCCCCAAATGACTTCCAGGAAAATGTTAATGAAATGTATGTAGGGCAGAGATGTTCTTATTTCAAACTGGTTTCTCTAAGTTAAGCAAGAAAATCCAGGTTAATATAAATCCATTTGAACACAGTGGGAAATCACTGAGGCATTTCAGGGGCATGAAACCAAGAGAAGAGCAGGCAGCTGTTAGTATGGGCATTGTTGACTCCCAGAGCCACATCTGATGGACCAGAACAAAGGCTCTTCATTACTGCTGTACTCTGCAGCCTGACATCTCCAGGGTTCCCTGAGGAAGGCTGCCTCTACAATTGTCCTCCTTGGGAGTGTCCTGCAGAGCCCTCTGTTGAAACAGCTCGAGGGTCTCCTTTTCAGCTGCTGCCTAAAGGAGCCAACGAAGGAATAAATGATGAAGTTGGTGCAGCTGTTAACAGAGGACAGAACAAATGAAACCAGATAAAGATAAATAAATGCATCAGGATAATTCCGAATCAAGACAAATAGGAACCAGCTTTTATAAAAGGGCAGGCTGCAGAGGAGGAAGACCAGAACTATGAGCAAGATGATCACACAGAGCCTGGTTAGCAGCATCTGTCGGGATCCACAAAGGATACAGATTAGCAGGGCCAGGTTGGAACCTGAGAGAATCACAAACAAAAAAATCAATCACATAGTTATGATAGGATTAGTTGTCCTACACCAATCATCATCAGAATTCCTAAGCAGGATACAACAGCAGAACCACTTCAGGATGCTCAGGAGCAGGGACATGGCTCAGAATAGGGCACACATGATGGCTGACATGTGTTTCTGGCAACGGAAGTGGTACCGGATGGACCTTAGGATGGACAGTCAATGCTCACTGCTAATGGCATTGAGCATGCTTAGACCTGTGATGTAGAGAAAACATGACACAATCCTCAAGATGATGTATAGACAGATGAGGGATGAATGAAGGTGATGACAGCCTGAAGGGAACCAATGATGTGGTAACAGAGGAAGAGGAAGTCAGTGGCAGCCAGATTTAGGATGTAGATGGAGAAGGTGTTTCTGTGCACAGGGTACAACTGTGTTTCCTGCCAATCCAATGAGGGTGATGATGAGGGTCAGCAATTCCCCAGTTGGAGGAAGGGGCTGGTAGCTTCTATTCAGGCTGTTGTGGTTGTATCCAGGCTCACAAAGCCTCTAACAGTACCTTGGGAACATAAACAAGCCTCAAAAACATACTACATGATCTCTGATTCTTAGGATCATTGTGCTATGTGGGAATTATAGTCTCCATTTTAAAGAGGAGGAAAACACAGGGTTGCATAGATAAACTTTCAGGAGCTGGGTATTCCTGCAATATGGATTCAAATCCAATGCTCATTGTCTGCACAATTAAGCTCTCTCTCTTCTGCACTTTATATCCTCTAAATGACATGGAAGTATACTGTAGTTCAAATAGCCCACCCAATGGACTAGAGCTATGTATAAGCCACTATACTGTCCTGGGCTGGAAGTTTTCTCTCAGGAACAAGAATTGAGACAGAGAGGTGATCATGACACCCCTGTGACTAATAGCGTTCTATCTAAGTAATCCTCTTTAGGACCATGAGTGCAATGTGAGATCATGGTTGGATAGATGTGATGGCTGGGCTTTGAAATGTCTCAGTGTGTGAGGCATTGTAAATAGGTGCCTTTTTAATATCCTTAGTGCTTAGCTTTGTATATGGCCGATATGTTCTCAATATTTATTCATTGAATGAGCACATGAATGAGAAGCCTTACAGTGTTAGATGACTTGGATTAAATGGAAAATAAAAATGAAAAGGCAAAAATGGTGTCATAACACACACATACAAGGTGAAGAAAATCTCATTCATCATCATTCTTTTGTGGACAGCTGTGGAGTATTTAGAATTATTCTGTGTGACCAGATAACTGATGATGATTGCTGAAGTGCCTTGGAGTGAGAATTCAATATAGCTTTGCTGAATACTTAGAAGCATTTTGGTGCAGTGCGTGGGCAAGATTTGTGTCTGAGTGAATAACTCAGCAGTATAGAAGAGGAAGTGCTAAGAGTTAGGTCAGGCTGTCACTGAAATGTGTTTGAAGTGCAGGAATATCAAATGGAGGGAGTTGTGTGCTGGGGAGTGCCTAACCTAGACCTACTCCAGTCTCTCTCCTAACAGATCCTTAATAGAGTATTTTTGTTGTTGTTGGTGGTGAAAGCTTTTGTGTGAGAGGAGTCTATGGGAAATAGAAAGTGTATAGGACTTCGAGATATAAAGTGAGTTGTTCATGCAGATTTCAACTAGAGAAAGAGAAGCAGTTCTTATCTTAGTGATTAATAGGAGCTGATTGCGCATTTACTATGTGTTTAAACCAAGAACCTATAAAATAAGAATTACTATTTCCCTCATTTTACAGAGGATGTAATTGGAGAAAAAAAAAAAGGATGAGTGATTAGCCCCTGGTTCATAGACTGTGGATTTAAACCCATCATGTTCTACCCTTTTGACCAACCTTTGGGACCTACCACCACTGTGTGTTGATTACACACGTATGAGAGAAAAGAAGAGGAATAACTTCCAAGTTACATCTGCGACGGCAGTCAAAATTGTGGATGAAACAAAATCTAGCATAAACAAGCTTTAGAAACAGAGGCAGAAAAACCAATAACATAGGGAACAAAAGAGAAGTGGTGGAAGTTAGTTAGGAACAGATGGCAACTGCCCTAAAAAGGGGGACATTGCTTTGGAATCCAGAGGATTTACCATATCAGGAAGCCCTCATGTGGAATGTGGAAACACCTTCCTCCAGGCCTTCAGAAAGGCATCCATAAATGAATGCATCCACTATGAGTTCTCTTAGACAAGCTCCCATAGTTTTGGTTGCCTTGAATAGGAAATAGGAGAATATAAAAATGCAAATGTTCTGCTGTTCCTACTCAAGGCACTTCACAGTTTGTACATCTGTTTTTAGAATGGATTGCATTTGTCTTCCTCATCAACAATTAAGCTCTATAAATTACATATGTTTTATATACTACAGTATCCCAATATTTAGAAAGTATTCCTTAAAATCTATTCATTGTAATATTCTCACTTAACATTGGAAGAAGCTGAGGTTTAAATGGTCAAAGAGGAAATCTGACAGTTCTTGGGTTTCACAGTTACCTTTTACCATTATTCTCCTGTCCAGAGATGGAGAGTTGACCAAGCTGAAGGGAAGAGCCTTTCTCAGGTTGAGTGACATCAGAGTATACTTCCTTGTTCTCTAAATCAGGAGATGACTGCAGGAGAGGTGATTGGTGCTTCGTTCTGGGGGCGGGGGGGGGCGCAGTATTGGGAGGTTCCATGGAACCTAGAGGTGGGGTCTAATGGGAGGTCTTTAGGAGTGTACTCTTAGAACTTTGGAATTTTGTTCTCATGTGAACTCTCTTTTGAGTTCTTGGGAATATATTCATTATATAAGGAGCTAACTTGTCCTAACCAGCTGTCTGTGCTTTACCTGCACTCCCACCATCCACTGGGGCCTAGCCCAGAGTCTGGGCTGTGGCATTCAAATTTTCAACCTCCAAAACTGAGGTAGATGAATCTTTTTATTTCATGAGTAGCCTGTCAGGTATTTCATTCTAATAACAAAAGTTGACCAATGAACAAGCTATTCAAAATATTTATAAATCTTTTCAATTTGTCAGTTCAACAAATTTTTTTTGGGGGGGGGTGCTGGGGATTTAACTCATGGGCACTTGACTACTGAGCCTTACTTGACCTACCCAAGTTCAGTGATAAAGGTAGTGACCATCCTAAATACGGTTTGGAATCTGATGGCTTCTGTGTCCTGATGGTTCTGCCATTTTTCAAAATAATAGAGGTTCCAAATTCGCCACGATAAATTTTGTACACAAGAATCCCCTCTCTTTTTTTGAGGGCATGAGATTCTAGCTTTCTTTTTGAGATGTACATAATGGTGGAATTTGTTGTTACATATTTTTACATGAACAAACATGACAATGTAATTTGGCCAATATCATTGTCCAGTAATTCTCTTTTCTCTCCTTTCCTCCCACCTGGTCCCTTTCCCCTACTCTACTATGTTTCTTCAATTTTATGAGATCCCTCCTCCACACCTTTTTATTCCTTTTCCTCTCTAGAGTCTGAGAGAAAAACATATGGCCCATGACCATATGTTTGGCTTATTTTGCTTAACATAATGTTCTCAAGTTTCTTCTATTTTTATGCAAATGACATAATTTCATTTTTCTTTTTTTTTAAATATTTTTTTTAAAGAGAGAGAGAGAGAGAATTTTAATATTTATTTTTCTTAGTTTTCGGTGGACACAACATCTTTGTTTGTATGTGGTGCTGAGGATCGAACCTGGGCCGCACGCATGCCAGGTGAGCGCGCTACCGCCTGAGCCACATCCCCAGCCCTCATTTTTCTTTATGGATGAATAAAACTTCATTGTGCATAAATGCTGTATTTACTTTATCCATTCATCCACTGATGGACACCTAGGTTGGTTCCATAATTTGGTTATTGTGAATTGTGCTGCTTTAAACATGGTGTGCCTATATTGCTATATAGACATAAATTCTTTAGGATAAATACTGAGTTGTGGTATACTAGGTCATAATGGTAGTTCTATTCCTACTCCTCTGAGGAATCTCCATTACTGATTTCCATAGTGGTTTTACCCATACCCCTCTTCAAATGGCTAAAATAAAAAAAAATTGTTTCAAATATTGAAGGATTTGGATAAACCAGATCTTTCATACATTGCCAGTGAGAAAATAACATGATCCAGCTACTCTGGAAAATTCTATTTCAGTTTTTGGCAAAATTAAATGCACACTTCTTATTCTACCCAACATGCCTCCCCAGCACATTATCCCAGAGAATGGAAGACGATGTTCATGTAAAACTCAGTATATAAATGTTCATATCATCTTTATTTATGAAAGTTAAATTGAAAACAACCAAATATCACTTCACTTCTGATCTGTGAAACAAAGCTCAATATGTTTTTATTATGGAGTCCTACTATATAATTAAGAAAATCACCAACAAACAGTTTATATACGCTACAACTTTAATGGCTATTAAAGATCATTTGTTGAATGGAATAACAAAAACTCAAAAGTTAGGGTATAATTTCATTCATATAACATTTATAAAATGACAAGTATAGAGATGAAGAACAGACTAGGGGTTTCCAGGGGTTTGGGAGGCAGGATGGGGTGAGTGTGAGTATTAAGTGGTAGCCCAGCAGAATTCTTTTGTGGTGAAGAAATAGCTTCATATTTTGAATATGGTGGTGGCTATGTGAATCTCTATGTATGATAAAATGTCATAGAAGTACACACAAATTCGTACTCCCCACCCTACAAATTAATACATTCAATAAGTGATGAAATCTAAATAAGACCTGTAGTGTAGGTGATTTGGTTATGTAAACTAATGTAAACTTTCTGGTTTTGATAATATAATATATTACCCTTGGTATAGTCTGGGTATCACATATATAGAAAGTCTTTATAGTACTTTTGCAATTTATGTTAGTCAATAATTAATTCAGAAGGAAATGTTAAAAAAAACTGAAAAGTCAGTTTGTTGGATGGACTACTTACATGGATATTGAAGTCATCATGAATGAGAACATAGGGTATGCTGGGGAGAAGTTTATAGACCAGTCACCTAATCCAGAAAAAAAAGCATTCACATGTCCTTGACTATTATTAAACAAATGTTAGAATTTTAAAATATTTTCTCTCAATAGTTTTTTGAAAAGGAATAAATAAAAATTTACTGATAGTATACAGCCTGCAACCTGCATCTCTTCCCCCATTGTACTCTTCAGAACTTGTCAGTTATAAGCATCATTCTTTCACATGTGTAACAGGACATTAAAACAAGAGTTTAATCTGAATTTCAAGATAGCATAAGGCTTGGGGTGTAATTCAGTGATAAAGCACTTGTCTGGCATTTGGAAGGCCATGGATTCGGATCCCCAGCACTGGAAAAAAATAGATGGTATAGATACTGAATACCAAAAGGGATGCAAATGACCTGAAAAACTCAAATAGGAGATTCTGATGACTCTTAAATCATCATCTACATGAAGGTTATGGAAAGAGTTGAATGTTTATGCAAGGTATAAGATGAATTTACTTTAAAGGTGGGTTTTTTGCAGACCAAAAAGCATCAGAGAAGTTGAGGGTATTCCACTGCTTTTTTCTTTCCCTTCACCTCCCTAAGTTCTTGTTCTATTTCTCTGTTGATTTTATTTTCATCTTCTGATCTGGTTGGATATATTCCTGGGAAGTAGAGAGAAGGTGGTTGGCTTGTGACTTGACCTGGGCTTACCTGGTTGGTTGGCTTTGACTCAACAGTATTTTGGAGTTGACTCTAACTAACTTTGTGAAACTTCCGCCAATCCCTGTTTCTTCAAGGCCTTTATTATTATATTATTGCTTGTTCCTTGCACGCACTCCCTGCAGCATTATGGCCTTTCTTAAGAGGAATCTTGAAATTATGACAAAATACATGAGAAGGCACAGGGATGAAGCTTGCTTGCTTGCTTGCTTCCTTTTGTCCATATTCTGATAACTGTTCCCTGAAGAACCTTAAGCTTTCATGAACAATGTCACTATGAATTGTCTATCCTCTCATTTTGTTCTGTCCACATTCTGTTATCTTTTCATGCCTACCGCAAAAAGTTAGTGTGGTTAGCAAAACTGAAGAGTTATCAGTTTAAATTTCAAGTATTTGAGAATACAGGTTACCTGACTCCAGGTGAAGTACTCTTCCTCATCTAGCACTCAGGTTCTGCATCCATAGGTATCCTAAATTACTGGTTACTAAACTGAGCTGGCTGGAGGCGAGGGATTCCTCTTTGGGATCACAAAAGAGTGAGAGTAGATCATGGTGTGATCTGTGGCATAAGTATGTGCAGGCAATCTCCTTGAAAAATATTTTAAGGATTTGTGTTTTGGTTGATGTCAGAGTACATACTGAGGGTTGTTAAAAGATTCAGCATAGTGAATCTTATGATTTCATGAGTGTAAAAGGATTACTGATGGTGTTATTCTATGGGATGTTTCATGGGAAACTATTTGCTATCTTCTTTTTCTGTAAGGCCAGGTAGAAAACAATCACAAACAAGACCGTTATGGTTTTAGAAAGAGATTTTTTTCCATGACAACAAAAAGCATCCACTAAGAAGATCTGAAGGAAGTTAACATGAGAAGTTTATTGGTAATATCAAGAATGATGGAGATAGTGTATTTTCAGATTAATGCTTTTAACTTAGGAAAATTAGAAAAGTCACATTCAAATAATATTCTTAAAGACACTGGGGAATCACTGAGACATTTCAGGGGCATAAAACCCACAGAAAAGCAGACAAGTGTCATTTGTAGCCAGGCAGTGTTGAGTCCCAAAGTCACATCTGACAGCCAGGCCAGAGGCTTTTCATCACGGCTCCACTTTGCTGCCTGACATTTCCAGGGTTCCCTGAGGACAGCTGCTTCCACAATCATCCTCCTCGGGGGTGTCCTGAAGAGCCCTCTGTAGAAGCAGCTTGAGGGTCTGCTTCTTAAGCTGCTGCCTAAAGGCACCAACGAAGAAGTAAATGATGGGGTTGGCGCAGCTGTTAACAGAGGACAGGACAACTGACAGCAGATACACACCAAGAGACAGTGTATTGAAATCAATCTTAATCCAGATTAACAGGAACCAGTGGATGCCAAAGGGCATGCCACAGAGGAGGAAGACCAGCACCGTGAGCAGGATGGTCATGTAGAGCCTGGTCAGCTGCATCTTCTGGGAGCCACATAAGATTCTGGACAGCAGGGCCAGGCTGGCCCCAAAGAGAGTCAGAAATAAAAAAATCAGGCATGCTGTGTTGAGAAAATTCGATGCCAGACATGAGTTATTCTCATATTTTTTATCCAGGAAGCCACAGTGATACCTGTTGAGGATGCTCAACAGCAGGGACAGGACCCAGAGCACAGCACACACGACAGTAGATGTGTGCTTTGGGCGGCGGCAGCGGTACCAGACGGGGCACAGGACCGACAGGCAGCGCTCGATGCTGATGGCGGTGAGCATGCTCAGGCCTGCGATGTAGGGGAACATCATCACAGTGGTAAAGCAGGGGAGGAAGATCGTGTTAGGATAGAAAAACTTGACGAGCACCAGCACGGAATCTATAATGTGGCAGCAGAGGAAGAGGAAGTCGGCTCCCGCCAGGTTGAGGATGTAGACCGAGAAAGCGTTCCTGCGCATGCGGAAGCCCAGGAGCCAGAGCACAATTGCATTTCCCGCCAGTCCAACGAGGGCGGAAATGACGATGGCCACGTTTGGGATCAGGATCATTTTGTTGAAAGTTCCAGGAACGGTCCCTTCCTTTTCATTCATTGGTGTGAGTTCCGTCCCCCAGGCTGAGATGTTTGGGTTTGTGCTCGGAAACACTCCACTGGTGCTCCTGGGAACACAAACCAGACGTTAGCACCTGCTGCATGATTACTGTTCTAGGACCGCCCTGCTACGTGCAAAGCACCGTCAGACTGTTACAGAGGAGGAAAGAGAGACTTTCCGAGGTTGAGTGACTTATCAAAGTCCAGGGAGTCCTGGAACCTGGATACAAACCGGTTTCTGGCTTACTCTAAAGTCTAGACTCTCTGCACTGCAACCTCTATTGACACTGGAAAAATTTTATGATTCTAATACCCCCAATCAAAATGCTTTATCTAAGGTCCTGAACCCCACTGTTCTGGGCCAGAGGTTTTTTTTTTTTTTTCTTAGTGCAGGAATTCAGAGAGAAACAGGTGATCATGACACCCAATGACTAAGAGTGTTCCATCTAAGGAGAGGAAAGAAAATCTTAAGTTTTAGGGCCATGGGGAATGTGAGCTCTTGCTAGGACAGGTGTGAGGATGGCTGAGCCTGATGAGCTAGAAATGGCTCAAAGTATCAGTAGAGACGGATGCTCGGACCCACTGTTTGTATTCCTAGCATCTTACTTGATGTGGAGCATACTATGTATCATATTTATTCAATGAATAAATGCAGAGTCTAATAGTATTGAAGACTTTGGTTAAATGAGAATACATTAAAATGTATAGGGACACAAATCTATATTAAGATGAAGGAAATTTCATTCATCATCATTCTTTTTGTGGACATCTCTGAGCATGTTTAGAAGAATTACCTACATATGCTCAAATAACTGAAAGTATGGGTAGGGGTTGTGTTTGAGCTGAATTTCTCATCAACACCAAGGAGAAGATAGATTTGCAGGACAAACAATCCCTGGCCTCCCACACTGTGATTTTGGACCCTAAAGTTCCACCCTTTTAATCAGTCCTTGGGATCCACCACCATTGTGTATTGATTACACATGTGAGCAGGCAGAGCAGAAGAGTAATTTCCAAGTGATCCAAGATGACAGCTAGAATTGTGGATTAAAAAACAGTGTAGCATATATAAACTCCAGAAACAGAGGAAGAGAAACAAATTAAACAGGGAAAAAAGACAGGTGTGTGGAAGTCAGTTAGAAACAGATATGAGAATCCAGAAGCCCTTTCCTGCCTCACAAAGGCACTCATGACTTCAGAATCCAGAGGATTTATAGGGGCAAGAAGCCTCCAAATGGAAAGAGGATGCACTATCTTCCAAGGATCCAGGACTGAATGGATCACATCCATCATGTGCTTTTGTGGAGACACAGCTTCCATATCCCTGATTGGCCAGAAAAAGTTGTGGGAGGAAAACCAGAACCCGTGTTATTTCCACTCAGGGATCTTAGCAATGGGTACATTTGTCTTTAGGGCGTGATATATTTGTCTTCTTCATAAAATCAGAGGCTCAGTAAGGAATGAGTCATGATGGACTTGTTCACCAGTCAATGAACTCCGTGTGCCTTGAAGACCATCTATTATACTATCCTCACTTAACGCAGGAAGAAACTGAGACTTTAATAGACAAAGGGATTTTCTGAGATTACAGTAAGAAGAACCTTCCAACACCAGCTCCTGGACTCCTGAAGCCCTTTCCAAGTTTTTTTTTTCCACTGTCTTTTCTCATATCATTTATTATTTCTGAGAAGCTTTCAAAATATTTTCATGTGAGCAGAGAATCTGAGAGATAGTCAATTGCTGTAGAAACTGCTAATTTTCTTCAATATCTATTCTCCCCTTCTGTCACATAATATTTCTAAGAGGTTTAAATCAGAAAAGGACCCCATTTCCCAGTCTTTCTTAATGTTGATAATGCCTTGTGACTAGGTGCTAACCAATGGGAGATGATCAGAAGTGATATAACTGATGTAACCAAATCCTGGGTCACAGGATTAATAGAAGTAGATAGTCTTCCTTTTTTCCTTCCTCGTTCTTTCTCTCTCTCTTTCTTTCTTTCTTTTGGTACTGGGGATTGAACTCAAGGGCACTTAACCACTGAGCCACATCCCCAGTCCTATTTTTGTATTTTATTTTGAGACAGGGTCTCACTGAGTTGCTCAGCACCTCATTGTTGCCAAGGCTGGCTTTGAATTTGCAATCCTCCTGCCTCTGCCTCCAAAGTTGCTGAGATTACAGGATTATGCCACTGCACCCAGCCTCCTTCGTCTTTCTTTAGGGTAAATCCTGATGTGGCCTGGAACCATATAGGACAACTAGGCTAAGGATACTTTCTAGGGATAGTGAAGCAGCAATTTAGAAGGAATTCTGATGTCTGATGCCTTGGAGCCTCCAGCTCAAGGCTGCCCTTTCACTCTTCTGTTTAAGTCATTATTATAATTGGCTTTGTTAGAGCAGTCAAACTAAAACTCTGAATAGTTTTTTGTGAGTTTAATGTAGTCTTTATGGGACAGTCAGGGGTCTGACCTTTTGCTCCCAGTAATAATTCTCTGACTTGTTCCAGAGGCCTGGGTTTCAATCTCCTATCCGGTGGTCTTGTGGGTGAAGGGCAAGTTTTCATGTTTCCAGGTTATGGCTGAGCCTATGAAGGGAGGGTCATTCTGCCTGTGTTAAGTGATTTTTTTTTTTTTTTTTAGTTTTAGTATTAGAGCGATTCCTTCTGCTTAATTCAAATATTTCTCAAATATTCTTTTATTTCTCAAATATTCTTTTCTCAAAAATGCACTTGCATTTTCTAGTAACAGAACTTTTGAACAAGTTCTTTATTTGATCTTAGGTATTTGTTCAGTGGAATAGAAATACAAGTACTTTCAAACACCCATATAACCAATTAACATAGAGAAACACTTTCCAAAATACATCTTTAAGGATTCACAGACCTTTTCACTTGCCCTTGCAGATTTTTTTTTTTTTGTGATTTGTAAGTAAAATGACATTCTGTTAATTTGCAATTTTGCCTGCATGGATTCTTTCTTAATTTATATTTTCAAGTTTTTAAAAAAGATTTACGAAGGAAGCACATGCATTTTGGAAAATCATTCTAATTTGTCAGAATTAATGTAGAGTAAATTGAGGCAGTCACCACATTTTTAAATATTTCTCTCTGTTCAAGAAAGCCTGATGATTATCCTTGCTAGCTCTTTCCTTTGTACACAAATAGGTACTAATTATCATACTATTTAATAAAAGTGGGATCCTACTATACACCTTGTGTAACCTGTAATTTTCAAAGAACAGTATATATGTTTACAGTTTAACTGTAAACTGGAAATGAAGCATTATTTTAAAGTGAAAAAAAGCTTACTCTCTAATGAATAAGGCGTATATTTTCCCCTTAGACCTTGCATTGGCAATGACAGGGCTTCTTCTATCTGATTATCCTCTCCTGCGGCTGCAGCTACAGTTATGACCGTTTTCTCTGTAGCACCCGCTCTTTCCTTTGTCCCTATTTCCAATATGAAGGTGGAAATAGTATCTCACATTGCTTGCCTTAGGGTGCTTCACAATGCATTGTAACCTCTAAATTCTGCCCAACTCAGTAAATAGTCCCTTCTTGAAATATTCCTCAGTTATTAGAGTTTTGTCCATCTGTTTTCTTCTTTAGACCTTTCAGATGCATACTGTAGAATAATTTTGAAAAGGAGGTAAAACAATAAAACCTGGGTTCCTAGCAGCTCATGCAATGCTTACATGTCACCTTGTTCCTACGTACATGGAAGAATTGACAATTGTACCATGAAAGCAGATTCAATGTGTTGAACTGAGTTTGTTAATAATTTTGTTGAGGAGTTTTGTATCTATGTTTATCAAGAATATTGGCCTATAGTTTTCTTTTCTTGTGATGTCTTTTTCTGGCTTTAGTATTAAAGTAATGCTAGCCTTGTTAAAAAAACTTTGAAAGTCTTTCCTTCTCTTCTACTTTTTGGAAAAGTTTGTGGAGAACTGGTATGAATTCTTATAATGTGTGGTCTAATTCAGCAGATGGGAGACTTTTATTATGGCTTCAATCTTCTCACTCATCATTGATATGCTCAAATTTTGTATTTCTTCATGATTCAGCACTAGTCGGTTGTACATGTTTAGGAATTTATTCATTTTTTTCTAGTCTACCCAATTTTGGGGCATATATTTCTTTACTGTAGCCTATTATGATCCTTTGTATTTCTTTGGTATCAACTGTAATATCTTCTTTTTTTGTCTTGTTCATTTCAGTCTTCTCTCTTTTTTCTTAGTCTAGCTAAGGGTTTGTCAATTTTGTTTCTTTTGTTTTTTTATTTTTTGTCTTTTTAAAAAAGTTTTAAATCTTTTTGAAGAGTCAACTCTTTATTTTGTCGATTTTTGTATTGTTTTGTCATCTATTTCATTTATTTTATCTTTGGTCTTTATTATTCCTTTCATCTACTACTACTATGTTTGGTTTGTTCTCATTTTTCTAGTTCCTGAGGTGCAATGATAGGTTATTTATTTGAGACCTTTCTACCCACTCCATCCCTCCTGCTTTTGAGATGGGGGTCTTGCTATTTTGTTGCTTAGGCTGTTTTTGAACTCAGGTGGTCAAATAATCCTCCTGCTCAGCTCTCAAGTGGTTGAGACTGAGGACAGGCACCATGGTGCCTGGTTCTTTCTCCATTACGGGTCTATTGATCTAAATTCCCCTCTTATTGCTTCTTCTATATTCCATAAGTTTTGGTATGTAGTGTTTTATCCTTTGTTTCAAGAAATTGTTCAATTTTCTAATCTCTAATCTATTGGTTGTTCAGGAATAAGTTGTTCAATTTATATCTTTTTGTATGATTTTGAAAGTTTTCTTGTTTTTGATTTCTAGTTTTATTGAATTATGATAGGAATTGATATTAACAGAATATTATTTCAATTTAAAAATATTTGTTGAGACATGTTTGCAGCCTACCATATGATCCATCCTGGAGAATGGTCCAAGTGCCATTTAGACAATTTTTTGTTCTGCAAATATGGATGGAATGTTCTGTAAGTATCTGCTAGGCCCAATAGGTCTAGAGTATAACTTAACTTTGGTGATTTGGTAATTTATGGAGAAGATTGAAGCTGCAATAAAAGTTTCCCATCTACTGAGTTAGACCACACATTATAAGAATTCATACTAGTTTTCCACAAATTAATTTTGGTATCTGTTAGTACTGTGTCTGAATGATTTGTTCATTATTGGAAGTGACATGTTAAAGTCCATTCCCTTATTGCATTTAAGTCTATCTTTCCTTTTAGGCCTACTAATTTTGCTTTAATATATTTGGTCCTCCAATATTGGGTGTATATATTGATAATTATTATTTCCTGTTGCTGAATCAACCCCTCTAAATTGTATATGACTTTCCATGTTGTTTTTCTCTTTCTCTTTCTTTGTTTGCTTTGGATTTAAAGTCTACTTTATCTGATAGAACCATGATCACTCCTGCTTTCTTTTGGATTCCATTTGCATAAAATATAATATTTGCATAGATCTTTAAAATACATTTAATCACTCTATGTGTTTTTATTGGAGAATTTAATCCACTTATGTCTAAGGTAATTACTGGTAGACAAGGTGTTACTACTGACATTTTGTTACATTTTTTAAAGTTTTTTTTTTGTAGTTACTTGCTTTCTTTCCCCCTTTCTTACAGTCTTCCTGGAGGATTAAGTGATTTAGTCTAATATTATGCTTTGATTACTTGCTTATTATATTATAGTTATAGACTATTGCTTTATCATGGGGCATATAAAACATTTTGATTATCATAAGCTATTTAAAAATGATAGAAACATAATGTTGATCCTAAAATTGGGAAAAGAAAAACATACTACTAATAAAAAACTTAATGCCTTAAACCAGACTCAGAAAGTCAAGGAAAAAATATTTTCTATCATATGTAGAAGCTAGACCAAAATAAGGATAAAGAGGTAGGGGAATGGAAATCCCATAAAAATAGAAGGGAGATCAGGGTAGCAGAGGAAGAGGGTTGATGGGGAGTGAGGTGGGACAAGAAAAGAGAGGAACAGTAGAATGAATTGACCAAGTTATGCTGTATACATATATGAATATACCATAGTGAATTTCACCTCTATGTATATCTATAAAGCACTAATTAAAGAGAAATCTATAAATAAATAGAAGGAAGACCAGTAGAGTAGAGGAAAGGCAACAGGGAGAGGGAGGAGGGGATGTACTAGGGACTGAAGTGGAGCAAATTATATTCAATTCTTGAATGATTATGTCAAAATGAACCATTTTATTATGTATAACAACAATACACTAATAAAGACATTAAAGATTTTACACTTGGGGCTGGGATTGTGGCTCAGCCGTAGAGCACTCGCCTAGCACAGGCAGGACCTGGGTTTGATCCTCAGCACCACATAAAAATAAAGGCATTGTGTTGTGTCCATCTACACCTAAAAAAATAAATATTTTTAAAAAGGATTTTACCCTTGAGATAGATTCCTTCCCCTATTGCAACTTTTTGTGTTCAATTTTATATCTTTCTGTATTGCCTACCTCTTATTATATTAATTTAATTATTTTTAAATTATTTTGTTTTTAGTCTCTATGGTAAAGATATGAATGGTTTACTCACTATGTTTATAATAGTATTCAAATTCAATGTTTTGAAATTGTCTGTATAATTACTATTACCAGAGAGTCCATAATTTCCAGTGTTTTCTTCTTATACATTAGCATCCCTTCCTTTCAGCGTGAGGAACTCTCTTAAATATTTCTTGCAGGGCAGATTTGGTGGTGATAAATTATCTCAGCTTTTGATGATCTGGGAATGCCTTTATCTCGTCTTCATTTCCAAAAGGTAGCTTCGATATATATTCTTGGCTGGTAGTTTTTTTTTTCCCTTTGGAACTATGAAAATATTGTCTTACTGTTTCCTGGCCTGTCATGTTTCTTAGAAGTCTTCTGTAAGGCAAACTAGAACATCATTATTTGTTGTTTCTTTTCCCTTGGATCATTGAGAATCCTATCTTTTCCTTTAACTTGGAAGCTTGGCAATGTCTTGGGGTTACTTTGTTGAGTTGAATCTAACTGGTGACCTCTGACCTTACTGTACTTGCATATTTGTATCCATCTCTAGGTTTGTGAAGATTTCTGTTATTATGTGTTTGAATGAGCTTTTTAACTCTTTGACATTCTCATGTCCTTCTTTAGTCCCAATAATCCACATGCTCATTTTTAAATGCTGTCTCAAATTTCTCATAAGCTTTCTTTATTCCTCTTCATTAATTTTGCTTTTTTATCCTTCAACTATATATTGTCAAATAGACAATCCTTGAGTTTATTAATTCTTGTTCTGTTCCACCTACTCCAATGGTGCCATCTATTGTGTTTAAATTTTACTTAGCGTACTTTTCACCTTAAGTATTTGTTTAAGTTTAAAAAAATTACTCCAACCCCTCTGTTATCTGATGGAGCACTGACTTTTTCCTCTGTTTTCTTGAAGCTCATTTTTTTAAGCCCCCAAATCTCTTTTATTGGAAGGAAGGGGCCTCTGGGATGGGCCTGGGGCCCTCACGGCTTGTTCATTGGCACTGCCTCCAGAATCCTGAGGCTTCAACACATCTGGAAACTGCAGGCTAGAGAAGGGCTCCATGTGCAGAGACTCAAAGGCATCCTCTGCCAGAAGGTCAGCTCCACCAAGGCTGGGCCGTGAAGATGGTGATCTTGTGGTGCCAGATCACGAAGAACACGTCCATCTCAGGATCACATTCTGACATGGCTGCACTCTACCCCGTTCCAGCAGCCCACATGCTGTTTACGTTTCTTAAAACAGCTGTTTTGAATCCTCTGTTCTTATATATGAGCCAGCCCATGTTGGTTATTGTAGGGTCGCTTTCTGGAATCTTAACTTCATTCATTTGGTGAAAGCATGGTTTCCTGAGATTTGTATTTTATTGGTGCTGGAGATTAAACTTGAGGAGTTGCACATTGCTAAGCACACTCTCTACCCACACTCATCCCTGAAAGTTCTTGATTCTTCTTCATGTACTATATGATATGCACATTGAAGGACTGGGTATTTATTCTAGTGTTAACTGACTTTGTGTCTGTCCTTCCACAAATAAGAAGGCTGCTTATTTTCTTTATGCCTGTGGTCTCTTCTACAGTTTAACCACTAGATGGCGCCCTAACTCCAGACTTGTGGTAATTTTGTTGCTGACATGTTGTCAATATCTCACCACTAGAGGGTGCCTCACTTCCCATTTTATCCCAAATCCACAATTGATGAGTTCTTCAAATGAACCAGGAGACTGTCCAAAAAGTGTAGTTTCTGTGCCTGATGCCCCAGTAGGAGCACATATCTTGACAGTCACTAGCACTTGGTCAGACATGCTGTGCCAGACCTGGGCTTCACCATAGAGGGACTAGACTTATGCTTCAATGAAACAACTTGGCATCTAACTCTTTTTTCTTCCCTCAAACAGAAAATTACACTCTCTTTATTGATTGCTTGGGATTGGGGGAGGGATGGAGTGGGCAGTCCTGTGGCACACAATGCTGTGTCATATTTAGGGCCCACAGCACATAAAGACCACTACAGCCCAGGCTACGACCATGACCCATGCTGCTACAGGCTGCCTGCTGCTGTGGTAAACTCATGGCTGAGATACCTACAACCATCCACAGTGATGCTGGCCTGGACATAATTCCAATCAATGGGGTCACATAATTTCCTACCCAGCAATGGGGCAGGTCCAGAGGCCCTGTCTATGAGCACTGACCTGGGATCAGGTACCATTAGGATCTTCCCAGTATTAAGTGTCCCTGGCCCAACACTGTTCCAAGGCAAAGTCCTATGCTTCACCCTGTCTTAAACCTCAGTGGATAGAGTTTTGCTCCATCCATGCAGCCTGAGGTTGGGGGAAGACTCATACTAAGCTGAATCACACCTAAGTGTCACAGCTGTGAGGACTGGCACATTCTTGGAAGTGCACCCTGGGCCCACGCTGAGGCTGGGGATGATGCAGATTAAAACAAGTCTGTCTCTCTAGGGCACAGGTCTCTGGCTGGTGTCTGAGCAGGTCTAGAAACACTGGCTTGGGGGAGAAAGGCATTTTTACTCTGCTTGCTGCTAGGTCTCCCTGCAGTGTGTCTGGCACTGAACATTAAGGCAAAGTCCTGTGCTCACTTTCCTGCCCTACCTCCTGCAGGTAGAATCTTGTTCTATGATGTGCTATCTAAGTTTGGAGTATGAATGGTGGAGACAGTCCTTTGGGCATCAGGCTAATGCACATCCAGAGAGTCAGTTCTTGGACAATGACCTGGGGGCGGGGCTGTGTGGCTCTCCTTGGCACCATCTTTCACTGTGATGGGCCTGATACTGGGTTTCAAATCTAAGGCTTGGATTTAATTCCCTCCCCCTCCCTCAAGCAGTGGGCATCTCTCTCCACAGTGAGCTACTCATAATTGATCTGGGCAACTGGCAACTGTTTCCTTCTGGTGCAATGTTTCTTATTATTATGCTAAATTCAGGCAGTAGGACTCTTCCTTAACTCTTGTGAAGGTACTTTGGTGAATGAAGAGCCGTTGAAATTGATGTCTCTCTGGGGAGATGATCACTTCTCAATCATCAATCTGCTCCCACACCTCATTTGATTATTTTATCCTTACGTTCTTGAAGTTCATTGACCTTTCTAAAGAGTACTGTTCTGAATTTTTTTTCCCCTGACATTTCATAGATTTCCCTTTGTTTAAGGTCTGTTTCCGCCCCCCCCCCCCCCCTCTTTTTGGACTTTGCTAGTCCTGATCAACTGAGTCTTCGTAAGCTTTGTATTATATTTTGATGTTTGTATATTTGTGGAGACCTTTGTATTTTGTTCTTTACTGGTTCTATGGCAGGGATAGAATTTTACTATGTGGTATAGACTATGATATTAAAAAATTTTTTTTAGATGTTAATAGACCTTTATTTTATGCATTTATTTATATGCAGTGTTGAGAATTGAACCCAGTGCCTTATGTATGTTAGGCAAGTGCCCTACCACTGAGACACAACCCCAGCCCTAGACTATCATTTTGAAGGGCAGTTTCTGATGACGCTTGGCTGGCAGAGAATTCTTTCAATTTCTCTAGATGGCTGGGCTATTGCCTTTGCTCTGAATTTGGGCAGGGCATTAGACTGTCTCTTATGTGGCAAGACCACTGGCTGAGATTTGCAATCAGGCTGAGCTACAGAATGTACGCTACAACTGTCTCGGATCTGGCTGGACCACACAGTGTATTCCCTGGTCAGAAAGTTCTACTGTTTGAGTCACCAGTTGGACAAGTTTGCAGGAGAAGCCCTAAGGTTAAATGGATGAAGATGGACCCTAATTAACAATCTTGGTTAGCAGCTTTGAATGTCCCACTGTCAAGTCTGAGAGCACCCAACTCACCAGGAGGGAGATCACACAGATCTCCTGTGTCTTTTCCTGTGGGTCATAGGGCTCCCTGAATGCTCCACCCCATTGTGGACTGAGAGGAAAGACACAGCAGCAACTTTACAGAAATAAGATCTTGATAAAGTCTTACCTTTCCTCCATTCTCTTGCTGGATGTGGCAAGCTGGCCTGTGTCGATGGAAGGAGCCTCCTGGGATTGTCAGTCGATAAAGGATACTTTCTGCCCTGAGATGTGCCTTCAGGAGCCGGAGGGAACTTAGGTGCTGTCTGTCTTCTCAAGATGCTGGACAGCCCTGTGGTTTTCTGCGCGGAGACTTCCCTGTGAGCGTGTTGAGTCCAGTTGCATCACGTTTGTCGTCACGTGATGTTTCTCAACATGTGGTCTGACTCTCCTCCTACTTCTCAACCTCTGTCCGTGACCACCTCATTCTGCCCTCCTTCCTGTAAGTGACGGTTGTCCGAAGCTTCTTGCTGCCTCCTGACAAGCAGTGCCAAGAAAAGTGAGCCATTCTGGGAAGCCTTCTAACTCAGAGCAAAGCGCACACTCCTTAGCTGTCACTCAAGGCCCTCCGTGGCCTGGCCCTTTCTTTCTTTTGTCATAGCAGTAAGGTGTGCATGTTTACAATTTCTTTCAAATGACGCAGAGCATATCAAATAAGCGGTGACTATCTTCCTAAGTCCCATTCTCTAGAAGCAACAACTTGTTAAGGGTTTGTCCTTAAATCATTTAATAGTTAAGATTATAGTTTCGAACTGTAAATATTTGTTTCCACATTAACATTCATTTCTTAACATGTGTATAAATTGCTTCTTCTCACCAGATATGCGGAAGTTGGCACATACCAGCCACATTGAGTCCTAAGAACAGGTGTGGAGTGAGTGACAGATGGATATAACCAGATAGGGTTTTGTTTGGTAAATTGGCAATGAGGACTGTAGCAAGGGGGTAGGACGTGTGTGCAAGGTAGTGATTGTATGGTAGGTTCTGGAATCTGAAGGTGGCCAGGATGGAGGTGAGGCAGTGATGGTCAGTGAGCCATGGAGGTGAAGAGACTGGACCCAATGTGGATGGAGTGGATTGATCATTGGAGATGAGGCTCTAGGGAAAACCTATCTGCAGATCAGAGGTGAGGGTCAGACAGGGGGAACTTGAAACTGAGACTTTGGAGGTCACACCAATGTGAGTGATGATAAAATGCCGGACTGGATGGTTAGATCGGGGTGGATGACCAGGGTAAAGGAAGGCATGTCTAGAAGATGGAGAAGTTATGAACTTCTATGTGGACATCAGAATCACCACAAATGAGGACAGTCTTAATGCTGGAGAAGTCTATAAACTAGGCACTTAGGCCATAAAATAATATAGTCAACATTTACATGCCCTTCAGTGACTTTAAGCATATATTAAAATTTTATCTTATTTGCCATTGATTTCTCTTTTAAAAATGAATCGACAAGACTACGTATAACACCAACGACCCAGTCTTGCATCACTTCTCTCTCAGTGGCTGTTCAAGATTCTCACATATGACAGGATGTTAGAAATATAAGTTTAACTAAAGACCAAGAGACCGTAGAAAACACATTTCAAAAGAGTCCCAGTATGACTTGCAGAATTTAATAACAAAGTTTCTAAACAAATCCATTCACAACTGTTCAAACATCCTTCATATGGGAGATTCAAAAGATTAAAAGTTTAAGTTTTACATGAGGACTAAAATATTAATTTAATTTAAAGATGAATCACACCACCCCTCCTCATGGGTTTCCTCATAATGGAAAAAATTCTTAGCAAAAGCTACGTAAGTGATGAAATCATGCCCTAGTGCTGATCTTCATGACACTACACAGGCGGAGCTGATGACATCACATCGGAGCACTCTGCTGGAACAGGACATTCTGTTTTCTCCCATCTGCAGGTCACTCTCACCTGCAGCTAAGCTCTACTGCAGCATTTGGAAATTGATACAGAATCTGCTCAGTGCTGGAGTCGGGAGAGTATTTGATCTAGAGTCAGGGAACCTGCATTCTGTGTAGTAAACTATGTTAAAAAAGTCATCAACATATTTGGTTGAAAAAAATTTAAAACTAAGGATGGTATTTTCATATATGTGTGTGTGTGTGTGTGTGTGTATATATATATATATATATATATATATATATATTTTACTGTCACCTGAATACTTAGAATTCAATTGTAAGTTCCCCATGCTGAGGGTAAATCTGAGGGGCAGCCTCAATGTCTGTGGTCCACAGGGACTTGCTGTGTTGTTACAGCAACTCATTGTGGACCATTCCTTCTACTTGAGTTCTTTGTGGAATGAGTGATCCCTGGTACCCAAGAGTCCTGAATTCTATACTGACCTAATTTTAATGAAGATAAATGACGTACCTACGGAAGGGTCAGTTGTTTTTAATTCTGTCCCCATGAGGACTGACGATTAGAATGAGAGAAAGTCACAGCCAGAACAAATGGTGCCCAATTGTGAGGTGAAAGTTGTCTTCCCAAACCTAATTCATCTTAAAACTCTTAATAATTTTTTTCCAAGATATTTTCCACTTTGAAATCAACAATGAGATTGCAATATCAAACAGGGACGTGTGTTCCACATGTTTCTAGACTTTACATTGGTCTAGATAAGAGCTAAATAAACGTTGAGTTTTAAGGGGAAAGACATGATTTTCATAACCAGAATCCAAGGCCTACCTGCCACCATGTTAAGGACAAATATCACCAGAGGGCTTTTCATAAACCCACTGGACTGGTTGTATGTAGTCAGAGATGTTATCTTTAAGGACAATATTTTCCAAAAGATTGGACAATCTAATGGATCTACAGACTCATTCACAGACCAGAAGATGCTTCCCCAAGGAACATAGCCTCTGGTCAAGTTTGCAGGGCAGTGTTCACTCACAAACCCACACCTGACAACCAAGTCAGAGGCCCCCTGTCTCTGCCCCACTCTGCTTCCTACATCTCCAAGGTTTCCTGGGAATAAAAATCTCCTCCTCTGCAAGTGTCCTGTAGAGTACTCTGGAGAAGCATCTGGAGGGTGTGCTGCTTTAGCCACTGCCTAAAGGAGCCAAAGAAGAATTAAATGATGGTGCTGGCTCAGCTGTTTCAGGGCAGGATGAACACAATGCAATGAGGTCACAAAAAATGAAATGTACTCAGTTTGAACTCACAACCCAGGGAGGCTTTGGATGCCATCAGGCAGGTGGCAAGAGAGGAAGGTTGGGACCCGACAAGAGGGTCCCATAGAGTTGGCCATTTTCGTCCCCTGGAACCACACAGGAACCTGACTATCAGGGTAACTGGCTCTAGAGAGAACCACAAATAAGAATATCCATAGGTCATAGGAACAAAACCAGCATGGTACTGGCACAAAAACTGGCACACAGACCAAGAGAATAGAATAGAAGACCTGGAAATAAACCCATGCATATGCAGCCATCTGATTCCAGACAAAAGGTACCAAAATTATACATTGGAGAAAATAGTCTTTTCAGTAAATGGTGCTGGGAGACTGGATATTCACAAGAAGATAGAAAGTCAATCTCCACCTCTCATCCTGTACACAAATCAACTCAAAATGGACCCAAGACCTTAATGTAAGATCTGAAACCTTGAAACCATTAGAGGAAACATAGGGAGAACACTCTAAGATATAGGCACAGGCAGCAATTTCCAAAACAGGACTCTAGTAGCTTGAGAAATAAGAGCAAGAATTGACAAATGGGATTACATCATATCAAACAGTTTCTGCACAGTAAAGGAAACAGCCAACAGAGTGAAGAGACAATCTGCAGAATGGAGAAAATCTTTGCTCTTTCATCTGGATGTCTATCCAGAATATACGAAGAACTTTGAAAAACTTCACAGACACTTTACAGAAGAAATACAATCACTCAACAAGTAATATGAAAAATGTTCAACATCACTATCAATTAGAGAAATGCAAATCAAAACTACTATAAGATTTCATTTCACTGCAGTCAGAATGGCCATTATACAAGCAACAATAAATGTTGCTGAGCATGTGAGGAAAAAGACACACTCATACGTTGTTGGTGGGACTGTGAATTGGTGTAACTATTATGGAAAGCAGTATGGAGATTCCTCAAAAAACTTGGAATGGAACTCCCATTTGATCCAGCTATCCCATTCCTAGGTTTATACCCAAAGTACTTAAAATCAGCATACTACAGGGACACTGCCACATCAATATTTATAGTAGCTCAACTCACAATAGCTAAACTATGGAAGCAACCTAGGTGTCCTTCAAAAGATGACAATTTAAAGAAAATGGGGGTATATATATACACAATGGAATATTACTTAGCCTTAAAGAAGAATGGTATTTTGGCATTTGCTAAGTGAAATAAGCCAGTCCCCAAAAACCAAAGGCTGAATGTTTTCTCTGATATGTGAATGCTAATAAGTAATAATGGGGGACTAGGGAAGAATGGAGTTTCTTTGGATTAGGCAGAGGGGAGTGATGAGGGGGGAGAGGGTGTGGAGGTAGGAAGGAAGGTAGAATGAATCAGACATTATTACCCTATGTGCATTATGACTACACTACCAGTGTGATTTTACATCATGTACAACCAGAAGAATGAGAAGCTATGCTCTATTTATGTATGATGTGTTAATGTGCATTCTACTGTCATGTATAACTAATTAGAATAAATATAAAAACAACAACAACGAAAACAAAACACCAAAAAACAAAAAACACTTACCATCACCTTTTGTCCCCCGCCTCTCCATCATGTCTCGCCAGGCTTCTTGAGATTTGACAACCCAGCCAAGGCACAGACTACCATCCAGGCCATGAATGTCTTCACCAGAGAATGGGAAGAGGCTCAAGTGCAGCTGAAGCAGCAAAGACACCAATGACCTGTACTGAGCTCAGGTGGGGGCGCCCCCTAGGGGAAAGCAGGGCTCACACAGGGCAGGATGCTGAGCTGGCTACATTAAAAAACAAACCTCGCCTCCACTCTCTATTATAAATGAGAACTGTTTTTTAGGGATTGGCTAGCTTCACTAAGCATAATCTGCTCTAGTGCCATCCATTTCCCTGCAAATTCCATGATTTGTCATTTTTTAGTGTTGCGTAATACTCCATGGTGTATAAATGCCACATTTTTTTTTATCCATTCATCTATTGAAGGGCATCTGGGTTGGTTCCACAGTGTAGCAATTGTGAATTGTGCTGCTATGAACATCGATGTGGCAGTATCCCTGTAGTACACTCTTTTAAGGTCTTCAGGGAATAGTCCGAGAAGGGCAATAGCTGGGTCAAATGGTGGTTCCATTCCCAGCTTTCCCAGGAATCTCCATACTGCTTTCCAAATTGGCCGCACCAGTTTGCAGTCCCACCAGCAATGTACAAGAGTACCCTTTTCCCCACATCCTCTCCAGCACTTGTTGTTGTTTGACTTCATAATGGCTGCCAATCTTACTGGAGTGAGATGGTATCTTAGGGTGGTTTTGATTTGCATTTCTCTGACTGCTAGAAATGGTGAGCATTTTTTCATGTACTTGTTGATTGATTGTATGTCCTCCTCTGAGAAGTGTCTGTTCAGGTCCTTGGCCCATTTGTTGATTGGGTTATTTGTTATCTTATTGTCTAATTTTTTGAGTTCTTTCTTTGATATAATGAGAGCAACTAAGAACAGAGCAGGGAGGAAGAGCAGGAAGAAAAGATTAACATTAAACAGATACATGAGGTGGGAGGGAAAGGGAGAGAAAAGGGAAATTGCATGGTAATGGAGGGAGACCCTCATTGTTATACAAAATTACATATGATAGGTTGTGAGGGGAATGGGAAAATAAAGAAGGAGAGAAATGAATTACAGTAGATGGGGTAGAGAGAGAAGATGGGAGGGGATGGGAGGGGGGGATAGTAGAGGATAGGAAAGGTAGCAGAATACAACAGTTACTAATAGGGAATTATGTAAAAATGTGGATGTGTAACCGATGTGATTCTGCAATCTGTATTTGGGGTAAAATTGGGAGTTCATAACCCACTTGAATCTAATGTATGGAATATGATATGTCAAGAGCTTTGTAATGTTTTGAACAACCAATAAAAAAAAGGTTAAAAAAAATAAATGAGAACTGTTGGATGACACCTTTGACTCCTCAGGCAATATCAATCAAGCTGAAGACCCAGACACTCCGTGACTGTAACATTTCTTTTTTTTTAATTTTGAAGCATTTTATTAATATTTAATAATCATGTTACTCCAGAATGATATTTACTAATATTCTCATAAGTGTTGGGAATATTCATGAATAATCCTTCAGTAGATACAGAGGCTGATTGTAGATTCCTTGGATTTTGAAACAGTTTATGATTTGTCACCTAAATTAGTATAAAGCATGTATATTCAAAGTCTGAACGTGTAGCCTGATTTTCTAAGCTGACATTCTTTCAAAGTTTGCTTAACAATGAAACCTTCCATGTGGTTTCGAAGTAATTAAGTTAATCTTGCTTTTAAATCCAACTTCATATAGCTCAGTGTTTTGTATTTTCTTGTTCCCATTAAATTTAACTACAGACTTAACTGCCTTTGACAACACAGTTTCCTAAGGAACAGGGAAAAAAGCAAAAATATATTAATGATAACATGAGCAACTGTAGAATGGTTTTGTATTTGTAGGGTATTTTTTTTGCCAATAAAAACATGTAACATATATTTTTACAAGAAATAACAGTTTTTGGAAATAGTCTCAAGGTATTTTGGTACTACTCTGCATTAGCCTGAATCTTATTATTGGATCATACTATTATTCCCATTGGGTTTAACATTCTTTCTATTTTATACCCATTTCTTCACCATAAGCTATAATATTTCTTTTTTTTATTGGTTGTTCAAAACATTACAAAGCTCTTGACATATCATATTTCATACATTTGATTCAGGTGGGTTTTGAACTCCCAATTTTACCCCAAATACAGATTGCAGAATCACATCGGTTACACATCCACATTTTTACATAATGCCCTATTAGTAACTGTTGTATTTTGCTGCCTTTCCTATCCTCTACTATCTCCCCTCCCCTCCCCTCCCATCTTCTCTCTCTACCCCATCTACTGTAATTCATTTCTCTCCTTCTTTATTTTCCCATTCCCCTCACAACCTATTATATGTAATTTTGTATAACAATGAGGATCTCCCTCCATTACCATGCAATTTCCCTTTTCTCTCCCTTTCCCTCCCACCGCATGTATCTGTTTAATGTTAATCTTTTCTTCCTGCTCTTCCTCCCTGCTTTGTTCTTAGTTGCTCTCATTATATCAAAGAAGACATTTGGTATTTGTTTTTTAGGGATTGGCTAGCTTCACTAAGCATAATCTGCTCTAGTGCCATCCATTTCCCTGCAAATTCCATGATTTTGTCATTTTTTAGTGCTGTATAATACTCCATTGTGTATAAATGCCACATTTTTTTTTATCCATTCATCTATTGAAGGGCATCTGGGTTGGTTCCACAGTCTTGCTATTGTGAACTGTGCTGCTATGAACATCGATGTAGCAGTGTCCCTGTAGCATGCTCTTTTTAGGTCTTTAGGGAATAGACCGAGAAGGGCAATAGCTGGGTCAAATGGTGGCTCCATTCCCAGCTTTCCAAGAAATCTCCATACTGCTTTCCAAATTGGCTGCACCAATTTGCAGTCCCACCAGCAATGAACAAGTATACCCTTTTCCCCACATCCTCTCCAGCACTTGTTGTTGTTTGACTTCATAATGGCTGCCAATCTTATTGGAGTGAGATGGTATCTTAGGGTGGTTTTGATTTGCATTTCTCTGACTGCTAGAGATGGTGAGCATTTTTTCATGTACTTGTTGATTGATTGTATGTCCTCCTCTGAGAAGTGTCTGTTCAGGTCCTTGGCCCATTTGTTGATTGGGTTGTTTGTTCTCTTATTGTCTAATTTTTTGAGTTCTTTGTATACTCTGGATATTAGGGCTCTATCTGAAGTGTGAGGAGTAAAGATTTGTTCCCAGGGTGTAGGCTCCCTATTTACCTCTCTTATTGTTTCTTTTGCTGAGAAAAAACTTTTTAGTTTGAGTAAGTCCCATTTGTTGATTCTAGTTATTAACTTTTGTGCTATGGGTGTCCTATTGAGGAATTCGGAGCCCGACCCCACAGTATGTAGATCGTAGCCAACTTTTTCTTCTATCAGACGGAGCGTCTCTGATTTGATATCAAGCTCCTTGATCCATTTTGAATTCACTTTTGTGCATGGCGAGAGAAAGGGATTCAGTTTCATTTTGTTGCATATGGATTTCCAGTTTTCCCAACACCATTTGTTGAAGATGCTATCCTTCCTCCATTGCATGCTTTTAGCCCCTTTATCAAATATAAGATAGTTGTAGTTTTGTGGATTGGTTTCTGTGTCCTCTATTCTGTACCATTGGTCCACCCGCCTGTTTTGGTACCAGTACCATGCTGTTTTTGTTACTATTGCTCTGTAGTATAGTTTGAAGTCTGGTATCGCTATACCGCCTGATTTACACTTCCTGCTTAGCATTGTTTTTGCTATTCTGGGTCTTTTATTTTTCCATATGAATTTCATGATTGCTTTCTCTATTTCTACAAGAAATGCCGTTGGGATTTTGATTGGCATTGCATTAAACCTATAGAGAACTTTTGGTAATATCGCCATTTTGATGATGTTAGTTCTGCCTATCCATGAACAGGGTATATTTTTCCATCTTCTAAGATCTTCTTCTATTTCTCTCTTTAGGGTTCTGTAGTTTTCATTGTATAAGTCTTTCACCTCTTTTGTTAGGTTGATTCCCAAGTATTTTATTTTTTTTGAAGATATTTTGAATGGAGTGGTTGTCCTCACTTCCATTTCAGAGGATTTGTCGCTGATATACAGGAATGCCTTTGATTTATGCGTGTTGATTTTATATCCTGCCACTTTGCTGAATTCATTTATTAGCTCTAATAGTTTCTTTGTAGACCCTTTTGGGTCTGCTAGGTATAGAATCATATCATCTGCAAATAGTGATAATTTAAGTTCTTCTTTTCCTATTTTTATGCCTTTAATTTCTTTCGTCTGTCTAATTGCTCTGGCCAGTGTTTCAAGAACTATGTTGAACAGAAGTGGAGAGAGAGGGCATCCCTGTCTTGTTCCAGATTTTAGAGGGAATGCCTTCAGTTTTTCTCCATTCAGAATGATGCTATCCTGAGGCTTAGCATAGATTGCTTTTACAATATTGAGGTATGTTCCTGTTATCCCTAGTTTTTCTAGAGTTTTGAACATGAAGGGATGCTGTACTTTGTCGAATGCTTTTTCTGCATCTATCGAGATGATCATATGGTTCTTATTTTTAAGTCTATTGATGTGGTGAATAACATTTATTGATTTCCGTATATTGAACCAGCCTTGCATCCCAGGGATGAATCCTACTTGATCATGGTGTACAATTTTTTTGATATGTTTTTGTATCCGAGTGGCCAGAATTTTATTGAGGATTTTTGCATCTAGGTTCATTAGAGATATTGGTCTGTAGTTTTCTTTCTTTGAAGTGTCTTCGTCTGGTTTAGGTATCAGGGTGATGTTGGCCTCATAAAATGAATTTGGAAGTTCTCCCTCCTTTTCTATTTCCTGAAGTAGCTTGAAAACTATTGGTATTAGTTCTTCTTTAAAGGTTTTGTAAAATTCTACTGTATACGCATCCGGTCCTGGGCTTTTCTTAGTTGGTAGTCTTTTGATGGTTTCTTCTATTTCCTCAATTGATATTGGTCTGTTTAGGTTTTCTATATCCTCCTGGCTCAATCTGGGCAGATCATATGACTTAAGAAATTTATCTATGCCTTCACTATCTTCTAATTTATTGGAGTATAAGGATTCAAAATAGTTTTTGATTATCTTCTGTATTTCTGAAGTGTCTGTTGTGATATTGCCTTTTTCATCCCGTATGCTAGTAATTTGAGTTCTCTCTCTTCTTCTCTTCGCTAGCATCGCTAAGGGTCTGTCGATTTTGTTTATTTTTTCAAAGAACCAACTTTTAGTTTTGTCAATTTTTTCAATTGTTTCTTTTGTTTCGATTTCATTAATTTCAGCTCTGATTTTAATTATTTCTTGCCTTCTACTTCTTTTGCTGTTGTTTTGCTCTTCTTTTTCTAGGATTTTGAGATGAAGTATGAGATCATTTATTTGTTGGTTTTTTCTTTTTTTAAGGAATGAACTCCACGCAATGAATTTTCCTCTTAGAACTGCTTTCAATGTGTCCCATAGATTCCGATATGTTGTGTCTGTGTTTTCATTTATCTCTAAGAATTTTTTAATTTCCTCCTTGATGTCTTCTATAACCCATTGATCATTCAGTAACCTATTGTTCATTCTCCAAGTGATGTATGCTTTTTCCTTCCTTCTTTTATCGTTGATTTTCAGTTTCATTCCATTATGATCAGATAAGATGCATGGTATTATCTCTACTCCTTTATATTGTCTAAGAGTTGCCCTGTGACATAATATATGATCTATTTTTGAGAAGGATCCATGTGCTGCTGAGAAAAAAGTGTAACTGCTTGATGTTGGGTGGTATACTCTATATATGTCAATTAGGTCTAGGTTATTAATAGTGTTATTGAGTTCTATAGTTTCCTTATTCAACTTTTGTTTGGAAGATCTGTCCAGTGGCAAGAGAGGTGTGTTGAAGTCTCCCATGATTATGGTGTGGTGGTCTATTAGACTCTTGAACTTGAGAAGAGTTTGTTTGACGAACATAGCTGCACCATTGTTTGGGGCATAAATATTTATGATTGTTATGTCTTGTTGGTGTATGGTTCCCTTAAGCAGTATGTAGTGTCCCTCTTTATCTCTTTTGATTAACTTTGGCTTGAAATCTATTTTATTTGATATGAGTATGGACACTCCTGCTTGCTTCCGAAGTCCATATGAGTGATATGATTTTTCCCAACCTTTCACCTTCAGCCTATGTATGTCTTTTCCTATCAAATGCGTCTCCTGTAGGCAGCATATTGTTGGGTCTTGTTTTGTGATCCATTCTTCTAGCCTGTGTCTCTTTATTGTTGAGTTTAAGCCATTAACATTTAGGGTTATTATTGAGATATGGGTTGTTCTTCCAACCATATTTGTTTATTTCTGTTACTAAACATGGTTTGTTTTCCTCTTTGATTATTTCCCCCCCCCCTTTACTGTCCTACCTACCACTGTTGGTTTTCATTGTTATTTTCCATTTCCTCTTCCTGTAATGCTTTGGCGAGGATGTTTTGAAGAGATGGTTTTCTAGCTGCAAATTCTTTTAACTTTTGTTTATCGTGGAAGGTTTTAATTTCATCCTCCATCCTGAAGCTTAATTTCGCTGGATACACAATTCTTGGTTGGAACCCATTTTCTTTCAGTGTTTGAAATATGTTATTCCAGGATCTTCTAGCTTTCAGAGTCTGTGTTGAAAGATCAGTTGTTATCCTGATTGGCTTACCCCTAAATGTAATCTGCTTCCTTTCTCTTGTAGCTTTTAAAATTCTCTCCTTATTCTGTATGTTGGGCATCTTCATTATAATGTGTCTAGGTGTGGATCTCTTATGATTTTGCACATTCGGCGTCCTGTAGGCTTCTAGGATTTGGGATTCTGTCTCATTCTTCAAGTCTGGGAAGTTTTCTTGTATTATTTCATTGAATAGACTGCTCATTACTTTGGTTTGGAGCTCTGTACCTTCCTGTATCCCAATGACTCTTAAGTTTGGTCTCTTAATGTTATCCCATATTTCTTGGATGTTCTGCTCATGGTTTCTTAACAGTCTTGCTGAGCTGTCTATGTTCTTTTCCAGTTGAAATACTTTGTCTTCATTGTCTGATGTTCTATCTTCTAAGTGTTCTACTCTGCTGGTAGTATTCTCCATTGAGTTTTTAAGTTGGTTTATTGCTTCCTGCATTTCTAGGATTTCTGTTTGTTTGTTTTTTATAACCTCTATCTCCCTGTATAGTTGATCCTTTGCTTCCTGGATTTGTTTGCGTAATTCATTGTCGAAGTGATCTTTCATTGTCTGATTTTGCTGTTTAATGTCTTCCTTGATACTCCAGATCATCTGAAGCATGTATATCCTGAATTCTTTATCTGACATTCCATCTGCTGCAGCTGTTACCTCTTCTAAAGTTGCGTTGACCTGCATTGCTTGTGGTCCTTTCTTTCCTTGTCTTTTCATACTGCTTGCGTATCTTTCCTGCAGGTGCGGGTGGCGGCTCTGCTCTCTCCTTATTCCAATTGGGGTGTCGTGGCTACCAAACCGGCAGGTCACTGGGCCTGTTCTGGGCGCTGGCGGCGGCTCTGTTCTGCCGCTACTCCAATTGGGGTGACAAGTGTACCGCGCCGGCAGGCCACCGGGCCTGATCCGCCGGTCGGTTGCAGGTTTGCCTACCCTGCAGGCGCGGGCGGCGGCTCTACTCTGCCCCTACTCCAAATGGGGTGACGTGTCTTTCGTACTGGCAGGCCACTGGGCCTGTTCCGCTGGTCGGTCGCAGATCTGCCCACCTTTCGGGCACAGGTGGAGGCTCTGCTCTGCCCCTACTCCAATTGGGGTGTCGTGACTACCCCGCCTGCAGGACGCTGGGCCTGTTCCTGGCACGGGCGGTGACTCTGCTCTGCCCCTACTCCAATTAGGGTGGTGTGTGTACCACTCCGGCAGGCTCCTGGGCCTGATCCGCCGGTCTGTTGCAGGTCTGCCTACCTTGGAGGCGCGGGCGGCGGATCTGCCCTGCCCCTCCTACCACGCCTGCGGACCCCTGGGCCTTATCTGCAGGTTGGTCACAGGTCTGCTCACCCTGCGGGCACGGGTGGCGGTTCTGCTCCGCCCCCACTCCAATTGGGGTCACGTGACCACCACACCGGCAGGGTCTGATCCGGGCGTGGGAGAAGGATCTGCTCTGCCCCTACTCAAGTTGGGGTGATGTGTGTACCACACTGGCAGGCCACTGGGCCTGACCCGCCAGGCTGTCACAGGTCTGTTTACCTTGCAAGCGCGAACGGCGGCTCTGCCCTGCCCCTCCTACCACGCCCATGTACCACTGGGTCGCGGGTCTGCCCACCTTGCGGGTGCGGGTGGTGGCTCCGCTCCGCCCCCTCTCCAATTGGGGTCACGCGGTCACCAAGCTGGCGAGCCGCTGGCCCTGCTCTGGGCGCTGGCGGCGGCCCGTCTCCTCCCCTCTGGCTCGACGACAAATTGAGGAGACTCGGGTGTCTGTGCCTCACCCCCCCTACCAGGAGACCAACTGTTTATGTTGCCGCTGGTATTGATGAAGTTCTCTCCTCCGCCGCTTTCTGATGACATCAGATCTCTGCCATGTTGGTATCCTATGCGAATGGCAGCATTTCGTTCCCCTTGCAGTGCAACCAAAACAACGGGTGAGTCCTGACCGGCCCTCAGCAGGACCCGGACCGAGAAGCAGTTTCCGCGGGCTCCTAGCCCCGGGCCAGGGAAGTTCCAGGAGCCGGAACTCGGCTGCTCCGTGCTCGGTGTAAGCTCCTATAAGTGTAAGCTCCAAGAAGCAGTCCCCGCGGGCTCAGTTCCGGGAGCCGGAATTCGGCTGCTTAGTGCTTGGTGTATGCTCTGATAGGAGCAGGGTCCAAGAAGCAGCCTCTGCAGGCTCTGCAGCCCTGGTCCAGGGCGGTTCCGGGACGGTTCCGGGAGCCGGAACTCGGCTGCCCCGCGCTCGGTGTTCACTCCGATAAGATCAGGTTCTAAGAAGCACCCAGGCACTGAACCCTAGCAATGTGTCTGCAAGCCGCAGGCGAATTGCAGCCTGAAATTACCTGTTCTATGGCTGAATGAGCTGCGGTCAGTCGAAAACAGGTATGGTGACATCAGCTTTCCAACATGGTGGCTGCTGGCCTCCTCTGTGGTCTGACCGGTGTGGAGAACCGAGATGGACCGCTTCCTTCCCCTGTCTCGAACCCAGAATTCAGCCCTGAGTACGGTGCTTGCACGGCTGGCAGAAACTGCAGCGCTGTATCCCTGCGTCGCTATCTCCTCGTTTCCCAGCGCGCGCTGCAGACTCTAGCCGCGGGGCGATTTGCTGAATAAGCAGTGTTACCCTACGTGCGACAAACCTCTCGCGTTTGAGTCCCCGTAGCCGATCCTCGTGCGATGGAAATCCTTCCTCCAGGTTCCGGAGCACCCCACTATTGCTGGAAATTCCTAACAAGATATCCTTTAGCCGTCCTGACTTGTCATACTCCCACACAGTGAAGCAGCACACGGGGGCAATGCACTCCCCTCGCCGCCATCTTCCCTTTTCTATCTCGGTTTTGTAGTTTTCATTGTATAAGTCCTTCACCTCTTTTGTTAGGTTGATTCCCAAGTATTTTATTTTTTTTGAGGATATTGTGAATGGAGTGTTTTTCCTCATTTCCGTTTCAGAAGTTTTGTCACTGATATACAGAAATGCCTTTGATTTATGCGTGTTGATTTTATATCCTGCCACTTTGCTGAATTCATTTATTAGTTCTAGTAGTTTTTTTGTAGACCCTTTTGGGTCTTCTAGGTATAGAATCATGTCTTCTGCAAATAGTGATAATTTAAGTTCTTCCTTTCCTATTTTTATGCCTTTAATTTCTTTCGTCTAATTGCTCTGGCCAGTGTTTCGAGAACTATATTGAATAGAATTGGTGATAGAGGGCATCCCTGTCTTGTTCCAGATTTTAGGGGGAATGCCTTCAATTTTTCTCCATTGAGAATGATGCTAGCCTGAGGCTTAGCATAGATAGCTTTTACTATGTCGAGGTAAGTTCCTGTTATTCCTAGTTTTTCTAATGTTTTGAACATAAAGGGATGCTGTACTTTGTCGAATGCTCTTTCTGCGTCTATTGAGATGATCATATGGTTCTTATCTTTAAGTCTATTGATGTGGTGAATAACATTTATTGATTTCCGTATATTGAACCATCCTTGCATCCCAGGGATGAATCCTACTTGATCATGGTGCACAATTTTTTTGATGTGCCTTTGTATCCGATTCACCAGAATTTTATTGAGGATTTTTGCATCTAGGTTCATCAGAGATATTGGTCTGTAGTTTTCTTTCTTTGAGGTGTCTTTGTCTGGTTTTGGAATCAGGGTGATGTTGGCCTCATAGAATGAATTTGGCAGAGCTCCCTCTTTTTCTATTTCCTGAAATAGCTTGAAAAGTATTGGTATTAATTCTTCCTTAAAGGTTTTGTAAAACTCCGCTGTATACCCATCCGGTCCTGGGCTTTTCTTGGTTGGAAGTCTTTTGATTGCTTCTTCTATTTCATCTATTGATATTGGTCTGTTTAAGTTGTGAGTATCCTCCTGACTCAGTCTGGGCAAATCATATGACTTAAGGAATTTATCGATGTCTTCACTATCTTCTATTTTATTGGAATATAGGTTTTCAAAATAATTTCTAATTGTCTTCTGTATTTCTTTAGCGTCTCTTGTGATATTGCCTTTTTCATCCCGTATGCTAGTAATTTGAGTTCTCTCTCTTCTTCTCTTCGTTAGCATGGCTAAGGGTCTGTCGATCTTATTTATTTTTTCAAAGAACCAACTTTTAGTTTTGTTAATTTTTTCAATAGTTTCTTTTGTTTCAATTTCGTTGATTTCTGCTCTGATTTTAATTATTTCTTGCCTTCTGCTACATTTGCTGTTGTTTTGCTCTTCCTTTTCTAGGGCTTTGAGATGAAGTGTGAGCTCATTTATTTGTTGGTTTTTCCTTTTTTTGAGGAATGACCTCCAGGCGATGAATTTCCCTCTTAAAACTGCTTTCATTGTGTCCCATAGATTCCGATATGTTGTGTCTGTGTTTTCATTTATCTCTAAGAATTTTTTGATTTCCTCCTTTATGTCTTCTGTAACCCATTGATCATTCAGTAACATATTGTTCATTTTCCATGTGATGTAGGATTTTTCCTTCCTTCTTTTATCATTGATTTCCAGTTTCATTCCATTATGATCAGATAAAATGCATGGGATTATCTCCACCCCTGTATATTTACTGAGGGTTACCCTATGGCATAATATATGGTCTATTTTTGAGAAGGATCCATGTGCTGCTGAGAAAAAAGTATATCCACTTGATGATGGTTAATATATTCTATATATGTCAGTTAAGTCTAGGTTGTTGATTGTGATATTGTGTTCTATAGTTTCTTTATTCAACTTTTGTTTGTAGGATCTGTCAAATGGTGAGAAAGGTGTGTTGAAGTTACCCATAATTATTGTGTTGTCGTCTATTTGATTCTTGAACTTGAGGAGAATTTGTTTTATGAACGTCGCAGCACCATTATTTGGTGCATAAATATTGATAATTGTTATGTCTTGTTGGTGAATGGTTCCTTTTAACAGTATATAATGTCCTTCCTTATCCCTTTTGATTAACTTAGTCTTGAAGTCGATTTTATTCGATATGAGGTTGGCCACCCCTGCTTGCTTACGAGGACTGTGTGTGTGGTATATTTTTTCCCAACCTTTCACCTTCAGCCTGTGTATGTCTTTTGCAATCAGATGTGTCTCCTGGAGGCAGCATATTGTTGGATTTGTTTTTTTAATCCATGTTACCAGCCTATGTCGCTTTATTGGAGAGTTTAAGCCATTAACGTTTAGAGTTACTATTGATATATGGTTTGTACTTCCAGCCATGTTTGATTATTTATCTTCTTTTTTTTTAAATTTAATTAGTTTGTTTCTCCATGGTTAGCTTTCCCCCCGCCCTCTGTTTTTATAGAGGCACTTCCCACTGATGGTTTTGGTTATTGTTTTTCATTTCTTCCTCGAGTAGTGTTTTGCTCAAGATGCTTTGCAATGCTGGTTTTCTGGCTGCAAATTCTTTTAGCTTTTGTTTATCATGAAAGATTTTTATTTCGTTGTCGTACCTGAAGCTTAATTTTGCTGGATACAGAATTCTCACATGGGTTGTCTGATGTCACTGCCCCCAGGGCCAGGCCAGACTGTTCCAGAACCTTGAGGCTACCAGCCACCAGTCACCCAGGCATGTTGACCATGCACTTGTTAGGAAGGGCTTCTCGCCTGCTGCCACTGCTACCAGTGTCTCTTGCTTAGCGCCTAGAGCCGCGTGTGGCTCTTGGCAAACCCTGACTCACTCACCTTCCCTGTTTGTTCCAGGGACGTTCCAAGCAAGAGAACTAGGAACTTTCATCTTAAAACAACTAAGCAGCACACACACACACACACACACACCACCTTAAAAAAGAGAAAGAAATAAACAATCTTTCTTCTATTAGGTGCAGGGTCTCTGGTCTAGTTCCTAGGTTCTTGATCCACTTTGAGTTGAATTTTGTGCATGATGAGAGATAGGGGTTTAATTTAATTTTGCTACATATGGATTTCCAGTTTTCCCAGCATCACTTGTTGACGAGGCCATCTTTTCTCCAATATATGTTTTTGGCACCTTTGTCTGGTATGAGATAGCTGTGTTTACGTGGGTTTGTCTCTGTGTCCTCTATTCTGTACCATTGATCTATTTTGGTGTCCATACCATGCTGTTTTTGTTACTGTTGCTCTGTAGTATAGTTTAAGTTCTGGTATTGTGATGCCTCCTGCTTCACTCTTCTTGCTAAGGATTACTTTGGCTATTCTGGGTCTTTTATTTTTCTAGGTGAATTTCATGATTGCTTTTTCTAATTCTGTGAGGAATTCTGATTGGAATTGCATTAAATCTGTATAATGCTTTTGGTAGAATGGTCATTTTGACAATATTATTTCTGCCTATCAAGAACATGGGAGATCTGTCCATCTTCTAAGGTCTTCTTTAATCTTCATCATATTGGATTAGGCCCCTACTTCCTTAATAAGATTCCTAAAGTGTAAGAAATAATATCAAGAATCAATAATGGATGGTTTTAAACTGAAAAGCTTCTTCTCAGCAAAAGAAACAATCAGTGAGGTGAAGAGAGAGCCTACAGAATGGGAGCAAATTTTTATGACATGCACATCAGATAGAGCTCTAATCTCCAGGATATATAAAGAACTCAAAAAACTTAACACTAAAACAAAACAAAACAACAACAATAACAACAAAACAAATAACTCAATCAATAAATTGGCTAAGAAACTAAACAGACAATTCTCAGAAGAAGATATACAATTGATCAACAAATATATGAAAAAATGTTCAACATCTCTAGCAATTAGAGAAATGCAAATCAAAACTACTCTAATATTTCATCTCACTCCAGTAAGAATGGCAGTTACTAATAATAATTATAAGCAATAATAAGTGTTGGCGAGGATGTGAGGAAAAAGGCATACTCTTACATTGCTGGTGGGACTGCCAATTGCTTCAACCAATCTGGAAAGCGATATGGAGATTGCTTAGAAAACTTGGAATGGGACCACCATTTGACCAGCTATCCCACTCCTCAGTTTATACCCAAAGGACTTAAAAACACCATACTACAGTGATGCAGCCACATCAGCCGTTTTTATAATAGCACAATTCACAATAGCTAAATTGTGGAACCAACCTAGATGTCCTTCAATAGATGAATGGATAAAGAAACTGTGGTATATATACACACAATGGAATATTATGCAGCATTAAAAGAGAATAAAATCATGGTATTTGTAAGTAAATGGATGGAGTTGGAGAATATCATGCTAAGTGAGGTAAGCCAATCTCCCTAAAACAAAGGATGAATGTTCTTTCTGATAAGTGGATGCTGATCTATATGGGGGGGGCGGGAACATGGGAGGAATAGAGGAACTTTGGATAGGGAAAGGGGAGGGAGGGGAACTGAGTGGGCAGGGGGCTAGAAGGACGGTGGAATGAGATGGACATCATTATTCTAGGTACATGTATGAAGACACGAATAGTAAGTGTGCTGCATTTGTGTACTATGAAGTGAAATGAATTCTGCTGTCATGTAAAACAAGTTAGAATAAATTTTAAAAAATGGGGTGGAGAGAAGAAATAAATAATCTTTAAAGAATTACTGAAACTGTTTACAAGGAATTTTGAAAAACAGGTGTTAGCCTGTTAGCATACCTATGGGTTGATTTGAAAGTTAAATCAAGCTGACCGCGATCTGCTCAGACATCTCACTCTGTACTTCCCCAGGGCCCCTCTTACTGCCAGAGTCCACTCACATAGAAGCTGATACCCCCACCCGCCTGCACCCTGACCACAGTGCTCACAGACGCTAGCCTGCTTTCTGAGTATGTATAGAAATAAATTCTAAGAACTTGGTGACAGTGTGCTTGCCACTCCTGCTCCTTTTTTCTCTGCGGTTTTTGGGGTCTTGAATCTTGCTCTCTACCTGCAATAGCAAGGGCTAAGCCACCCCGAATGCACAGCCTAGATTCTGACTTATAAAAAGTAATGCTCAGAGAGAAGAGCTGCTGTTTCTTGCAGTGTGAGACAGACTGTCGGGCGTCTGACAATACATCTGCTTTTAGCTTTATCTTTGGTGTGTCTGAGTGCTCAGTCCTGCGTCCAGTTTCCTTTCAACAGGGATATTTAAATGATGCTGTCTCTGTTTTTCTATAAATGAATTTGCATATTTTGTAGGACTTTTCATTGTAATGATAGAGTGGAAAACTATTTAGTGAAAGCACGATATTTATCTTTGGTAAATGACTTTAGAGAAATTAAAGCATTGCTTAAAAAAGTCAGAAAAAACCTGAATTATTTAAGAACACATATTTTAAAACATATCATATTATAATTTATCTGCACCTCTGGGAAGACTTGCTTTGGCATTCCTTCCCCATTATTTCTTCATCAATACATGACTGATATTCTTTCAAGTTTTGATAATTATAAGTATTAACTCATATTAATTATATGAATGAATGGGTTTCGCTGTGACATTTCCATATATGCATAAAGTTTTAATTGTATCTGCCCTCATGATGATGGTAATTCATCTGGAGACCAAGGGGGCTCTTGGGTCTACCATTTTTTTTTCTTTACAAGAACACATTTCGGGTTCTTCTCAGGCCTCCTGTCTTTCTTTTTAATTTTGTTTGTTTGTCTCTTCATGTTTTTAATTTTCTTTTTCTTTCTCTTGACTCCTCCTTTTAGGATGTCCAGATGTTATAAAAAGTAAAACAAAACAGCTGTAGTTCTTTCTTACTGTTCTTTTCCCACTCAACCCCCTAAAACTCCTTGTACCCTCCTGTAACTATTACATGACACTTTCTTCAGCTTAGCACCGAATAAAGTACAGTTAAAAACAAACAAGAACATCAAAAGAACAAGTAATCCAATCAAAAAATGGGCAAATGATTTGAACAGATACTTCTCAAAAGAAGAAGTAAAAATCACCAATGAATACAGGGAAAAATGCTCAACATCTTTCATCAGAGAAATTAAAATCAAAACTGACTTGAGATGCCACCACACCCTAGTTCTGGTGGCTATTATAAAAAAACAGACAACACAAAACTAACTAATGTTGGTGATGATATTGAGAAAGAAGGAACCCTTACACACTCCTGGTTGTAAACTAATATAGTAACTATGGAAAACAGTATAGAGGTTCCTCAAAAAACTAAAAATAGAACTTATGTCACTCCTAAGTATATACTGGAAGGAAATTAAATTAGTATACAAAAGAGTTCACTGCATATCTATCTATATTGTGCTACTGTTCATAATATCTGAGCTAGGGAATCAGTCTAGGTGACCATCAACAGGTGAATGAATAAAGAATGGACTATTATTCAGCCACGAAGAAGAACAGAATCTTGTTGTTTGCAGGGAAATGGGTGGAACTGAAGGACATTATGTTAAATGAAATTAGCCAGACACAGGAAGACGAGTGTTGCATGCTTTCTCTTTTATATGGAGACTTACAAATGACCTGAACGTCTAGGAGAAAGAGGAAGTATTAAAGAAGGGGAAGGGAACTCAAAGGGAAGGTGAAGAGAAAGGAGGAGAAGAAATATCGCTTCTCGGCCTTTTGGCTAAGATCAAGTGGAGAAAGGAGGAGAAGAGAGGACAGATACAATTAAAACTTTATATATGCATGCATGGAAATGTCACAGTGAAACCTATTCATTCATATAATTAATATGAGTTAACATTTATAATTATCAAAACTTGAAAGAATATCAGTCATGTATTGATGAAGAAACAAAGTGCTTGGTACCAGATTAAATAAGAGTTCCCAAATAGAAAGTCACAGTAGTTCCCTTGCAAGATGTTCAGCAACAGGGAAGGGGCCCACAGCAGGGCATATCAGCTGACAGGTGTCTTGGGTGGCAGCAGCAGTACCAGAGGGGCCACAAGATAGCCAGGCACTGAGCATGCTCAGACTTGTGATGTAGGAAAAGCTTATCATAGTGATGTGGAAGCAGGGGAGGGACATAGAGATGGGATGAGAGAAGTTGAAGAGTTTCTCTAGATAATTTATAATCAGGAAGCAGGGGGTGAGGAAGCCCGCCCAGCTAGGTTGAAGATACAGACTGAGAAGGAGTTCTCAAGCAGGCAGAAGTCCAGAAGCCACAGCATAATCCCATTCCCTGCTAGATGACCTGAGATAGGGATGCAGTGAAAGAGCAGGACCCTTAGGATTAAGGAATAAAATCTCTCAGGGTGGGGTAGGGGTGGGGAATGAGACAGCTAAGCTAATTTTTGGATTTAAGGGATTAAAAGACATACCAGAAAATTAGGAGTTAAGAAGTGGACCAGTCTTCAAGGCTATACAATTAAGAGAACACACCAGGACACAGGAGACTGAGATGCCTGCTTATCCTGCTGAGGCTGTGGGGTCTGCAGGAATACCATGAAACCAGAGTCACAAGAAACAATCTCACCAAAATCATAACCCACTGAGACAGGACAGTAGTTTGCCCTGTTCTGAAAACAATATTAGGGACCCTCCCAGACGATGAGAGGAAAATTCTAGGTGATGAGGGGTGAACACATGAATAGAACAATCACTAAAGTAACCTGAAGTTACCTTTACCTTATTAGCATAGTAAAATGCACACCTCAAGGGAGACACTTAAGATGGTGATGAGACATGCATGGTGTGAAGAGGCATGCTGGAGAAGGGCGTAGGTAAAACTAAAATCCCACCTCTACATGTGATGACAGCAAGAGACCGAGTCCCTTCCTGCCCCATAGATGCCATAAAGGCTGCACATCTTTCTCCTTTGAATGAAGTAGCCATACAGTCTTGGTAGGTGCTGTGCCTCCTTTTTGCTGAGCAAAAGATAAAGCTTCTACTCACTTTCATTTGTATTGTAAAAGTCCCCATCTCTAGTATCACAAAAGGGCAATGATGAGGGTCAGTGGGCCCAGGATCTGGTATCTATCCTGATTACGTGGGAGAATTCTCTGGGAGAAATTTTAAATAAAAATGCTCTTTTCCACTTTATGAAGTGCTTTAGATGTAAGTAGAGATGGTGGTGCAGATTTCAGGTGGGAAACTGCTGCGACCCACACAGCATCAAGGAAGGATTCTTGAGTAGGAGCTACTGGAGATGAACAAAAACATAGAGACAAAGAAGACAGAGATATTTTCACAAAAAGCTGGGGCCAGGTGGGACACTGCACTCTGACGGAGGACCAGTGACCCAGAACTAGCTCTGCAAGTTTATTATATAGGGTCTTGTCATCAGGAAATTAAATTATAGGGCCACTGTAAATTGTTTAAGACTTGTGAGTTGTCAGTGGCTTCTTTGTGCACTAGAAAGTTACAGACCTAGAAACATTTCTTTTGCAGATATCCTACTGTTGCAGTGCTAGGAACTTTCTGCTGCACCCAGGAAACCCATTATCCTGGGACATTTGGTAACTGTTAGCATCAGAGCCGAGAGTTAAGGCTGATAACAATATTTCCCAGGCTTGGCTTTTGCTGACACTGCAGGATCAGCCAATGACCAGAAACTCATCTGCTGTTCACAGGAAACTAAGGTAAACTCACAAGTGGTTGAGCAGTATCTGGTGACCAAGTGATTAACTTGTGCTTCTTTTAATCCTAATTAGCCATATGAGTCAAATCCTTTTATTATTCCCACCTTACCGATGAGGAAACAGAGACATGAAGAGGTTGAGTGATGTGCTCCAGGTCTTACTCCAAAAGGTGGAAGAATCTGGATTTAATCCACAGGTCTGCATTGGAAGCCTCACCCTTTACCAACCCTGCTGTTCCCCTGCCAGACGGTGGGTTCATAACACATGGAAAGAGTTGGAGGAGGAAACCTTTACCCTTGGTGATAGAGAAATGGCAAATGACATCTATGTCTTATTAAAGCAGAATAGATTAATTCTGGAAACCATAAGGAAGAAAAACCTAGTAAACACAGGGAACAGGAGTTGGGTGGTGGACGACAGAGAATAGACTCCAGAGCTCAAGAAGCTTTCCTGCCTCTGCAAAGGCCCAGTCAGTCCAGACTGCCCAGGACTCAACAGGGCAGGAGGACCCTAGAGGAAGAAGACAGGGACCTCTGGGTGTCAAGACTGATGGGATCCATCACATGCTCTCTCAGTTTCTGTACCCCTGGTGGCCTGTGGTGGACAGGGAGGAAAACCACAACCTCTGTTATCCTCTCCCAGACTCCTGCATGTTTTGATTCATGGTGCTGAACACAGGTTGCAGCTCTATATTTTAAGTGTATAGAAAGCGGCTTCTGGAGACTTCACAAAACAAATGGACCACAGAATTGGAACTGAAGCCCAGGGCTTCTGAGGGTCCCTTCCTTCCCACCCAGTTCCACTTGGCTGGAAGGTACAGATCAAAAACCTGAGCTGAATCAGGCTCCAAAGCATTCTGTTTCACCTACAATTAATTCAAATTTGTTGTCATGCTTAAAAAAAATTGGGGCATTTCAAGTACAATCTATATTCTAAAAAGTATCAGAAGACCTGGCATTGTCAAACTCATGTCCCTATATGGCAATGAGCCAATGAGTTGGGAAGCAGTTGGCCCTATGAGGCAGCATGTATGCAGTTAGCCACAGAGCTCAGGCTTTTCCTCATTACTGAGGCCTGGGGCTCCAGGTTACTTAACATTTATCAGCATGTTTGCTCTGTGTTTTTCTTGAAGGGGAAAATCACTATTTCCTTTAACATATTCAAATGATCTCTTATCTGACTAGCTTGATTAATTTCCTTGATTCGTTTCCCTATTCTCCACAAGCTTTTGAGATATGGTTCTCCTTGGTGCCCCTGCCCCCACAACCACACATTTTTCATTTTAAAAGTGAAGTGTTTAAGTAAGATGAGCCCAAGGGCCTTTCTAGTTCTGGCTCCCAGGCTCCCTATGTCTGCACTTCAGAAATGAGTTGTGCTATTGACAATACTTAACTGTTTTGTATATGGTTTTGAGGGATTTCTGAACTTTGACTCTTTTGGTTTTTTTTTTTAATTGTTTGAGAACATACACAAATTTACGGCCACCAGGGCAGAGGCTGTGGGTGACTCTTTTTTTTTTTTGTAAGTTTTTTAAAAAAAATTATATGACAGCAGAATGCATTATGATTCTTATTACATATATAGAGCACAATTTTTCATATCTCTGGTTGTATACATAGTATATGCACACCAATTCATGTCTTTGTACGTGTACTTTGGATAGTAATGATCATCACATTCCACCATCATTAATTATCCCATGCCTCCTCCCTTCCCCTCCAACCTCTCTGCCCTATCTAGATAGTCTATTCCTCCCATGCTCCCGCTCCCTATCCCACTACGAATCAGACTCCTTATATCAAAGAAAACATTCAGCATTTGGTTTTTTAGGACTGGCTAACTTCACTTAGCATTATCTTCTCTAATTCCCATCCATTTACCTGCAAAAGCCATGATTTTATTTTCTTTTATTGCTGAGTAATATTCCATTGTGTATATATGTCACTTTTTTTTATCCATTTGTCTATTGAAGGGCATTTAGGTTGGTTCCACAGTTTAGCTATTGTGAATTGTGCTGCTATAAAAATTGATGTGGCTGTGTCCCTGTAGTATGCTGTTTTTTTAATTGATTTTATTTTTTTAAAATACACGACAGTGGAATGCATTACAATTCTTATTACACATATAGAACACAATTTTTCATATCTTTCTATATAAAGTATGTTCACGCCAATTCATGTCTTTATACATGTACTTTTTTGGCATTACAACTCTTATTACACATATATACCACAATTTTTCATGTCTCTGTATATAAAGTATGTTGACACCCAATTCATGTCTTCATACATGTAATTTGGATAGTGATTAATATGCTGTTTTTAAGTCCTTTGGGTATAGACTGAGGAGAGGGACAGTGGGTCAAATGGTGGTTCCATTCCCAATTTTCCAAGAAATCTCCATACTGCCTTCCATATTGGCTGCACCGATTTGCAGTTCCACCAGCAGTGTATGAGTGTACCTTTTCCCCCACATGCACACCAGCACTTATTGTTGTTTTTATGCATAATAGCTACCATTCTGACTGGAGTGAGATGATATCTTAGAGTGGTTTTGATTTGCATTTCTCTAATTGCTAGTGATGATGAATACTTTTTCATGTATTCGTTGACTGATTGCGCATTATCTTCTGCTGCCACAGTCTGGCTGGGCACAAATGCCGCAGTCTGGCTGGGCACACAATCACGAGCCACCACACAGCTTGTAGATTCAAACAGCAACTCTTTATTCCCGAACTCACACCAGCCGTCTACAATCACGTTCTGGGGAAATCCACGTTCTCTTCCCAAATCCACCTTCTCTCCCAAATTCACCTCCACTGGGCTTCTATCTCCAAAATATATACTGTCTGAATCCCGTGAGAACTCAAGGGGAACTCAGGCAGCAGGATACGCCCTATTCCCAGCAGGGATAATCTTAAACCTTAAACCTGGAACCTAAACTGGGAACGCCCTAAACACGATTATCTTAAAACCGGGAACACCCTAATCTGCCTTGGTCCTTGAGCAAGGTCACGTACATTCAATGTCACTGCAACATGGGGTACGCTGGCAAGGAAATTGTCATACCTACTTGGCTAATGGCTCCCAGCATTCTGTGAAGTGTCTCTTTAGGTACTTGGCCCATTTAATTACTGGGTTATTTGTTTTTTTGGTGTTTAGCTTTTTGAGTTCTTTATATACCCTAGTGATTAGTGCTCTATCTGATGTGTGAGGGGTAAAGATTTTCTCCCAAGATGTAGGCTCTCTATTCACCTCACAGATTGTTTCTTTTGATGAGAAGAAGCTTTTAGTTTGAGTCCATCCCATTTATTGATTCTTGATTTTAATTCTTGTGCCACAGGAGTCTTAATAAGGAAGTTGCAGCCTAATCCCACATGATGGAGATTAGGGCCACTTTTTCTTCTATTAAACGCAGGGTCTTTGGTTGTATTCTTAAGTCCTTGATCCATTTTGAGTTGATTTTTGTGCATGTGGAGAGAGAGGGCTTTAATTTAATTTTGTTGCATATGGATTTCCAGTTTTTCCAGCATCATTTGTTCAAGAGGCTATCTTTTCTCCCATGCATGTTCTTCAATATCTCTAATGAACATAGATGCAAAAATTCTCAATAAAATTCTGGCAAATCGAATACAAAAACATATCAAAAAGATCATGCACCATGATCAAGTGGGATTCATCCCAGGGATTCAAGGTTGGTTCAACACACGAAATCAATAAATGTAATTCATCACATCAATAGACTTAAAGGTAAGAATCATATGGTCATCTCAATAGACACAGAAAAAAATAAAAATAAAATAAAATACAGTACCCCTTTATGTTCAAAACATTAGAAAACTAAGGATAACAGGAACATATCTCAACACTGTAAAGGATATCTATGCTACGCCCCAGGCCAACATCATTATAAATGGAGAAAAATTGAAGGCATTTCCTCTAAAAACTGAAACAAAACAGGGATCCCCTATTTTACCATTTCTATTTAAAATAGTTCTTGAAACACTCGTCAGAGCAATTAGATAGATAAACAAATTAAAGGGATACATATAGGAAAAGAACTCAAATTGGCACTATTTGCTGATGATATGATTCTATACCCAGAAGACCCTAAAAGTTCCACCAGAAAACTCCTAGAACTAGTAAATGAATTCAGCAAAGTAGCAGAATATAAAATCAACACTAATAAATCAAAGGCATTTCTGTATATCAGTGACAAATCCTCAGAAAGGGAAATGAGGAAAACTACCCCATTCTCAATAGCCTAAAAAACAAAAAAACAAAACTTGGGAATCAATTTAATGAAAGAGGTGAAAGATCTATACAATGAAAATTACAGAACTCTAAAGAAAGAAATAAAAAAAAAACCTTAGAAGATGGAAAGATCTATCTTGCTCTTGGATAGGCAGAATTAATATTATCAAAATGACCATACTTGCAAAAGCACTATACAGATTTAATGCAATCTGGATCAAAATTCCAATGACATTACTCATAGAAATGGAAAAAGCAATCATGAAATTCATCTGGAAAAATAAGAGACCCAGAATAGCTAAAGCAATCCTTAGCAGGAAGAGTGAAGCAGGTGGCATTGCTATACCAGAACTTAAACTATATTATAGAGGAATAGTAACAAAAACAGCATGGTATTGGCAGCAAAACAGACTGGTAGACCAATGGTACAGAATAGAGGACACAGAGACAAACCACAACATTACAATTATCTTATATTAGACAAAGGTGTGGGTGACTCTTATAATACCGAGAATTTCTCTGTCAGAATCAGGCAGAATTTAGCATCCTTATCCTTTCTATTCCTCTCAAGATGCTTTTGAACGGCAACTGCATTCTTAATTAAATGACAGAGATCCTCAGGAAGATCAGGGGCAAGTCTTTTGGACTTTAGGATTCTCAAGATTTTATTGCAAGTCACAAAATGTACTTGTGCAACACCATGTGAGTCCCTCAGGATCACACCGATCTGTGAGGGACTCAGACCCTTCTTGGCCAGTTTGTAAATTTGCTCCTTCAAGTCATCAAACGTCAACTTCAACCAGGTGGGGACGCTGCAGAGATATGGCAGAGCTGCCTGGGACAGGCCCTTCCTGGGAAGCATGCATGTGACCCATGATGGTGGCAGTCAGGCACTGAAAACAGCCCTCTTTTATTCTTGACATGATTTAAGTCAGCCCTGGCAGGAAAATTCCTTTTGTTTTGGGGGTTCATCCTTCATCTTTGATTTTGAACAAAATGAGTACTTTAAACAATGCTGCCTAGCTGTGGTTGCTAGGGAGACAGAGCAGCAGAGCTGCCTAGAGACCAGCCCATAGAATATTCATTTATTTTCCCCTCCGTCCCTCCCTCTTTACTTTGCTTCCTTCGCTTCTCTTTCTCTCTTTGGGATAATATATTATAATAAAAAACTCCTCCATAAAGATCAGTCTTGGTCACCAATAGGTTTTAGGTTGTTCTGAATCCAAAGGGTTTTTTTTTTTTTTTTGAAAGAGCACTTCTCACCAGCTGTACAATTAAATATTCAGTAAAATACATTCCTGGGTTTTAATTCAAGCTCTGCAACTATATGCTTATTTGGCCTTGGGCAAATAATCTGTTTTTTTTTCTGAGACTCAGTTTCCCCTCAAAGAGAAGAGTGGAGAAATGGCTAGACTATCTTGCAGTAACTCCCAGTCCTCTAACATTTTACATGAAGACTCCCAGAGATTTAGAGAAGGTAACTTCATTTAAAAAAATTATTTTTAATTATAGATGGACACAATACCTTTATTTTATTTATTTATTTTTGTGTGGTGCTAAGGATTGAACCCAGTGCCTTCCATGTGCTAGGCAAGCACTCTACCACTGAGCCACAACCCCCACCCCAGGAAGGTAACTTCTGCCTCTGATTCCAGATCAATAAGGCTTTGGGATCCCTTCACCTTGAAGCTGGGTCTTTGGTTTCCCCCTGGGTCTCCCCTGGCTGTCTAATGAATGTGTGTGAAGCAGGGATTTCTATCTACCTTCTCACCAGATACTAGGTACACCTCAAGTATGTGTAGTGCTTGGTAATTTCCATTTTAAAATAGTTCCTTTGTTCTAGAAAGGACTAATGACAGGGCCTAAATATCCCTAATTATTTATTCAAGTCCAGCATTACCCTCAGATTCTGCAGGTTGCCAGCAGCAGGGATGTGATCGTTTAAGCAAGACATGTCCTCCCTGGTGACCTATGTAAAAATTGCAGAAATTTTCTGCCATTGATAAATACTGTATTTAATAAATCTTGTCTCTTTCTAACCCACAAGACAGGATTAAAAATAGAAGTAAATGTCCTGCAAAGATACAGTTTGCAAATTGGAATGCAATTATCACTGAAACTTATATTTTCTTTCAGAGCTGACTTTGCTCATTTGGCTTGTCTATCTCTCTGCCCCAAATTCTTGACTTAGCAGTTGGAGTAGAGGGTGCACTGAGTTCAATACTGACCTACTCTAGGTATACATGTCTCTCAGTGAAACAGTGGACTGGGCTGTTTCAGGAGGTAGTCAGCTCTCTCAGGTGCTAGAGCTATGAAGCAGAGGTTGTATGAGTCCTTCTTTAGGATTCCAGAGATTGCAGAGGTAGGTTAGACTCACTTCTTCAAGTGACAAGAGTTCATTGAGTAGCTACAATGTCATAAGTGACAGCATGTACAGTTGTAAGCAAAGCAAAACCTGTCATAAGTGACAGCATGTACAGTTGTAAGCAAAGCAAAGTCCTTGTTTTAGGAGATTACTTTTTATTGATGGAAAGAACTTTTAATGTTCTTTTCTAACCAGAGATACTAAGTTTCACCAATTTCAATTAACAGTGTTCTGATTTGTCAAGAATTTTTAAAAAATACTTATTTTTTAGTTGTTGTTGGACACAACACTTTTGTTTCATTTATTTATTTTTATGTGGTGCTAAGGATTGAACCTAGGACCTTGCACACGCTAGGTGAGCGCTCTACCACTGAGCCACAACCCCAGCCCTGTCAAGAATTTTTAACAATGGTTTTGTTCAGGAGTTCAAGGCCTAATGATATTTATATATCGAATTGAAAGCAATTGGAGTCCCCAGACATCACCTTGACAGACAGGAGCCCTAATGCTGGGAGCTATTTTGGATCTGACTCAGAGAGACTGGCTTGAGGTCTTTGTTCTCCAAGGATATTAGAAAGGATCAGAGGAACACGTGCAGGCATCAGGCATTGTTTATATTCACAGACCACCAGAGCTGGAAAATGTCTTTGAGACAATCACTTCTACTTTCCTTATTTTAGAGATAGAGTAATGGAGACCCCCAGAGAAATGCCTTTCCATAACAGTCAATAGCAAATTAAAATAGAGTGTATATATATTAAAAGGAGAACAAGCATATTACAAATAAGTGAAAATAGTGTGATTCTAACTTTCAATAAAAATCATATATGAGCTGGGCCTTGTAGCACATGCCTATAATCCCAGCTACTTGGGAGGGTGAGGCAGGAAGATAGTAAATTTGAGGTCAGCTTGGGAGGAATGTAGACCCTATTTAAAAAAAAGTTGCTGGGTACTTACCTTAATGGTAGGTATCCCTGAGTTCAATCTGCAGTATTGAAAACAAATCATATGTGATCATCTTTTGGAGGTGAGTTTGCAAGCATTATAATTTTTTTCTGCATACTTTGGTGTATTTAACAGCATTCTATAGTGAGAATACATAATTGTAAAATAAAAATAAATATTATTCAAAAGAAGTTATATCTTCAAATAATCAAAAGAAACAAATCAAAACCCAATAGCAGTGGTGATTTTATATATATATGAAATATATATATATATTTCATGAATCTTCCACATTTTATTTAATAACTGCTGTGACATTGTTACGCTAATATGCAGTTAGCTTCTTATTCTGGACATGCAGTAAGATTAGCCTTCAGTAGCCCTTGCTCTTTTAGTGGGATAATATGACTGATTCTGGCCCATAGGTTGTGATGTGTGTGACCAATGGAGATGACCAGGGATGCCTCATGGTCACAGCATTTATTTTCCAGTATGAATGTACCTAGTAACAGAGGACTCCAAGCTTCATGTTGAAATGTAGGTGCCTCAGGATAGAAGCTGCCTGCACTGCTGCATGGCAGACTTGGAGGGCAATCCTAGAGGTGTCTTGACATGCTGTTGTTTTTGGATAAACAGGAAATCAACTTTCACCATGTTAAGTCACTGAAACTTTGGTGGTGTTGACTGCCTCAGGGTACCCCAGTCTAATTCTGACTACCATAGTAACACGTATAAGTTCTGTACTAAGATGATTCATTACTATTTAATAAAATGAAATCAATTATGCACGTATTACATTCAGAAATTTTATGTCAAAATTTCAGAAACAATCATCAAATTATATTTATTGAATAACCATTACTACAATTGGTTTAAAACAAAGATTACTATTTTAGTTAAGGTTATTGATTTGTAGTAGTTAACCAAATCACAGCCTTTTGTTTGATGGGACCTCAAAGATTCATTTTTTAATGTCTCAATTCATATGGAGGTATATCTAAATCACTCAATGCAAATGAGTTGTTTAAACTAACAAGTTCCAATCCCTTGATAATGAGAAATAGTTGAAGAATTTGATAAAATTGAGACTCTAAAGTTCACAATTCTGGAGTTTTGGTCAAGGAGGACTGAAGTAGGGGACAGGATATAGCATTTTAAGATTTTTGTCATATAATTTCAATCACAGTGAAGTCTGGGAGTCACTAGTCTACCAGAATGACTTTCAAATTGCATTGCTTCCAATTAAGCATCACTAAAACTTTGTGTCCACGCAGAAACTGAGATTACTTCTATAATTTTAGGTAATTTTTCTAGAAGAGGAATCTGAGATGGCGATTGCTGAGCCTATGTTTCATTAAGAAATGCTCTCAGGAGAAGCCTGCAAGGGAATGGGGTAAAGATTGTAGGAAAAGAGAAGAACCTGACCAAGAATAAGCCTTCATCCAAGTCTAGCTCAGCATGATCTTGCAGAGGGCTCTCTAGTGTAGATTGCACCAGAGATTGTCTCTCCCTAAGTCAGGAAGCTGGGCTCCTGTGTGCTCCCCACATTGGCTGCTATAGGCAGCCTGAGCTGGGGATTGTGGAAACTCTCAAGCAGCTCCAATTACCCAAGGACAATTTATTGGGGGTTTTACATGTGAGCTATTAGGAGGAATTCATTTAATAGCTGATGAGAAGTGTGGCACCAAATCATCTGCTATTGTCTGTCTACCTCTTGCACCACTGAGACCCATTTATTTACACTCCATCTTTTTAAAGTTTCTCTAGGATTCTTGATGGACACATTTTGTGGGGAAAATTGTAAGAGAGGGATATGGGGTGAATTATGGCCCCCAGTTCTGTAGCTGGTCCCAAGGCTGCAACTCTTACTTATCATCTCCATTCTCTACCACCCATTACTAATTCTTTCCACTTCTGCTAGTGCTTTAATTGATTGAGGTGACTTGCTTGGTAGGGTGACTAGACCCTCATCCCTGAAAGTCTGAACTCTGCCCCAGCACCCTCCCTTTGTGCAGTAGTATAGATTGAAACCAGTGGCATTTTTACCATTGAGCTACATTCCCAATGTAAAACTTTATTTTGAGAGGATTTCTTGTTAAGTTGCCAAGGCTGACTTTGAACTTGTGATCCTCCTGCCTCAGCCTCTCTAGTAGCTGGGATTACAGGTATGTGCCTACCACTCCTGGCTCTGAACTCCTTTATTTCATGATGTTATCAGATCATGGTGGACATATTTTGCCCATTTACAATAAAGCTTGGCATGGGAATGAGTGGTGAACACATTTCTCTCTGCCCTGACAATGTTGCTCCTTGAGTGTGATGATGCTTTTCTTTGGTGGGCTTCTGGCATGAAGAGCATAATGAGACCAGTGGGAACTATCCTGTGAAGATTAGAGAGCTTTATTTTTGTACCCTGGTATAAGTATGCTCTTTTAGAAACCAAAACCTTTAAATATTAATAGCTCAGAGGTATAGACATGGCAAGTAAAATTTGAGTGGGTCACTTTCAGTGATGGTGAGTGAGGCTACTCCTGCTCCATCTTTTGGTTCCTGGGCCCAAGTATTCTACCCATGGAGGCCTCTCTACTTGCAGTGGCCATTGGTTTAAAGATAACTGGCACCTCAGTTATATCTATAAGAGGCTTTGCTGGGAGCCATTAGCCAAGTAGGTATGACAATTTCCTTGCCAGCGTACCCCATGTTGCTGACATGTTGCAGTGACATTGAATGTAGGTGACCTTGCTCAAGGACCAAGGCAGATTAGGGTGTTCCCGGTTTTAAGATAATCGTGTTTAGGGCGTTCCCAGTTTAGGTTCCAGGTTTAAGGTTTAAGATTATTCCTGCTGGGAATAGGGCATATCCTGCTGCCTGAGTTCCCCTTGAGTTCTCACGGGATTCAGACAGTATATTTTGGGAGACAGAAGCCCAGTGGGAGTGGATTTGGGAGAGAACGTGGATTTCCCCAGAACGTGATTGTAGACGGCTGGTGTGAGTTCGGGAATAAAGAGTTGCTGTTTGAATCTACAAGCTGTGTGGTGGCTCGTGATTGTGTGCCCAGCCAGACTGCGGCATTTGTGCCCAGCCAGACTGTGGCATTTGGCGGCTCGTACGGGGAACGTCTAAAGCTTGGAGGTAAGTGAAATTGCTCGCCCCTGAGGAAGAGCGAAAGAATGGGTGACCAATTCAAAAAACAATGTGTTATTGTTTTGATTTATCTTGTTTTTGTTTCAAGCTGCCTATCCCTAGAAATTTCTCAGGCAAACTGGAAAAAATGGTTGACTAAAGGTTTGAAGTTTGTCGGCCCTGAGGAAGAGAAAATTGATACAACGATTTTTTATTCAGTTTTTGTTTCATTCAGTTTCGGCTTTGTTTTGTGCTATCTTATTGGGTTGCGTTATCTTTATAGTAGATTAGAAATTAGTAAAAAACAAACTGAAAAGATGTTAAGTAAATTGTTAGAGGTTCAGACCATGGAGAAAGACATTTTAGATCAAGCAAAAGAGAAGGTCTCTCGAGCTAGTCAGACAGAGGAAGAAAATTTAAAGGAAAAGGGGTTGTTAGGAAAAAGGCCACAACAGGAGGCTGTTACTAACTCCATTTTATCACAAGAGGGCGTAATTCAACCAACAGCCCCACCGATGGAGACAGCTGAGTGGCCCTCAAACCCCGTAGTTGATAAATGGGATCCTGAGACAGGACCTCAAAGATTAGCATGGCCTGTACTTGAACAGGCAGGAGGGCAGCGAATTCACCGTGCTTTAGATTTTAAAACAGTGAAGCAGTTAATGGAGGCTGTAACAACCTATGGCCCCCAAGCTCCCTTCACGGTAAGCATGGTCGAGTCCATTACTAACTTGGACATGACGCCAGCAGATTGGGCTAGCATGTGTAAATCTGTACTAAATGGAGGACAATATTTGTTATGGAAGGTTGCCAATGAGGAATTTTGCACGGAGACAGCTAGGCGAAATGCAGCAGCCGGTTATCCTCCAAGAAATCTAGATATGTTGTTAGGAAAAGGACCTTATGAGGGTCAACGGCAACAAATTGAATATGATCCTGCTATATATGCACAAATTGCTGCAGACGCAGTTAGGGCATGGAAGACTTTACAAGGACATGGAGATTTACAAGGTCAGCTATCTAAGGTAATACAGAGAGCTAATGAACCTTACGCTGACTTTGTAGATAGGCTAATTCAAACGGCTGCCAAAATTTTTGGGGATACAGAACAAGCAATGCCATTAATAAAACAACTGGCTTATGACCAAGCAAATCGTTGCTGCAGAGAGGTTATTAGACCATGGAGACATGAAGATTTAAACACATATATTAAATTATGTAGAGATATTAATGAACAAGGGCAAGTCTTGGCAGCTGCAGTACAACAGGCTTTAGATGCCAGGCCAAAAACATGCTATGATTGTGAACAAACAGGACATTTTAAAAGAAATTGCCCCATAGGAGGAGGGTTTAACAAAAGTAGGTATCAAAGGAATAGAATACCGGGTATTTGCCCATGATGTCGTAGAGGGAGACATTGGGCTAATGAATGCCGTTCTCAAACCACCATTGAGGGTACTCCTTTATCAAAAAACGGACAAAGACCAGGTATTTATCCATGATATCGTGGAGAAAGGCATCAGGCTCCATTGCCAAAAAACGGACAGGGGGGCCCAATGCTCCGGGGCCCACAACCACAAATATACGGGGCAGTGGAGGATCCCAGCAACACCATCAGGGTAGTGCCCAGGACACATTGTCCATTAAATCCCTCATCAGACAAACCCGAGGGAGCGCAGGGTTGGACATCTGTGCCTCTGCCAGAGCAGTATTAACTCCAGAGATGGGAGTTCAAATCATTCCCACAGGAGTAAAAGGACCTCTTCCCCAAGGAACAGTAGGCTTATTATTGGGACGTAGTTCATCTACATTAAAAGGACTTATGATAAGTCCTGGGGTAATTGATCCCGATTATGTAGGTGAAATAAAAATTATAGCTAGTTCTCAAAGAGGTATATCAGTAATTTCACCTGGAGATAGAATAGCACAGTTGTTAATAATACCCAGCCTACATAATAAATTTCCTAGTCATAGTGTAGAAAGAGGTTCCAGGGGATTAGGCTCCACAGGTGTAGATTGGGCTATGTTGTCTTTAAATTTAGATTCTCGCCCAATGCTAAAACTAAATATTCAAGGTCATGAGTTTAATGGGCTACTGGACACAGGAGCTGACCTTAGCATCATATCTCGTCAAGAATGGCCAAAACATTGGCCATTACAACAAGCCACTCAAACGCTTCGAGGCCTAGGAGTGGCGACTAATCCCCATAGAAGTGCAATGGTATTAGATTGGAAGGATCCTGAAGGATGTGAAGGAACTATACAGCCATATGTATTGGATCATCTTCCTATAAATTTATGGGGACGAGTTGTCCTAGATCAATTAGGTTTGACGTTAACAAATAACATCAATCCTAATGCGCCCACTACTAGGGCTAGACAAGGCTTTAGGAAAGAAAAAAGATTAGGAAAACAAGGGCAAGGTATAGCAGCACCAGTACAAATAGATCAAGGAACAGACAGACATGGGTTGGATTTTCAGAAAGGGCCACTGAGACAATCAAAATTACTTGGAAATCAGAAAGACCAGTGTGGGTTCCTCAGTGGCCCCTGACTAAAGAAAAGACACAAGTAGCCCATGATCTGGTCAAACAACAATTAGCGGAAGGACATATACAACCTTCCATATCTCCCCATAATACTCCCATTTTTGTCATCAAAAAGAAATCTGGTAAATGGAGATTATTGCAAGATTTAAGAGCCATTAATAATGAGATGGTTATTATGGGACCTGCTCAATCAGGGATTCCTCAATTGTCTGCTTTGCCAAAAACCTGGCATGTTTTAGCTATAGATATTAAAGATTGTTTTTTTTCAATTCCAATTCATCCCGAGGATAGTCCACGTTTTGCATTTACTATCCCTGCATTAAATCATGAAGGTCCTGATCAGAGATATGAATGGAAAGTACTCCCTCAAGGGATGGCTAACAGTCCAACTATGTGTCAAATATATGTTAACAAAGCAATCCAGCCACTTAGAAATCAAAATCCTGAACTACAAATATTTCACTATATGGATGATGTATTATTGGCACATAAAGATAAAAACATATTGCTAGAATGTTATGCCACACTTACAAACTTATTAAAAAATTATAATCTAGAGATAGCAATAGATAAAGTACAATTAAATTTTCCAATTAATTATTTAGGAGTTCTATTATCCTCAACCATGGTCTGTCCACCAAAAATTCAAATACGAGTAGATCAACTCAAATCACTTAACGACTTTCAAAAGTTATTGGGAGACATAAATTGGATAAGGCCTTATCTAGGTATACCAACAGGAGAATTGGGACCTTTATTTGATATTCTAAAAGGTCCATCAGATCCAAATTCACCCCGCATGTTAACTCCTAAAGCAAGAAAGGCATTAAAAATTATTGAAACATATATGGAAAATATGCATTTGGATAGAATTGATATAAGTTTGCCTTTATTATTTATTGTACTACCAACAAAAAATATTCCTACAGGAGTATTTTGGCAAGAAGGTCCATTATTGTGGATACATTTATCTTATTCTCCTAACACTATTCTTACTAGGTATCCTGAGGCTGTAGGACAATTAATACTCAAAGGAATAAAAGCAGCGAAGGGAGTGTTTGGAATTTCTCCCAATAAAATTATTACTCCATATACTATGGATCAAATTGATGAGTTAGCTAATGAGTTAAATACTTGGGCAATAATCATGTGTAAATCTAATGTTTCATTTGATAATCATTTACCATCTAATCCTTTGTTGTCTTTTTGGTCTAAGCATCCTGTAGTTTTTCCTAAAATGACAAGAAAAACACCTATCATGAATGCTCCAAATATATTCACTGATGGGTCTAATAATGGTACAGCAGCAATAGTTACCCCAGATCAAACTTTTACATTTTTAGTACCCAAACAATCAGCTCAAAAGGTAGAGCTTAATGCAGTTTTACAAGCTTTTGTGATGTTTAAAGATTCTGTATTTAATTTATTTTCTGATAGTCAGTATGTAGTTAATGCTATAGTATCTCTTGAAGATGCTGGTAGGATTTCCCCTTCTTCTACTGTTTTCTCTTTGTTTTCCACTATACAAAGTCTAATCTGGGACAGAAAAGATCCATTCTTTATAGGACATATTAGGGCACATACAGGATTGCCTGGAGCCCTTAGTTTAGGCAATGATTTAGCAGATAAAACTACACATGACATACATATTTTCTCTACATTTGAAGAAGCTACAAATTTTCATAAAAGGTTTCATGTTAATGCTAATACTTTACAAAAGCGTTTTAAAATAACTAAGGAACAAGCCAGACATATAATAAAACAATGTCAAAATTGTGTGACATTTTTACCACAAGTTAATCTTGGAGTCAATCCTAGAGGACTGATACCTAACCATATTTGGCAGATGGACGTCACACACTTGCCAGAATTTGGAAAATTAAAATATTTACACGTTACAGTTGATACTTCTTCTGGATTTTTGATGGGCTCCCTTCATGCCGGAGAAAAAAACTAAAGATGTTATAGCTCATTGCTTACAAAATTTTGCCACTGTGGGCATTCCTAAACAGTTAAAAACTGATAATGGTCCTGGCTATACCTCTACCTCTTTTAAACAATTTTGCTCATCATTTGGTATTACTCATATAACAGGAATCCCATACAATCCACAGGGACAAGGCATAGTTGAAAGAGCTCATCAAACTATTAAAACATACTTATTAAAGCAAAAAGAGGGAATTGGAAGGGGGTATATATCCCCCAAAGATAAACTTAAAATAACCCTTTTTACTCTAAACTTTTTAAATTTGGATTCATCAGGACTTAGTGCTGCGGAAAGGCATATGTATCCAAAAAATGTACATAAGCCTAAAGTACTTTGGAAAGATATTCTAACGGGACAATGGAAAGGTCCTGACCCAGTGATTTTCTGGAGTCGGGGGTCTGTTTGTGTTTTTCCACAGGGAGAACAGCAGCCCATTTGGATTCCAGAGAGATTAACTAAAACAGTTTCTACAGATCGAAAAGAAGATGATTTGACTCAAATCCATAACAGCTGATATCCAGAACTCCAGCTTGGCCATTCTTACATCTGCGACAGTGATTAACCAGGATGCTTTTTTCAATAGCTATTTTATTATTGCATTTTTCCACATCATAAGGTTCTATTTTTATTTTTTGAGCTCATACAAACCTAGGTTAATGTTTTTCTGATCAGTTTTATTTTTTGACTGTGGAGTTTTTAAACATTGCAATGGAGATTTCACCTAGGTAAAGCTACAAGGCCTTTACTATTTTCTTATGTGTTGTACATTTGTGTACACTCTTGTGTTTTGTGTTGTATGTCTGTATGTGCATATGTCCATATTTCTTATATGAGGAGCGCTCATGAAAAAATGGATCCGAATTATTATTATTTTTTTTATTCACGTGATTTAAATGGTTTAATTTAAATTATGTAAACAGCTGTTAAGGATTGTTTTTAAAGGTGGTTAACAGATCTGTTTGTTTACTAATTTAAATTAGGTAAAAAGCTGTTAAGGATTGTTTTTAAAGTAGGTTAACAGATCTGTTTGTTTACTTTCACCTTTCCTTTTCATTATATTTAATAATTCTTTTCAGGATAATGTCTCTTTAGCATCATTGCCAGAATTCCTATCTCCATCCCAGTGCCGGTGAAGAACTCAACAAGTAATGCTCAAAGAGTCAACTTACTTTGGGAGGAAACGGATTTTGGGAGGAAATGGACATATTGATAGATTCCTCTGCTTTGAACTGCTTGCAGAACTTGCCTGGACTATGTAACTATCGTTTGGTGCAGCGAATTGTGGTAATGCTGGCATATCTTTGCTGATGGTGTCACTAGTGATGCAATTTTTATTTCCTTGCCGGCGCACCCCATGTTAATTGTGGTAGTGCTGACATATCTTTGCTGATGGTGTCACCAGTGATGCAATTTTTCCCAAGGAGCCGTCAATTGGCTTGGTGTCGTGGCATTTCTGTATCCTCCTCCCTTCTGCTAGTGATGGTCTAAAATTTGGGGGCCAATGGCTTATGCTGGACCGGTAGTCAGTGACGGGTATGATCCAATTGCAGTGGTATCAACCTAAGACAGGAGGCTGACGCCTAAAGGTCAGTTTTCCGATGACGGGTAAGAACCATATGTTGAATTGGACAACCTACCAGGCACGGTCCTTAAGCCACATTGCTTGTTGTTTAATTAATCAGAAGGGGGGAGATGCTGGGAGCCATTAGCCAAGTAGGTATGACAATTTCCTTGCCAGCGTACCCCATGTTGCTGACATGTTGCAGTGACATTGAATGTAGGTGACCTTGCTCAAGGACCAAGGCAGATTAGGGTGTTCCCGGTTTTAAGATAATCGTGTTTAGGGCGTTCCCAGTTTAGGTTCCAGGTTTAAGGTTTAAGATTATTCCTGCTGGGAATAGGGCGTATCCTGCTGCCTGAGTTCCCCTTGAGTTCTCATGGGATTCAGACAGTATATTTTGGAGATAGAAGCCCAGTGGATTTGGGCAGAGAATGTGAATTTGGGAGAGAACGTGGATTTGGGCAGAGAACGTGGATTTCCCCAGAACGTGATTGTAGACGGCTGGTGTGAGTTCGGGAATAAAGAGTTGCTGTTTGAATCTACAAGCTGTGTGGTGGCTCGTGATTGTGTGCCCAGCCAGACTGCGGCATTTGTGCCCAGCCAGACTGCGGCAAGGCTTCTTCACCACCATCAACCTTGGGTGATGGTGTCTACGATATCATCTGTGGATTCCAGTTGCCTACTCCTTTGTCTTCGGCCATTGAAAGTGTCCCTTGGTCCAGTACAAATCTCTGTGTAGTTACTTGTTGGTGAATCAGTTACTAAGTGTATGTAGGAGTTGTTCTAGGGTGAGGTGAGGAAGGTGCCTTGGATACCAACTTTAAGATGACACTTACTGTTTGCACTCATTTGCCTCACCTGTTCCTGGCTCTGACTCTGTGAGCCCTTGAATAATGGTACCAGTGGAACACTGTATGAAGGAAAGGCACATGGTCCCATAATTGGGGGCGTCAGTGATGGTCTTTGTTGTGGAGAGCTTAGACCTTCAGCAGCTGTACAGTATCCAGGTCAACCTTGGTCAGAGTCAGATTGTGCTGTAGGACCCAGCCTTAATCTGTCATCTCTGCCAGAGTGGCTTTTCCATCCATGATCCCATCATACCAGCATTACGGTGGCCAAGGATGGATGCTGGCTGACATTTAGTGGATCCTATTCATGTGGTTGTGTCATGCCTTTTACTGGATATTAGTATGTGATACAAATGTGTAGCGTGGTGGTTTTTAGTATATTCACAGAGTCCTGTAAACACCACCTCAACCTAATTTTAGAACATCTCAACACCTCAAAAAGAAACCCTGTATCATTTAGCAGTATCTCTTATTCCTCATCTTTACCCATACCCTCTGCCTCAGTGCCAGACTTTCTGTCTCTATTGTTTTTTTGATTGTGGGAATTTTACATAAATGAAATCATATAGTGTATTTTTTTTGCATGTGTCTTACTCACTAAGCAAGGTGTTTTTGAGGTTCAACTATGTTTCTGCAAGTATTAGTATTTCATAATTTTTTATTACCAAATAATAGTACATTGTATGGACGTAACACATTTTGTTTGTCCATTCATCAGTTGATGTACATTTAGATTGTTTCCACTTTTTGGCTACTTTGAACAATGCTGCTATGAACATTTTTGTGAACATGCATTTTCCATTCTCTTGGGTATATGCTTAGTGGTGGAATTGCTGGGATACATGATAACTCTATGTTTAGCATTTTGAGGATCTGCCAACCTGTTTTACAATGATTGTGCTACTTTCCATTCCTTCCAGCCATTTATGACTATTCCACATGTCCTCTTTCTCTACCCCAGATACCTCTAGTGCCTTGGGATCTATGAGTCATATGGCCCATGTGACAGTGTTGCTTATTTTATGGAACCTTTTTTTTGCTTTGGTCCCACTCAAAACAGATATCCTTCTACATAACTCAACAAAGAGATATCCTTCTACATAACTCAACAAATAAGAGCAGTATCATTCTTGTGCAATATGCTAGCTCCAAATTCTTAAGAGACTTACAAACCTTGAGCTTTCTTCTTGGTGGCTGGATGTGCAAGGGACAGTATCTTGTATTTTGTATTGAAGGGGATATCCCAGCATGTCTAAAATCACCAAACTCCTATAAACTTCACAGTGGTGAGAACTTCGAATCTTTGTAATATTTTTTTTCCCGTGATGTGCAGAGTACTTGTCATCAGTTCAAATTATTCAGATTTTATCAAATATAGTAAAGCAATACAATTTTTCCAACTTCAGAACCCATTCTGACAGAGAGCATAAGTGTTGTATATTCTTTTCTATTCCTTGAGATGAAGGTGTTTCTGAGTCTCCTTCCCATTGGGTAATAAAACCAATGCATTGTCCTGATGAAAAGCCACACCATATATCAGAAGCCATGTTTCTATGTTCTAGAAATGATGACAAATTTGGCTCAGTGGCTGCAGTTAGTACTACTATTTGATGTATGTCTGTAATCTGCCATCTGACTGGGAAATAAATGGGCTTACCATCAGGCCATCAGAACAATCACCACTATATCACTTAAAGCTTTGAGGATATTACCAATTTCTGCCTTTCCCTGGGAATGCAAAGCTATTTTGAGTAGAAGGGGATAGATTCTGGTGACAGCCACTTGATCTTTCACACTATAGTAGCTTTTACACCATAGATCAAAGTGCCAATATAAGGCTTTGTTAACTGCTAGGTAAGTCTATTTTAAGTGCATATTTTAGAGCTGTTTAGATGACCACAGCTGGTCTGTGGTCTCAGTGGGTTCAGATAAACCTGGCCTAGGATTCTGTCTGTTCCTTGATTCCCACGTACCACAGCGGGCAATAATGAGGCTTTGGGTTCCTGTGCCAGCTCAGACTATGAATACAATCCCTCAATAGATATAGATATTCCCCTTTGCTGAGATATTGGCACTAGTGTTAGCTGAATACTGGTAGTAGGTCCTTTTGGGAAAGTACTGGAAGAATGACTAGTAGACACACTTTTTGTACTACTTCAGGGCCCCTCCTCAAGAGAACTGAGTATTTATTCTTTGGAAATTAAAATGCAAGTTTTTCTTTTTCCTTCTTATTTTCAAACGATTTTAAAGCCACAGAAGTTGTAATAATAGTGCAAAAACATTTTTGCATATCTTCTCTCAGAAATCCCATGCAGGTTTTATAAAGAATATGTTTTAAAAAATATGCTTCATGGCAAAAGGGTTGAGTGGATTCACATGTTGCATTCACTTGTTCTGTCTGTGTGGTGTCCTTCAATCTGCAAGAGCTCCTCAGTCTTTCCTTCACTTTTATGACTCAGACCTTCTGGAAGATTATAGACCAGTAATTTTGTAGCATGATCCTCATCTTTTTACAGTATTTCCTCATGAATAGACCTAGGTTATACCTTTTTGACTGGGGTCCTCCGGAAGTGATGCTGTGCTCACTTGCACACTACGTGATGTTTAATTTCCCCCAGATTGCTAGTATAGGGAAATGTGTTGTGTGTCCAGTATCATTACCTCCCTGGCCCCCCATTTTGTAAATATTAAGAATTTTGTGAGGAAACACTTTTGAAAATCTATAAAGTTCCATTCCTCAGTCTATTTGAAGTTTTAACATCCATTATTTTTCTTGTGTAAATTATTACCCCAAAGCCTGCCAAGCATTGATTTCCTGGTGGGATCAATTTTCAGTTGGCATTCTATTGTAAGGAATTACTTTTTCTTCTCTGCATTTATTTTGTTCATTTATATACTCATGTCACTGGGGAATCATTGATTCCTAGGATTCATTGAGTTATAATCTGGAATTGTTAACATTTGTTTCTCAAATTGTCTATGATTTTCCCAGTGGAGTCCCTGTAAGCTGGTTTATTTGTTGGTGTTTACATGTTCCGATCATTCTCTGAGCCTATCCTTATTTTCTAGAAAAAGATCACTTTTCCAGTATCATGTGGTTCTTTTCTTCCTCTATGCAGGAATCAGCCATTTTTTTCAACTAGCATACTTTCTTTAAATGGAGAATGGTATTTTGAAATTAAGATCTATTGAAATATTGCTGCTTCTAGGCTCCCTAAATCTTTGGAGTTGTTTTATGTATATATAAATGTGTGTCTCTGTGTGCATACACGTTATGTGAATGTGTTTAAATATATCTGTATAAATTTACAGAAGTGTAATATATTTATGTATGTATATACATATTATGCAGATAAACATGGATATATTGAAAACCATTGATTTATACCTTTAATCCCAATTCTAACCCAATACCAAAGGTTTCATTCAACTTTCCACTTTTATTTGAATTTGCATTCCCATTTTAGTGAGTTTTTCTAATTGTGGTGACCAAAAGACCTGACAAGAACAACATGGAGGAGGAAATGTTTGCTTGGGACTCACAGTTTCAGAGGTTTCAGACCCCAGTTGATCCATTGCTCTGGGCCTGAGATTAGGCAGAACATGTTGGTAGAAGAATATGGTAGAGGAGCATAGCTCAGAACAGGGAATCAGGAAGCAAGGAGAGAATAAGCTCCGTTCACCAGCAACACAATATAGACCCCCGTGGCGTGCCACCAGTGACCAACCTCCTCCAGCCACATCCTTCCTGCCTACAGGAAGTGGACTTATGCACTGAGTGGGCTAAGGCTCTCACACCTTCTACACCTTCTTGTACTGTCTCACACAAGAGCTTTTAGGTGATGTCTCATATCTAAACCATAACTCCATCACTCTGAGGGGCTCATTCAGGGAATTTGGGCTTCCCACACCTGCAACTCTGGGCCAGGGGTATCTAGAGGTCCTGATTCTCAAAGAAGCATGCTTACACCAGGGTAAAAAATACAAGTCTCCCTAACTTTGAAATGATGACTTCCTCCCAGTCATCATGCCATATACTCTTTCTGCCAGGAGCAATTGACTTTTATCATGAAGGGGCAGGGTTGCTGCTGCACAGTGGGGGCTAGGAGGAATGTACTGCCCCTGGATGTTTCTTCTTACTCCCATCCAAACTTATACTGTAAATGGGCAAAATATAGCTACTATGGCCTGATAAGGACATGATAAAAAGAAGTTCAAGGCCTCAGGGATGAGAGTTTAATCATGCTACCAGGCAAACCACTTAGACCAGCAGAAACACTAGCTGGAGTGGAAGGAATCAGTAAAGAGCAGTAGAGAAGAGAGAAAATAAGTATCAGCTGCAACTTTAGAACCAGGTACAGAATGGTGGTGATGGTGGGGCTTTAACTCAACTAAAGTCCTTCTCTTGTAATTTTCCCTTCGAACTGTGGCCCTATAGAATCCTGGAGAAGCTGCAACAAGATGAAGAGAATTCAACATGGGAAGCAAGTGGGCTGAGTGGTTCAAGAGTTGGACAATAGCAGATGCTGTGGTAGCCTTAGGAGCCCTTCTTCTGGAAGCAACCTAATCCCCCAGCTACCAACTGCATTCCTGCTTACAGTTCACAGTTTCGAGTCTGCCAATGAATTGTCCTTAGGTGACTGGAGCCACTTCACAGTTGACATACCCAGGCTGACTGGAATCAATGACTGAACAATATGTGGTGTGCACAGGAACCCAGCTCCCCAATTCAAGGAGAGACAAATTCTGGTACAAACTTCACTCCGGCGCCCCCTGCAAGAATATGCGGAGGCTAGACCTTGATGAAAGCTTATTCTTGCTCTTCTTTTCTTCGTCTATTCCCCTTTTCCCATTCCCTTGCAAGCTTCTTCTGAAAGCATTTCTTAATAAACCACATGCATACCAATTTCCATCTCAGATTCTCCTTCTGAAGTTTGTAATCACGTTTGTAACGTGATTTCAATTGCAATGTGGACACCAAATTAAACGGAACTTAAATTGAAGTAAAGATAACCGGTTTGAATGTCATCCTCTAGACCAGTGACTTCAAGATCTCACTTGTGATAGAAATTGCACAGCAGAGTTCTTAAGTTACCATTTCTTAGGTCCTTTCTTAACCAAAAAGAAAAAATAAACATACAAAACCCCTAAGATTTCTTAACCAAAACTCCATAATTGTGACTTAGGAACCTCTTTTTTTGGAAGTTCTGGTATTTCAGACTCTTGAGTGTTGGAAGCCATTGATTTAGACAACTCATTTGTATTGGATGGTTTAGATATATCTCTACAGGAACTTGAGGGATGTGTGAAATGAAATTTCAAGATCTCTCCGAACATTAAGTCTGTGATTCAGCTTACTATCCATTACAAATCAATATCCCTTCACTGAAGAAAAAATAGATTTTAACCTAATCATAGAATGACTATTCATTACAAGGGCATTTTAATGTGACTGCGTCTGAAATTTTAACATAAAATTTCTGAATATATTTTATTGATTAGATTCTATGGAATTGTAATATTCCTTTTTAGTATGTAAGTTATACAATTTACTACGTTAGAGTAGGTTACTGTATAACTATAAACGAGATCAAAATCTCAGTGACTTCATATGGGGAAAGTCAATTGCAAAGTCCACAGCATGTCTGGGCAGCTGTCTCCCAGTACAGCACTCAGCTGTACAGACAGCTTCCATCCTGAGGCCCTCCATCTCGACACAAGGCTTGGAATTCACTGTTGCTCCAGAATCTCATAGTGGAAATTAAACACCATGGCCCTGAAGCAATTCCGACCATTTCCATTTATAGGTCATAACCCATCAGTCAGCACTAGTCATATTCTTCCATAAGAAGAGAAAGAGCCACAGAAGGCTAATTCTGCTGTGTGTCCAGAATGAGAGGCTAACTGCATATTGTGGAGACTATCAGTGTCTATAATAGTTATTAAATTAAATGGGAAGATCAGAGCCTGAATGAGTATTTGCATAATAGAAGGTTCTCAGAAGAAGCCTGTCAGAAAGCAGAATAGGGAAGAAGCAGAGCTAATCATGAAAGTGATTTTAGAGAGAGTCAAGTACCACCCTAGTCTTGAGTAACATGGACTCTGTGCCCATTCTATGTCAAGAAAGAAAAACATTAAAAAAAGAATTTCAAACCTCCCCTTAGGTCAGACCTCACAGGGTAAAGTGTTTTTATTCACTCAATGATAATCTTTGGAGAAGGTTGCAAGTGTGAACTCTTAGTGTGAAACCTGCTCCAACTAGTGGATGGATTATCAAACCAAATTGATAAAAGGAAAAGGAGTCGCAAGAGATCTGGACAGGGCACTAGCAGTGTCTGCTATACCTGAACAACTCTTGATTCTCAATAACCCTGACTGTTGACTCTCAATAACCCTGACTGTGTTTGCTTGTGTCTGTACCTCATAGCTGAATGTAGTTGGAGAAGAGCTTATGTTTTGAGTAACATCACTGTAGAAACGTCCCATAGCCTCACACGAATCCTTAAGCTGCAGGCAACTTTGATATGTTTCTCTAGTCCATCTTTTTCTCCTAGATGGCTATTCCATGATTCCTCTCTCCTTAAACCTCTGATACCTTCCTCACGATCTTCACTTCAATTGGTTACCTTTACTAAGAGAATAGACACAGCAGAAAGATCAGTTCCTCATAGCTCCATCTCTGCACGTATCACCTGCTAGCATCTTTAGCCATGCACTCTGTCTTTGCCACTATTACTCTAGGTGAACTGTTACTGCTCCTTCCAAGGTCCACCCCACAGAGTGGGGAGTGAAGATTAGGAGGTTGGAGCCCCATCAAGGAAGCTTTGGTTTGACAGGGGTCACTGTTATCTGCATCCAAGTGCTGTACTACCCACATCTGGAGGAAGTAGGGGAAGTTATAGTTTGACCAGACTCCTGCTTTCTCACCTCTTGTTGTTTCTTCCCATTGTCTGGCCCAAGGAAACTCACATATGTAGTCAATAGAGGCAGCCTTCTGGGTACAGAAAAAGAAGGAGAAGGGAGATTAGTGGGTGTAGGCAAATGGATACTAATTAGCACAAATGTGAGTTGTACTGATGATTTCCAGACTTAACATCTTCAGTAGAATCTCTTAATGCCAGACTGATATATCTAGTTTTTAATGTCTTATTTTTTTCTAATCCTGCATAAATAACTTAGATGAATTTATAGGGTTAAAATAAAGTATTTATAGTCTTTGTTCTCATGGGTTAGGAGTCAGAGGCTGGCTTAGCTGGGTCTTCTGCTGAGAGTCTTACAAGGCAGAAGTAAAAGGGTTGACTTGGGCCATGGTACTCTTCTGAGGTTCAAGGTATTCTTTTAAGTTCTTTGTCTGTTGGCCAAATATGGTCCTCTCCACAGTACAGTACTTTTTGTTTTTTCAAGATAATAGTTGGGTGTCTCTGACTGCTGGACCCTCTTGGAAGTTCTTACTTGATTGGACAAGTCCAGCCAAGGTAATCTCTTTTTGATTAACTTAATTGAAGCTGAGAAATTCTTTTGTTTTTGCACATAAAGTGATATAATCAAGGGAGTGACATACCATCAACTCTGTCATATTCTAATGGTTAAAAGTAAATTAAAGATCTTTTCTTTCTCTTTTGTAATTGGAATCTTCATTTTTTATTGTAGTGCATTATAATTATACATAATAGTGGGGTTCATAAATGTATATAACATAGTTTTTTTCCATTTCAATCTCTAGTACAATGCCCTTCTCTCCTCCTCCCTCTTCCTGATCCCCTTCCTCTTATCTATTAATCTTCCTTCCATTTATTTATTTATGTTTCAATTGGTACATGTTAGTCATATATAAAATTGAAATGCATTCTGATATATTCATACATGCACATAATTTAGGAACTTTATTCCCCAGTTTTCCCCTTTGCTTCCCCTATTGCTCTGTCTTCTATTTTTTGGGCTCCTTCTTCATTTTTTTGTTCCTTATTTTTCTTTATCTTCCACATATGAGAAAAAAAAACTTTGATTTCCTGAGTCTGCTTTATTTCACCCAACATGATTTCTATTTCCAACCATTAACCAACAAATGACACAATTTCACTCTTCTTTATGGCTGAATAAAATTCTGTTGTGTATATATACCACATTTTCTGTATCCATTTGTCTGTGGACAGTTCCATAACTTGGCTATTGGAGATTATGCCACTATAAACATTGATATGCATGTATCACCATAATATGCTAAGTTTTTAGATCTTTTGGATAAATGCCAAAAAGTGAGATAACTGGGTAATTTGGTGGTCTATTCCTACCTTTCCTTCATTCAGTCTTTAGCAAATCCTGTTGTCTGTGAAGCGTACAACCCACAAGGTGCCAGGTACCTCTGTCTCTTCCCTATTTTATTATAACATCTCATAATTGGCTTCTGCTTCCATTCTTTGTTGTGTTCTCAAAATTTGCTTTGTCAACAGACAATGGAGCTGTTGAATTGTCACTTCTCTGCTCTAAGTCCACCAGGGTAAAAGCATATTTATTATTTGATCAGCTCCATTACTCCTCTTCTGACTATTTTCACTCTGCCTGCTCTAGTCATATTGAGGTCATGGCTGCTTCTAGATTGCAGTAGTCATTTGCTGCCTCTTCTTATTACATATATTCACAGGATTCAATTCCTTCCTTTGCCGAGGAGAAATCTTTGCTTGGTCTTTGCCCTTATCCATCTACCATAAGAATTTCTTACTTATAACTGCAATTCTACAACTCCCTGTCTCCTTTTCTTCATTGCTTAAGATGCTATTTCATGTTTTCTACCTACATTATTGGTTCTCTCCTATATGCTAAAAGTCCTATTGGAGCAAGAACTGTTTTTGAATTTTTGGTTGGTTGAATAAGCTGCGGTAAATGCTCATATATGTTTGTTGTGTGAACAAGAATGTTAAGTTCTCTGGGGTTTATACTCAACTTTGAGACTGTTGAGTGTTATGGATTGGATCAAATGCTCCCCAAACTCTCATGTATTCAGAGACTTTTGGGAAGTGATTGAATCTTGAGGGTTTTAACCTCATCAGTAGATTGATCCATTTACGCCTGAATGAACTATGGAGAAATGGGACCTAGTTTGAGGAAATACGAACATGCCCTGGAAGGGTTTTCTTTGGCCCATTTCTTTCTCTGTCCTTTCTGGCTAACATATGCTGAGCAGATTTCCTCTGCCACAGCCCTCTGCCATGATGTTTCTGCCTTGGAGCTAGCTGACCGTGGACTGAATCACGTGAAACTGTGAGCCAAAATAAATCTCTAAGTTGTTCTTGTCAGATATCATCACAGGGATGAAAAGTTGCCTAATACAGAAATTGGTACCAAGAAGTGGTGTCATTGCTGTAATTATACCTGATTATATGGTTCAGAAACCTTTGGGACTGGTTTGAAGGGAGAGTTTGGAAAAGTTTGGAGATGCAGGCTGGTAAAGCTTGAGAAATGGGGCTTAATAAGTGGTTCTGATAGAAGCTCAGAAGACAGAATTCTGATAGGAATGAGGACAGCAAAGACTGTGCTCATGAGGTTTCAGATGGGAATGAGGACTTTATTGGGAATGGGACTAGAGGCCAATCATATTATATTTTAACAAAGAACATTTGCATTTTGCCCATGTCCTGAGACTTTTGGTGAGGCTGGATTTTAAACTAATTAATTAATTAATTAATCTGGTGGATGAAATTTCAAGGCAGCTTAAGCTGGGCTTATGTTGATAACCAGGAGCAGAAAGCAGAGGGGAAATATTTTAAAAACTTGCAGTTTGGCAAGAAAAGTGCATGCAAAATTGGAGTCAAGGAAGGTGTGCTTGCTGAGATTAGTGTCATTAAGGATAAACCAAGTACTTTGCCCAGAGACTGCAGGAAAGATGCCATTAGGACATCTCAGGAATTAGCCAGACCTCACTTTTGGCAGGCTTAGGGATGAAAAATGAAAAAAAAAAATTGAAAGACTTTGCTTTAAGAAGAGAGCATTAAAAAAAAAGAAGAGAGCATTGATATCACTTATTTATTTATTTTTTTTCTGTTTTGTTGTGTTCTGCATCCACCCAGGCATTTTAGGCTACTGCTGCTTTGACATTGACTACCATTGACTACTCCATGAAGTCCCTGAATCTAACCACAAGATGGCAGTAGCAGGTCGAATGGTCCCTGCCATTCAAATTGGGAGTTGCTTCTGGTCAACCCATAATAATGTTGATGGTTCATATCTTTCCTTATATTGGGGTAGAGTGGCAAGTGCTAGAATATCATCTATTGATTATTTTTATTCACTGGTGTATGTGACTGGTCCTGGCATGTAACTCTGCATTTAAAGGGCTGAGAGTCAATATGCTTCTTTGCTGTAAATATGCATGCCATTTGGTCACTGTGCCTGTTTATGCTGATCTGGAATGAGGCTTCTTAAGAACATCCCACAACTATACTATCATGGGAAGATGTGTGCATAGTAACTGGTGTAGTCTTGTGATGGTATCCAGTGGTTGACACACCAAAATTGTAGCACAGAGTTGCTTTCCATTCTGGAAGACAGAAGTTAAGTAGTGTCTGTCTATGTTCCAATAATAAAAGTAACAAATCTTTCCTGAATCAATAAATATCTTTGATTAAATGGAGGAGAGGTTAGCAAAAATAAATTATGTTGGTGATGCAAAGAAGAGACCCCAATTAACAATCTCAAAATTTCATTTTGCTGTCATACCTATCTTATAGGGTGGTATTGTATATATTGTATATTAGCAATCATGACATAGTTATCAGTTTTTGTGTTCCAAGAGGGAACCACCAGAGGGTTCTGGGACATGTTATAAGCAACCACTAAATCTGTTAATCTGAAAATCCAGATTAACAGATTTCACATTGTATTTCACATTATCATACAATGAGAATCCAGATGTCCTGATCCCAGGGATCTTTCTACTCTAGCACTGTCAGATTCTATATTTCTATGTATCTCATGATTTCAACTTATGGGATGCATTTCCAGATTGACTCCTGGTAGGGGAAAGAGCTAAATAACCACTTACCAATTCTCAGAAACAAACATCATGGTTTTAACTGCTAGAACATAAAGCCAACTTGTTACCACGCCAGAGAGTAATGCACCTGAAAAAATTTTCATAAACCCCATATTCTTGGCTGTTTTTATGTAGGTAGAGAGTCTGCCTTTAAGGACATTTTCCTCCCTTAAAACCAGAGAATTCAATGAGGTTTAGAGGCAGCAGAATTCACTCATTCAGGGCCAAGCTTTCTACCTGAAGCAATGAAACCCATTATAGAGCACTTCTGCTCTGATAAGCAATACCTTCATGTTGTTTTGCCTTTTCAATAAATATAAAAGGCAATAATCCTCTCTGACAACAAATATGAACGGTTGGAATAAAGGTGAAGATATGCAGAGTTGGATCAGAAGGGAGAAAAGGCCAGGTTAACCCCATTTTCAACTCCCACAGTAGGAACTGACAGCATTCAAGATTCTGGGTAGCCTCTGTAATTTATTGTTCTGAAACTGGGAGCAAATAGAAGATCAGAGCCATCAGAGATTTGATCTTTCACTGATATGTTTCTTGCATATCAATCTCTCCCATCCTTTTGCTTTTGGTCCACCTTCCTGTAAGTAATTTTTCTGTACATTTATTGCCAACTGTGATGCTAGATGGGAAAAGAAGCAAGGTGAGCTTGCATAAGGGAGCTTTAAAACTGAAGATTAAAGTATATCATTGGGTTATTCAAAGCTCATAATGGTCTGACCATACTTAATTTTTCAGTATTTCTTTGGTATTAGCAGTAATACATGTGTGTCTATAGTTTTTTTTTTCCAAATGATAGCAACATGTACATAGGGTCAAAATCTCACTGAGTCCCATGCTCCAGAGGTCACCACTTCCTATTCTTACCAATTTTATTTCATTTATTATTATTAGCTCTTAATAGCAAACTTACATTCTCTAGTGTGCTCTCACCATCCACCATGGGATCTAGCCTAGAACCTGGGCTATGATGTTTGGACTTTCAGCCAAAACTCTGAGCTAGTTTAGCCTCTTTATTTTATGAGTAGCCTGGATCAGGAATTTTGTTTTATTTAAAAAAATTTGATTCATGCAGAATTTATTAAAAATATTCAGAAGTTTTCTTAAGTGGATTGATTCAGAAAATACTTCAGGACCTTGTTTATAGACTGGACTGTGACCCTCCTGGGTGTATATGTGGGGATATTTATCCCAATTGTCTCAGAATATGACTATTTGAAATGGAATCCTAAAAGAGCTAATTATGTTAAGAGGAGTCCATTAGAGTGGCCTTCTTCAACAAGGATGATTTACTTATAAGAAGACATTAGGACACCTATACACGGAGGGGGAGTAATTTGAAAACACAAGAAGAGGATTTCATTTACAAGTTGTGGAGAGAGACTTTATAGAAAACCAATATAAATGATCCCTATAGCTTTCTTATTATATCTAAAATAAAAATGTTTTTAGTTTTAAATATTGGCAAGTGTTTATAGAAACTGGGTCTTCCATACATTGCCTGTGGGAAAGTAACATTGATTCACCTACTTTGGAAAATTCTTCTGCATTTACTGAAAAAATTAAATCTGTACTTCTTATTGCACCCATTATTCTATCCTTGGCATATATCCCAAAGAATGAAAAATGATGTGGGCTTAAAAATCTCTTCACAAATGTCTATATCATCTTTATATGTAATAGCTAAACTGGAAACAAACCAAATGTCATTTCAATTATGATTCAAGCAACAGAGCTTTACATGTTGGCAAATATCATGTCAATTCCTATCACTTCAAGGCGATGACAGACATTGTTCTTTACTCATAGCACTCCAGCTTCTTAAGATGGATTTTGCAACCAGGACAAAATACATGGGGAGATACAGGGAATGGAACTTTTATTTTGTATGCTGGCAACCATTCCATAAATAATGGAAAGATTTTTTAAAATTAAAAATGCCACTACAAATTACTATCAAGGTTTGTTCTATCAAGGATTTATTTATCTTTGCATATCTACCACAAAAAGTTGGTGTGGTTGGTAAAATTGTAGAGTCATCAGTTCAAATTTAAAATATTTCAAGACACCTTCTCCAAGTTACTTACCTCCACAAACATACTTGCTAATGAGATCTTCTTCTGTCTTCCCATTTCTGTGTTGTGTACTAGAAGGATTCAAAACCAATCATGCCAATATTTTTAAGTGCATATAAAGAAAGAAATAAGGAAATCTCTTCTTCCATATTCTAGTGTTAGCTCCTAGGCACAGGAACAAAATCTCACCGTAGTTATGGCCACAACATGGGTGCACAACACACACCATTCTGACATACAGAATGAGCAGCCTCTTCAAACTCTAGGTATCTGCCAAACAGGTACAACGAAGATATTTTCATTGTGATTAGAGTTATTGTGTGGAGATATAAACTTGTGAATCTTCATCAGTGTGGTGGTTATATGCCGTCTATGTCTATAGTAAAGCCAAACTCCACAGCTTTTTTGTGACACATATCTCATACTTCATGTGATGTAAGATCAGACCAGAGCAATCCCATAACTTCATTACTTGTTTGAGTTGCTCTGGATGGGCACCCATCATTATTGCACCCACCTAAGGTGGTCATGGATCAGCTGGAGAATACAAGTTGCCTAACTCTGTGAAGTGTCCTTCCCCATGTAGCACTCAGGTTCTGTATCCCTAAGGAAGAAGCTCTTTATCACAGCAACACTGTGCTGCCTGACATCACAGGGCTCCCTGAGGAAGGCTGCCTCCTCATTCAGGAATGTCCTGCAGAACCTGCTGCAGCACCAGCTTGAGGTTCTGCTGTTTCAGCCCCTGCTTAAAGGAGCCATCAAAGAAGTAAGTGAGGGGGTTGGTGCCACTGTTAACAGAGGACAGGACAACTGACAGCAGATAAAGACCATAAGACAATGTATCGATCAAGACAATCTGAATTGAGATTAGAAGCAGTGGATGCTAAAGGGCAGGCCATAGAGGAGGAAGACTAGCACTGTGAGCAAGATTTCAAATACGGCCTGGTAAATTGCATCTGGTGGGAAATGCAGAAGACTCTAGAAAGAAGGCCAGGCTGAATCAAGGGCGAATCACAAATAAAAAAGTTAGGCAGGCTGCAATAAAAAAATAGGTGAAAGACACCAGTCATTTTCATATTTTGTGTCTAGGAAGCCACAGTAATTCCTATTCAGAATGCTCATTAGCAGCGACAGGACCCAGAGTAGGGCACACATGACAGAAGATGTGTGTTTTGGGTGGCAGCAGCAGTTTCAGATGGGACACAGAATGGACAGCAGCACTCAGTGCTAATGGCACTGAGCATGCTCAGGCCTATGATATAGGGAAACATCATCACAGTGGTAAAGCAGGAGAGGAAGATTGTGTTGGGATAGAAAAATTTGAAGAGTATCAGTGAGCAATCTATAATGTGGCAGCAGAGGAAGAGGAAGTAGGTGTCAACTAGGTTAAGGATGTAGACTGAGAAGGCGTTCCAGTGCATGCAGAAACCCAGGAGCCACAGTATAGTTGCTCCAGGACAGAGATGAACATCAGCAAGAATAGGTCAGAATGTTCTTGTTGAAAAGTGTAGAAATGGCCCTGTTCTTTCCATTCACCAGTATGCGTTTGTTCCCCCAGGCTTAGGATTTGGGTTCATGCTCAGAAACACAACACTGATGCCCTTGGGAACACAAACCAGACATGAGCACCTGCTGCATGATTACTATTCTCAGGGTCATCCTGCTACATGGCAAGCACCGTCAGTCTGTTATGGGGAGGAAACAGAAGCTTACAGAGATTATCAATTTGGGCTGTGTTCAACTTTGATAAGCCACTTGGCCTCTGTAAGCCTCTACTTCCCCTCCTACTTCTGTAGGCTAGAGAGTTCTGGACCATTAAAAAAACCCATTTCTGGCTCACTCTGAAGCCTGGAATCTCTTTATTACAGCACACATGCTCTATTTACCTTGTAATACTTTATAATTCCAGCATCTCCATTCAACATGCTTTGGCCCTGGGTTGGACTGACAGGAAATGTGACTATGCTGTGGCTCCTGGGTTTCTGTATCCCTGCGCTGGAGATTTTTTCTCAAGTACAGTAGTTTATAAAGACACAGAGGTATCCGAGACACTCCCATGACTGAAAGTATTCCATCTAAGGAGGAGAAAGAAGACCTTGTTTTAGGGCCATGGGAATGTAAGCTCTTGCTAGGACAGGTGTGCACATGGCTGAGCCTGGTGAGCTAGAAATGACTCAGTTTGTCAGTCAATAAAGATGAAGCACTATCTATGTCCTCAGCAGCTTGCTTTGTATACTACACACTGTATATTCATATTTACTCAATGAATGAATGCATGACTGAAGAGTGTAATATTATTGGAGATTTCTGTTAAATGAAAATACAATAATTAACATTAGAAGATACATATAAAATGAAATTAAGAAAGTTTTATCTATTGTCATTCTTGTTGTCCACAGCCCTGAGTGTGTTTAGAAGAATTACTTATGTGTGATCAAGTAACTGAAATTGACCACTGGTGTGCATTTCAAGTGAGGCCTCCGTATGGCTTTACTGAGCACCTAGAAGCATTTTTGTACACACTGTGGTTGTAGGGTTTCTGTGTGAGCTGATTTGCCCAGTAACACCAAGGAGGAAGGAATAAACAAGAGTGAAATTTGAGTTCCACTGAAAGAGGGATAATGTTGGAATATTTATGGATGAATGTCAAGTGTTGTTCTGGGGTGTATGCAACATAAACCTACTTCTTTTTCTTGTATAGAAGATCTTTAGCAGTGTGTGCTTTGCTGATGAAAGGTTGTTTTCTTTTTTTCCTGTGTGATATCTCTGAGGAGTTGTAGATAAAATGCAGATCTTCAGTTGCTTATGCAGATTTCTTTCTTCTTCTTTCTTTTGGTATCAGGGAATGAATTCAGGGGCCATTAACCACTGAACCACATCCTCAGCCCTTTTTAATTTTTTATTTAGACATAGGGTCTCGCTAAGTCACTTAGGGCCTTGCTAAGTAGCTCAGGTTGGCTCTGAACTTGCTATTTCCTATCTCAGCCTCCCAAGTTGCTATGATTATAGGCTGTGCTGCCATGCCTGGCTACTCAAGCAGATTTCAACAGGGGAAAAAGGACAAGCTCCTATGTGAGTGAATAACAAAAAATAACTGTTAGAGAATTTACCAGGCATTATCTCTTGGAATTCTCCTAAGATCCTATGAGGTAAGAATTGGTATTTTCCCCATTTTACAGAAAATGTCTATGTTGCATATCAGGAGGAGTGATTGGTCCCTGGCTTCACATACTGTGGATTTGAACCAGCAATGCTGTCTCAGGGTCTCCCTTTTAGTGTAGACATTGGGATCCACCACCATTGTGTGATGACTGCATATGGATGTAGGAAAACCAGAGGTGTAATTCCCAAGTCATATCTACGATGGGCATCAAAATTGTGGATGAAAAGAAAAAATCTAGCATAAGCACACTCCAAAAGGAAGAGAAGCTCATATATAGGGAGCAAAAGAGTGGAGGAGAAAGTCAGATAGGAGCAGATATGAGAATCCAGAATCCCTTTCCTGCCTCATCAAGGCAGCCTTGACTTCAGAATCCAGAGGGCTCACAGGGGCAGGAGGCCTCCAAGTAGACAGAGGATGCATTATCTTCTGGGGGAATGTCATGCTTTTTTTTCCCCACTAATAAATCATGTGTTTTTTAATGACCATCTATTATAATATCCTCTCTTATCACAGGAAGCAACTGAGACTTAAATAGGAAAAGAGAATCTCCCCACCCCCCCGAGATCATACTATGAAGGGCCCCTGGTGTCCTTGAGACCTTTCCATGACTTTCCCAATATTCTTTCTTATGTCATTCATTATTTCTGAGAAGCTTTCAAGATATTTTCATATGACTACAGAATCTGAATCACAGTGGCTGTATAAACTGCTAGTTTTCTCCAATATCCATTCTCGTCTTCTATCACATAACATTTCTAAGAGATTTAAATCAGAAAAAGGACCCCACTTCCCAGTCTCAAAATACTGACAACACCATATGACTATGTACTGATTACTAGGAGGCGAGCAGAAGTGATGTAATCAACACCCAGGTCATGGGATTAATAGAGGGAGAAGGTCTCTCCTTCTCTTTTCATTCTTCCAGGGGAATCCTGATGCATCCAGGAACCATGTAGGACAAACAGGATGAGGGTACTTTCTAGTTCTGGTGTCTGATGTCTTGGATCCTCCAGCTCAGGTCTAAAGCACTTTTTTTTTTGTTGTTTGTTTGCGACATTATTATAACTGGTGTGTGTTGGAGCAGCCGAACTTATACTGTAATGAATCAGGAGCATGTTTTACCATGGACCCCATCTTGGCAATGACAGTGCTTCTTGTCCTATCCAGTGATCTTCTCCTAGTTAAGGGTGCTCTCTCCTTGGCACCTGGTCCTTCACGTGTCCCTTCAATTCTAAGTATGGAAATAGTGTTTCACTATTGATTAGGATACTTTACAATTTACTGCAGCAGTGTAAACTCTTAATCCTGCCCAACTTTGTAAATTATCACTTCATGAAATACTCCCCAATTATTCCAGTTTTGTTCCTCTGTTTCCTCCTTTTGACCTTTCAGATACCCACTGTAGAATAATTTTGAAAAGGAGGCAAAACAATGAAACCTGGGTTTATGGCATCTCATCTCTGGGGTGCAATACCTATGTATTTTGTTTCTTAAATGAATGTCAGAATCGAGATTCTTTCTGTTAAAGCAGATTTCAAGAATAGAAGGGAGATTGTAGGGAGATTAATTGGAAGGAAGAAAGCTCTGGTAAACCCCATTCTAAAACCTAACATTGAGGGTTGCCCCCCCCCAAATATTAATGTGTCTTGCCTTTTATTGAAGGAATCCATGATTTTCTTCACTCAGTCCCCTAAAGGCTATCTGTCCTTCATCCCAGGCAAACTCTTTACCTCTGGGCAAAGAATGGAGGAAAGGGTAAGATATTTACTAATAATTGTTTTATTACCAAAACCAATTGTGATTTTTTCTCAAAGTTCACGTCTCTATATTTCAACCCTGCAGTGAAGAAAATCATGGTTTTCTTCAATGAAAGGCAAGACACATTAATTTTTTTTTTTTGGAAACCAGGTTTTGGGCAACCCTCAACAAAAGTTAGCAGCTTGAATACCCCATTTTGAAGCCTGCCTGAGAGCATGAAAATTACCAGATGGAAGCATCAACATGTCCTGTTCCCCCCCCCCCCACACACACACCTGTGGCCCCTACAGCTCCTTGAATCCCAATGTAGAGTTCTGTAGGTATGAACTATGAAGAAAGATAGCAGTGGACTTGGAAATAAGGACATGATAAACTAGTATCTTTCTTTCATTCTTCTTGCTGGATATGGCAAGTTGGCTTCTATTGAAGGGAAGAACCTCTTGGGATGATTGACAGTTGCTAAAGGACAAGTCTGTGCTTCGACAAGTGCCATCAGGAGCTGAAAGAATCTTTGGTGCTTGAGTGAGGCTTATCAAGGGGAGGCTTATCAAGGACAGACCTGCAGTTTCCTGAGCAGAGAGGCTTGCTGGAAAATGAAAGTGTGGAGTCATGTTCCTTAGGTGAAGTTTCTCAACATTGGATGTGACTCTATTCCTGTCTTTCAATCTCTGCCCATACCCACCAACCACATCCTGTCCTTCTTCCTGTTAAGTGATCATTGTCTTGTCACTTCTTGTTGCCACCTGATAAGTAATGCCCGGTAATATGAAGTTTCCTAAGAAGTTTCCTTAAGAAGACAGCAACTCCCATTAGTTGTCACTCAGGGACCTCCAGGGTCTGACCCTTAGTTGTCTTTGTCAAAGCAGTAAAGTCTGTATGTTTCCAATTTCTTCCCAAATGGCCCCAAACCATATCAAATAAGAGATGAATGGCTTTCTAATTCCTGTTTTCTAGAGTCAATATCTCATTGAAGATTTTGTTCTTAAATCTCTTCTTATGATTGTAGCTTTGAACAGTAAATTTTTACTGTTGTTTTCAAATTGGTCTGTGTCAACAAGCAGATAATTGATGCCCCTGTGAAATGTAAAGAAGTTGGTACATACACCCGCCTTGCTGAGTTCTAAGAACAGTCATGGAGAGAGTGCAAAATTGATTTTACCAAATTTTTTCCCCAGGTAAATTGGCAGTGGAGAGTGTGTGCAAGGTGGTGATTATAAAATCAGATCGTGAAATCTAAATGTGCAAGGATGAAAGTGAGAAAGGGATGGTCAGTGAGACTTGTTGGGTCAAGAGGTCAGACTCTAAGTGAGGGTTATGGGAAGGTCATGGGAGCAGATCTTTAATGTCCTACAAAAAGCTTATGTTTTAGGAAATGAAGGAATGTTCATAGGTGAAATTATTTAATCATAAGAGTGTAACCTCATTATTGGATTAATCCATTTGATGGATTAATAGTTTGAATGGACTGTGGGGTAAGTGGGGTATGGCTTGAGGAAGTAGGTCACTGAGGGCATGCCTTGGGCACACTTCATTTCCCTGGTTCCCTGTTCTCTCTCTGCTTCCTGTTGCCATGAACTTACTGCTTTCTTCCACCACATCCTTCTGCCATGATATTCTGCCTCACCTCAGACCTAGAGCAATGGAGTTGGCCAATCATGAAGTGAGAACTCTGAAACTGTGAGCCTCAAACAAACTTTTTAACCTCTGAGTTGTTCTTGTCAGGTATTTTGGTCACAGAAATGAAAAACTGACTAATACACATTATAAACGGTGTTTTCTGGTTTGGAAAGAGATTCTTCCCACTGCAGTGAAATTAAAATTTGGAGTGTTGGATAAGAAAGTATGTAAATTTGATAACATAGGAAGTTTATTTGTATAGAGAAGCATATGGTTACTTTATTTTCAGAAGAATATTTTCTCTGAGAAAACCTAAAAAAGCAGGTTAAAAGGAATCCATTTTAAGATAATAAAGTGTTTCGGGGGCATGAGACTGAGAGAACTGCAGAGAAGTGTCAAGTGTGTCAGGGAAAATCCACTTTTGATGACTAGGTCAGAGACCTGTCATCACTGGTGCACTCTGCTGCCTGACATCTCCAGGGTTCCCTGAAGAAGGCTGCCTCCACATTATTCCTTGGGTGTATCTTACAGATTCCTCTGTGGAAGCATCTTACAGATGCCCAAAGGAACCAACAAAGATGTAAATGATGGGGTTGGTGCAATGGTTAACAAGGCAAGATAAAGGTAGTGCAACCAATGCACAAAACAACCAACAGTCATTTCTTTGAGTCTACAACCCAAGGAATCTTTGGATGTCACCAGGGGGACTGCAAGAGAGGAAGACTAGGATCAAAGAGAGGATGGTCACATAGAGCCTGGTCAGTTGTACTCCCTGGAACCAGATGGGAATCCCACAGGCAGGGTCAATCTTCTTCCAGAGAGAACCACAAATAAGAGTGTCAGTGATGTTGGAGTAATAAAAAAAGCAGGATATTGGCATAAAAAATAAAATACAGACCAATGGAGTAGAATAGAGGTCACAGCAGTAAACTCACCTCGGTACAGCCATATAATTCTTGACAAAGATGCCAAAAGCATACATTGGGGGGAAAAACAGCTTCCTTAACAAATGGTTCTGGGGGAGCTGGATATCTACATGTAGAAGATTGAAACTAGATTATTCTCTCTCACCCTGTATAAAAATCAACTCAAAATAGATCAAGACCTTAATGCAAGTTCTGAAACTTTGAAAGTACAAGAGGAAAACAGTTAAAGCACTTCAAGATGTAGGAACGGGCAATGATTTCCTGAATAGAACTATCATAGTCCAGGAAATAAGAGTAAGAATTGACAAATGTGATTACATCATTCTAAAATGTGCACAGCCAGGGAAACAACCAACAGAGTGAAGTGACAACATATTAATGGGAGAAAGTCTTTGCTGTCTATTCATGGGAAAATATATCCAGACTAAATAAAGAACTTACAAAACTTAGCTTCAGAAGGAGAAGTTATTAAAAAATGAGCAAATGGCCTGAGAGAGACTTCTCAAAATAAGAAGTACAAGTGGCCAATAAATGTGTGAAAAAATGCTTAACATCTTTATACCTTCCAGGGAAATGCAGAGGAAAACTTCCTTGAGATTCTATCATACTGCAGTGAGCATGCTTAAAACAAATAATAGAAAACCCAAAATAAAACATGAAAAAAACCCCAAATGCTGTTAAGATTATGGGGAAATAGAACCCTTATACACTGCTGGTGATAATACAAAGTAGTACAACCACCATGGAAAACAGTATGGAGATTTTTTAAAAAGCTAAAAATAGAACTAATATATGATCCAGCTATACCACTTCTAGGTATATATATATACCAAAAGAAAATGAAATAAGATACTATTTAAGCATGGTGGCGCATGCAGGTAATCTTGCTAACCCAGGAGACATAGGAGGTTGGATCTCAAATTTAAGGCCAGCCTGGGAAACTTAGTGAGACCTGGTTTCAAAATAATAAAAAAAAGGATTTGGGATGTGGCTCAATGGTAAATTGCCCCTAGATTCAATCCCTAGTACCACACACACACACAAAAAGAGAGAGAAATGTGAATTCGTATCTTTATTGTAGTACTATATACAATAGCCAAGTTATAGAATCAGCAGAGGTGCCATCAACAGATGAATGGAAAAAGAAAATACACACAATAAAATATTATTCAGCTATAAAGAAGAATGCAATATTGTAATTTTCAGGAAAATGGATGTAACTGGAGTGCATCACATTAAGCAAAATAAGCCAAATGCAGAAAGACTAGTATTGCCTGTTTTCTATCATATGTGAAAATGAAACAACAAAAAAATGACCTGAGAGTGGAAGAGGAACTATTAGGAAAGGGGAAGGAGGTGGAGAGAAAATGGCAACAGAGGGTCCTGGGGGTGGGGGGTGGACATGATTGAAACATGATAATTTGTATAATTAATTTGTATAATTAATAAGAGGTAGTATGTATGACCAATAAAACTTAAAAAAGATGACCAGCAATATGTTGATGAAGAACTTGACACCAATTAAAATCAGAGTTCCCAAATAGGAAGCCACAGAAGTTCCCTTACAAGATCCTAGCAACAGGGATGGGACCCAGAGCACCGGCACCTCAGCTCACATCTGTCTTGTGATAGCATCAATATCAGAAGGGCCACAGGAGGGACAGGCAGCACTAGGTGCTAATGGCCCTGAGCATGCTCAGGTTCATAATGTAGGGAAAGCTTATCATAGTGATATAAAAGGAGGGGATGGAGATGGGATGAGAGAAGTTGAAGAGTTTCTCCAGATAATCTATAATCAGGAAGCAGGGGGTGAGGAAGTTGACCTATCCAGGTTGAGGATGTAGACTGAGACGGTGTTCCTGCACAGGCAGAAGCCCAGGAGCCATAGCTGGGTTTAACTGAGAGAGTCAAGGACCCCAATAAAAAAAGCAGGACCCATAAGATTAAGGGATAAAACCTTTTGGGAGGGGGAATGAGAAAGCCAAGCTAGCTCTTTGTCTTATGAAGTGAAGAGACATACCAGAAAATTTGGAGTCAAAAAGTGGACCAGTCTTCAAGGGTGTACAATTCAGATAACACACTAGGAGATGGAAGATTGAGAAGCCAGCTCAGCCTGCTGAGACTATGTGGTCAGCAGGAATACCAAGAAGCTAAAGCCACAAAAGACAAGGTCACTAAAATCAAACCTACTGATAGAGCAATAACGTATTCTGTTCAGAAAATAACATTAGGGACTCTCCTAGAAGATAAGAGGCAAATTCTAGGTGGTGAGAGGCAAATACATGACTAGACCTAAAGTAATTAATTACTAAAGTAACCTGCAGTCACCTTTATCTTGTTAGCATAATAAAACAGACAGCCCGCGATGAGGTGGAGACTTAGGATGGTAACAAGATATGCCTGTCATGAAGAGGCATGATGAAGAGCCAAGTCCTGTTATTATTCCCACCTTACCCATGAGGAAACAGAGACACAATGAGGTTGAGTAATTTGCTCCAGGTCTTACTCTAAAAAGTGGCAGAATCTGAATTTAATCCACAGGTCTGCATTGGAAGCCTCACCCTTTACCAGCTCTGTTGCTCCCCAGCCAGAGGATGTGTCCACTCTACATGCAAAGAGTTGGAGGAGGAAACCTTTACCCTTGGTGATATAGAAATGGCAAATGATATCTATGTCTTATTAAAGCAGAATAGATAAATTCTGGAAATCATAAGGAAGAAAAACCCGGTGAACATAGGGAACAGGAGTTGGGTGGTGAACGTCAGAGAATAGATTCCAGAGCCCAAGAAGCCTTTCCTGCCTCTGAAAAGGCCCAATCAGTCCAGACTGCCCAGGACTCAACAGGGCAGGAGGACCTAGAGGAAGAAAGCAGGGACCTCTGGGTGTCAAGACTGATTGGATTCATCATGTGCTCTCCCAGTTTTTGTGGTGGACATGGAGGAAAACCACAACCTCTGTTATCCTTCCCCATCTCTGATCTTTTTATTTATGACACAGGTTTCAGTTCTATTTTTTAAGCGTATTTTTTTTGAGTATATAAAAAGTGGTTTTGGAAGGGGAGGGACTTGGGAATGAAATAGACCAAATTTTGCTGTGTGTATGTACGGATATGTAACAACAAAGCCCACTATTATGTACAATAATAATGCAATGACAAAAAAAATAAAGTGGTTTCTGGAAACTCACAAAATGAAGCTCAGGCTTCTTAGAGCAACCCTTCCTTCCTACCTGCTGTCCCCTAGGCTAGTGGGCATGAAAAAGAAATTTGACACTGAATAAGATTCCAGAAGGGTTAGGTTTCATCTGCATCTAATTCAAATTAGTTATCTTCCTTTAAAAATTATCTGAGCACTTTAAGCACAAATCCTTATTATGAAAAAATAGATCTGGCGAACATTGGGCTCATATCCTTATATGTCAGGGACCTGATGGATTTTGGTAGCAGTCGGCCCCTTAAGGCAGGGTATGTCCAGTTTGTCATAGTCTTCACTATTTTCATCAGCAGGGCAGATGAGGATGTGTGTATGTGTGTGTGTGTTGTGTGTGTTTTATTAACCGGCACACTTCCTCTGGTTTCTTGAAGGAGCAAGTCACTATGTCCTGTGACATATCTAGGAAACCTCTTTCCCAGCTTGCTTTTATTTCCCTGCCCTCTGTAAGCATTTGATCTGTGGTTTTATCCCTTCCCGCCCAGAACCACACATTTCTCATTGGCAAAGTGAAGCATTTGAGTAAGATAAGTTCAAGTTCTTTTCTAGTTCTGGTTCCCAGGTGCCCGGAGTCTGCACTTCAGAAAAGAGTCATGGTTTGACAATATTTCTGTGTTCTACATATGATTTTGAGAAATTTCTTGCCTTTAAATCTTTTGTCCTTTGATTAGGATTTATCTCAGCCCTGGGAGGAAAATCCCTTTTGTTTTGGTAGTTAACCCTGTATATGTGATTTTGAATAAAACAAATACTTTAAACAATGTAGTGTAACTGCAGTTGATAGGAAGACAGAGTCGCAGAAGTGGGTGCCTGGAGACCAGTTCCCCAGAATATTCATTTATTTCTCCTTCCCTTCTTCCTTCTTTCCTTTTTCCCTCTTTATCTCTTTTGGGAAGTATTAGATAATCAATAAGCCCTTCTACAAAGACAGGTCTTAGTTACTGATAGAGTTTAGGTTGTTCTGAACCCAAGAAGTTATTTCAAAAATCCACCTCCTACCAGTTAAACACATACTAGGGATCTTGGATTTTAATCCAGGCTATGCAACTAGTTTATTTTCCTCTGGATCTCAGGTATCCCTCTGTTAAAGAGAAGAATAGAGAAACAGTTGGATGTTCTTATGTTCCTTCCAGTCTGATCATTTTACAATGAGATTGTCAGAGATTTAGAGAGCACCAGCAGGTAACTCCTGCCCAACTGATTCCAGATCAGCATGTACTTGGAATCCCTTCTCTTTGAAGCTGTAGTATTCTTTACAGGTCTTTGGCTTTCTTCTGGCTCTCCTTTGGCTATATAATAAGTTGTAAAGGAAGGATTTCTATCCATTTCACTCACTAGAGGCTATATGTCTCAAATATGTGCTGTGCTAGGTAATTTTCTTTTTATAAAAGTTCTTTTGTTTTACAAAGGGCCAGTGACAGGACCTAAAAATTTCTGATTATTTATTCTGTAAGTCCAGCATCTCCTTCCTATTCTGCAGATTCCCAGCAGGAGGACTGTGACCACTTCAGCAACACATTCACTTCCTGGTGACCTATGAGACATTGTAGATGCTTTGTGTCTTTATTAAATACTGTATTTAAGAAATCTTTCCTCTAGCCCACAAGGTAGGATAAAATACCAGAATAAATGTCCTGCAAAGCAAGAAAGAATTTACCTATGGGAAGACAATAATGTATGAAGGTTGTAATTCCTGTCTCAGAGTTGACATTTGCTTATTTGGCTTGTCTCTCTCTCTGCCCCTCGCTTTTTTTTAATTGGTTGTTGCCCCTCGTTTTTTAACTTAGCAGTTGCAGTAGAAGGTACATTGAGTTCAACACTGATTTATTCTAGGTGTACATATCTCTCAGTTAAATAGATAGTGGACTGGGTTGTTTCAGGAGGTAGTCAGCTCTCTGTTGCTAGAGATATAAAAACAGATGTTCTATGAGTCATTCTTGAGAATTCTAGAGATTAGAAGGGGAGATTAGACTCACTTCTTCAAATGAAAAATGTTCACTGAGCACCTACTATTTTCACAAACTGTCTTAAAGAGTGCTCATTTGTGAGCAAAATGCAGTCCCCTCCTCCTCCTCATTTTTTTTAAAAAGGAGATTATATTTTATTGATGGAAACAACACCCAGTTTTTTTTCCTTCTGCCCAGATTGAGAATTCTAAGTCACAATTAAGTTTTAGTTAGGTCCTTGTGTAGAATCTAGGAATGGCATTTTAAGATTTTTGTCATATAATTTCAATTACAATGAGGCCTGGGAGCCATTGGTCTAGAGAATGATTTTCAAATTGCATTGCTTCAACTTAAGCTTCACTAAAGTTTTGTGCCCCAGTTGAATTGAGATTTCTAAAATTTTAGGTCAAGTTCTCTAGAAGGAGAATCTGAGATGGGAATTTATGTGCATGTGAATTATTAAGGAATGTTCTCAGGAAGAAGCCTATAAGGAAATCAGGAAAGGACAATAGGAGAAGAAAAGAACCTGAGTAAGAATAAGTTTTCATCAAAGTCTAGCCTCAGTAAGATCTTTCAGGGGGCTCTTGAGTGTAGACTGTACCAAGAGTTTGTCTTCCCTTGATTCAGGGAGCTGGGTCCCCACGCACCCCACACTACATTGGTCAGTCATTGGCTATAGGCAGCCTGGGCTTGGGTTATACAAACTGTGAAGTGGCTCCAGTTACTCAAGGACAATTCATGGGCAGGGTTTCAAGTGTGAGCTACTAGCAAGAATTCAGTTGACCGGTGAGGATAAGTGTACCCAACTGGCACCAGCATCATCTTTTTGCACCACTGAGATTACTTACTTCTTGTATTTAATTTATTCCATCTTGTCACTCTTTCTCCAGGATTCTTTTTTTTTGTTGTTGTTGTTTTGCGGGGCAGGTATCTAGGATTGAACTCAGGGATACTCGATCACTGAGCCACATCCCCAATCCCATTTTGTAATTTATTTAGAGACAGGGTCTCACTGAGGTGCTTAGTGCCTCACTTTTGCTGAGGTTGGCTTTGAACTCATGATCCTCCTGCCTCAGGCTCTTGAGCCACTGGGATTACAGGCATGTGCCACCATGCCCAGTTCTCCAGGATTATTGATGGCCACAGTTTGTGGAAAAAATTCCAAGAGAGAGATGTTCAATGAGTATAGGTTCCAATTCTTTTGCTGATCCCAAGACTGCATCTATTACTGATCATTTCCTGTCTCTGCCACTCATTACTGATTCTTCCCACTCTAGCTAGTGTTTCTGCTGGTTACTGGGTAGGGTGATCAGACCCTAAAAAAAGTATGCACTCCTTTTTCTTTTTCTTTCTTTTTTTGGTACTGGAAATTGAAACTAGGGACACTTTAACACTAAGATATACCCCTAGAACTTCATGATTTTTAAATTTTGATTCAGAGTCTTGCAAAGTTAGTGAGAATGGCCTTGAACTTTTGATTCTCTAGCCTTGGTCTCTCAAGTAGCTGGGATTTCAGGCATGTGCTGCCAGGTCCATATTTGAAATCCCTTTTGTAATGTCTTTATCAGGTCGTTGTGTATATATTTTGCTGATTTACAATGAAATTGGGAGTGAGTGGAGAGCACATTTCTCTCTATCCCCACTAGGTTGCAGCAATCCCATCACCTCTTTTTTTTTTAAAGAGAGAGAGAGAGAGAGAGAGAGAGAGAGAGAGAGAGAGAGAGAAAGACAGAGAGAATTTTTTAATATTTATTTTTCAGTTTTTGGCGGACACAACATCTTTGTTTGTATGTGGTGCTGAGGATCGAACCCAGGCTGCACGCATGCCAGGCGAGCGCGCTACCTCTTGAGCCACATCCCCAGCCCCAATCCCATCACCTCTTGACAATAAGGGTCTGTTGTTCCTTGCAGCATAGTGATGCCTTTCTTTGGATGGTGACCCGCTTGCATGAAGAGCACAATGAAACCAGGGGGAGCCATTCTGTGAAGAACAGGGAGATCTTTTTTTGTAACCTGGTGTAATCATGCTCCAGAGTTTCATGCTTGGGAAGTCCAAATTCCCTTAGTGGGCCACAGAGGTTGATAGTCAGTGGGGCTATTCCTTTTTTCTATTTTTTGGTTCCTGGATCCAAGCATTTTACCCTTGGAGAAACTACCACCTTGAGGAGCCTACAGGTTGAGAATACCTGGAACCTCAGTTGTATCAGTAAGAGGTTTCTTCAACACTATCATTCTTAGATGATCTTGTACATGGTAAGATCAGTGGATTTCACCTACGGACTGCTTTCCTCTTTGTCCATGGAAAGTGTCCCTTGATACAACCCAGTGCTGCATATTGTTTTATGTTGGTGAATCAGTTATTATGTGCAGGGTTGGGACTAGAGTAAGTTGAGTGAGGAGCCATGGATACCAACTTTAAATGACACCTACTTTTTGCACCAAATGTTCATTGCCTTGCCTTTTTCCTGGTCCTAACTCTGTTAGACCTAGATAATGGTGCTTGTGGGGCCCTGAGGGAAGGAAAGGGAAATGGTTAAGCCCAGACTCTGTATCATGCTCAATGGAAGAACTTCTGCATTTTATGGAGGCAAGGTTCCAACTGTTACTCAGATATCAATATTTGGTTCTTTGGCTTCCTGAATGAGGACCTTCCTGGGAGCCTCAATGACGGTCTTTGTTGTTGACAGGTTTTAGACTTTTAGCAGTGGTACAGTAGTCAGATCAATGTTGATGAAAGTGAGAGTGTGCTATAGAGCCCACACATAGCTTTCATCTCTGCCACCATGACTGTGCATCCATGATCCCACTGAATCAGCATTAGGGTGGTCAAGAATAGAGACTGGCTGACATCTAGTGGATCCTGTTCATTTGGTAGTTTCATCCCTTTTAGCCCTGGATGCCCTCTGGTGGCATTAATGTGTGATACATATGTATTTATATGTATTTAGTATAGTCACAGAGTTGTACAAACATCATCCCAACGTAATTTAAAAATTTTTCATTATCTCAAAAGGAACCCTTTATCCTTGAGCAGTTATTCCCTATTTCTTCTCCTTATCTCCTTATCTACTCCCTATGATTCAGTCCCAGACTCTGTCTATATTGAAGGCAATTTACATAAATGGCATGATATAATTATTTTTTTGGCTTCTTTCACTAAGTAAGATGTTTTTATGTTTTGCCTATGTTATCACAAATATAAATTCTTCAGGAATTTTTTTAATACCAGGAATTGAACCCAGGGGTGCTTAACCACTGAACCACATCCCTCGCTCTTTTTATTTTTTAATTTAGATAGGGTCTTGCTAAATTGCTCAGGGCCTTCCTAAGTTGCTGAGGCTGACTTTGAACTTGACTTTGAACTTGACTTCCTCCTGCCTCAGCTTCCTGAGCTGCTGAAATTGCAGGTGTGTACTTCCATGCCCAGCAGTTCTTTAGGATTTTTAATTACCAAATGATAGTATCTTGTATGGATATACTACATTTTTTCTTATCCATTTAATGATGTGCCTTTGGTTTGTTGGCTATTATGAATAGTGTTGCTATGTCTGGACATACATTTTCAGGTATTTGCTTAGTGGTGGAATTTGTGGAATACATGGTAACTCTATGTTTATTATTTTGAAGAACTGCCAACTTTTTCCGCAGTGATTGCCTTATTTTATATTCCTGCTAGCCATCTAGAACGGTTCCAAATGTCCTCTTTTTCTATCCCACATACCTCTACTATGATAAGACTGTGAGGCATATGGCCTAGGTGACAGTGTTCTATATTGTAGGCTGAACCTGCTGTAGATATTTTTTTCCACATAACTCAGTACACAAGAGGAGTATTTTTCTCATGCAATATGTTATCCTCAAAACCCCAGGAAGCTTACCAAAACTTAAGCCCCTTTCTGAGTGGCTTACCAGACCTTGAACTCCTTTGCTTTTGTGCAAGGTATAATTTCTTGCCTTTGCTTTGAAGGAGGTGTCCCAGCATGCATAAAACCACCAAACTCCTATAAACTTCACATTTGTTCAGGACCTAGAACCTTTTAATTTACTTATTCTCAATTCCAGTCTAACACCAAAGGTTTTGTTCAGCTTTCTGCTGAGATCTGAAAACAATGGGAAGCCCCAGGACTCTCTTGAACTGGTACAGTTCCGACTTTAGCTCATTTGTTCTTCATTTCTTTTGGTTGTGTTGTATAAAAACTGATAAATTTTGTGCCTGTGAATCTTTGCCTCTAGGAATACAGGGCTCTTTATTCATCTCCCTATATTTTACTCCCCATGAGAAACCTGGGCCAATATGCTGACCTTATTCTCCACTATAGTAATGATCTCCTAGTGATTAATTCTACTGTTTGAACTCCTCTACTCCAGAACCTATTATACACATTGAAACCAGGGAGCCCAGTCCTGAAACAGCATTTATGCTGGGGTCAGAATTTTGTTCTGCCCTCACTTCATGGAGAACCCCAAAGAGCTGCAAGGGATAAGAAGATGAATCCAGTGGTGTGACCACAGCCCTCATCTAATAGATGAAAGTATCTTTCATCTTCATACACATCAACTGCTGTGATGCAAACCTCAGATTGTCCAGAAAGGAGAACTGAGAGAAAGAGTCTCTGGGTGCATGCAGTGCAATGGTTACGAACTAGATACTAATTTTTAAACTTTAATTCTTGGAGATGCAAGGACAGGTTCCATAGTTTATTACTCAAATTAATAAAAATGGCTTCTTTGCACCTCTTTCAACTAGAGAAATCAATGTTTAATCAACTCTCTGGATAATCTGACATTTAACTGTCTGGCCTACTTACCTTTCAATCCTCATGTATTACTTCTGCTTTTCTTCTATTTTCTGGCATCATCCTCCAAAATCTCTCTGTAGATCAGTAGACACTGAGGTAAATGGTATTAAACATGGAAATGGTCACATCTCTTCTTCAGTGGGGCCATGAGCAAATGGAGGTGAAGCCAATCTAGACAGGAGCTGAATGGGTTTGGGTAGTGGTGTTAGTGTTGCTAACTCACTGCAGGCTAAGCTTCATTTCTGTAATGATGGGCTGCTGCTGTCTTGTGCTTAGGATGGTATCTGAGATGCCAGTGAATTTTCTCACTGTTCCTGCTACTTCTTCAGCTTTCAGTCAGACCTCCATGGTTGTATTACAATGAATGTCATTCTGCATGAGCATGGCCAACCCCCATGGTAGACTACTGTTGCTGGCTAGTCAGTGCTAGGCTACACATGCGGCAGAAGTGGTGCTCTGTTGTGCTTGGTCAGCCAGCCCTAGGCCAGCACTGCATATGGATTGTTTTATGAATGTTGGAAGAATATTGCATTCTTGAAGTAATGCATTTTGGCACAATATATCACTTTTAAAAATGTTTTGATGGATTCTCTTGGCTAACATTCTTATAAGTATTGTAAGGGTAAACTGGGAATTTTATTCATTTGTACTCAAACTAGCCAGACTAATGGTGATTTACCATGGTGCAGCAAAATACCTAATATCTTCCAACAAATATTTTGAACAAATTATGTGTTGTAATACAGCCCATGCCTAAAGGGATATAGGAAATCAATGAGGTACATCAGAGTTTAAATCTTCACCTGAACAATTATTTTCTAATAAGCAAAGCTTTTGAATCCAAGAATGTAGGAATAATCCTTCTCACATTTCTTTGTACATTTTAACTTGATACTCTTGAGGTTAGATTTTATATCCTGAAGATACTCGAACTAGGATTATGTCTACTTATCTTTAGAAAGAGACAACTTCTTGCTTATATTAAACAAGATTATTGGAATCTCTTTGATTAGCCTCCAATCCTACCCACCCCCCAAATTGACACAATGGGCATAATTAGAGCCATGATATCAGGCAGGGATACATAGTTTTAAAAAAATATTCTGTTAGAGACAGGGTCTAGCTAAGTTGCTGAGGCTGGCTTTGAATGTGCAATCCTCCCTGTCTCAGCCTCCCCTAGTTTTTTTAGCATTTTTGAACATGAAGTGATGCTGTATTTTATCAAATGCTCTCTCTGCATCTATTGACATGATCTTATAATTTTTATCTTTGAGTCTATTGATGTGATAGATTGCATTTATTGATTTCCGTATATTGAACCAACCTTGCATCCCTGGGTTTAACAGTACTTGATCATGGTGCACTATCTTTTTGATATGTTTTTGAATTTGATTTGCCAGAATTTTATTGAGAATTTTTGCATCTATATTTATTAGAGATATTGGCCTGAAGTTTTCTTTCTTTGATATGTCTTTGGTTTTGAAATCAGAGTGATAATGGCCTCATAGAATGTGTTTGGAAGTGTTCCCTCTTTTCTATTTCATGAAATAGTTTGAGAAGTATTGGTATTAGTTCTTCTTTAAAGGTCTTATAGAATTCAGGTGTATATCCATCCAGTCCTGGGCTTTTCTTGGTTGGTAGGCTTCTGATGGTCTCTTCTATTTCCTTTATTGAAATTGATCTATTTAAATTGTGTATATCATCCTGATTTAGTTTGTGCATATCATATGCCTCTAGAAATTTGTCAGTGCCTTCAATATTTTCTATTGTATTGGAGTACAAATTTTCAAAATGATTTATAATTATTTTCTGTATTTCTGAAGTGTCCATTGTAATATTTCCTTTCTCATCATTTATGTTAGTAACTTGAGTTTTTTCTCTCCTTCTCTTTGTTAACATGGCTAATGGTTTATCAATTTTATTTATTTTTTCAAAGAACCAACTTTTTGTTTTGTCATTTTTTTCAATTGTTTCTTTTGTTTCAACTTTATTGATTTCAGCTCTGATTTTAATTATTTTCTGTCTTCTTCTGCTTTTGGTGTTGATTTGTTCTTTTTTTTCCCTAGGGCTTTGAGATGTAATGTTAGGTCATTTATTTCTTCTTTGAAGGAGTAAACTCCATGCAATGAACTTTCCTCTTAGAACTGCCTTCATGTGTCCTAGAGATTTTGATATGTTGTATTGGTGTTCTCATTTACCTCTAAGAATATTTTAATCTCCTCCTTTATATCTTTTGCAACCCATTGTTCATCCAATAGCATATTATTTAGTCTCCAGGTGTTGGAGTAGCTTTTGTTTTTTATTTTATCATTGATTTCTAATTTAATTCCATTGTGGTCTGATGGAATGCAGGATAGTATCTGTACTTTTTTGTATTTACTAAGAGTTGCTTTGTGGCATAATATATGCTCTATTTTAGAGAAGGATCCATGTGCTTCTGAGAAGAAAGTGTATTCACTTGTTGATGAATAATGTACTCTATATGTGTCAGTTAAGTCTAAGTTATTGATTGTATTATTGAGTTCTGTAGTTTCTTTGTTTAACTTTTGTTTGGAATATCTATCCAGTGGTGAAAGAGGTGTGTTAAAATCACTCAGAATTATTGGGTTGTGGTCTATTTGACTCTTGAACTTGAGAAGAATTTCATTGATAAATGTAGATGCTCCATTGTTTGGGGCATATATAATTATAACTGTTGTGTCTTGTTGATGTGTGGTTCCCTTAAGCAGTATGAAATATCCATCTTTATCCCTTTTGATTAACTTTGGCTTGAAGTCTACTTTATTTGATATGAGGATGGAAACCCCTGTTTATGCAGACCATGTGAATGGTATATTTTATCCCAACCTTTCACCTTCAGTCTATGGATGACTTTTCCTATGAGATGAGTCACTTGAAGGCAGCATATTGTTGGGTCTGTTTTTTTTTTAAATCCAATCTACCAGACTATGTCTTTTGATTGGTGAGTTTAGGCTATTACCATTCAGAGTTATTATTGAGACGTGATTTGTATTTCCAGTCATTTTTGTTTATTTTTGGTATTTAGTTTGACTTGGTTTCTTCTTTGTTTGGCTTTTCCTTTATTGTGGTTCTTCCCTTTACAGATTCTCATTGTTGTTTTTCATTTCCTCCTTGTGGTATTTTTGCCAAGAATGTTCTGTAGTGTAGGCTTTCTTTTTTGTGTGTGTGTGTGTGTATGTGTGTGTGTGTAAATTCTTTTAGCTTTTGTTTATCATGTATGTTTTTATTTCATCGTCAAATTTGAAACTTAATTTTGCTGGATGTAAGATTCTTGATTGCCATCCATTATCTTTTAGAGCTTGGTATATGTTCTTCCAGGATATCCTGGCTTTAGGAGTCTGGGTTGAAAAATCTGCTGAGATCTGAATTGGTCTTCCCTTACAGGTAATCTGATGTTTCTCTCTTGAAGCCTTTAAAATTCTATTCTTATTCTATATGCTAGGCATTTTCATTATAATGTGTCTTGGTGTAGATCTGTTGAAATTTTGTACATTTGGTGTCCTATAGGCCCTCTTATATTTGATTTTCCAATTCATTCTTCATGCTTGGGAAATTTTCTGATATTATTTCATTGAAGAGATTGTGTATTCCTTTGTTTGAATCTCTGAACCTTCCTCTATCCCAATAAATCTTAAATTTGGTCTTTTGGTAGTATCCCATAATTCTTGGATATTCTGCTCATGGTGTCTTACCATCTTCACTGTGAGGTCAACTTTATTTTCAAGATTGTATATTTTGTCTTCATTGTCTGAGGTCCTGTCTTCTAAGTGATCTATTCTGTTGGTGATGTTATCTATTTAGTTTTTTAATTGGCTTATTGTTTCTTTCATTTCAAGGATTTCTGTTTCTTTTTTTTCAGTATCTCTATCTCTTTCTTGAGGTAAACTCTTGCAACCTGTATTTGCTCTGTTATCTCTTTGTTGGTATGATGGATGGTTGCCTGTCTTTGTTCTCTTATCTCTTTGTTGGAGTGATTTCATTTTTTAAAACTACCACATTTTAGCTTACTGATTTATATTGTAATGCATCAGAGGTGTCCCTGTCAGACAATTAGAAACACTGCCAATTTAGTATACTTCAAACTTTCAGTTAACTAAAACATTCTTCCAAGAATAACTTTCTGTGATCATTTTTAGTTATTTATTTGATTACAAAATATTATAGCTTAGAATCTATAAAGCCACACACTTTTTAGGCCAGATATTGTCCTAGTGAGTACACATTTGGGTGACTTTGCTGTTCCAAGGGTAGTCCTAGGATCAGCAGCATTAGCTTTATCTTTTTTTGGGGGTGGCGGGTACTGGGGATTGAACTCAGGAGCACTGAACCACTGAGTCACACCCCTATCCATATTTTGTATTTTATTTAGAAACAGGATTTCACTGAGATGCTTAGCTCTCACTTTTGCTGAGTTTTGCTTTGAACTCAAAATCCTCCTGTCAGCCTCCCAAGCCACTCAGCATCAGTAGGTTTCTCTGTTGGTTGTTAGAAATGTACTGTCAGGCCCCACAGCATACTTGCTTCATTGGAAATCAAGACATAGGAATACTCGTTAAAGGTTGAGACACACTGGTCTAAATGAAAATGGGGATATAAGATATGTATACTAGAGCAGAGTAGGGGAAGGAGGTATTTTCAACTCAGGTTTTATTTATTTTGAAAATATCAGTTTTACAAATAATTTATTATCAAATATGATGGTCTCTTAAAAATATTTTTATTATTGAATCCCTGATAGTATTTCATTTTCTTAACTTCCAATAATTTAAATATTTCAACAATATTGGTACCACCTTGACATCCAAGAAACCTCCATGATATTTTTCAGTTTATTCTCTCCTTAATCATCATAATGTCTAAATAAATTGATTTACAATTCAATAAATTGTTAATGGAAACCATACCTACTGCACTGCCAGTAGGATGAAAGATAGCACATGTAACTATGTATAGTACATAATACTTGATAATAAATGTTACTGGTTTATGTATTTACTAAACTATACTTCTATTGTTATTTTGAATATACTCCTATTTATATGGAAAAAGCTTACTATAAAACTGTATGCATGTTATGCTGGCAGCAGCCACATGCATCTCATATTCAAGTCTCTTGATTGTACCATTTTCTTTTGTGCTTGATGTAATAGTATTTTCGTTTATCATATCGATAGGAGTCATAAATCTGTATGAGTATTATACACACATATGGTTTCAGTACACAATGGGCCATACCATCTAAGTTCATTTAAGTTTACTCTATGATGTTCCTACAATTATGAACTTGCATAAGAACAAAGGTATCCCCATCATTAAGCAATGCATGTCTATGTAATGAACAGTTATGCCAAAATGAGTTATATTAAATGATAGAAATTGATAGATATACCCAAAGATTCAAACTGCATCTTTTATCTTCTGGACCCTATAGAGCTTTTGCAGCTGACCTGAATTTTTTGTCACATGTGTAACAGCATGTTTAAATAACAATATATTCTAAATATCCAATTTCTGCATTTCATCATGACTTTTTCAGGAAAATGGATGGAATTAGAGGTCATTAAGTTAAGTGACAGATTAAGAAGGTCAAGGATTGTATATTTTCTCTAATGTGTGGAAACTGGAAAGAAAAAAAGGGGAAAAGAAGGTGAAAGGAATTTCATGAAAATGGAATGGAGACCAGTGACGTGAAAGGGACCAGAGAGAGGGAAGAGAGGAGGGAAAGATAAAGCACTGGGAGAGGGGTAAGTCTGTGAAATTGACCAAACTGTGTTATGTGCATGTATGAATATGTAACAATAAATCCCACTCTTATGGATAATTATAACACACCCATAAAAATAGATCTGAACAAATTCTGTATTTCAAAAGTTGTGTAGGTGACATGCAGACTTTAAATATGAGATTTCTGCTAACTTGTCACCAACTCTTATGGAGTTATTCATATCAAGGCTATAAAAATGTTTTGCAATGATTTTTTATGTGAGTAATAAAATTTTGAACAAATTTAAAGGTAAACTATCTCCCTAGTTCCATTATGGACCCTTTTCAGGAAAAAAGACCTCCCCAGAGAAGCAGGTGCATTCTACTGCTTCTTTTTCTCTTCTGTACATTACATCTCTTTTCTACCTCTCTGTTGTTTATTCTTTTGCTTCTGATATTTTGGTTGGACATATCCTGAGAAAACAGTCCAGAGAGCAAGACATATTTTTTAGGCTTGCCTTGCTAGGATGACCTAGATGGTCCTCTCTGGACTTGCCAGGATTGTAGCATGGATTCCAAATAAGTTTGTAAAACTTTTGCCAACCCCCATCACTTCTAGGCCATGGCAATCATTGATCACTGCTCTAAGCACTTCAGTCTAAAGATCCTTCTTAAGAGGGTTCTTGCAGTCACAACTAAATACTTACGGTGGCACAAGGACTGAAACTCATTTAGAAACTGAATGCCTTTTCCAGAACCAATTCTGTGCTTTTAAAAACAATATAATAATGAATTGATTCTTCTGCCATTTCCATCTGTTCAAGTTCTACTTATCTTTCTGACTTAAACAATATCCGTGTGGCTGAAAAGGTGACAGAGGCACATGCTCGGTACATTAAATTCCAAGTTTTTCTAGAAGCCTTCCCTATCTATTGGCCAACACACACACACACACACACACACACACACTATTGAGATCTTTCTGCACTCTGATCCTTGTATCTGTTTACTTGCTGGGAGGATTTATACCAGTTACACCAATATGACAGGTATGTCCAAGGAGATCTCTTCTACCAAAATCTATACAATCTACTGGAGAACAGCAACAAAAATCACTTCTGCTTTCCCAGATAGCATAGTGTATTGATAATGTTGTTGCCTCAGATTCAGAACTCATTCAGAACAAGCTTTCTACCTGCAGCAATGTCCCAACATAGATCCCAAGATGATCCACTCACAGCACAGAGAGAAATAAGGAATAATTGTTTTCTGTAACTTCAGGTAGAAAACAGTCATAAATAAAAAAAATCATGATTTTGAAGAAAAATTCTTTCCATTAGAATGAAATTTTCAAAGAAAAGCATCAATAAGAAAAATTTAGAGGATATTTGATGAAACATTTATCAAAAAATACAGAAAAGAGTTGAGGCATGCTACATCAGAGAGCTTTCTCTAAGAAAAATAAGAAAATCCAGGTTAACATAAATGCACTTGGAGACTATGGAAAATCACAGAGGCATTTCAGGGGCTGAGAGAGGAGCAGGCAACAGTCAAATGTGGCAGGACATTGTTGATTCTCAGACGGACATCTGAGGCAATAGGGCAGAGGCTCTTCATCTCTGTCCCACTCTGCTCTCTGACATCTCCAGGGTTCCTTGAGAAAGGCTGTTACCACCTTCATCCTTTTCAGGAGTGTCCTGCAGAGCCCGCTCAAGCACTAGCTTGAGGTTCTGGGACTGCTGCCTAAAGGAGCCGACAAAGAAGTAAATGATGGGGTTGGCTCCACTGTTAACACAGGACAAGACAAATGAAACCATATTAAGACAACCTAGTGTATAAGAATCATTGTGAATCCAGTAGACCAGGAACAAATAGATGCCAAATGGCAGACCACAGAGGAGGAAGACCAGAAATGTGAGCAGAATGGTCACATACAGCCTGCTCAGTTGCATCCTCCGGGATCCACAGAGGATCCTGCCCAGCAGGGTCAGGCTGGACCCTGAGAGGATCACAAATAAAAACATCAGCCACGCAGCTATAATAAAGTCAACAGTTTTACATCGATTAATCGCAAAACTCATAGACAGTTTTAAACAATAGACCCTGTCCAGGATGCTCAGTAACATGGACAGGGCCCAGAACAGGGCACACATGACAGCTGACATGTGTGTAGGGCGGTGGCAGTGGTACCAGATGGGCCACAGGACCGACAGGCAGCGCTCAGTGCTAATAGCACTGAGCATGCTCAGGCCTGCAATGTAGCACATGATTCCCCCAGTTCGTATGATGCCATAAGTAGGGACGGAGAAGCGAAGGAACATTTTGATGACATCTAGTACAAAAGCAGTGGTATTGAAGCAGAGAAAGAGGAAGTCAGCAGCAGCCAGGTTGAGGATGTAGACAGAGAAGGTGTTCCTGCGTATGCGGAAGCCCAGGAGTAAGAGCACAGCCACATTTCCTGCCAGTCCGACCAGCAAAATGATGAGGGTCAGCATTTTTGAGGTCATGTTATTCATGTTACAAGTTGGATGAGGGCTCAGGTAATTCCTATCGGTTGGTGTGGCTTCTATCTTCCAGACTGGGATGGTTGAATTCATGCTTCCAATCTCTCCACTGGTGACCCTGGTAACAAAACAAGACTTGAGCACTGATGCATGAGATATGATTTTAAGTATCATCTTGCTATGTGAGAATTACTCTCTCCACTTCAAAGAGGAAAAATAAAACCAGGATTATGGAGATGAACTCATGTATCAAGGGCTCGGGAGGGTGGTTCTGAAATATGGATTCAAATTCAGTACTCATCATCTGAATAGCTTGAGCTCTCTGACCTGAAAATAAATGACATAGCAATATGCTATGATCCAAACACTCCCACTTAATGGGCTTGAGCTGTGGACCAGCTCTGATTTGTCCTTGAAGTTTTCTCTCAGTTGTAGGAATTGAGGCAGACGCAAGGGTGGTCATGATACCCCCATGACCATGAGTATTTCATTCATGGAGAAGAACTTGGCTTTGTGACCGTGAGGAAAATGTGAGCTCTTACTAGGACAGGAGAGAGAATGGCTGGGTCTAGAAACTGCTCAGTGTGTCAGATATAGAAGAAAATTGTCATTTTTGACATTTGCAGTGCTGAGATATGTGTGGTCCACTGGTTCTCAATACTCGTTCAATGGATGAACGCATGAAAGGGGAGGGAGACTTAGAGTGTTAGATGATTTAGGATAAATACCATAATTGGCATTAGAACACGCACATAAAAGAGAGAAAGCAAAAATCATTTATCGTAATTTTTATTGTGAACAGCTCTGGGTGTTTTATAATTCATCACCTGCGTCCTAATAGCATGTTGACTACTGAAGTGCCTTTGGAGTAAGGACTCAAGACGGCTTTGTTCAGCACTGAGGACAGTTTTGGAGCACAGTGGGGGTAGCATTTGTGTCTTAGCAGAATTGCTCAGCAGTGTGGTATAGGAAGTATCATGTAGGAGTGAGGTCTGAGTGCCACTGAAAAGAGGTATTTGAAGTGGGTGACCCTCTATGGAGTACTATTGAGTGGTGTGTATAATGTAGACCTACTGCGTTCTCTCTTCCTAAAGATCCTAGTAGCATTTTCTTTCTTGCTAAAACAAACAAACAAAAAAAACTTTTGTGTCACTGAAGCCTGTGAGGGGAAACAGAAGAGAGTGCTAAGATTGGAGTGTTTAGTTTCTCATGCAAATTTGTACTGGGGAAAGAAGACCAGATCATATCTTAGTGATAAACAGGAGCTGATTGAGAATTTACCAGATAATTTCCCTTTGAGTCCTCTCAAGAGTCTATGAGGTAAGAATTAGGATTTTCCCCATTTCATAGAGAATAAGCAGGATGAGGGGTTGATCCCTGTTTCATACACTGTGGACTTGAACACACCAGGTTCTACACTTTCGACCAGTACTTTGGCCCATCATCACTGTGTGCTCATCAGAGAAAAGCAGAGGAGTAACTCCCAACTTATATGCAACGTGGCAGTCAAAATCGTGGATGAAATTAAATCTGGCATAAAGTGAACTTGAGAAACAAAGAGGGAGAAAAGCCAGTGAAAAAAGAAACAAAAGAGGTGGTAGAAGGGTCAGTAAGCAATAAATATGGGAACCCAGAGGCCCTTTCCAGTGTCCAAGGCAGCCATGACTTCAGAATCCAGAAGGCTCACAGAGACAGGAGGCTTTCAAGTGGACAGAGGATATATTCTCCTCTAGACTTGCTGAGGGGCATTCCGTAAGTAATGCACCCATTATGAAGCCACATCCCCGGCCCTATATTTTATTTAGAGACAGGATCTCACTGAGTTGCTTAGTGCCTCACTTTTGCTGAGTCTGGCTTTGAACTAGTGATCCTCCTGCTTCAGCCTCCCGAGCCACTATGATTACTGGTGTGCACACCATGCCCAACACAAAGAGAGTAATTTTGAAAAGCAATGAAACCTACTGTACAGCATCTCAGCTCTGGCAAACAATATCTACATGGGGCTTTGCTTTTTAAATGAATAAAAGAGGCAGCAATCTCTCTGTGACAGAAGATTTGAATGACTGAAATAAAGGGAAAAAATATGCAGAGTTGGCTCAGAAGGGAGAAAGGTCTGATTATCCCCATTTTAAACTTCCACAGCAGGAGCTTCCAGCACCCAGTTTTCAAAAGGATGATTCTATCTCCTGACTTTCCCCGAGAGAAGTACCATGACTCCCTCTATTTAGCAATCAATGGTAGAAACACAGGGATGTGAACTCAGAGCGAACACCACATATACCAAGAATGGAAGGCCCCCTTACCTTTCTTCCCTTCTCCTGTCCAGAGGTGGAGAGCTGAACTGTGCTATCCGGGAAGAGCCTTTCTCAGATGGGTGACCCCAGAGTATACTTCTTTGTTCTCCAAGTCAGGAGATGCCTACAAGAGCTGACGTAAAAGTTGGTGACCAAGTGAGTCTTATAAAGATTATGGACAGTCTTTGTAATTTTCTGTCCTGGAACTTGGAGCAAATTGGAGACTAGAGTCATTAAAGACTTGATCCTCCCCTGAGATGTTTCTTGGCATCTGCCCAGTTTCTACTTGCATATCAGCCTCTCTCATCCTGTCCATTTTCATCCACTTCCCTGTAAATAGTATCTGTTCAGTCCATTTATTGCCAACTATAATCCTGGATAGCAACATCAAGCAATATGAACTTGCAAAGTGGAACTTTCTAAGTAAATAATAAAGTATATCATTGGGTCCCTCAAAGCTCATCATGTCCTGACTCCACTTGTTTTTTTCAGTATTCTATCTTAGCAACAATGCATTCATTTGTAGACTTTTGTTCCAAATGAAAGAGAAATGTTCACAGAGTCGATGTCTCACTGAATTTCATTCTCCAGAGGTCACCACTTTCTATCTCTGCCTATTCTTTTTTTTTTAGAGAGAGAGAGAGAGAGAGAGAGAGAGAGAGAGAGAGAGAGAGAGAGAGAATTTTTAAAAATTTTTTTAGTTTTTTTGGCGGACATAACATCTTTATTTGTATGTGGTGCTGAGGATCGAACCCAGCGCTGCGCGCATGCCAGGCTTCAGACATATCCCCAGCCCCCTGCCTATTCTTAATTCTTTCTCTGAAGAGCAAACCCATATTTTTATTTTTAAATTATCATTACGAAAAAGTGGGGCAGTTGATTTTCCTTATGAAATAGGAAGTGTTCAGCATAAATAACACTTTTGTTTCTTTCTCCACTTTATGAAATTTTTTATTATTTATTTTCATTTAGTGACATTACTCAAAATTTTAAATCATCTCCTATGACTTTCCTTTTTGTTCTTCATGTAACTGTCTTATTAGTCTACTTGTTGTTTATAAACATAGCTTGAATCAGAAAAAGTGATGGGCATGAACCTTAGGGGTCATGGATGGAATGCTATGGTTTGGATATGGTTTAATAGTGTCCCCCCAAAGGTATATGTGATTGGTGCTTGGTTTTGGAGTGGCAGTACTGGGATGTTCTGTGGAGTCTTTAAGAGGTGGGGCCTAGTGGAAGGTCTTTAGGTCATTGGGGCATATACTTAGAATGTACTCAGACAACCCCTTTATTTCTTGTGAGACAGTTGTTACAAAGGTGGGAACCTGGCCCCACTCAGCCCTCTGCTTCCTGACTGGAGATGTGACCATTCCCCCACATATGCTCCCATCATCTCCCAGGAGGCTGGGCCCAGAGTCTGAACTGTGACTTTTGAAATTGCATTAAAAACAGAGTGAATTTAAACTCTTTATGAGTAGCCTATGCCAGGTATTTTTATCATAACAAAGTTGACTAATAAAGAATCTACTTAAAATATTTAGAAATTTTATTTGGTGGATTAATTCAGCAAATATTTAATAAGACCTTATTATGGGCTGAATTGAGTCCCTTTAATATTTATAAGTAATAGTCCTAATTCCTATGATCTCAGAATGTGACTGTAGTTGAAGTCGGAGTCCTTGAAGGGCTAATTAAATTAGTATGAGGCCATTGGGGTGGGCCTTCCTCAGTATGAATGGTGTGCTTATAAGAAGAGGAGATTAGGACATACACACTCTGAGGTGGGGCATTGTGAAGACAAAAAGAGAAGAGGATTCCATTTACAAACCATGGATAAAGGCCTCATGAGAAACTGACATAAGAGACCACTAGACTTCTTGTATAATAACTAAAATAAAAAATGTTTTTAATTTCAAAAATTGGAAAGCATTTGGATAAACTGGATTTTTCTTACATCACCAGTGGAAAATGACATAATTCGGCTACTCTGAAAAATTCGGTTGCATTTTCTAAAAAAATTGTTTACACTTCTTCTTCCACCCAACATCCTACTCCTGGCATCTAGCCCAGAGAATGGAAGATGATGTTCACTTAAAAATCTGTTCACAAATGTTTATATCATGTTTACTGTGATAGCCAAACTGGAAGCAAACAAATTGTCCTTTCAATCATAATTTGTGAAACAAAGCTTAATAAATCCTTAGAATGGAATCTTGCTCCATAATTGAAGCAAATCAACAACAAACCTTTAATACATGGTACTACTTGGATGACTGTTGAGGACCTTATGCTGAGAAGAAAAATACAAACTTAAAAGTTAGACAATGTGTGATTCCTTTCACAGCATTTATAAAGTGACAAATAGGGAGATAGGGAACTGGCCAGTGATTGCCAGGGGTTTGGGAAGTGGATGTGGTGGGCGTGAGGCATAAAGGGGAAGCACAAACCAGTTCTTTTGTGGTGAATTAGTAGCTTCATACCTTGAATGTGGTTGCTGTTATGTGAGTCTATACATGTGATAAAGTGTCATAGAATTTTACAAAAATGCATAATCCCCTAAAATTTGTGCATGTAAAAAGTGATGAAACCCAAATGATATCTGTAGTGTTAAGTGATTTGGTTCTATCGACATCAACTTCCTGGTTTTGATAATACACTGTATTAGTGGAAAATATCACCATTGGTGTAGTCTGGGTAGTGGGTATATAGAAACTGTACTATTTTTACAACTTTGATTAGTCTATAATTCAGAAGGAAATACTAAAAAATATTTGAATGGTTGGTTTATTGGATGAACAACCTATGTTAATATTGAAGTCAACTGTAAATGGGGACATAGGAGATGCTGGAGTGAAGTTTATAAATCAGGTATCTAGGTCAGAAAAATATATCATAAGCATTTACACACCTCCAGTATAAATAAGCAAGTGTTAAAATTGTATTTTATTTCAATGGTGATTTTAAAAGCAATAAATAAAAATTTATAGGTAGATTACAGGGGTAAGTCTGTATCTCTTCTCCCACTATACTCATTAGGACTTTTCAAGTTGGGAATCATTATTCAGTCACATGTGTAACAGGATGTTAAAAGAAGAGTTTAATCTGAATGTCAAGAGAATATAACCTGGGGTGTAGCTCAGGGGTAGAGCAATTGCTTGGTATGCAGGAGGCCCTGTACTGAAAAAAAAAAGGTTATATGGATACTGTAAACCAAAAGAGGTGGAGAGGACATCCAGAATCCAAATATGAGGCTTCTTTCTTTCTTTATTTTTGTACTGGGTATTGAACCCAGGGGTGCTCTACCACTGAGTGACATCCTCCATATTTAAATTTTTTTTGTTTTGTTTTGAGACATTATCTCACTTACTTGCTGAGGCTTGGCTGGAACTTGCAATCCTTCTGCCTTAGCCTCCTGAGTCACTGGGATTAAAATTGTACACCACCAAGTGCAGCTTCCAATATGAGGTTTCTGATAACTCTGTATCAGCTCTTAAACCATCACCCATGTCAAGGTTACAAAGAGGTTTAGTGTTGAATTTTTATGTGAGGCATAATAGTTGAATTTATTTTGATGTCTTCAAGACTTTCTATTTTATTGGAGTATATATTTTCAAAAATAGTTTCTGATTATCCTCTGTATTTCAATAGAGTTCTCTTGAAGGAGTTGACCCCAAGATATGGGCTCCCCTCCTCCATGTAAAATTTTCATTGCAAAAGGACCCAACAAGTGAACAAAGCATTGGATACCTGGGGGAAGCTACATGCATCCTGGGGACCTCACTCTATGGAGAATACTGTAGATGAAAAGTTGAACCACATCTTAAAAAGAAACAATGGCTAAATTATGCTAAGACCCACCTGCAGCAGGATAATATGTTGCCAGTTGCTCTCCTCCAAATACGGGTGGCCCTGGATGTATGCTTAAATTGAGCCCCTATGAAATAGTATATAGGAGACTCTTCCTGGAACCTGGGGAAGAGTGGACTATGTGACTATAGCAGGAGAAACCATACTAAAACAGTAGGTACAACCAATCAGTCTAATATTAACCACTGTGCATGACTGTGGTTCTTTCATGTTCCCTCCAAGTTTGAAATCACTTCTTCATCTCTTCCAGTCTGGGACCAGGTGCTACCCAAGACTTGGAAAGAGTAGTATTTGGAGCAAAGACTGGAAGAGAAGTGGACAGGACCTTATGGCATGCTTCTGATGACCCACATTTCCTTGAAACTTGCTGGAATAAAATTCTGGGCCCACCATACTAGAGTGAAAAAGGTCTAAGAGATTTGCCAGCAGTTGCCTCTCCTGCATGGACATCACAACCCTTGGGGGACCTAAAATACTTGTTTAAGAAAATATAATGAGAGATTTTATGTTTTTACTAACTTTGTTTTTTCCTCTCATTCTCTTCCTAGACTGGGAAGACAACAGTTTGTTTAGAATAGCACAGACCTTGGCTACATTGACTCATGCAGTTGATTGCTGAACCTGCCTTCCCAGGACCTGAACCTCTGTGGACCATGTTGATCCCTTTGTACATCCAGTTACGAACTTTACTCAGATCCTAGATGGAGACTGGACACCAACACGGGACCTCAGAGCCCGCAACATTATATATCAGGTCTGAGCTGCTAATCTCTGTTTCATTTATTTCTTCTGTGATCATCAGTATTTTTTTCTTCTACTTTATTTGTTCCTTTTTTTATTCCCTGAGGCATAACATTAAGCTGTTTATTTGCAATTTTTCTTCTTTTTTGATGTAGGCATTTAAAAATACCTTTGTGCATCCTACATAAAACATTGGGGTGTTTTACATACATTTTTTGACTTTTCAATATGCTTCATAATTTATCTTGCAAGTTCTTCATTAACACATTTGTTGCTCAGGATAATGTTTAATATTCATGTACTTATAAATTTCCCAAAATTCCTGTTGTTAATTTTAATATTTCTAGAATTGCCAAAATTTATTTAGGGCCTACTTTATGATCTATCCTGAGTCTTAAAAGATTTATGTGTTGCCTTTCCATTAGATGGGATGTTTTGCATATCCATTTGGTCTAAAGTGGAATTCAAGTCCAATGTTTCTTTATTAATTTTCTGTCTGAATGATCATGAATGAATGAATCATGAATGAAAGAATGATCATGAATGAATGAATATGCCATATTGAAATTTTTCACTATTGCAATCTATCTATTCCTTTGGATTCTTTAAGATTTGCTTTGTATATTTATATGCTTCACTGATAGCTGCATATATACTTATAATCATTAAGTCCTCATGATTAATTGACCCACTTTTCATTATACAGTGCTTTTCTTTGTTTCTTCTTACATGTTTGATGTAAAACCTATTTAATCTGTTGTAAGTTTAGCTACTCCTGTTTTCATATGGTTTATATTTACATAGAATATAATTTTTTCTTCTCTCCCATCTTTTTGAAGTGTTGAAGGTATTGTGAATTGAACCCAAGGCCTCATACATGCTAAGCATTCTGAAAATGAGATATATCTCCAGACTTTATCTTTGTATTTTGAATCTATGTGTGCCATTTACAGTGATTCAGATTTCTAAAAGACAGCATACAGTAGTTCTTGTTTCTTTTAAAAATCCACTTGATCATTCTATGCTTTTGAATTTGAGAAGTTAATTCATTTACATTAAAAATAATTATTAATAAATAAGTTTGGGTTTACCTCATTTTATTAAACTTTGCTTTATGGTGGTGAACCACTTTTCTTTCATCCTCCCTCCCTCCCTCCCTCCCTCCCTCCCTTCCTTCCTTCCTTCCTTCCTTCCTACTTTCCTCCTCCACCTTTTTAAAATTTTGAATGTTTTCTTTTAATTCAAAGTTTGCAATTATCAAAGACTCTATTTTGAAGAAGTCTATCAGTACCATTTTTCCAATAGCACATGATGACTTCATGTCTGTGTCACATTTTGTTAATCTTGTAATTTTTTCAACATTTTAAATAACATTATCTGTTGTGGTGAATTGTGAGTTTTGTTTTTGGATTTTAGTGTTGTCATTGCTTTAAGATGCTAAAAACCATGCCTACGTAAGAAGAAGATAATAGATGTTGTGTGTTCTGATTAGTGCATTGAGTGGTGGTTCTCCTAACCCTCCTTCTTTCCTCAGGCCTAGCTATTTCCTGAGACATCATAATATTGAAATTAGACCAATTAATGACTCTAAAAGCCCTCTAAATATTTAAGTGAAAGGAAGGTTTGCACATCTCTCATTTTAAATGAAAAGCTAGAAATTATTGAGGTTAGTGAGGAAGACATGATAAAAGCCAAGACAGGCTGAAAGCTGGGCCTCTTGTTCCACTTAGCCAAGTGGTGACTGCAAAGGAAAAGTTCTTGAAGGAAATTCAAAGTGCTATTCAGTGAACACTGGGAAATAAAACAGCCTGATTGCTGATATGGAGAAAACTTTAGTGGACTGTTGAGAAAACCATACCAATCACAACATTTTTTTAAATTTTTTATTGTTGGTTGTTCAAAACATTACATAGTTCTTGATATATCATATTTCACCCTTTGATTCAAGTGGGTTATGAGCTCCCATTTTTACCCCATATACAGATTGCAGAATCACATCAGTTACACATCCATTGATTTACATATTGCCATACTAGTGTCTGTTGTGTTCTGCTGCCTTTCCTATCCTCTACTATCCCCCCTCCCCTCCCCTCCCCTCCCATCTTCTCTCTCTACCCCATCTACTGTAATTCATTTCTCTCCTTCTTTATTTTCCCATTCCCCTCACAACCTATTATATGTAATTTTGTATAACAATGAGGATCTCCCTCCATTACCATGCAATTTCCCTTTTCTCTCCCTTTCCCTCCCACCGCATGTATCTGTTTAATGTTAATCTTTTCTTCCTGCTCTTCCTCCCTGCTTTGTTCTTAGTTGCTCTCATTATATCAAAGAAGACATTTGGTATTTGTTTTTTAGGGATTGGCTAGCTTCACTAAGCATAATCTGCTCTAGTGCCATCCATTTCCCTGCAAATTCCATGATTTTGTCATTTTTTAGTGCTGTATAATACTCCATTGTGTATAAATGCCACATTTTTTTTTATCCATTCGTCTATTGAAGGGCATCTGGGTTGGTTCCACAGTCTTGCTATTGTGAACTGTGCTGCTATGAACATCGATGTAGCAGTGTCCCTGTAGCATGCTCTTTTTAGGTCTTTAGGGAATAGACCGAGAAGGGCAATAGCTGGGTCAAATGGTGGCTCCATTCCCAGCTTTCCAAGAAATCTCCATACTGCTTTCCAAATTGGCTGCACCAATTTGCAGTCCCACCAGCAATGAACAAGTATACCCTTTTCCCCACATCCTCGCCAGCACTTGTTGTTGTTTGACTTCATAATGGCTGCCAATCTTATTGGAGTGAGATGGTATCTTAGGGTGGTTTTGATTTGCATTTCTCTGACTGCTAGAGATGGTGAGCATTTTTTCATGTACTTGTTGATTGATTGTATGTCCTCCTCTGAGAAGTGTCTGTTCAGGTCCTTGGCCCATTTGTTGATTGGGTTGTTTGTTCTCTTATTGTCTAATTTTTTGAGTTCTTTGTATACTCTGGATATTAGGGGTCTATCTGAAGTGTGAGGAGTAAAGATTTGTTCCCAGGATGTAGGCTCCCTATTTACCTCTCTTATTGTTTCATTTGCTGAGAAAAAACTTTTTAGTTTGAGTAAGTCCCATTTGTTGATTCTAGTTATTAACTTTTGTGCTATGGGTGTCCTATTGAGGAATTTGGAGCCCGACCCCACAGTATGTAGATCGTAGCCAACTTTTTCTTCTATCAGATGGCGTGTCTCTGATTTGATATCAAGCTCCTTGATCCATTTTGAATTCACTTTTGTGCATGGCGAGAGAAAAGGATTCAGTTTCATTTTGTTGCATATGGATTTCCAGTTTTCCCAACACCATTTGTTGAAGATGCTATCCTTCCTCCATTGCATGCTTTTAGCCCCTTTATCAAATATAAGATAGTTGTAGTTTTGTGGATTGGTTTCTGTGTCCTCTATTCTGTACCATTGGTCCACCCGCCTGTTTTGGTACCAGTACCATGCTGTTTTTGTTACTATTGCTCTGTAGTATAGTTTGAAGTCTGGTATCGCTATACCGCCTGATTTACACTTCCTGCTTAGCATTGTTTTTGCTATTCTGGGTCTTTTATTTTTCCATATGAATTTCATGATTGCTTTCTCTATTTCTACAAGAAATGCCGTTGGGATTTTGATTGGCATTGCATTAAACCTATAGAGAACTTTTGGTAATATCGCCATTTTGATGATGTTAGTTCTGCCTATCCATGAACAGGGTATATTTTTCCATCTTCTAAGATCTTCTTCTATTTCTCTCTTTAGGGTTCTGTAGTTTTCATTGTATAAGTCTTTCACCTCTTTTGTTAGGTTGATTCCCAAGTATTTTATTTTTTTTTGAATATATTGTGAATGGAGTGGTTGTCCTTATTTCCATTTCAGAGGATTTGTCGCTGATATACAGGAATGCCTTTGATTTATGCGTGTTGATTTTATATCCTGCCACTTTGCTGAATTCATTTATTAGCTCTAATAGTTTCTTTGTAGACCCTTTTGGGTCTGCTAGGTATAGAATCATGTCATCAGCAAATAGTGATAATTTAAGTTCTTCTTTTCCTATTTTTATGCCTTTAATTTCTTTCGTCTGTCTAATTGCTCTGGCCAGTGTTTTGAGAACTATGTTGAACAGAAGTGGTGAGAGAGGGCATCCCTGTCTTGTTCCAGATTTTAGAGGGAATGCCTTCAATTTTTCTCCATTCAGAATGATACTAGCCTGAGGCTTAGCATAGATTGCTTTTACAATATTGAGGTATGTTCCTGTTATCCCTAGTTTTTATAGAGTTTTAAACATGAAGGGATGCTGTACTTTGTCGAATGCTTTTTCTGCATCTATCGAGATGATCATATGGTTCTTATTTTTAAGTCTATTGATGTGGTGAATAACATTTATTGATTTCCGTATATTGAACCAGCCTTGCATCCCAGGGATGAATCCTACTTGATCATGGTGCACAATTTTTTTGATATATTTTTGTATCCGATTCGCCAGAATTTTATTGAGGATTTTTGCATCTAGGTTCATTAGAGATATTGGTCTGTAGTTTTCTTTCTTTGAAGTGTCTTCGTCTGGTTTAGGTATCAGGGTGATGTTGGCCTCGTAGAATGTATTTGGAAGTTCTCCCTCTTTTTCTATTTCCTGAAGTAGCTTGAAAAGTATTGGTATTAGTTCTTCTTTAAAGGTTTTGTAAAATTCTGCTGTATACCCATCCGGTCCTGGGCTTTTCTTAGTTGGTAGTCTTTTGATGGTTTCTTCTATTTCCTCAATTGATATTGGTCTGTTTAGGTTGTCTATATCTTCCTGACTCAATCTGGGCAGATCATATGACTTAAGAAATTTATCTATGCCTTCACTATCTTCTAATTTATAGGAGTATAAGGATTCAAAATAGTTTTTGATTATCTTCTGTATTTCTGAAGTGTCTGTTGTGATATTGCCTTTTTCATCCCGTATGCTAGTAATTTGAGTTCTCTCTCTTCTTCTCTTTGCTAGCATCGCTAAGTGTCTGTCGATTTTGTTTATTTTTTCAAAGAACCAACTTTTAGTTTTGTCAATTTTTTTCAATTGTTTCTTTTGTTTCGATTTCATTAATTTCAGCTCTGATTTTAATTATTTCTTGCCTTCTACTTCTTTTGCTGTTGTTTTGCTCTTCTTTTTCTAGGATTTTGTGATGAAGTATGAGATCATTTATTTGTTGGTTTTTTCTTTTTTTAAGGAATGAACTCCACGCAATGAATTTTCCTCTTAGAACTGCTTTCAATGTGTCCCATAGATTCCGATATGTTGTGTCTGTGTTTTCATTTATCTCTAAGAATTTTTTAATTTCCTCCTTGATGTCTTCTATAACCCATTGATCATTCAGTAACCTATTGTTCATTCTCCAAGTGATGTATGCTTTTTCCTTCCTTCTTTTATCGTTGATTTTCAGTTTCATTCCATTATGATCAGATAAGATGCATGGTATTATCTCTACTCCTTTATATTGTCTAAGAGTTTCCCTGTGACATAATATATGATCTATTTTTGAGAAGGATCCATGTGCTGCTGAGAAAAAAGTGTAACTGCTTGATGTTGGGTGGTATACTCTATATATGTCAATTAGGTCTAGGTTATTAATAGTGTTATTGAGTTCTATAGTTTCCTTATTCAACTTTTGTTTGGAAGATCTGTCCAGTGGCGAGAGAGGTGTGTTGAAGTCTCCCATGATTATGGTGTGGTGGTCTATTAGACTCTTGAACTTGAGAAGAGTTTGTTTGACGAACATAGCTGCACCATTGTTTGGGGCATAAATATTTATGATTGTTATGTCTTGTTGGTGTATGGTTCCCTTAAGCAGTATGTAGTGTCCCTCTTTATCTCTTTTGATTAACTTTGGCTTGAAATCTATTTTATTTGATATGAGTATGGACACTCCTGCTTGCTTCCGAAGTCCATATGAGTGATACGATTTTTCCCAACCGTTCACCTTCAGCCTATGTATGTCTTTTCCTATCAAATGCGTCTCCTGTAGGCAGCATATTGTTGGGTCTTGTTTTGTGATCCATTCTACTAGCCTGTGTCTCTTTATTGGTGAATTTAAGCCATTAACATTTAGGGTTATTATTGAGATATGGGTTGTTCTTCCAGCCATATTTGTTTATTTCTGTTACTAAACATGGTTTGTTTTCCTCTTTGATTATTTCCCCCCCCCTTTACTGTCCTACCTCCCACTGTTGGTTTTCATTGTTATTTTCCATTTCCTCTTCCTGTAATGCTTTGGCGAGGATGTTTTGAAGAGATGGTTTTCTAGCTGCGAATTCTTTAAACTTTTGTTTATCGTGGAAGGTTTTAATTTCATCCTCCATCCTGAAGCTTAATTTCGCTGGATACACAATTCTTGGTTGGAACCCATTTTCTTTCAGTGTTTGAAATATGTTATTCCAGGATCTTCTAGCTTTCAGAGTCTGTGTTGAAAGATCAGCTGTTATCCTGATTGGCTTACCCCTAAATGTAATCTGCTTCCTTTCTCTTGTAGCTTTTAAAATTCTCTCCTTATTCTGTATGTTGGGCATCTTCATTATAATGTGTCTAGGTGTGGATCTCTTATGATTTTGCACATTCGGCGTCCTATAGGCTTCTAGGATTTGGGATTCTGTCTCATTCTTCAAGTCTGGGAAGTTTTCTTGTATTATTTCATTGAATAGATTGCTCATTCCTTTGGTTTGAAACTCTGTCCCTTCCTGTATCCCAATGACTCTTAAATTTGGTCTCTTGATGTTATCCCATATTTCTTGGATGTTCTGCTCATGGTTTCTTAACAGTCTTGCTGAGCTGTCTACGTTCTTTTCAAGTTGAAATACTTTGTCTTCATTGTCTGATGTTCTATCTTCTCAGTGTTCTACTCTGCTGGTAGTATTCTCCATTGAGTTTTTAAGTTGGTTTATTGCTTCCTGCATTTCTAGGATTTCTGTTTGTTTGTTTTTTATAACCTCTATCTCCGTGTATAGTTGATCTTTTTCTTCTTGGATTTGTTTATGTAATTCATTGTTGAAGTGATCTTTCATTGTCTGATTTTGCTGTCTGATGTCTTCCTTGAGACTCCAGATCATCTGAAGCATGTATATCCTGAATTCTTTATCTGACATTCCATCTGCTGCAGCTATTACCTTTTCTAACGTTGAGTTGACCTGCATTGCTTGTGGTCCTTTCTTTCCTTGTCTCTTCATACTGTTCGCGTTTCTTTCTGCTTGGTGAAAGTTTGTGCTATTGAATTTTCCCCCTATATATTTATATTGGTCTTGTATAGTTGCAAAGTCTCCCTCGCAGGTGCGGGCGGCGGCTCTGCCCCTCCTCCAATTGGGGCAATGTGCCTACCATGCCGGCAGGCCGCTGGGCCTGTTCTGCTGGTCGGTTACAGGTCCGCCTACCTTGCAGGCGCAGGCGCCGGCTCTGTCCCTCTGTGGGCCGCTAGGCTTGTTCTGTCGGTGGTTGCAGTTCTGCCTACTTTGCAGGCCCAGGCAGCGGCACTGCCCCTCTTCAGGCCTCTGGGGCTGTTCTGCCGGTGGGTCGCAGGTCCACCTACCTTGCAGGCGCGGGGGGGCGGCTCTACCCTTCCGCAGGCCACTGGGCCTGTTCTGTCTGTTGGTTGCAGGTCTGGCCTGTTCTGTTGGTGGTCACAGTTCCGCCTACCTTGCAGGCGTGGGGGGGGCGGCTCTGCCTCTCAGCAGGCCGCTGTTCCTGTTCTGCCGGTGGGTCGCAGGCCCGCCTACCTTGCAGGTGTGGTTGGCAGCTCTGCCCCCCTGCGGGCCACTGGGCATTTTCTGTCGGTGGTCACAGTTCCACCTACCTGGCAGGTGCGGGGGGTGGGGGGCGGCTCTGCTCCTCAGTAGGCCGCTGGGCCTGTTCTGTGGGTGGTCACAGTTCCATCTACCTTGCCGGCGCGGGGGGGGGGTGGCTCTGCCTCTCAGCAGGCTGCTGCTCCTGTTCTGCCGGTGGGTCGCAGGCCCGCCTACCTTGCAGGTGTGGTTGGCAGCTCTGCCCCTCCGCGGGCCACTGGGCCTTTTCTGACGGTGGTCACAGTTCCACCTGCCTGGCGGGTGCGGGGGTGGGGTGGGGTAGGGGGCGGCTCTGCCCCTCAGCAGGCCGCTGGGCCTGTTCTGTGGGTGTTCACAGTTCCGTCTACCTTGCCGGTGCGGGGGGAGGGGGCGGCTCTCCCAATCACAACATTTTCATAAACCCAGGCCTAATCCAGAGCCAAGTTCTAACTCTCTTTAATCACATGGAGAGTGAGAAAAGTAAGGAAACTGCCGAAGGAAAGTCTGATGCTAGTAGGAGTTGTTTCAAGAGCTTTAACCAAAGAAGCCATCTCCATAATACAGATGCACAAGATGAGACAGCAAGTGCTGATATAAAAGCCATAGAAAGTTATCTAAATCTAGCTATGATGATTACATGGTTACATGGAACCTCAGATTTTTAATGTAGACAAACAGCCTTGTATTGGAAAAATAAGCCATATAGGACTTTCATAGCTAGACAGGAGATGTTAGTGCCTGACTTCAGAGACTCCAGGGGCACACTGCCTTTCTCATTAGGGATCTAATACAATGTTATTACAGTTGGTGGCTTTAAGTTGAAACCAATGCATTAGTAGTTACCATTCTGAATATGTTATGGCCCTTATTAATTACACCACATTTACTCGTGTATTAATTACCCTTATTAATTCTACTAAACTTCTTTGAAAAACAACAAAGTCTGGATGACAGCATATCTGTTTGCCAGTACATGGTTTTCTAATTATTTTAAGCTCATTGTTGAGATCCACTGCTCAGGAAGAGATTTCTTTCAATATATTATTGTTCATTGAGTACATGGTCAACTGGGTGCAGTGGCACACACCTGGAAATCCCAGTGGCTTGGGAGGCTGAGGCAGGAGAATTGCGAGTTCAAACCAGCTTCAGCAAAAGCAAGGTTCTAAGCAATTCAAGGAAATCCTGTCTCTAAATATAATACAAAATAGGGCTGTGGAAGTGGCTCAGTGGTCAAGTGTCCCTGAGTTCAATTTCTGGTACCTGCCCCTGTCTTTAAAAAAATGTACATGGTTCCCCCAAGAGCTCTGATGGTCATGTCCAAAGAGATTAATGTTGTTCTTATAACTGCTAACCCAATTTCCATCTTTCAGCAATGGATCCAAGAGTAATTGAATAATTGTTACTTTCAAGCCTTATTATTAAATAAATCTATTTTGTAAGGCTATAGCCATTATACATACTGATTTATCTAATGGATGTGGGCAAAGTAAATGGTAAACATCCTGGAAATGCTTGCTCAGTCTAGATTCCATTAGGAGAGATTATTATTCAAGGGCATTTATCAAAATATCAGCAGTAATGAGAGCTTTCTATTTTTCATAATTCTCAGGAATTTGACCATTTCTTCTAGGTTTTCAAATTTGTCAGATTATGATTTTTTAAAAATAATATTCTCTACTTCATTGTGATCTTGCCGGAGACTCTGGAGTCTAGATTGTACCAGAGAGTTTGTCTCTCCTTGAGTCAGGGAGCTGGGCTCCTGTGTACCACACATACTGGTCATTCATTGTCTCTAGGAAGCCTGGGATGAGGGTATGTAAACTCATTAAGGTGCCCAGACTGGCTTTGAACTTGTGATCCTCATGCCTCAGCCTCTGGAGGAGCTGGGATTACAGCATGTACCACCACACATGGCTCTAAACTGCTTTTTGTCAGGTTTTATCGGGTTGTTGTGTATATATTTTGCCCATTTACAATAAAGCTTGGCATGGGACCTAGGGCAAATGCATTCCTCTCTATGTTCCTACTGTGATGTGGTAACCTCATGATGATAAAGATAAATTTCTCTTTTCAGTATAGTGATGCTTTTTTTTTGACTGGTGGGCTACTGTCACGAACAGTACAATGAGACTATAGGGAGCCATCCTGTGAAGATCAGGGAGACTCTTGTTCTGTACCATTGTATAAGTGTGCTCCTTTAGCAATCAGGACTTCTAAATATCCATTATCCAGAGTTTCATGTGTGGGAAGCCTAAGTTCCCTGAGTGGGTCACTTTAATTTATGGTGAGAAGGGCCACTCTTATCTACTTTTGGTTCCTGGACACAAGTATTGTACCCAAGAAGGTCCTTCCAACTACAGTGGTTACTGGTTTAAGGATACCTGATATCTCAGTTTTGTCTTTGTGAGGCCTTTTCACTACTACCAGTCTTATATGATGTTGTACATGGTAAGACCAGCATATTCCACATGTATACCACTTTCCTCTGCCCAGTGAATGTGTCCTTTGGCCCAAGAGAATGCTGCATATAGTTTCATGTTGGTTATTCAGTTACTGTGTGCAAGGTTGGGACTAGGGAGTGGTAAATAAGGTGCCTTCATACCAACTTTAGATGATACTTACTGTTTGGTACCAGGTGTTTCACTGGCCTCACCTTGCTCCTGGTCTGACTCTGTGAGCCTTTGGGATAATGGTGCTGGTGGAGGCACTGTGGGGAGGAGAGGAAAATGGTTAAATCCAAAATGTGTGTCAACTCTCATCAGGATGAACTGATGCATTTCCAGGATGCAAGCTTCCAATTATTTTCTAGATGTCAATATGTGGCTCACTGGCCTCCCCAGTCATGGTACCATTCTGGGGGCCTCTTTGACAGTCTTTGTTGAGAGGTCAGACATTCAGCATCAGTACAGTATCCAGATCTACCTTGGTGAGAGTGAGATCATTCTGTAGGGGTATGCATAACTTTCATGTCTGGTAGCATGGCTTATTCTATCATGATACCATTGAATCAGCTTTAGGGTAGTCAAAGATAGAGGCTGGCTGACATCTAGTAGATCTGTTCATTTGGTGTTTCATCTTTTTTTAGCAGTGGATGCCCTCTAGTGGGTATTAATGTATGATGCATATTATGGTGCAGTGGTTTTTAGTATATTCGCAAAGTTGTTATGACCATCATCACAATGTAATTTAAAATTTTTTCATCACCTCAGAAAGAAACCCTGTGTATTTTAACAAAAATTATTCCCTATGCTTTCTCCTCACCCACTCCCTCTGCCTTATCCCCAGTGACTACCTCTATTGATTGAATGCATTTTACATAAATGGCATCGTATAATGTGTTTTTCATATCTGGCTTCTTTCACAGAGCAAGATATTTTCTAAATTTACTTATGTTGCTGCAAGTATTAGTTTTTCATTATCTTTTACTAAGAAATTATGGTGCATTGTGTGGATATACTACATTTTGTTTATCCATTCATTAGTTGATATATAATTAGGCTGTTTACACTTTTTGGTCATTATGAATAATGCTTTTATGAATATTTATAAAGATATATTTTCAGTTAGATTGGGTATATGCATAGTGTTGGATTTTCTGGGACACATGTTAACTCTATGTTTAGTATTTTGAAGAACCTCCAACATGCTTCACAGTGGTTACTATTTTACATTCCTGCCAGCCATTTATTACTCTTCACAAGTCCTCCTTTTCTACCACAGATACCTCTAGTATCATGGGACCTGAAGGTCATACAGCCCAAGGCAATGCTGTCTTCATTTCAGAATTCACCTAATTCAGAATCTTTTCTTAGTTTTGGTTCACTTCAAAACTGATATCCTTCCACATGTTTCAATGAATAGATCTCATATGTGTGTGTGTATATATATATTTGTGCAATATGTTGTCTCCAAAAGTCCAAAAGCTTCCCAAACCATGGCTAATGTGGGATACAATATCTTTGAAAGAGATATCCATCCTTGCCTAAAACCACCAACTCCCTGAAAATTTCATGTTTGGTCAGGACATGGAATCTTTGTAATGTTAATTTCTTTGATATGCAGAGCACTTTCTATTTGGTAACCATCAGTTTATATTAATATGATGTCATTAATATAGTGGGTCCAGTATAATACTTCTATCTTTAGAATATATTTTGACGGAGTTCCTAAGTGTTGCATACTCTTTCCCATTCCATCTGAAACACAGTGTTTCTGATCTTCTTTCCTGATGGCTGTTAAAAAAAATACATCTGTTACATCAAAAGCAACACCCTATACCAGAGACCATGTTACTGTGCTGTAATTATGATGCCTAATCTGACTCCCGAGTTGCAACTGGTACTACTACTTGATAGATGTCAGTCAGCCACCATTGGACATGTTCCTTTTCTTTTCTTACCAGGGTAAGACCAAGGAGGTCAATGGGTATATCATCAGGACAACCCTTGAGGATAGTACTAATTTCTGCCATTTTCCTATAATGCAATATTATTTATATTTACTATTTTGACTAAAAGATAGTAGTGTTTCAGAGACACCCACTCAATCTTTCATACAATATTAGTTATTATATCAATTTGAACAAGAAAATGTTCATACATCAGATTGATCTCACTGAATCATAGGAAAACCACCTCCTTCAATAGACTTATCCACATGAGAAGTGGTGAATATTGTCTTTCTGGTTGCTCAAGCTCCAAACCCCAGAGACATCTTGTCTCTTCATTCTCCCTCACCCTTTTCATATAGTCTTAAATCCTGTTGTGTCTATTTTCTGTACTACTGTAACTATGGTGCTGGGCTCCTCTGTCTTTTCCCTTATTGTATTACATCTCAAGACAAAAGAAAATACCTGGATATGTCAAGCAACATATAAGTCTTATTGAAAAATGTTTATGGGCAATGTTCAGTGACAATAGGCTAGACAGATGTCACCCCACCCAAGTAATGCCTCTGTCTCTCTTGACACTATTCCAGGAAGTCCAATGGTGACAGTCTGGACAAACAACACCTCAGTTCCTCTTAATGCTGCACCAAAAAATAGAATCTCTAGCCCACATAACTCCTTGTCCAAAGATGTCCGGCTGGGTGAGTGACAGTTATTCTGTCCACAGTGTTCTTAATTCTGTACCAGTCACCACAGGGAGAGGAATTTTATAAGTTAGACTACATTAGCTGTGACATCATCAGCTTAGCATAATTTTTCCCACTGTGTGAACAGCATCCCAGATCCATCGTATGCATGCAAGAAAGCAGCTTTCTAAGATAGCACTAACTTGCCCTACTTCCCAGGATATATGAGAGAAAGCGGGTGTCCTCTGAGAAAAAATATTTATCTGATTATGTGGGCCCAGACGTGCTGTCATTGTTGTTTTAACTTGGTTAGGTTCTTGGGAAGTGAGAGGCGCTTTCAAGGGAACTGGTATTTTACGATCCTCCTTTTCTCCAAGGATGACACAGTGATTCTTTTCATTTTACGAGTCAACTTGTTGAGGTTATGTTGTGAAGATGTTTGGTTAAACAACAGTCTGGATGTTGCTGTTAAGTTGTGGTTGACATTTAAATAGGTAGACTTTGAGTAAAGCAGCATACCCTTCATAATGTGTGTGGGCCTCTATCAGTTGAAGGGCTCAAGAGAAAAAAGATTGAGGTCCCCTGAGTGAGAATTCTGCCTCCAGACTGCCTTCAGGTACCAACTGCAACATCAGCTGTTTGAAGGGTCTCTAGCTTTCCTGCTTGCCTTACAGAATTTGGATTTCCTTGCTCTTATAATCATGACAGCCAAATTTTAAAGAATGAATTCACACACACACACACATTGGTTCTGTTTTTCTGGAGAATACTAATACATACTTTATCCCTAGTCTGTAACTTTCTTTCCACTCTCTAATGTGGTTTCATTTAATGGAGAGTGTAATTTAGAAAAACTAAAATCTACACCAGGGTATCATTTGAATAGACAAACTAGGGAATGAATATTAAAAAATTGTTGTGAATTAGTGTTGAATTTCCAACTTAAATTTAAATTTATTGGGTTTTTACTTAACCTCCTTGATTTTATTTTTGTGTATTTTGCCTAAGAACACTGATAAAAATTCATCAGCATTATTCTACAACATACTTGAAATGCAAACACTGTTGGCTACTTCTAATTAAATTGCCAAATAAAGTTGCAGATTGTCATTCTTGCATTCCTGTACAAATTATTGTATAGTAAGTTCTATTGTAAGAATTTTTACTGAGAGGTATTTTTTTGATTTGACATGCAGTTAGTCATGTTTTATTCCAGTTTGTTTTCTGACTTTAGAGTTTGCTCCTCAATTTAATTTTCAAATATGTAAAAACTCCATGTTGTTCAGAAGTGAAAATTTATATAAGGAAACATTCTTAGGGTAATTTTGCTTCTCTGTTTACTCTGTCTATCCTCTCTCCCATCCTCAGATTTTTATTAGTTTCAGATTTATTCTTCTGATGTGTTTTTCAAATAAAAACAAATATATACATGTAGTGTTTCTTTTCCTCTTAATCAAAAGGAACTATTTTCAAATTCTGTTCTACAATTTCACTTTTTCTTACTAGAAGTTAGATTTCTGTATTAAACTGTTAGTACATATTTTTAAAAAAGTTTAGATATTTTCAAATTGTGCTCTACAGAGATTGTATCAGTCTCAACAGCAATGGTTAGTATGGAAATGCCTGTTTCTCCAGTTTTACCAACAGAAGTTTTTATATGACATGGATCTTGATAACTCTAACAAGTGAGGCATGGTATCTCAGTGTTTTTTTTAAATCATTTTCCTGACTATGATTGATTTAACCATCTTGCATATTTAAACACTCTCATTTTTTCTAAGAATTTCTCATTTTAAAAATTTTGTATTGTTGGTGCTTTAGTTCTTGTTTTCCAGGAACTCCTTATGTAACAGGGAATTATATCTTTTTGATGAGATGCACTTTTTCCCACTTTGGTGTTTGTCTTTTAATTTCATTTACTGTGTTTATTTACCATAACATTTTTTGAAATTATCAGTTTAATGAAATTCCTCCATATGTAATACATCTAGATTTGTATATATTTTTATAGTTAGAAAGTTTTCCCCAGTCTGAGGTGATAAATGCTTGCTTTCTTCTAGTGCTAAGCAGTATTTATAAAGTTGGAACCATGTTGTCTTTGTAGCATATTCTAGAGGATCGTATAAGCTATAAATCTGGTTATATCATTTTCCAAATAGTGATTTAGTTTTCAGAAACACTTAAAAATAATTTTCTTAGTGATTTGATATCTCCTCTTTACCATATGCTAAATTATCATATGTATTTGGGTTTATTTTTAAACTTTCCATGTAGTTCTAGTTACAGTGTGCCTATTCATTTACTAGAACCATACTGTTTTGATGATAGAAGTTTTATGTTTTTTTTTTTTTTTCATTTAGGAATTCTTCCACTCTTCTTCAGGGTCAACTTTACTTGTTCATTATTTTTATGTATACTTTGGAATCAATTTAAATGAAATAAAATGCTGTTGGTATTTTTATTTGAATCATACTATTACATTTTAGCTTGGGAGACAATTAACATCTTCATGATATTTAAGCTACCTTTCCAACAATACAATATGTATTTGAATTTATTCAAAACTATTTTTTGTGTTTTTCTGCAAAATATTTTTGAGAGAGAGGGGGGGGAGAGGGAGAGAGAGAGAGAGAGAGAGAGAGAGAGAGAGAGAGAGAATTTTAATATTTATTTTTTTTTAGTTATCAGCGGACACAACATCTTTGTACGTGGTACTGAGGATCGAACCCGGGCCGCACACATGCCAGGTGAGCGCTCTACCGCTTGAGCCACATCCCCAGCCCTTTTCTGCAAAATTTGACTATTTCCCTCAAATAGATTCTACACAGTCCTGTCAAGTGTACTACTAAGTAGTTTACAGTTTTTTTTTTTGGCTATGGAAATAGGATCTTATCCATTTTATCTTCTGCCAATCATGACTATATATATGAAGGCTATTGAGTTTGTATATTAATTAACCTTACCAAATTAATAAGTATATAATTTGAGTTTTTAATCATATGGTTATGCTTTTATTGATAATGTTAAGTTTTCCAGATACAATAAAACTATCGTATCTCTTGCAATAGAGACAATTTGGCCTCTTCATTTTTGATTCTCATGCTTCTAATTGATTGTTTATTGCATACTTCTAAAGTGTGCAGTATTTTACTGACAATATTTGACATCCTCGCTGCCTTTCTAATATTAGCATGAACTTATTCAATGTCTTTTGCCCCTCAGTCTACATATATGTACCTCATATTTACAAATGAAGTATTTATTAATTACTATTCTATTGGGTGTTTTCATCAGGAATAATTGAATATTGTCATATGACTTCTCAGCATCTATGGAAAGGAGCAGAGGATTTGTTTTTTAGTAGCTCAATTTGAAAGACAAAAGTAGCTGTCTGTTTTCTGCTCTGCTCCAGAGATAAAAATAATACACCTTCCCTGAAGTAATACATATCTTTGATTTTTTTTGGCTTAATTAAATTGTTTATTATAGCAATTATTGCAAAATAATTCAAAAGATAGATCATGATATTCAAGTTCATAGACTAGAATATAGTAGTAAAAATAAAGGCAACTACTCACATTGACACAACATGCATGGATTAAGTCATAAAATAGTATGATAGAATATGAAGAACTTCCAGAAGAGGGCAAAACTCCACTACATATAGGTACTGAAAACATTTAAAATATCTATAGCATGATTTAAAAAATAGTATAATGGTTTATTCTGGTGGGAGCTAAGGCAGTGTTATCAAGAAGGAGTATCCAGGGGGCTTCTAATGTACTAATATTTTTTTATTGAGGATTTGTTTCATTCTTTTTCTTTAAACTGTTCATATATGTATACATTCTCATTTCTATACCTGAGACAGTTCATTATAAAAATAAGGCAGTTGTAAATACTCCCTGAATTATAGTTTTAATATTTTCATTGATTTTTCACCACTAGACTTAAATGTTTATGTACCTGGACTTATAGACTCTGAACTCATGGCCTTGTGCATGCAAGTCAAGCACTCTACCAAATGAGCTATATCCCCAGCCCCATGAAATAAGAATCTTTAAGAATAATAAAAGTTAAAACTTAGCTAACAGATGGATTTCATAAGGTAAAATACTGACATCATATAAAACAAAATGATTCAAATTCCTTTAACAATGACCAATGGATTTTAAGGCAGGCATGGGGGTTTATAATTGTGACTACATCTCATATACTATAAAGCCCGATTTTCTAATTCCAGAGCTCCAGTTCATTTAATGATCAAATGAGCAATCTGCTTCTTCTTAAATCTGTATTCTCTTCAGAGTGAAAAGCACTTGTTACATCTGCATTGTTTGAGCATCCGTCCTCTTCAATTTTAGTACAACTGTCAGGAAGGTGCACAATATCCTCTAAAGCATCAGCAAGGCCACATCTAGACATCTGGGAACTATTTGCTAATGGTTAATTTACATTCCCATTAACTTTTTCTTCTTCAGTTGAATTTTTTAGCCTTCACAAGTTCACTGTACTCTGGGCCTGGATCATGAAGTTTGGTGTTATTACAGATTGTAAACTGTTTGCAAGGGAGGCAGCCTGCAGGTGCTGCATCTGGAGGAGGTTAACTGTTACAGCTTTAAGGGTAAGATCATACTGGAAAACAAGCGTCTTGAGTTGTGTTAAAATTTCTCTTTTGGGGGGGGGCTGGGGTTGTGTCTCAGCAGTACAGCGCTTGTGTAGCGTGTGCAAGGTCCTGAGTTTGATCTTCAGCACCACATAAAAATAAATAAAACAAAAGTATTGTTTCCAACTACTACTAAGCAATAAATACTTAAAAAAAATGTTTAAAAAATTTTTCTTTTGGTATTTTCTCGATAATTTTGTCTTTCTTCAATATGTGTTACACAAGCTTTGTAGAGTTCATTTGCTGCTTCTACTTTTTGAAGCACTTCCTCTTCCAACATTCCTTTTTTTTTTCTTTTTTTTTGGTAGTTGCTTGTTGGGATTTTTTTTTTTGCTAATCTACCACTTGAGCACTGATGCTCCTCCTCTGCACGAAACATGCATATTCATTTTCATCTTCACATTGCATGCATAGCAATTTTGCCTTGAGAGCAGTTTGTTTGAGCATTTTATTTTGTTGCTGTTTCCAAAGTTCCTTTATTTGTTTCCTTTGTTTTTCCATTTCATTTTTCCTCTCCAGTGGAGGCTGTACAAATTGTTGACTTGGAGAGCTGCAACTCTTTCTTGTAAAAGGTGACTATTCTCTATGCCATTGAGGAGAGCACCGGTAAATAGAGATGTAGGAGTATAAACTCCTGTAGTCCAATGTTAGTTCTAGTTGCTTCTGTCAACTTTACAATATTTCTGGTGGATGCCAATTCCAAGTTAAGCTTTTTTTTCAACCCATGACACTATGTTCTTTGTACATTTTGACCATATGTTAGCATATAACAAGGCAAATTCAATAAAGTTAGTTTTTTTTTTTTTTTTAACAGCACATGGTCCAATTCTATAGGAGAAAAATTTCCTTCTGTGGACTCAGCACTGAGTCCACAGAAAAGTTTTCAAAAGACTTACTTTCCCGAGAAATAGGCAGTTGTAACAATGAGTCCTTGCCTACATCTCCCATAAGGAAGTCCATAAAGATATTCCCAAAGTTAAATGCCAAAGTTTCAATAGAAGAAAACACTTCTAGGAATAGGTCATTTTTGTTTTCTTCATTAACTTCTGAGAAATTCACAGCTTTCACTTTTGCAGTATTTCTGCAGCATTTTGAAGATCAACAGAATTGAGATTCTGATGCTTATCATTACAGACTTTAAAACATGGGGGAGATCATCCAGAAGTCTATGAATGTCTTCTTTAAGACAGTCTGAAAGAATAGCCTCTTTTAAATATAGTAACACATGGGAGAACTTCCTGGTATCTCTCACCAACTCCTTGATGTAGTCCGGATCAAAAGTAGAGTTGGAACTTATCGACTTGAGCCCCATTTCAGAAGGTGGCCTGATGCCCAAACACGTTTTTCTCTGCCTTTTTCTTTTTGTAAGCAATCATCCTCTCGTTTAACAGTCAGAAAAACTGAAATCTGAGCTCCGCAACGTTCCAACAGCGCCCGCTCGTGGGCGCCGGTGACGTCCCCGCTCGTGGGCGCCTGTCGCGTGGTTTGATCCTGCAGGACTTCGCTCCGCTCGCCCGTAGCTGCCCCCGTTGGGGCCCACTGCGTGGCGGGCGAGACCGGAGACCGCAACTGGCAGATGGCAGGCTCTGCAGTCCCCAACGGATCAGGCGCCAGAGCGAGCACCGCTGTCCCACACTCACCGCAGCGCTCCCTTCCACCTCCCGGACGCCGATGCCTGCCCAAAGCTCACCACCGCAGCTGCCCCCGCCGCCCCCGCCGCCCCAATCCCACACGCAAAGCCCGCAGACACCCGGCCAAGCCATCGCCACGATCACACCTGTATCTTTCATTTAATGGGGAGAGACTAATAGTGAATTATGTTGGAGAAGAAATCTTAGTCATCTCAAAGTACTTGCTGTCCTACTGATCTTACAGGTTGATTTTAGGGATAACAATCACTGCAGTTATGAGGTTTTATATGTGTTCCCAGGGGCACCACTGGAAGGTCCTGGAGCATGTTAAGAGCAACTGCTGATGACTTCACATTGTATGGACTTTACTCCAAGTGCTTATTCAGGTTCTTGATCCTGGACTTGCACACCCTCATTATTGCCCTCAGTGGGAAGGACTGGTAGGGATAGAGTATGTTTTGGCTCCTGGGCTTCTGCATAGGGAAGTATGCATTCTTCATTCCCATCCTTTTCTTGGCTAAAGCTATCATGCTGTTCCTATTTTGGGCCTTGTAATCTGTGGAGGAGCTCATCTGCATGTTGCATGTCCTCCTTGTATACATGCTATTTTTAAAATTAATATTGTGAAATGCCTCTGTTTCGTCGGCTTTACCACTGAGCATTCCTGTCTTTCTTGTGACCCATCTGGTGCCACTGCTGCCTCTTGATGTACATGTCAGCCCACATAGGTTCTGTCCCTAATGCAGAACATCCTGAAAGAGACTCTTTTGGGCTTAGAGTGAAGAGATTTTAAAGACAGACTTTTCAGGCTTTTAACTCTATCCTTGCCATGTAGGTGGTCTTTATGTTCCTGATTCTCCATAGGTACAGCTTGATCCTGCTGATCAGGGTCCAGTGTCTCTTAGAAGATACAATTGGGGAGGCTTTATGTGACCCTTTTGCTCATAGTTCTGGTCTTTCTCCTCTGTGGTTCACCCCTCGCATCTACTGGTACCTATTTCACTGGGCAGTGGTCTATCTCAAGGGCATTAAGCCTTGTCTGATAAGTGTTCCTCCTGTACTGATTGAACCCCATCATTTATTTCTTTGTTGGCTCTTTTATGCATCATAATTATGGAAAAGCTCTGAGTCAATTCTACAGAGGTTCCTGGAGGTGTGGGCTGGAGATAGAGCTAAGGCAATAACTGCTGTGATTGTTATCCCTAAAATCAACCTGTAAGATCAGTATGATAGCAAGTACTTTGAGATGACTAACTAGGATTTCTTCTCCAACATAATTCACTATTAATCTCTCCGCATTAAATCTTCCCATGGGAACAAAGATGTCAGGTAGAGAGTGCAAACAGTGTTATAAATGGATTTTAGAGTCAGAGAAATATGGGTTGGATATTATATGGTTACTAGCTGTGTTACTTTGGGAAATGTTTTATTTTTTTAATTCTTCCTGAAAATTAAATATTAATTTAGGACTGTAATGACCTAAAATTATAGGAATAATATGATGATCAAAGGAGGTAATGCATAAAATGTTCATCAAATGTTTAATGTGATGATAATCGTGGTGACAGTGATGATGAGATGAACATAATGATATCAGCCTGTTGATGGAAAGATTTTCTTGAAAGGAGTGCAGCAGGAGAAGCCTTTCCCTAAAGTTTAGCCACAGCATTAGCTCATTGATTCCCAGGAAAGCAGGAGGAAGTGTTCCCCACCATGATCATAGAACCAATTCAAACCATGTAATTTATTCCCAGATATAGGCAGATATTCTCTAACTGCAATTCCCAAATCCCCCAAACTTCGAAAGTCTAAAGTTTGTTTTATAACTATTATCAAAGCTTATTGGCCAGAAATTCTGTGGGGGCAGAGTGTTATCTTTTTAATCTCTTTTACTGTGCATAGTAAATACTTTGCAGAAATATTAATTTGTTTTATTATGGAGTGCAATCTCAGACTGCACTATGGGTTAAATGATATATTGTAGCATCATATATAGTGTTTTGTATATGATCTGGTTTAGCTGAAAGGTTTACTATTAAGACTTTGAACCTGCTTCTAAAATGGAAAATTGTCAGGGACAGAGGGACTGTATAATACCCTGGGTAGTGAATACAGACCAAATAAGTAGAGCATCTTGGTCATTAGTTGCTACTTAGTAACAAGTATTTTTTTCCATTCAAGATCAACATACACACATCATTACTGTTATAAGGGCTGTTATGTTTACAAGTACTTGAAAAATTTGAGTCTTTCTCCTTGGGCAGTGTGATTGAAACAAATGACTGTACCTCTGTGGGGTGACTGTGTTGATGAGAATTTACTCTGAGGTCAGGATTCTGTTCAGCCCTCAGCTCATGGAGAACCCCAGAGAGCTGGAAGAGATAAAAAGTTGCAACCAGTGGTGTGACCACAGCCCTCTTCTTATTGGAGGGCAAGTATCTTTAATCTTTATATCTATCAACTGCTGTGATGCAAACCTCAGGTGGTCCAGAAGGGAGAGTTGAGAGGAGTCGGTGCACAAGAATCAGTCAGTGCATTGGTCATGAAATTGGTACTGAGTTTTCATTTTCAATTGCTAGAGATGCAAGTACAGGTCACATAGTTTGCCATTACTCAAATTAATAAAAATGCCTTCTTTGGATCTCTGGAAACCACAGAAAACAATGTTTAATCACCTTCTGACATTTAATAGTTTCCTACTTATCTTACCATTCTCATTTGTTACTTCTACCTTTCTTATGTTTTCTGGCAATCCTCTACCTCTCTGTAAACCAATAGACACTGAGATAAAAGGTGCTGAGTATGGAAAGGGTCATGCCTTTCTCTCAGTGTGGTGGAGCCAATCTAGACAGGAGCTGAATGAGTTTGGGTGGTGGTATTAGTGTTGGTAGCTCACTGTATTGTGGGCTTCAATTTTGTAATGATTTGCTGCCATTGTCTTGTGTTTAGGATGAGGTCTGAGATGTCAGTGGATTTTTCTCACTGTTCCTGGTACTCATTAAGCCTTCAGCCTTGTTTGTACTACATGTTTTTACTACAATTAATGTCAGTCTGCATGAGCATGGTCAACCCCCATGGTAGACTACTGTTGATTGCTAGTCAGTGCCAGGTTTTGTGTGGAAGCAGGGGGTGGTGCTCTCTTGTACTTGTTCAGCCCCAGGTTTAGGCCAGTCCTGTGTATTGTTTCTTGATGTTGAAAGAACATTGCATTCTCAAAATAAACCCCATTTTGTTGTGATATATCATTCTTTTTATATATTGACAGATTCTCCTGGTTAATATGTTTTCCAGTTTTTATTGGTGCATTATAATTGCACATATAGTGGGATTCTTTGCTACATATTTATACATGGAAACAATGTAACAATATAATTTGACAAATATCATTCTCTGGCTGGCAAATATTTTTTAAAGGATTTTAAAAGATAAAGTGGATATTTCATTCATTTGTGCTCAAACCAGCCAAACTGGTACTTATTCACCACGTTGCAGCCAAATATCTACAAATATTTGTGAGCAAATATTTGGTGGTGTAAGGCACAGAGGCCAAAAAGGTTGAGGATATCAATGAAACACATCATAATTTAACCCTTGACCTTAGCAATTGAGCTTTTTATTTTTAGTTTATTTTTTTAGCATGTTAAGTGTCCTTTATTAAACGTAATATGGTAATACTAATGAATGTTCACCACTCAGCTTCTGCTGTGAAGCAAAAGCACAAAACAATTCTTTCTAAATTTTTTTAATTAGTTCTAATCAGTCATACATTGAAGTAGAAAGCTTTTTGATTCATTGAACACAAATAGAGCACAACTTTTCATTTCTCTGGTTGTACACGATGTAGAGTCACAGCACATGTGCAGTCATACATGTGCCTAGGGTAATGATGTTCATCTCATTCCACTATCTTTCCTACTCCCATGCCCCCTACCCTTCCGTCACTCCCCTTGGCCCAATCAAAGTTTCTCCATTTTCCCGGTACCCCCTCCCCCCTGCCCCTGCCCTATTATGGATCAGCATCCACTTATCAGAGAGAACATCCTGCCTTTGGTTTTTTGGGATTGGCTTACTTTGCTTAGGATGATATTCTCTGTCTATCAATTTATCTGCACATGGCATAATTTTATTCTCTTTTAATGCTGAGTAATATTCCGTTGTGCATATACACCACAGTTTCTTTATCCATTCATCTATTGAAGAGCATCTATGTTGGTTCCACAGTTTAGCAATTGTGAATTGTGCTGCTATAAACATTGAAGTGGTTGCGTCACTATAGTATGCTGTTTTTAAGTCCTTTTAGTATAGACCAAGGAGTGGGTCAAATGATAAATGGGGTGGATTCAAATTAAAAAAAACACTTCTCCTCAGCAAAAGAAATAATCAAGGAGATTAACAGAGAGCCTACATTTTTAGAGCAAATTTTTGCCACATGCGCATCAGAGCACTGATTTCCAGGATATATAAAGAACTCAAAACACTTAACACCAAAAAAAAAAAAGAAAAAGAAAAAGAAAAAACAACCCCCCCCAAAAAAACACCCAATAAATAAATGGGCTAAGGAGCTGAACAGACACTTCTCAGAATAAGATATACAATTGATCAACAAATATATGAAAAAATGTTCAACATCTCTAGTAATTACAGAAATGCAATCATCTCACTCCAGCCAGAATGGCAGTTGTCAAGAATACAAGCAACAGTAAGCGTGTTGGTGAGGATGTGGGGAAAAGACACACTCATACATTGCTGGAAAGCAGTATGGAGATTCCCTAGAAAACTTGGAATGGAACCACATTTGACCCAGCAATTGAGCTTCTAAAAGTAAATCTTTCCAAATCTCAGAAAATATAAAAGAGCTTTTTTAACACATCATTTTACTTTTTACTTCATACTTTTGAGATTAGATTTTATATTGTAAATATAACCAAACTAGTATTACTTCTACTTATGTATAGCCAGAGACAACTTCTAGTCTATATTAAAGTTATTTAAATCTCTTTGATTAGGCTCCAGTCATATCCACCTTCCAAATTGACACACAGGCACAACTAGAGCCAGAATATTGGGCAGGGATACATATCTCTAAAACAAAAAGAATCTTATAAGGAAGAAAGAAATTCAGCCACTGCCCAGAATGAAATTGAAAACACTCACCTTCACACAACTTCAGCTGGTATGTTTGTTTATCGAGTAATTAGGAATAAACACTCAGTTTTTAGAGGAGCTAGAAAATAGAGTTTCCCAAGCAGTTTCCAAGATGGGTACCAAATCACTTGCAAAAAAATTTCGCTGGAGATGCATACAGGGCTGTAGAGATTCCTCTCCACCACTGTGAAATGGATTATTCCAGGCTTGATTGTTTCTGGCTTGGGAGTACCAAGTCTGACTGCTCCAGGGAGGGTTGCCCCTAGACTGGCTGTTCCAGTCTGATTGCTCCACATTGAGGGATTTCCCAACGTGTTCAGCAGGCAACCTGGATATAGTTGGAGAAGAAGCCTGAGTATTCTGTAGATACTGAGCCCTTCTGAGTCAGACTATTTCCACTTTTTGGCCCCTTGCTTCTCTGCTCTTTTTGGTATTCCATTCTCTGATTGTGGAATCAGGTCTTAATCTGTTTGTAGCTAAGTTTCAGAATACTGGAAAGTTGTGGAATCTGTAAGAGGCTGACATATTTCTTTGAAATCTATCAGTGAGTGTAATCAAATATGATGACCTCAGTTTGTTCACATTTTTTTACTTTTATGTTTCTGAAATTTATCATTAGCAATGCCCTGACTTTTATTCCTGTCATTAGCAATTTGTGTCTTATTTATATTTTACCTTGATTATATAATCATATGTTTATAAATTTTATTGATCTTTCAAATTTGGTTCAACTTATTTTCTGTATTTCCCATCTGTTCTCATTTCCATTACTTTACATATCTCAATGATTTCTTTCCTTTCTTGTCATATATTTAATAAGCACTTATCTTTCTAATTTTTAAGGTTAAAGTATATTTATTATTTTTACATTCTACTTGTCTAATAATTAAAGCTAAAAATTTCCCTGTAAGATTTTGTGCATTCCACCATTTGATGTTGTTTCTATTTTCAGTCAGAGTATTTTCTTATTCTTAGTTTCAGTTATTTCTTGACTACTATTTGTTTAAAACTGTTGTTTCTCCCTTCCTTAGCACTGCCTACAAAAGTGCCAGCCAACTCTATTCAGCATAATGGCTGTCCTCAGATCTTCTCATGGGTTTTAGCCCATGCCTCTGGTTTGAGGTTGTCCTGTAGAACTCAAGCCATAACAGTGAACAGACATCAACCTTTCAGAGCCAAATTTAACAGGACTTACACTTGAATAAGTCTTTATGTGAAGCCCAAAATTGTCAAGAAGAGGACCAGGAAGTTCATCTGGCACCAGTCAGACCAATATGGCAAAATTAAGCATAAATGGAAGAAACCCAGAGGTATTGACAGTAAGGTGCAGAGAAGATTCAAGTGTCAGATCTTGATGCCAAACATTGGTTATGGGAACAATAAGAGAACAAAGCACATGCTACTCAGTTACTTCTGGAAGTTTCTTGTTCATAATGTCAAGGAGCTGGAAGTGCTGCTGACATGCAGCAAATCTTACCGTGATGAGGTTACCCACAATGTTTTCTCCAAGAACTGCAAAGCCATCAGGGAAAGCAAAGTAGCCCAACTGGCCATCAGAGTCACCACTCCCAATGCCAGGCTGTGCAGTGAAGGAAATGGATAGACAGATCACATGCACATTGTTTTTGTGTGTGCTTAAATGAAATCACAAAATCTGCCATCTGGCATTTCCATCCTGCCTCAGAAACTATGTTATTTAATTTCCAAATATCATTTTGTTAGATTTTAAACTTTGTTAGTAATATAAAATGTATATATGGAGTACTTAATCCTTTTATATCGATTGTGATGTCAAATAACATGGTAATAATAGAATCTGTCTTGGTGAATATTTCATGAGCACTTGAAAATAAGGTGTATTCCACTCTTGGATGGATTGCTCTCAAAATGTCAAGTTGGTTGTTACTCTTGTTCTGGTCTTCACTATCCTTATTGATTCTTTTGATTTGTTCTATCAGTTTCTGAGAGGAAATGCTGAAAACCCCACTTTTGTCTGGCTTGCCCATTAGTCATTTCAGTTCTATCTGTTCTTTTTTTTTTAATTTTTGGCTGTAGATGTACACAATACATTTATTTTATTTATTATTTTTTTAAAATGCTGTGCTGAGGATCAAACCCAGTGCCTCACATGTGCCAGGCAAGCATTCTACCACTGGGCCAAAACCCCAGCAGCTTATCAATCCTTATTTAGTGTGTTTTTAAGATCATTTATTATGGGCTGAGATTGTGGCTCAGCAGTAGAGCGCTCGCCTAGCATGGGCGGGACCTAGGTTCGGTCCTCAGCACCAAATAAAAATAAAGGCATTGTGTTGTGTCCTTCTACACCTAAAAATAAATGTTTTTTTAAAAAGATCATTTATTATGTACATACACATTTAGAATTCTTATGTGTTCTTGATGTAGTAATTCCTTATCATTAAAAAATAACCCTCTTGATCCCCATAATATTCCCGATTGTAAAGTCTGCTTTTTTCCCACTATACGTATATGGCTACTTATCTTTTCTTTGGTTAGTATTTCTCTTGCATAAAACAACATCTCCTGTAGAACACAACTATCTGCATTTACCAAGAGAGAGTGACATGGGTACCAGTTTTTTCTTGTGGGTTTTTAGCACATGACAGTAGAATCCATTCTGGAACAACTATAAAAGCATGGAATATATGTTGTTTTACTGTAAAATTATATGCATGCTATGTTGGCAGCAGCCATATACATCTCATCTTAATCAGCTCTCTTAATGGCTTCATTTCTCTTGTGCTTGATATAATTTTGTGTTGTTTGCTTAATAGGCTGTTCTGTTACCATATAAGACTATTTAAGTCAACTCTATATGTTTGTACAAAGATGAAATTGCCTATGGATGCAATAAGTGAGTGTATAATAAGCATTCACATACACACTCCCCAAATGAAGCATTCATTAAATTTTTGTCATATTTCTTCCAATTACTCTTTAGAAGTGAATAAATAGAATTCTATAGGTACCCCTAAAGCATACTTCTGCATCTCTTCTCAATGTACAATTAAGAATTTTAGAGGCTGATACATTATTCTAACACATTATGTTAAAACAGCAGTTTATTCTAAATATCAAAATATTGCACTTCAAAAGAGATATAAGTGACATGCAGACTCTGAATATGAGTTTTCTGATAACTGATTAGCAATTTTTAAGCCACCATCAAAATCAAGGCTATAAAGATGTTTGGGGTTTATTTTTTATGTGAGTAATAAAATGCTGAACTATTTATAGATGAACTATCTTCCCTGCTCCAGTTGGGCCTTTTGAAGGCAGAAAGACTACAAGAGAAGTAGGTGTGTTCTACTGTTTCTCTTTCTCTGCTACTTCTTCTTCTTGTTATATCCCTCTGTATCTTTGTTTCTAAACCATTGTATTGGACATGTTCCTGAGAGGATGGTATAGAGAGCAGAACATTGCTTTTTGCTTGTCCTGCTGTGGTGACTTGAATGCTCCTGTATGCACTTGCCAGTATTGTAGAGTTGATTCCAACTAATTTTACAAAACTTATGCTGACTCCTATCACTTCAAGGCTATATAGTCATTGCTTATTTCTTACAGCATTCTAGCCTTAAGATTTTTCTTTAAAGGGATTTTGCAATCAAAACTAAACACTTGGAAACTCATTTACATTTCTATGCTTTTATTTACAACATCACTACAAATGATCTCTTCTTCCATTTCCATTTGTTCAGGTCCACGTTTTCTTTCCTTGCCAACTTAAAAAAAATTGATGTGGCTTGTAGAAGTGGCAGAGGCACACTCTTAGTAATTGTAGAATCATTGGTTCCAATTCCAAGTAGTTCAAGAAGTCTTCCCTGTCTATTGGCCACCACATACACACTTACTTGTGAGATCTTTTTGCACTCTGATCCCTGTCTCAGAATTTGCATGCAGAGAGGATTTTGACCAGTTAGCATCAATATGACAGGCATGTCTAAGGAGATCTCTTCTTATAAACTCTGTACAAATCTTCTGCAGAAAAGGAATGAAATTACATCTATTTTTACACCTGAGTTGATGTATTGACAATATTGGTGCCCAAGACAGATAGCTGCCACATAGGTGGAAAGAATACTGTGATTTCAGAGGCTGCTGGACTCACAATGGTAGTTTCCTCTAGTCCATGCCATGGTGAAGTCAAACCCCACTGTCTTATTCTGAAAACAGATTCCAGACGATGAATGTTTTAAGATTCATATTTTAATCTTGTGACCCAGTTTAGTCATGGAGTCAGCTTGAGAATCCCTGTGTCCCAACCCCATGTCCAGTGCTCTTTCCAATCTAGTGCTTAAAGGTTCTGTATCACAATGTGTCCCAAGTGTTTTAGTCACTTCCGTGACCAAAAGATCTGACAAGAACAATTTTAGGGAGGAAAAGTTTATTTGGGGGCTCACAGTTACAGAGGTTTTAATTCATAGATGACAGACTCCATTCCTTGGGGCCTGGTGTGAGACAGGACATCAACAGAACAGTGTGTGGCAGAGGAAAGCCACTGGGAACATGGTGCCAGAAGCAGAGAGTTCTCCTCTTTCCAAGAAAAAAATATGTATTCCCAAATCATACCCCAATGACCTACCTCCTCTAGCCACAGCCTACCTGACTTCAGTTACC